>NC_084796.1:198313947-198924780 GCF_963169125.1 Humulus lupulus | reverse complement strand
GCACTATACGCTCTTTCCCTTAGTATTTAGAAAAAAGATTCAAAAGTCAAAAGTCCCCTCCTTGAGCTCTCTCATGCATATTTATAGGCTTAAGGGGGGTTACATGGCCCAATGGGCCTTACTATCCTTAATATCCGTGTATCAAGGCAATAGAGAGGAAATAATCAACGTAGTTATTATAAGATTACAATCTTTTAAAGAAATAAACTGAAGCATACGACTAGTCTGGTCGCATCTAATCGTGAGGTTTGATAAAGCAACAGGGAGATGGTCGATAAGCAAACAACACCTCTTCATTTTGACTCTGCCATGTGTCAACCACGTGTGAGAAATTTTTGCCACGTCTTCAGTAGCCGTTTTTGGGTAAACACTTGATAAATCTCATTTATCAAATTTAAAGCTTTCTTATTATTTATTTCTCAATAAATAATAATGCAATTTAACAAAAGTAAAATTCTTTAAATTCAATTTTTTCTCTATTTCTAAATTTTAATGTCACGTATTAATTATTCCAAGGAATAATACCTAATTTGGGACATAAATCCATCTATTATCCCATTATATATAATTAAATTTAAATTTTAATATAAAAATTATTATAAATACAAAAGTTAATAATAAGAAAAATTTAGAAACAAAAAAAATTAATTTTAAAAGTTTTTAATAAATACATAAATTTTATAAATATATATTTAGAAAATTTAGTTTATTTTTAAAATTAAATTATTCACTAATTATATTTTTTATACTAATTTAATTTTTTTTACTGATTAAATTATTTGGTAATAATTTTTTTTCTATTTTAAATTTAATTTTAAAAAATATTTTTTATATGGGCCAATAAGGAGCTGACACGTGGGTCCAGAGTCAGCTTTTAACGGACTTAATGGGTTGGGTACCGATGGATACAGACATAAGTGGACATTGTGTACTTTTCCCAAAAAAAAAAAGGATTGGGTATTAATTCACTAGTTTTTCAAAACATTGGGTACTTTTGCCTCTATTTCCCTTTCTATTAAAAAATACAAATCAAATTAGTTTTTGATTAAAATTTTTTTATTGCATTAGACAATGTTTTTAGTAGAAATATTGTCTCGTGTTAAAAGTAGTCATGTTACAACAGTCTCACTAAAACTGACATCTGATGTGAGTTTTAATCTGTAGGGCATGACAGTTCGAGAGTGACTGTTGTGTCATATTTATTTTTAACATGACACGAAGGTTCTACTAAAAACGTTATCTCATGTGTGTCGTCTAAGTACATTTTTGTAGTAGTGATCTTTCCTTCAGCTGAAACTTATCTACCCTTAGCCAAATGACCATTCTACCCTTCCATAAAAATTCTTTCCTAACTAAACCTCAAGGGCACTTTTGTCATTTCATCTCTATTACTATTGTACCATTTTCGCATCACAACTTGTTACTCTCAGCAGTTACTAATGGTTACTCAGGTTACTCAATCACCAATAACCATTAACCACTAATTCTCAACTCAACTTACGAAATTCCCAAAGTAACCCTAGGCTCCTCCCGAGCCGGGTATAAAATCCCGTTGTGACTTTTAGGTTAACTAGCTCCCTAGGACCGTCTCAGTACGTGCATCACATTAATATCACTACACTCACGTGGTACAAATCAAATAATACAATTATCACATTTATGCCCTATGCGGGCTAAAACTACCAATTTACCCCTAACATACAAACGGGGCCCACATGCATTCTAATCACATATTCATTCAAATTCATATATTATCATGTTAATTCACTTATTGCCCTTCAGGCACGCTAATCAAGGTCCTAAACCTTATTAGCAACTTGGGGTGTTACATCGGCGGTCAGACTATGATGACATGGTAACAATCCTTCCATGCATCACCATTGAAACACAACCAATCACAAGCAATCAAGATATAACAGTTTATCCAATATTCACCCACATGCAATGACATTGCTAGTAAGCATGCCCTAATATCATCACACAACAGTAAAGGGCCTATCATTATCTCATGCTCCCCATCTGAGGACCTAGATATCTTCTCTCACCGGTCTCATCCCAGTGTATCGGTGATCTGCACTTTCTTCCATACAACATCTCATACGGAGCTACTCCGATAGTCGCCTGATAGCTATTATTATACGAGAACTCAATCAATGGGAGATACTTACTCCAAGATCCCCCGAAGTCCAACACACAGGCTCGTAGCATATCTTTCAGTATCTGAATCGTCCTCTCAAACTGCCCATCTGTCTGAGGATGATAAGCGGTACCGAACCATAGTTGTGTGCCCATTGCCTTCTGCAGGCTCTCCCAAAACTTGGAGGTGAAGGTGGGGTCTCTGTCGGATACTATCGACCTCGGAGCCCCATGAAGTGGAACAATTTCCTTCTCATAAAGCTAAGCATACTACTCCATAGTATAAGTTGTTCTCACAGGTAAAAAGTGGGCGGACTTAGTATACCTGTCTACAATCACCCACACCGAATCATGCTGACCCACGGTCTTTGGCAATCCAACCACAAAGACCATGGTGATATCCTCCCATTTCCACTCGGGAATCCCTAGAGGCTGCAATAACCCTGCTGGCCTTTGATGTTCAGCCTTAATCTGTTGACAAGTTAGGCACCTTGCCACATAGTCTACCACATCCCTCTTCATGCCTGTCCACCAATACAACACTCTCAAATCTTGGTACATCTTCGTAGTACCTGGGTGTAAAGAGTAGGGAGTGGTATGAGACTCATCTAGAATCTCTCATCGAATATCTAGATCAATCGGAACACATATCCGTCCTTTGTACCTCAATAAGCCCATCTCTGAGATAGAGAAGTCCTTGGTCGTTCCAGCTAGGACATTCTCTCTATGTTCAAATAACTGGGGATCCTTTCCCTGTGCCTCCTTAATCCTTTCAAGGAGCGATGAATGGAGAGTAATGTTGGATAACCTACCAACCACTAACTCTATACCTGCTCTGGCCATCTCCTCAGCTAGTCTGTCTGATACCTGCCTCGAACTAAACAACTGTCCTGGGCCCTTCTAGCTCAATGCATCAGCCACCACATTAGCCTTCCCAGGATGGTATAGGATATCACAATCATAATCCTTTACCAACTCTAGCCACCGCCTTTGGCGCATATTCAGATCTTTCTGGGCAAAGAAATACTTTAAACTCTTGTGGTTAGTGTATATCTCGCACCTTTCACCATACAGATAATGTCTCCAGACCTTAAGTGCGAATACCACTGCAGCTAACTCCAGATCATGCGTGGGATATCTCTGCTCATGCGTGGGATATCTCTATTCATACTCTTTTAGTTGCCTTGATGCATAGGCTATTACTTTCTCAGCTTGCATCAACACACATCCCAAACCTTATCTGGAAGCGTCACAGTAAAAAACAAACTTCTCATTGTCTATCGGCAGGCTCAACACTGGTGTAGTAATCAACTGCCGCTTCAATTCCTTGAAGCTATTCTCACACCGATCTGTCCACACATATTTGGTCCTCTTTCTTGTCAACTCTGTCAATGGAGTAGCAATCCTGGAGAACCCCACTACAAATCGCCGGTAGTACCTTGCCAACCCAAGAAAACTTCTGTCCTCAGGAACACTGTTCGGTCTAGGCCAATCTCTCACTGCCTCTATCTTACTTGGGTCAACCAGTATCCCTTCCTTACTAACGATATGGCCCAGAAATGTAACTTGCGGTAAGTAGAATTCACACTTGCTAAACTTAGCATATAACTTATGCTCTCTCAATCGTTGTAACACCAGGCGCAGATGATGCTCATTCTCTGTCTCTGACTGGGAGTATACTAGTAGATCATCGATAAATACAATCACGAACTTATCCAGGTATTCCTTGAAAATGCTATTCATCATATCCATGAAAGCTGCTGGGGCATTGGTTAATCCAAAGGACATAACCAGGAATTCATAATGCCCGTACCTTGTCCGAAAAGAAGTCTTCAGTATGCCCTCCTCTTTAATCCTCAACTGATGATAGCCTGACTGAAGATCGATCTTCGAAAACACCGTACTCCCCTGTAGCTGATCAAATAAATCATCAATCCTAGACAGTGAATACTTATTCTTAATGGTCAGCTTATTCAACTCCCTGTAATCAATGCACATCCTAAGCGACCCATCCTTCTTCTTAACAAATAGCACTGGAGCACCCCATGGTGAGAAATTTGGTCTAATGAACCCCAAATCCAGTAACTCCTGTAACTGAATCTTCAACTCTTTTAACTTTACCGGAGCCATTCTATAGGGTGCCCTGGAAACTGGCTCCACCCCCGGTACCAACTCTATGACGAACTCAATCTCTCGTTGTGGCGACAACCTCGGCAAGTCCGCTAGAAATAAGTCTGGAAACTCACATACCAATTTGGTTTCATTTGGTCCCACTGTCACCACCTTAAGGGTATCTACAACACTTGCTAGGAACCCTATGCAACCGTCCTGCATCAGGTCTCTAGCCTTCAGTACTGAGATCATCGGCACTCGCGGTCCATTAACCGTCCCCACAAACACGAAAGGTTCCTCACCTTCTGGTTCAAAAGTCACCATACGCCGCTTGCAATCAATCGTTGCTCCATACCTCGTTAACCAATCCATCCCTAATATCATATCAAAGTCATCCATGTCTAATTCAACCAGATCAACAAACAATTCTCTACCATCTATCTCTACTGGTAATGCTCTAACCCACCTCCTAGAGACTACCAGTTCTCCTGTTGGCAACAAAGTCTGAAAACCCCTAGCATACACAATACTAGGTCTACAAAGCTGGTCTATCACCCTAGCAGATACAAATGAGTGGGTAGCCCCTGAATCAATCAATGCAATATACAAAGAACCAGCACTAGAGATCTGACCTGTCACAATTGAGGGACTATCCTCCGCCTCATTCTGAGTCAAAGCGAATACCCTGGCAGGAGCGAGACTGTCTCCCTGCTTTGGCTCTTCTTTCTTAGCTTGTGGGTAGTCTTTCTTCAGATGGTTGGCACTCCCACAGATAAAACATGCTCTAATCTGGCACCCACCCTGATATCGTTGTCTGCACCGAGGACACACTGGAAAACTCCTCCAGTTGTCACCTCCGCCCTGACGGCCACCAATAGAACCTCGTACCCTCCTATCAGAACTAGGGGGAACAAATGAATCTGGAACCCTTCTTTTCTGCTCACTTAGGCCACTGCCCCGACTAGACCCAACAAAAGGAAGCACCATCCTCCTGGCATCGCGCCTAACAGCACTGTCCTTCCATATATGATCCTTAGTCCTCTCTGCAATAAGGGCCTTATCCAATACTTGAGGATAGGTAGTAGTCTCTGAACTCAATGTAATATTCACATCACGGACGATCATCACATTCAACCCCCATATGAATCTATCTCTCCTGGCCACATCCGTCGGCACTAAGTCTGGCGCAAACTTCGCCAGCCTGTCAAATCTCAGGGCATACTTAGTAACTGATAACTTGTTCTGAGTCAGGTTGATAAACTCATCAACCTTCGCAGCTCGAACTGCTACGCTGTAGTATTTCTCGTTAAAGATATTCTTAAATTCCTCCCATGTCATGACTGTAACATTCCTCCGCTGACTCACCACATCCCACCAGATGCGGGCATCTTCTCTAAGCATGTAGCTAGCACAAGCCACCTTTTCATTTCCTTCGACGCTCATAAAGTCTAAGATCAAGGAAATCATATTCATCCACTACTCGGCCCGCAGTGGGTCTGATCCACCCTCAAAGGTAGGAGGTTGTTGCTTTCTGAATCTTTCATACAAGGGTTCCCATCTGTTCTCAACCACAGGCTGAATCAGCATTGGCGCCACATTCTACTGTATTGGTAACCCTGTAACCTGTGAAGGGGCCTGCTTCCCCATCTGACGGAGTTCTTCCTCTATTCTCTACAGGTGGCACAATGGGTGCAACACTCCCTGGCAGAGCCTACTGTCTCAGAAGTTCAATATGCTCATCTTGGCTCTGAAGCCGGGCTTGCATAGCAGCCATAATCTTCTGCCAGTTCTCAGGGACTGCCAGAGCGTTCTAGCCCTGGTCATCATCTCTAGCCTCAGACTCAATGCCGGCTAGTCGTACAGATCATCTTAGACGCATAGCTATCCAAGTTACTCTGCAATCAACGACTCGACTGTAACGCCCTACTACCTTAGAGCCGTTACTAAGTGAGTTTATAATGTGCAATTAACTCACTAAGCGAGTTTTTTAGAACAAAAGTGTGATTAAACAAAAAGTCATGGTTGTAATCTTTAAAAGTACTCCATTCCATTAAAAGTTCCAAGAGTTTAACATTTGGGATCCCAAAATAGGGTTTGTAAAATATTTACGATTCAAAATAGGTTTACAGATGATTAATTATCAAAAACATAGTTTATTCCAGTCATTTCTCAAAATGCCCCCAGCCAAAGCAGTCGGGCAGGCCAAACATGTACGCGCCGCCCCCATGCTCTCCGTACTCATGGCTGGTTGACTTTCTCCTTTCCCTTACCTGCAACACAGAGCACCCGGGAGCCGACGCTCAGCAAGAAAACTCATACAGCACTTAACATACGCACAATATAACCATTATGTCAGATAATCCATAGATAAACAGATAGTCTATAGAATTTAAACACATATACGGCCATGCCGTCCCAGAAGCGTTACCAAAGCCTGGGTTCTCAGTCCACACCATAAAGATATCCCATGTATCCATTGAGGTCTCACCCAAACTATAAGCACTATATGCACTAAGTAATATTCCTGGCCCCACTGCCGTTCTTAGCCTTCGCCGTTCTCGGCCTTCGTCGTTCTCGGCCCTTCGCCGTTCTCGGCTCCTTTGCCGTTTGCAGCTCCTTTGACGTTCATTATACTATATCCACACATATAGCATACTTAAAAAACATTCAAGCATATAATAATTCAGTCAAAGTTACACCCTAACAATAGTGCAATCTAGGGCCGTGCCCTGCAACAACACTATGGGCCCACGCCCTACTCTACGGGTGCTACAGTTTTCTTACCTGTATCCCGAGCTTTCCGATGCACCAAGGTCACAAGTACGGTCCTCTATCCCGAGCCTCTTCGAAATCCTAGTCACAACACATATAAAATATTTTTAATACTAACCAATCCCAAAACCACTTCTCGGGACAAATCCCGTACTCTCGGGACCTCTAATTCCCTAAAACAATGTATTGGAACCATCCCCCGAGCCCCCGGGCAAAAGCCCTAAAAATGCAAAATTTGATTGTCAAAAATAGCCTAGGGTCGCAGCACTCCCATCAAGGGCCGCGGCGCCCAGAAGCATTCCTTGATCCTAATGCAAGCCTGCACCGCGACACCAAAGAATAGGGCCGCGGCGCCCCTACGCGAACCCAGATTTCTGGGTTTTCTCCTGCATTTTTCCCGAGCCAAAACAGCTCCAATTCAACCCAAACTAGTACCTAAACACCAACTTCAATTTAAAACCCCAAATGAACCCTTTAACAACCTATTCACATCATAAACAAGCCCAATTACACAATCACCCTCAAAACCCATACTTGAGTTTCAAATTTCAGAAACTTAAGTCATGGCTTCTAGAACATAACCCAGAGCTTGAAAACTATACACCATGCCTCTAAAATCTTAAACTACATTAGGTACGAAAATTTAAACATGTTAAAACTCTTACCTCAGTCAAAAACTCAGCTTGAATTCTCCTCAATCCTAGCTTCAAGTCCCCTTCCTTTTGATTATCCAAACTGAATTTTCAAATAAAACCAGCCATCCTATCTTTAAATTTCCACACTTAATCTCTAAAAATCAACCTTAAGCTCAAGGAAAAACAGAGCATAATCCTTACCTCTGAGTAGTCCTAGCTTAAATTTGACCTTGGTTGTCTCCAATTCCTCTTGAATTTCCTCCTAGGTCTCAAGTTTCAGCCTTCCTTCTTGCTTCCCTTTCTTTCTAGCCTTTTCTTCAATTTCAGCATAAACCAAAATGATAAAGTGTTGAACGTGAACCATCTTTCCTTCAGCTGAAACTTATCTACCCTTAGCCAAATGACCATTCTACCCTTCCATAAAAATTCTTTCCTAACTAAACCTCAAGGGCACTTTTGTCATTTCATCTCTATTACTATTGTACCATTTTCGCATCACAACTTGATACTCTCAGCAGTTACTAATGGTTACTCAATCACTAATAACCATTAACTACTAATTCTCAACTCAACTTACGAAATTCCCAAAGTAACCCTAGGCTCCTCCAAAGCCGGGTATAAAATCCTGTTGTGACTTTTAAGTTAACTAGCTCCCTAGGACCGTCTCGGCACGTGCATCACATTAATATCACCACACTCATGTGGTACAAATCACATAATACAATTATCACATTTATGCCCTCAGCGGGCTAAAATTACCAATTTACCCCTAACATACAAACGGGGCCCACATGCATATTTATACCACCTAAACATGCATTCTAATCACATATTCATTCAAATTCATATATTATCATGTTAATTCACGTATTGCCCTCCAAGCACGCTAATCAAGGTCCCAAACCTTATTAGCAACTTGGGGTGTTACATCGGCGGTCAGACTATGATGACATGGTAACAATCCTTTCATGCATCACCTTTGAAACACAACCAATCACAAGCAATCAAGATATAACAGTTTATCCAATATTCACCCACATGCAATGACATTGCTAGTAAGCATGCCCTAATATCATCACACAACAGTAAAGGGCCAGGCCCTATCATTATCTCATGCTCCCTATTAATCAAACAGATAAAAAAAATCATGTTTCTTTCCAATCTTTTAAGCATATAAACATGTATACACAATTACCAAATTCTACGTTGAGGATGTCTTTAGCGGCAAATGTACATGTCTAGCCAGTCTTCAGGAACCCTTAAACCTAGACTGCTCTAATACCAAGTTGTAACGCCCTGGACAACCAAGACTGTTACACTATGTGTTAATAAAGGAGAAAGACTTGCTAATTAAGTCATTTAGTTGAAAATGTGTTGATAAACCATTATTGAACTAAGGTTAAAAGATTTTGGTCGGAAAGAAAAATTTTGAATTAAATAAATGTTTGTTACACAGGATCCCAAAAATAAACAGGGTTAAGGAACAGTTTACAAAATTCCAAAGGGTATAAACAACCACAAGGCAATCTAATGGAAAAATAGGTACTTTAGGGTCTCCTGTTCCGGTATCACCCCTCGACCGTGGCGGCCGAGCCACAAGCTATGTACATTCTGCCTCTAGAGCTCTCCAAATCAGGGTTGGTCCAGCTTACCGTTGCCTTTACCTGCACCACATAGCACCCGTGAGCCAAGGCCTAGCAAGAAAACCATATAACACAGCATAATCAATAATTAATAACCAAATAATTCACAAACCATCAATCAAATACTCAGCAGATCACATAGTTCACATAATCAATGATATCAATTTGCAAACCAATAATCAATCATCCAAGTAATAAACATGCCATGATCATCATATTAATAACAACAAATATATCATTCAATATCCAGGGTCGATGCCCTTAGCCCGCACCGTCTGCTTAACGCATTGGCTTCGGCTTGCTTTGGCCGAGCTCAACGATTATATAATAGACCTCAGCTAATAATGGCCGAGCCGCATCCATGTGCACCAACATTAGTTTCGACACTCTTAGGCCATTTATCTCATGTCCACATGGCATAATACCATCATATGACATTGTATATAAATATAGGGAACTCTTAGTCCCAACATAACCACATAAACGGGTGTAGTTTTCTTACCTTTGATTCCGAGCAGAAAAAGTGAAATGACTCCGAGCACGATCCCTAGCCTTGAGCCTTGACGACAAACCTACTCACAAGAATTATCGATATCTATCAACTTCCAATTAGAAATAAAATACTTAGATAGAAAAACTAGACTCCGGGACCTCAATTTCCACTAAACCGGGCAGTAGAAATTGTCCCGAGCCCTTAGGTTTGAATCCCCCGAGCCTAAACGACACTAAGAACCCTTCCATGCTCATAACACCCAGGCAAGTCGCGACTTGGCCTAGCCAGTCACGATCTGCCCCAAGTCAGAGAGCAAGCTCTCGCACCGAAGGGGAGGCGGGTCGCGACTTGGCCAAGCAAGTTGCTGCGCACCCCCAAGACAGAGAACTCTCATGGCCAGGAGGGTCACACGCGCCGCGGCGTCCCCAACCTGGGTCGCGGCACGCCCTACGAACCCAGGGAAAACCTGGGCTTTTCTCCTCTTTCTTTCATTCATGATCAGCCTAACTTGCCTAGAATTTTTCTCCCAAACTCTATAATTTAACACCAACTTCAACCACGAGTAAAACTCAAATTCACTTATTTTAAACACCAAAAACTTCAACAATCACCCTATAACTACACTCTCAAACATTAGCTATTCATCTCCTGTATACCCTCAATTATCACATGATCCAACCCAGAAACCTTATCAAAATCACCAACAATTTCATAAACAAGAACTCATAAAACCCAAGCTAACCCAGCAAAAAAATAAGAATTGAATTTCCAAAACTCTTACCTACTTGTAGTTGTAACTATTGGGGTTTTATGCCCTAATTAAAACCCAAATTCTTTGTAATCTCATTTTATTATCATTAAAAGAATAGAAATCAATTTTTGACTTGGTCAATCACTTTGCTCATGTAACACCCTACTTCCTTAGAGCCGTTACTAAGTGAGTTTAAAACGTGCAAACAACTCGCTAATCGAGGTTTTAAGACGAAAGTGTAATTAAACCATAATCAGATTCGTAAACTTTGAAAAATAAACCATTTACTGAAAATTATAAAGTGTTTAACATTTGGGATCCCAAAATACTGTTTAGAAATATTTACATCTCAAAAATATAACCAGAGTCGACTAAACGGCAAAATTTAAGTTTAGTACAATAATCTGAAAAAATACCCTTGGCCATGGCAGCTAGGCAGGCCAAACATGTACGCGTCGCTCCATGCTCTTCGTACTCATGGTTGGTCGACTTTCCCCTTGCCCTTACCGGCACCATAGAGCACCCGTGAGCCAAATCCCAGCAAGAAAACCCTCACAAGCAGGTAACATATGTATATTAAAAACTTAGCATATAAACAGGCCACCACCAGGCTAAATACATACGACCATGCCGTCCCAGGCGCTTTACCAGGGCCTGGGTTCGCGGTCTACACAATAAGGATATCCCAGGTATCCTTCAGGGTCTCTCCCTGGCAACTCGCACTCTACGTGCTAAACGCTACTCTCGACCCCTTACCATTCTCGGCCTTGCCGCTCTCTGCCTTCGCCGTTCCCGGCCTTTCCGCTCTCGGCTTTCGCTTTTCCTGGCCTTGCCGCTCTCGACCTTCGCCGTTCTCAGCCCTCGCCATTCCTGGCTCTTGCCGTTCATTCACATATATGCACACATAGAATAATTAAGCATATACTTAAACATGAATAAACATAATTAAAGGGCTACGCCCTGCAACACAATCATATAGGGCCGTGCCCTACAACACAATCATATAGGGTTGTGTCCTACGACACAAGCTCTACGGGTACAGCAGTTTCCTTACCTGTGTCCCGAGCTTTCCAGGCACCGATGTCCCGAGCACAGTCCACTAGTCCGAGCCTCGCTGAAACCCTAGTCACAACGCACCAACAATATCCATCCATCAAGTTCTAATCCATTAAATAGCTTTGGGTCATAATTCTAGTGTCCGGGACCTTGAATTCTATCAACCCGGGTGATAAAATCCGTATCGAGTCTTAACAATTAAGTTCCCAAGTCAAAACCCACAAGACACCCTGCATCTTGAACTAGGGTCGCGGCCCAACCCCTTAAGGGTCACGGATTACCTCAAAACAGAGGCCAAGCTCCTCCCTGGAAAAACATGCGGGCCGCGGCATGCTTGGCCAAGCACTGCAGTGCACCTCGAGTTCAATGGCCTCCCTAGGCCTCGCGTGCACACGGGCCGCGGCATGCCCCTCCTATCGCCACGACTCTACCTGCAAGCCAGAAAAACCCAGCCTTTCCTTCAAGTTTTCGCCGAGCTTAACCCCACATATCTCATCCAAAATTACCCCCAACCTCAGGTTTATGCCCTGAATTCATACTCATGCAACCTAAACATACCAACAAACTCAAGAACTAATTCCTACACCCATCAAGCAATCAAAACCAATCCTAGAAACCAAACCATGCATGTCTAAGTCCTAACACCCAACATCAGCAGAATTCAACTTGTTTAACAAGTTTAACACTTACCTTTTAGCTTGATTAGATCCCTAAGTTAGTCCTCTAAAGCCCAGCTTTAAGTTCCTCCTTTGCTTCCAAGAATATCAACTTTCTTTCTCCACTTCTTCTCATGGCTCTTGCTTTCCTCTAGAGCTCCTAAGAAAATTCCAGCATAAACCAAAGTGAAGAAAACGTGAAGCACTTTACCCCTGCCAATTCTAACTAATCCCTTAAGCCAATTTCCCTTTTTTCCCTTAAATCTATTATTAACCCTCAAGTAATCCCAAGGGAAATTTGGTCGTTTCCCAAATCCCGTTAAGTCCCCGAGGAAAAATTATGAATTTTCCCCAATGTTCCCTCCTAGACATTCTATCCTCAAATATATCTCCAAATATTTATTTCCACAACCCGATAACCCCATAAAATGTCACCCCGAGTCTGATTTTCGACCCCGTTGTGACTTTCAAGCTAATCGCTCCCTAGGAACATAGATATATCACAATTATTACAATTATCACATTTTAGCCCTAAATGGGCTAAAATTACAAACATGACCCTAATAACCAAACGGGGCCCACATGCATATTTAATCAACCTAAACACGCATCACTAATCACATATTCGAACAAATTCACATATTATAACAATAAATCACTTATTGCCCTCCAGGCACGCTAATCAAGGCCCTAAGCCTTATTAGTGAATTTGGGTCATTACAATTATCCCCTCCTTAAAGAAATTTCGTCCTAGAAATTACCTGAACAACTCGAGATACCACTCCCGCATTTCTGACTCAAGTTCCCACGTCTCCTCCCCAACCTTGTTGTTCCTCCACCGCACTTTCACCAAGGTGATGGTCTTGCTCTGCAAGACTTTGTCCTTTCAGTCAAGAATCTGAAATGGCTTCTCTCCATATGACAAATCTGAACTCCAAACATGCGTCGAATCAGACACTTACTTCTGGAGCATGGACACGAGAAACACATCATGAACCCTTGAAAAGGTTGGAGGCATTGCCAATTTGTAAGCTACCTCTCCAACCCGTTCCAGAATCTCGAAGGGGCCAACAAACCTAAGGCTCAGCTTGCCCTGAACACCAAACCATTTCACTCCCCTCAAGGTGAAACCTTAAGGCACACATGGTCACCAACCTGAAATTCCACGCTCCTGCGTTTCAGGTCCGAGTAACTCTTCTGGCGACTCTGGGAGGCGAGCATTCAAGCTCCAATCTTCTCAATCGCCTAATTGGTCCTCTGAACCATCTCAGGACCTAAGTGCCTCCTCTCATCCATCCCATCCCAATGGATAGGTGATCCACACTTCCTCCCATATATCATCTCATACGGAGCCACTCCGATAGTCGCCTGATAACTGTTGTTGTACGAGAATTCAATCAAAGGGAGATATTTACTCTAAGATCCCCCAAAATCTAGCACACAAGCTCGAAGCATGTCCTCCAGCATTTGAATCATCCTCTCAGACTGTCCATCTGTCTGGGGATGATAAGCGGTACTAAACCGTAACTGTGTGCCCATAGCTTTCTGTAGACTCTCCCAAAACTTGGAGGTGAAGGTGGGGTCCTTGTCAGATACTATCGACCTCGGAGCTCAATGAAGTCGAACATTTTGCTTCACATATAACTCGACATACTGCTCCATAGTATAAGTCATCCTGATCGGTAGAAAGTGGGCGGACATGGTATACCTATCCACCATCACCCACACTGAGTCATGCTGTCCCACGGTCTTCGGCAAACCAACCACGAAGTCCATGGTGATATCTTCCCACTTCCACTCTGGAATCCCTAGAGGTTGCAGTAACCCTGCTGGCCTCTGGTGTTCAGCCTTGACCTGCTGACAAGTTAAGCACTTGGCCACATAATCCACCACATCCCT
Organism: Humulus lupulus; assembly: GCF_963169125.1. NCBI lineage: Eukaryota > Viridiplantae > Streptophyta > Magnoliopsida > Rosales > Cannabaceae > Humulus > Humulus lupulus. The sequence goes on along the minus strand of NC_084796.1, from coordinate 198,910,627 downwards.
CTTCATGCCCAACCACCAATACAAAACTCTTAGATCTTGGTACATCTTCGTCGTACCTGGATGTAAAGAGTAGGGAGTGGTATGCAATTCATCTAAGATCTCCCACCGGATATCAAAATCCATCGGAACACAGATTCGACCCTTGTACTTCAGTAACTCCATCTTCGAGAAAGAGAAGTCCTTAGCCGCTTCGACTAAGACATTCTCCCTGTGACCCTTCAACTGGGAATCTTTCCCCTGCGCCTCCTTGATCCTCTCAAGGAGCATAGACTGAAGAGTGATGCTGACTAACCGACCAACCACCAACTCTATACCCGCTCTAGTCATCTCCTCCGCTAGCTTATTAGATATATGTCTCAAACTGAAAAACTATCCTGGGCCTTTCTGGCTCAATGCATCAGCAACTACATTAGCCTTCCCAAGATAGTATAGGATATCACAATCATAATCCTTAACCAACTCTAGCCACCGTCTCTGGTACATATTCAGATCCTTCTGAGTAAAGAAGTACTTCAAACTCTTATCGTTGGTGTATATCTCGTACTTTTCACCATATAGATAATGTCTCCAAATCATTAGTGTGAATACCACTGCTGCCAATTCTAGATCATGCGTGGGATATCTCTACTCATACTCCTTTAACAATCTCGATGCGTAGGTTATCACTTTCCCAGCTTGCATTAGCACACACCCTAAACCCTGTCTGGAAACATCACAATAAACCACAAACTTCTCATTGTTTGTCGGTAAACTCAACACTGGCGCGGTGATCTATCGCGGCATCAATTCTTTAAAACTGTTCTCACATCTATTTGTCCAAACATACTTTATCTTTTTCTTTGTCAATTCTGTCAATGGCGTAGGTATCCTGGAGAACCCCTCAACAAACTGCCGATAATACCCCGCCAATCCCAGAAAACTCCTAACTTCAGGAACACTGCTCGGTCTAGGCCAATCTCTTACTGCCTCAATCTTACTTGGGTCAACCAGAATCCCCTCCTTACTGACGATATGACCCAGAAATGTAACTTGCGGTAACCAACACTCACACTTGTTGAACTTAGCATATAACCTATGCTCCCTCAACCGCTGCAACACCAAACGTAGATGTTGCTCATGCTCTGCCTCTAACTGAGAGTACACCAGAATGTCATCGATGAACACAATCACGAACTTGTCTAAATAGTCCTTGAAAACCCTATTCATCATGTCCATAAAACCTGCTAGGGCATTGGTTAATCCAAAGGACATAACCAGGAATTCATAGTGTCCATATCTCGTGTGGAAAGCAGTCTTCGGTATGTCCTCCTCTTTAATCCTTAACTGATGGTAACTTGACCGGAGATCTATCTTAGAAAACACTATCCTTCCCTGCAGCTGGTCAAATAAGTCGTCGATCCTAGGCAGTGGATACTTGTTCTTAATGGTCAATTTGTTCAGCTCCCTGTAGTCAATACACATCCTAAGAGATCGATCCTTCTTCTTGACAAACAACACTGGAGCAGCCTGTAACGCCCTGGCTACCCCAGTTACGGTGAACGGTGGACCGGAAATTTGACTCACTACCTGAGTCCTTTGGTCAAAAATGTGCTCTAAGTGTAATTAACAGGTTAAGGCATAAAACCAATAAAAAGGAAATGGAGATTTTCATTACAAACTGCTCTGCAGAGTTGAACAAAATATTTACAAGTGGTTCTCAGTTCAAAGTGGTCATTATAGTTTTAAATTTATAATTCCGCCGACCTAAGCGGCAAAAATAGGGTAAACCCCCTAGTTCCTCTGAGAACTCCTTGGCCATGGTGGTCAAGCGGCCGCATATGTACACATCACCACATCAGCTCTCCACTCAAGGCTAGGTGAGCTTTTCTTTCCCTTTACCTGCACCACATAGCACCCATGAGCCAAAGCCCAGCAAGAAAACATAATACTTTTCATAAACATTATCAAATGATTATCATTATAATCACACTGAACATAAATCTTTCCAACAAGCGAGTGAGCATCATATGATTCAAGAGGGAGAGTGGCTGCTAGGTAAGCCACTAGCCTCCAAGTGCTTATCTCAATCATCGACCCTCAGGGTCAGTCTTGCATTAATGCTCTTCGAGTCATTCAATGCTAATAGTCGATTAGATCTAATCTCTGTTGGCTTGCGTGATCCACGCTAAGGCCGTCCTGACTAATGAGTCAGCGCTATGTGACCAGTGTCCAGTATCACCGCCGAACCTGACTAATAAGTCACAGCTTCACAGCTGATACTAACACCTTTGCCAATTCTGACTGATGAGTCAGTGCAGCGTGACCAGTGCCCAGTACCACTGCCGAACCTGACTAATAAGTCACAGCTTCACAGCTGATACTAGCACCTTTGCCAAACCTGACTTATAAGTCAGTGCCATGCACAAGTGAGCAACAGGTGCCCAACATTCAATATTCAATCCATGACCATATTACGCAACCGACATGCCTCACGTATATCCATGCATGTCACACTTGGGGTGCAGTTTTCTTACCTCTGGTTCAAGCTAGAATGATTAAAAGAACGACCCCTGAGAACGATAAACTTTTAAACTCCTTAGCGGTTACCTAATCATAACCAATTAGAAACCATTAATAAAACAAATCAATGAATGGTTTACAAACTAAACCACACTCCCGGGACCAATCCCCCACTCTCGGGACTCTCAAACTACTCAAAAGGAGAAAAGAAACCAACCCCCGAGCCTTAAAAACCATCCCGAACCCTAAAATCAACACCTCCTGAAACTGGCCTAGCGCCTAGGCGCCACCCACCAGCTCTGGGGCGCTGTCCCAGAAATAGAGAGGGCTGCTCTCTGCCCTGAGTAACACTGGGGCGCTAGGGCTGGCGCAGAGGCGCCAGCTTCAGACCAGCAGCTGCACTGAAACTCCATTCTTGCGATTCCTCTTGAAACCAACCTTCCAAACACATCCCAAACCTTACCAAAACATCCAATTCAACCCCTAAACCTCACCTACATCACCTCCTCAACAAATCCCAATCACACACACACCAAAATCTCCCCTTGATTCCATCTTTCCACATCAAATTCTAGAGCTGAAAACTATAAGAAAAACAGAGTACACCTGAAATTCAAAGACAATTCCTTACCTTCAACTGGTTTTGAATCCTCTTAAGATGATGAACTAAGTCCACAACCTCCAAGCTTTGATTTCCTAACTTGCTACCTCAACTTGGGACCATAAACCTCAAAGAAAGATAGAGAGAAATGGGTGTACGGGAAGTTGAAGAAGCTGCTCTGTTTTTGTTCTACATCCTTCTACAGCCATTTGAAACATATATAACCCAAGCAAAATGACCTTAATACCCCTAGGTCATCAAAAGATTCTAATGTCTCCCCGAGGGTAAAATCATCATCTTCCACCTATTTCGTTAATCATAATTAACGCTCTCCAATTCCCGCTATTCTCAAAATTCCCAAACACCAATAATCCATATCCCGTTACCCTTTTTACTCCTGGCAACGTTCAAATCATTAAAACACCCCGAGACTCACCCCAAGCCTTGAACTTAATCCTGTTATGACTAAACCGCTACATTAATACTTAAAGATCGTCTCATGCTGAATAGCTCGAGCAAATCCACATTATAATGTGGCCTTAACAATATATCACCAACATGCATTCAAATAAACAATTTACCCTCAACGGGCCAAATTACAATCACACCCCTGTATTTAAAAATATGGACTCACATGCATGCATTTCACATCATATCATAATATAATCAACATATACATGCACTTTATCAATTAATAACACAATTAAGCAAGTATGGCCCTCCCGGCCTACTATTCCCGTCGTTAAACACATCGGAGAATTCGGGGCATTACACAGCCCATGGCGAGAAACTCGGTCTGATGAACCCCAAATCCAGTAACTCCTGCAACTGAATCTTCAACTCCTTCAACTCCATCGGAGACATTCTATACGGTGTCCTAGATACTGGCTCCGCCCCTGGTACCAACTCTATAACAAAATCAATCTCCCACTATGGCGGTAGCCCTGGTAGATCTGCTGGAAATAAATCTGGGAACTCACATACCAATCAGGTCTCCCCCGGTCCAACCGACACAACCCTAGAGGTATCCACAACATTCGCTAGGAATCCTATGCAACCTCCTTGCATCAGGTCTCTAGCCTTCATTGCTGAGATCGTAGGTACTCGCGGTCCACTAGCTGTTCCCACAAATACAAAGGGTATCTTCCCTTCTGGTTGAAAAGTCACCATCTTGCACTTGCAGTCAATCGTCACCCCATACTTCGATAGCCAATCCGTCCCTAGGATCATGACGAAGTCATCCATCTCAAGCTCAATCAGATCAGCGAACAACTCCCTACCATCTACCTCTACTTGTAAAGCTCTAATCCATCTCCTAGAGACAACCAGTTCCCCAATCGGCAACAAAGTCTGAAAACCCCTAGCATACAAAACACTAGGTCTACACAGCTTGTCTATCACTCTAGCAGATACAAATGAATTAGTAGCTCCCGAATCAAACAATACAGTATAAGAAGAACCAGCACTAGAAATCCGACCTGTAACAAACGAGGGGCTAGCCTCCGCCTCAGTCTGAGTCAAAGTAAATATCCTGGAAGGAGCGAGACTGTCACCCTGCTTCGGATCCTCTTTCCTAGCTTGTGGACAGTCCTTCTTCAGATGATTGGCACTCCCACAGACAAAGCAGGCTCTAATCCTGCACTCACCCTAATGTCGTCGTCTGCACCGGGGACACACTGGAAAACTCCTCCAGTTGTCACCTCCGCCCTGACGGCCACCAAAAGCACCCTGTGCCCTCCTATCCGAGCTAGGAGGAACAAAAGAATCTGTGGCCTTCCTCTTCTGCTCACTGGAGCCACTACCCCGACTGGACCCAATAAAAGGAGGCACCGTCCTCCTGGCATCAAACCTAACAACCCTCTCTCTCCAAATCTGATCATCGGCCCCCTCAACTGTAAGGGCCTTATCTACAACCATAGCACAGGTGGTAGTCTCTGGATCCAAAGTGATCTTCACATCACGGGAGATCGTAACGTTCAATCCCCTACAAATCTGTTTCTTCTTGCCATATCTATCGGCACTAATTCTGGCGCAAACTTCACCAATCGGTCAAATTTCAAGGCATAATCTGTCACGGTCAACCAGTTCTGAGTCTGGTTGATGAATTCGTCAACCTTTGCAGCTCGGACTGCTACACTATAGTATTTCTCATTAAAGATGTTCCTGAAATCTTCCCAAGTCATAACTCTCACATTCCTCCTCTGAACTACTATATCCCACCAGAAGCAGGCATCCTCTCTGAACATGTAGCTAGCACAAGCTACCCTCTCATTCCCCTCAACCCTCATCCAATCAAGAATAGAGGAAATCATGTTCATCCATTGCTCTACCCGCTGTGGGTCTGGATTTCCCTCAAAGGTGGGAGGATGCTGCTTCCTGAACCTCTCATATAAAGGTTCCCACCTGTTCTCCATAACAGGCTGAACCAGCACTGGCGCCACAACCTGCTGAACTAACAACCCAGTGACTTGTGGAGGAGCCAGCTGCCTCAACTATCGAAGTTCTTCCTCTGTTCTCCGCAATCTTTCTTCCATTTCGGTAAACATCTGTGGCCAATTCTATGGGGCATATGGAGGGTCCTGACCTTGGTTGTCATCCTCGGCTCTACTGCCGCAGAGTCTCGATGATTGTCGAGGCATGTCAACAAATATGCCTACAATCAATGACGCCGCTCATCAGGCATGATAACAACATCCAAAACCACCTCCCAATCACATCAATCAACCATGAACAACTATCCACATAACATACAGATAGCATAAGACACACAATGGGCCATGCCCTGGCATCATGTATATGTTAAATCATTCATCATGCTCTATATGAAATAAGCAGGCAAACAGGGCATTCAAGCACATATTCAAACATTTAAGTCAATTCTTACCAACCAACCCTTAGTCGAGGTTGTCACTGACAACGAGCGTACATGTTCGGTCATTCTCCAAAAGACATAAACCTTGGCTCGCTCTGATACCACGATGTAACGCCCTACGGCCTTAGAGCCGTTACTAAGTGAGTTTAAAACGTGCAATTAACTCACTAATCGAGGTTTTAAGAAAAAAGTGTAATTAAACCATAATCAGAGTCATAAACTTTGAAAAATAAATCATTTACTGAAAATTATAAAGAGTTTAATATTTGGGAACCCAAAATACTGTTAAAAAATATTTACAACTCAAAAATATAACCAAAGTCGACTAAAAGACAAAATTTAAGTTTAGTACAATCATCTCCAAAAATACCCTTGGCCATGGCAACCAGGCAGGCCAAACATGTATGCGCCGCTTGACGCTCTCCGTACTCATGGTTGCTCGACTTTCCCCTTGCCCTTACCTGCACCATAGAGCACCCGTGAGCGGAAGGCCAGCAAGAAAACCCTCACAAGTAGGTAACATATGTATATTAAATACTTAGCATATAAACATGCAACTACCAGGCTAAACACATATGTCCATGCCGTCCTAGGCGCTTTACCAGGCTCTGGGTTCTCGGTCTACACCGTAAGGATATCCCAGTTATCGTTTAGGGTCTTGCCCTTGATAGCCAAGACCGTTACACTCTCACTCCGTGTGTAACTCTCTGGATAGCCAAGACCGTTACACTGTGTACTTATAAAGGTGCAAGACTCGCTAATCAAGCCATTATTTTAAAAACGTGTCACTAAACATGTAAGAGCTAGGGTTAAAAAGGATTTGGTCTCAAAAGTCTCATTTCTTATATTTAAACTATTATAAACACGGGATCCCATAAGAAAACAGAGTTGAAATAAGTTTACAGACTCCCAAAGGTACATGAGTAATCACTAGCCATATTAAGGCAAAATAGATAGTCTTCGGGTCTCGCGTCCCTGCCTAAACCTCAACCGTGGTGGCTAGGCAACTGGCTATGTACATTCTGCTCGCTGAGCTCTCCAATCAAGGCTAGTCTAACTTGCCCTTGCCTTTACCTGCACCATGTAGCACCCGTGAGCCAAGGCCCAGCAAGAAAATATCTTAAACAACTCAATCAATGATAACAGACAGTTAATTCATTAAGTATGTATTCCCATCAGATAATCCACAACGGACATTCAGCACATACATTCAGATTCAAGGTACAATCTATCACATATTACACTCATATCACATAATATTCAGGGCTGATGACTTAGGCCGCACCCTCTGTTTAACCCACTGACTCCGGCCCGCTTAAACCGAGCTCAGTGCATAATAAGCTGTCCTGGGCTACCAGTGGCCGAGCCGCGCCCTGTGCGCTAGTGAAACCCTTGGCACCCTTAGGCCGCTGGTTCACTAAATGGCTTGCATGGCATATTACCATATTTTCAACCGTTTATAATAGGGAGCTCTTAGTCCCGTCACATATATTCAACCAGGTGCAGTTTTCTTACCTTTAGTCTGTGCAGTTATTGAATTATGAGCAACGCCCCTCAAGCACGATCCATTCCCGAGCCTAAGCCTTTATCACCTAGTCACAACCAAGGTATAGGGTTCCATTAATACTCAAATATAGGTTTCTGGTTACAAAACTAACTCCCGAGAATCCGAATTCCACCAAGCACGGTGGTGAAACCAATCCCGAGCATACTATACCATTTCCCCGTGCCTAAAACCCTTAAAAATTCATGTGTGCAACCAAGGGCTGCGGCCCTTGAAGCTTAGCCGCGGCCCTAGCCTCAAAACAGAACCCATGCCTTCCCAAACATAACACGTGTCGCGGCCCTTGCTTTGGGCACCGCGGCGCCCTCCCCTGGCCGAGCCTCCTTGGCCGTTTTTCATCCTAGGGCCGTAGTGCTCTAGAATAGAGCCGCGGCCCTCCCCTTCGTGCCCAGAAAGCCCATCATTTCTAAGCTTGAAACCTCACCTTAAACCATCCCAAAGCTCCCCAACACATAACCAATTATTCCCAACTCCTTTAGCATGACTTAACCAACATAATCCCACAGAAAACACAGCCTAACACACACTAATCTTCTCTTTTCAATTTCTGAAACTTAAGATGCTATAAATACTCAAACTAGCCATTCAAATCAAATTTAAAACCTCTAAACCATGAGTTGAAACTTACCTCTTTTGTTGAACCACTTCACCAAGCCAAAGCCAAGCTAAGTCCCCGAGTTTCCTCCTCTATTCTGCCTTAAAACATCAAAACCATGTTTGCCTCAAAACTTAACCAAAACCCAAAATTTCCAACCACAGAAGAGAAGATTAAATTGCTTACCTTGACCCTGACTCAGTTCTTGATCAATCCCTGAGCTAAGCCTCAAAATCCCCACCTCAATCCTAAAAAATTCCAGCTTGATTCCCTTAAGATTTCAGTGTTTTTCTTCCCCTTTGTTTTTCCTTAAGAGTGAGAGAGAACTGAGGAAAAGAGTTTTGGTCGATTTTTCTTTCCTTCTAAAAGTTTCCTTAAGTCTATCTTATTCTTAAGTCTATCCCAAGGCTCGGGGTGCCAGAACCGTCCCGGAGGCCAAAATGGTAAAATCCTCCAATATTCCCGCCTAGACATCCTAACCTCAAATATATCTCCATATATTTATTTTTATGACCCGATAGTCCAAATCGCTACCCGATACCTAAAATACCCCCAACTTATCCAAAGTCATATCTTAAGTCCCGTTGTGACTTTCCCGCTATCTGACCCTAGGATCGTCTCGAGTCGTACTCTGCGAACCTGTCCATATAATAATGTGGTTCTCACATCTATCACATATTTATTTCATATTATCACATAATATCATCAACTGTCATATAATTAACATTAATCACTTATTCACACATTTAAGTCAACAATATCCACTCTAATCCCATTTATGCCCTCTCGGCGTGCTAATCAAGGCCCCTAAGCCTTATTAGCGAAATTGGGTCGTACACCGCGTGCTAAATGCTGCTCCCGGCCCATTGTCGTTCTTGGCCTTGCCGCTCTCGGCCTTTGCCGTTCTCAGCCCTCACCATTCCCGGCTCTTGCCGTTCATTCACATATATGCACACATAGCATAATTAAGCATATACTTAAACATGAATTAACACAATCAAAGAGCTACACCCTGCAACAAAATCATATAGGGTCGTGCCCTGCAACACATTCATATAGGGTCGTGCCCTGTGACACAAACTCTACGGGTACAGCAGTTTCCTTACCTATGTCCCGAGCTTTCCAAGCACCGATGTCCCGAGCACAGTCCCCTAGTCTGAGCCTCACTAAAACCCTAGTCATAACTCACCTAGAATATCCATCCATCAAGTTCTAAACCATTAAATATCTTTGGGTCATAATTCTAGTCTCCGGGACCTTGAATTCTATTAACCCGGGTGATAAATCCGTCCAGAGCCTTAACAATTAAGTTCCCAAGTCAAAACCCACAAGACACCCTACATCTTGAACTAGGACTATGGCCCAACCCCTTAAGGGCCGCGGCTTGCCTCAAAACAGAGGCAGAGAACCTCCATGGAAAAACACACGGGCCGCGCCATGCTTGGCCAAGCGCCGCAGCGTGCCTCAAGTTCAATGGCCTCCCCAGGCCTGCGTGCGCACGGGCCGCGGCATGCCACGACCCCACCTGCAAGCCCTGGAAAACCCAGCCTTTCCTTCAAATTTTTGCCGAGCTTAACCCCACATATCTCATCCAAAATTACCCCTAACCTCAGGTTTATGCCCTGAATTAACACTCATGCAACCTAAACATACCAACAAACTCAAGAACTAATTCCAACACCCATCAAGCAATCAAAACCAATCCTAGAAACCAAACCATGCACGTCTAAGTCCTAACACCCAACATCAGCAGAATTCAACTTGTTTAACAAGTTTAACACTTACCTTTGAGCTTGATTAGATCCCTGAGTTAGTCCTCTAAAGCCCAACTTTAAGTTCCTCCTTTGCTTCCAAGAATATCAACTTTCTTTCTCCACTTCTTCTCTTGGCTCTTGCTTTCCTCTAAAGCTCCCAAGAAAATTCCAGCATAAACCAAAGTGAAGAAAACGTGAAGCACTTTACCTCTGCCAATTCTAACTAATCCCTTAAGCCAATTTCACTTTTTGCCCTTAAATCTATCATTAACCCTCAAGTAATCCCAAGGGAAATTTGGTCATTTCCCAAATCCTGTTAAGTCCCTGAGGCAAAATAATAAAATTTCCCCAATGTTCCCTCCTAGACATTCTATCCTCAAGTATATCTCCAAATATTTATTTCCACAACCCGATAACCCCATAAAGCATCTAATACCCGAATTACCCCTCGACTCGCCCCAAGTCGGATTTTCGACCCTGTTGTGACTTTCAAGCTAACCGTACCCTACGGCCGTCTCGGATCGTGCAACACAGATATATCACAATTATTACAATTATCACATTTATGCCCTCAATGGGCTAAAATTACAAACTTTCCCATAATAACAAAACGGGGCCCACATGCATATTTAATCAACCTAAACACGCATCACTAATCACATACTCACACAAATTCACATATTATACCAATAAATCACTTATTGCCCTCCAGGCATGCTAATCAAGGCCCTAAGCCTTATTAGCAAATTTGGGTCACTACAGCTCACATGTGTTTATTTTCATGATTATTTGTTTAATATAAACTTCTATTAAATCCTGTGCATATAGCTAATATTATTTATAGTGACGTAATCACAGTGGAATATAAATATGATTATATGTTCAAAATAAGTTAGCCCTAAGATTAGTCAGTGCACAGGATTTACACTAACTTGCCAATGTACGATATGATCTACTTACACATTACAGTGTTATGTTCTTTCCAGAACATTAGCAAAGTAGATAAGATCGGATGTATTTGTTACATCGGACAGGACCGATATTGACAGTTGATAAGATAAGTAAACATACCGTTATTATCTATTCTAGTCATATCATATAGTTGACCATAGGTAAATTTAATCTAAATTTTGAGTGGTTAGTATTCTAATTGATTGTATTATTTGAGTACTTTGACTTGTTCGTTACCAGCTTACCCTACGGACTAGCCCATACTTACATCTTGGGAACTCGGTAGTATAATTGAGTGGGAGTGTTAATCATAGATATTAAAATCTATAGCTTCTAATGAAGAAGTGAAACAATGGTTTCCTTTTAGTTTGGTTCAAGGTGTTAAATGATAGAGATCTCATTTCAGTAATTAAATTAGTTTACTGAAATATCATTTACACGAAACTAAGAGTTTTAAGGATAAAATACAATGATGGGTAAAACAGTATTTTAGTCTCGTCTCATTGTAGACCGTCTATAGAGGATTGAGTGACAATTATGGTTGTAACAATGGATAATTAATAGCATATCTATATTTGTTATAGCGAGTTCGATGAATTCAAGAGTGCAATTCTGAGTCTATAGTGGAGTCACGAGGAATTAATAAGTTAGTAAATTTATTTGTTAGATTTATGATAACTTATTGGAGCTTGATTTCATAGGCCCATGGTCCCCATTGTACCTTGGATAAAATCATCTAGATAGTCACAATTAATTGATTTTATTATCAATTAGAATTATCAAAGTTGACCAGGTCAATTTTGTATAGTTTCACAGAGTTGTGTAATTTTGAGAAGAAAAGAAAATTATGGCATATTTATTAATTAAGATAAATTGGTATCTAAATTAATAAATAAGTTTAAATCAAGGTTAAAATTATAAATAATTAATTTGATGAAGGATTTAAATAATTAAATCAACAGAAAATAATACATGCCTTGAATGTAAGACCGATGGGCTTATAATCAAATGGGAAATTTCACGGGCCTAAAGTCCATGATAATTTCGACCTAGGTCTTTAAAATTACTATTATTTTATTGATTTTTTAATTAAATTGAATGGCCTAATGGAGTCTATAAAAGGAGTGCTTAGATAGAAGTCAGAACACAAGTTTAATCACTGGTTTTCTGATAGTTTTAGATTCTCTCTAAACACAAGTCCTATTCTAATCCTCTTTTTTATTTTCTCTTCTTATCTCTATATCTATCTCATGTGTTGAGAATTGCCCACACTAGTCTAGGTGATTCTAAGGATACATTGGAAGATTGGGAAGAAAATAGAAGATCGGTTCAGTTTCTTGATAATACCCTGCGACAGAGAGTATATAAGAGTTAGAGAAACTGAAGGAATGACTCTTTCATTTTGCTGCGTATACTATAAGTATTTTAATCTTTGTTTCTCTTTCAATTCAATTTTAGAAACATGTTTTAGGCTATCTCATATTAATTTTTTTAATATTAGATATACATGAAAATAAAGATCCTGTATAAGTTTTCATAACAGTAACGCCCTAGATAGCCCAGACCGTTGCACTGTGTGTTTGAAAGGTGCAAGACTTGCTAACCAAGTCATTTAGTTTTAAACGTGTTACTGAAACCATAATTGTACTAGGGTTAAAAGATTTTGGCCATAAAAGACGCGTTTCATTTAAATAAACACTTTATACATGGGATCCCAAAAGAAATAGAGTTTAAAAGACAATTTACAAAAATTCCATGTTATAAACAAATTTTTGCCCCTCTAAGGGCAAAACAGACATTTAGGCTTCTCCTGTCCTGTATCACTCCTTGGCCTTGGTAGCTGATTAGCTAACTATGTAGATTCAGCCCCCGAAGCTCTCCAACTCAGGACTAGTCCACCTTGCTCTTGTTTTACCTGCACCATGAAGCACCTGTGAGCCGAGGCCTAGCAAGAAACTAGATAATAGATCATAATCATTAATCAATCAATCATATAACTCATAAAGCATAGTCATATATTCAGCAATCCATAATATTCACATAATTAGGCATTCAGTATACCAAGTTCATCAAATTAATATTAATAACCAATTCATATATTAACCAGGGTCGACGCCCTTAGGTCGCATCCCCTATTTATCCCACTGACTCCGGCCCGCTTAAACCGAGCTCAATGAATATTAAGCTGTCCTCAGCTACCAGTGGCCGAGCCGCGCCCTGTGCCCTAATATTGATTCCAACACTCTTAGGCTATTTATCATATGTCCCCATGGCATAATACCATATATGACATCTTATACAAGTAAAGGGAACTCTTAGTCCCAACATAATCTTGTAACCGGGTACAGTTTCTTACCTTTAGATTCCAATAGCTTGATTAGTGAAACCGTCCCTCAAGCACGATCCCGTCCGAGCCTTAGCGTACACCTAGTCACAGCCACAAATTTGAACCATCACTAAACTTCAATTCCATAACCTATCCTCGGGACCAATCCTGAGCCCTCTGAAAGCCCTAATTCCACCAAAAGGGGTGGTGGAATCAAACCCCTACCTCCCGGGAAAAAACCCTAAGAAATAACCCAAAAATACACTTCTGAAGGCAGGGTAGCGCTACATCACCATAGAGTGAGCGCTACAACACTACAAGCAAAGCCAATAGCCCCAGAAAAACCAAAGCCTAGCGCTGCAACGCCTAAAGGCTAGCGCTACAGTGCTAGTTACAGAACCTTCAGCGCCCTGTTTTTCGTCCTTCGATTTTCCCCGAGCCAAACCTCTATAGAACCCCTCCAAACCTCAACCATACTTCAAAACAAGCCTACCAATTACTACCTCTCACCCCACACAACCCAACAACCTAAAATTTAGCCACATGCCCCATCAAACAAGGAAATCAAGAATTGAGCTCGAGAACTTAAAAACTCATCAGCTGAAACCAGAATTAACCCAACAACTTAGATATTCAAGCTCAGAATTTCTTACCTTTGATGGGGAATTCGACCCTAGGTTGCCCTTAGTATCCTTCCAGCCTTTAGCTCCTCAATTCATCAAGCTTAATTCTCTAGAATTCCCATCCAAAACTCAATTGAAATACAACTCATCAAAACTAGAAACACTCAGACCAAACTTTAAACCATACCTTTATTTGGGAATTAATTGCAACTAACCCTCTTGATCACCTCAAGAACCAAGGTCCCAACTCTAGCTTAAGTTCCCACTAAGTTGCAGCTTTAGAAAATCCTCAAGAAATGAAGAAGAATGGCCAACCAAATGAGAGAAAATGGTTAGCTTAGGAATTTTGTTTTTCCTTCCTTCTTTCCTTCTCTCTCTTTCCCTTTCTCTTCTAGCTTCTATCAATTTCTACACTTCCCACTAAGTCATAAAGGCAAAATATCACTTATCCCTTTATAGTCAAATGTCCATATTACCCTCCCACTTATAACTAAACCTTTAAGTCATTCTAAGGGCATTTTGGTCATTGCTCCCAATTCCCGCTAATTCCTCGAGTGTCCCTAATAATTATCGTTTACGTCCCGACAATTAACTAATCACCAATTATATTCCTCAATATCAAATAGCCTCCAATATATTTCCCAAAAATACCCCCAGGCTTCCCACTGTGACTTTTCCGCTAAGCCGCTCACTAGGATCGCTCCGAGTCACAAGCTGCAGATATATCCACATAATAATGTGGTCTCAACAATTACAAAAAATATTTACATTTATGCCCTCAACGGGCCAAAATTACAAATATACCCTTTATAACCTAATCAGGGTCTACATGTATACTAATACTCATAATCATGCATCTCATATATCAAAATAGTCATATAAGCATGCTTATCACATAATCATGCATTTAATCATTTAAATCACACATAATCCAATTATGCCCTCCCGACACACTAATCAAGGCCCTTAAGCCTTATTAGTAATTTTGGGTCGTTACAGTAGTAGTATCTTCCTCTGAGTTTCCAGCTACAATTCAAACTTTATTCTCTTCTGTTTTCCTCCAAGAATTCCCAGTCCAAACTTAGTTTAAGTTCCCCTTTGTTCCAAAGCTTCCATATCAAACTTGAGAGAGAGAGAGAACATAAAATGTGAGGGAGAGAGATATAGAGCTTTCTGTGGTAATTCCCTTCTTCAGTAATTCCCAACCTTCCACTCTATTCTAAGCGAAAAACTCAATATATCCTTAGTCCTAGGGAAATGACAATTTTGCCCTCCCATAATATAACTAGCATATAACTTAATCTAGGGGTATATTGGTCATTTATTCCCAATTCCCACTAATTCCTCAGGTGTTCCTAATATTTACCACTTAAATCCCATCATCCAATTAATCACCAATTATTTACTTAATGTCTATTAATCTCCAATATATCTTCTAAATTCCCAAAAATACCCCACACTCCCCCGAGCTGGGTATAAATCCCCGTCGTGACTATTTCGCCAAATCGCTCACTAGGACCGTCTTGAGCCATATGCTGCAAATATCCACATAATAGTGTGGTCTCGACAATTTATCACATATAATCACAATTATGCCTTCAACGGGCGAAAATTACAAATATGCCCCTACAAGCTAAAGAGGGCATACATGCATACTAATAATCATGATCATGCATCTCATATATCCATGTAACCATATAAGCATGCTTATCACATAATCATGCATTAAATCATTTAAATAACACATAAACCAATTATGCCCTCCCATCACACTAATAAAGAACCTTAGGCCCTGTTAGTAATTTTGGGTCAACTCCCCTTTTTGTACATCAATTAGCGCTCTTCTTGTAGCTAAAAATGGCCTCCCAAGAATAATTGGAATGTTTTCATCTTCCTCCATATCAAGAATAATAAAGTCTGCTGAAAAGATGAATTTTTCCACATTCACCAATACATCCTCAATAATACCTCTTGGGTGATTCACTCAACGATCCGTCATTTGTAAGGACAGGGTAGTAGGGCGACCTTCTCCCAATTTCAACTTGCCGAAGATCGATATAGGTATTAGATTCACACTAGCCCCTAAATCACATAAATCCTTTGTCACTACTTAACCCCCTATAAAGCATGGAATAGTGAAACTACCAGGATCTTTAAGTTTTGCTGGTAATTTCTTTTGCAATATTTCACTAAACTCCTCAGTAAGCGCAACTGTCTTGTATTCCTCCAACTTCCTTTTCTTTGATAAAATTTCCTTCAAGAATTTAAGGTAAGTTGGCATCTGTTGAAGCACTTGGACAAATGGAATATTTATGTGAAGTTTCCGAAAAACATCTAAAAATTTAGAAAACTTCTTGTCAAAATTGTTTTTCTGGAGCCTTTGTGGAAATGGAATTTTTATGTGGTCAAAACTCACTGGTTACGTCTTCTTCTAAAGGTTCTCAATAACCTTTTCTTCTACCTTACCCTATTTTATTTCATACTCCATTTTTGGTGGAAGACTATATTTCTTAATTGGCTCTTCCAACGCCTTACCATTCCTCAAGGAGATTTCATTGCACTGCTCTTTAGGATTCACCTCAGTATTATTTGGAAAATTTCCTTGAGGTCTGCTTTGTAACAAATTTGCCAATTGACCAACTTGCATTTTGAGATTTCTAATGGATGACCGAGTTTCGGTCATAAAATGAGCTTAGGAGTTGGTCAAGGTCAACAATGGAGCTTGTAACTCATTTGAATTATCTTCAAGAACTGGTGGCCTAGGTGGTGGTACTGGAGGATGAGGCATAATCTACTGAGATTGAGGTTGGAATTGAGGTTGCTGGCCCTGATTATTTCTCCATGAAATATTAGGGTTATTTTTCCACCCTAGATTAAATGAATTGGAGAAAGGATTATTGGCTTGCCTATTAAAATTACTCATCATGTTGACTTGATCCATAGGGATGGTGTTATCGAACTTTGTTGTCAGACACTGCTAAAATTGGTGAGGACCACCACAAATTTCACACCCTGGCTATAAATGAATGGCATTGGCTGATATTGTATTTTGCTGCAATTTCTCAGTCAATGTAGCAACTTGAGCAGTCAAAGCAGTGATTGCATCTAATTCATGAACCCTAGCTACCTTTTTGTTACTAGTTGCACGCTCATTAGACCATTGATTGTTGTTTGTAGCCATATCTTCCAACAACTCATATGCCTCGTTGGCACTTTTACTCATAAATGCCCCTCCAGCTGCGACATTAATTATGGTGCGAGTAGTACCGCACAATCCATTGTAAAAGTTGTGGACCAACATCCACTTTTCAATGCCGTGATAATGATACTTTCTCAATAGTTCCTTGAAATTCTCCCAACATTCATATAAAGATTCCCCCTCAAGTTGGTAAAAATTATTGATCTCCCCCCTTAATTTAGCATCCTTTGATGGAGGAATGAACTTGGCAAGGAATTTCTGAGTCAATTCCTCCCAAGTATTTATAGAATTGGATTGAAGGGAGTTCAGCAAACTTTTAGCTCTTTCCAGCAGCAAAAATGGGAATAGCCTCAACCTGATTGCATCGTCGCTCACCCTATGATACTTGAACGTTGCACATAGCTCTAGAAAAGTAGCTATGTGCATATGGGGATCTTCTGAGGGTAAGCCACCAAATTGCATGGTGGACTACACCATTTGTAAGGTCGTTGACTTAATCTCAAAATTATTAGCCTTTACAGCTTGTAATAGTTGGAAGTACATAATCCCGTAAGCTTCTTACATCGGGATTATGAGGTTGTCCTTGCACCACTTTTGGCACCCCTCCATTCAACCCATCATTGTTTTGAGGATTTTCCATAACCACAGTTGCACCAGTAGCACTCTTGCTTCTAGGATTATGCCTGCATGCTTTATCAATATCAGAACTAATAGGAAGAAGGCTATCTGCTCCTTTTCTGCTACACATAGAAAAGGCCTACCTGAAAAATGGTCAAGAATGCACACAAAACAAGTTAGAAATAGTTCAAAGAACAACCAAATTAGAAATAAAGTTAATTACTTTGATATTGATCATTTTCAGTCCTTGGCAACGGCGCCAAAAACTTGTTGCAAAAATTACAGCTACGCAAGTGTACAAAGCCGCAATTTGTAATAATTTCTTGGTAACACCAAGCATCGTCCCACAATGACGGAATTATCAATTACAAGATAAATTAATCCTTAGTTTCTATTTGGTTAACAAAAATTGGTTTTGTTCCTCGATAATTATAAACAATAAAACTACCAAAAATAATGCAAGATTGTAAGAACATAAACAAGAATAAAATTCCAAGGATTTAAACAATTAGGGGTTTTAATTTCATCTACAATCCCTCCTATCAATCACTAACACAATATTAAAATCTATTATCCTTATTAAGCTAATAAGTTGTCAAGGTATTTTATGATTGGACTATGAATTATAAAACTCAGCCTGATTGTGAACTTTCTATATTTCTATGATAAATTCAACAATTAGGAGACAATGAATTCACAACCTAGATGCTACACAATTAACCTAGATACTTTCATTCTAGATTAAATCTATGCTGTTTCAATCCAAGCTTGTTTAAATTTCACTTTTCAAAATTTCAATTCAAACACAAATAGATAATGAAATAAGATGGCCAATCTCATTTCATGCATTAAAATAGATTGAGACAAGCTGAATAGACGAAGAAGAAAAATACTAATATTGCATTAGATCATCAAAGGAGCTCAAGAGAATCTATTAAAAACCCTAATGAAGATATTAGTTCATAATCATTCTAAAAATATCAAAAGCACTTAAGCTAAACATAAGAATGAAAGGAAATAGAAAGAAAAAAAAAGCTCTTTACAACGAATTGAGATGCTTTCCCAGGTGTTCTCCACTTCTAATTTTCGTCTCCCTTTCATATCTGCCTCTCCCTTTAAAAATTAGGATTAAAACCTAATTTTTTTCTTCAAAACCAATTCGGGCCGCGACCCAGAACTTCAAGTGTCATGGCCCATGTCAATTTCTGCTTCGTGTGGACATCAGGTCAGCCACGACCCAACCTTTTTAGTGCCCTCACTTTGGGTCATTTTTTGGGCAGATAAAGCCTTCAGCGTTGCGACCCGTGTAGACCCTTGAAAATAAGACATGCTTTCTGCCTTGGACCTGGCCGCAACTCAGCACTGTAGTTCCGTGACCCTTAAGAATTTTCCTAATTGTTACATTTTTTAGTCCAAAAATTCACCGAAGCCATTAAATGACTCAAAGATCCATCCAAATATGGAAACAACACCAAAAAAAGCCAGAGGTCATCTATTTCACCCATTTTCTCCAATTGCTCTTTTCCTTTATTTGAAAGCTCAAACCTAAAAATATGCAAAAACAAAGCATAATACTGCACTAGAAAACTAGAAAGATTAATAAAAACTACCTAAAACATGACTTAAAAACAACACAAAACTAGACTCAACTGAGGTGATATTCCATACCTGGAATGTTAATACCCTGTAGTAGGAAGAGTTTAGGACTCTGTTCAATGAAAAACATCGCAATAATGCCATTAGGGCTACAAAAGATGAAGAGTTCAGCAAATTACTTCAGGGAAACATGTCAGTGACCGATTATGCCTTGAAGTTTGACATATTAGCAAAGTTTACGGGGAATCAGTGACCACTGATGGGACCAGAAGAGAGAGGTTTCTCCAGAGGTTACAACCTACAATAGCCCGGGATGTTCGTAACACTATTGTGCCACGACTGACTACTTATGCATAGGTTGTTGACAAGGCGCTCACAGCTGAGAGCATAGAGAACACAGGAGACCACGTGGTATTCAGATAGGTCACCAGGGCGACAATGATTGCTGGAGGGCCTTTCTTGAGTGTGCCAGATGTAGGAGGCGCCATATAGGAGAGTGCACCTACTTTTTATGCGGAATAGTGGGAAACTTAAAGAAGGATTGCCCGAAAGCAAGAAAGGTAGAACCATGGAAGGCGGACAACTCGACCCCAACTTGAGTGTTCGTAATGACACAGGCAGAGCTGACGCTTATCCCTCATTAGTGACAGGCCATTTTCTAGTGCTGGAACCTCTTATACTATTTTGATTGATTCTGGTGCTACACACTTTTTGTTGCTAGTAGGATTATTGATAGACTGTGTAGGCCATATGATTATTATGTTGTTGGGTTTAGGACCTTATTGCCCACTGGAAAGTTAGTAGAATCCAGGAGATGGGTCAGATCACTGCGAGTGATAGTAGATGGTAGAGAGTTTTCAGTTAATTTGATAGAGTTGGTTATGACCGACTTTGATATAATTCTGGGTATAGACTGGTTAGTGAAATATGGGGCAACCATAGACTGTAAAAGGAATATGGTAACCTTTGAGCTTGAGGGTGAGGACCCTTTTGTATTTGTTGGCACTGTGCATGGACCTCATTTACCTATGATATCTTTGTTAAGGGCTAGAGATCTATTGCAAGGTGGTTGTATAGAATTCCTAGCCAGTGTGGTAGATACCACTCATGTCATGCCAATGGGACCAAAGGAGACTAGGTTGGTATGTGAGTTTCTGGATGTGTTTCTAAAGGATTTACCAAGGTTGCCGCCATACAAAGAGATATAGTTTGTTATTCAACTAGCACCAGGGACAGAGCCAATGTCTAGGGCACCGTACAGAATGGCCCCAGTAGAGTTAAAAGAACTAAAATTACAGTTGCAGGAGCTATTAGACTTGGGTTTTATTAGACCCAGTCCTATTTCTGGAAAAGAATGATGGTTCTTGAAGGATGTGCATTCACTACAAGGAACTGAACAAGTTAACAATCAAGAACAAGTATCCTCTACAAAGGATATATGACTTGTTTGATCAGTTGGAGGGTAAGATTGTACTCTCAAAGATAGATCTTTGATCTACTTATCACTAGCTGAGGATCAAGGAGGGAGATATATCAAAGACTGCCTTTCGTACAAGATATGGGAATTATTAGCTTTTAGTCATGTCATTTGGTTTGACTAATGCCCCAACAACTTTTATGGAACTAATTAACATGGTGTTCAAATATTATCTGGATCGGTTTGTGATCGTCTTCATCGATGATATTCTGGTTTATTCTTAGTCAGAGTCAGAACATGAGAAACATCTCAAGTTGATTCTATAAAGACTGAGGGAGCACATACTATTTGCGATGTTCAAGAAATTTGACTTCTGGTTACCACATGTGACTTTCCTTGGTCACCGTGTGAGTAGAGATGGGATCAAGGTGGACCCAGCTAAGGCTGAGGCAGTCAGAGATTGGTCGCGGCCAATGAAAGCCTCAGAGATAAGAAGTTTCCTTGGATTGACAGGTTATTACAGACGTTTTGTGGAAAGGTTCTCAAGGAATACTACCCCATTGACTGAACTGACACACAAGAACCAGAAGTTTGCGTGGTCAGATAAGTGTGAGAACAACTTCCAAGAATTGAAGAAGTGGTTGATCTCAACTTCAGTACTAAGTCTTCCAATAGAACAGGAGAAGATTGTGATATACTATGATGCCTCGAGACAGGATTTGGGTTGTGTCCTCATACAGTCAGAGAAGGTGATTGCCTATGCATCATGTTAGTTGAAGGAATATGAGAAGAGGGCAGAGGTATCCTACTCATGATCTGGAATTAGCGGGTGTAGTCTTTGCATTAAATGTATGGAGGCATTACCTTTATTTGGTAATTTAGTACATTACCGGGATTGATCAGGTAATGGGAAATTGTTTGGTTATTATTTGAGGATATTGGATGTAACGAGATTTGTAAGGCATTAATTATGATTAATAGGGTATTAGACAAAAGACAAATCTGCCCTTGGGGGCACAAGGAGGCCAGGCTTAGGCTAAGGGGCATTTAGGTCATTTTGTGCCAGATTAGAGGCTTATTTCATTGGTTTCTTCAGCTGAAGGAAACCTCAAAATAGAGTATATTAAACTCTCTAGCTCCTTCTCTCTCACTCTAAACGATTTCTCTTTGGGATTTTTGGATTTTGGAAGGAGGAAAGCTAAAAATATTGGAAGGTTGAAGTTAGAATTTGGCTAAGGGATAGCTTAGGCTTGCAAACCATTAGTTTGAGTTAAGAACTCTCCTTATTTTCCTATATTTTCTTGATGTTTTTTAGGTCTTCTTGAGCTTTGAAGCTCAAGTATGGATTTTGAGTTTTTGGTGGGTTTTTGATCAAGTGTATTCTTGGATTTTGTTAATACTAATGTATTCATGAGGTACTGTGGTTGAATTGTGAGTTTGGGTCATGTGTTAGGTGAGATTTTGGTGGCTTGAATATAGGGAGAACGCAGGGGAAAACCCATGAATTTTGGGTTCATAGGGGAGCGCCTCTGGCCTTGTACTGTGGAGAGCAATGGAGCTCTCTGTTTTGTGCTGGGTGTCGTTGCCCTTGCACTAGGCACCCCTGCACCCCTACCCTTGCACTAGGCATCCTTGATGCCCTACACCCATTTCTACAAGGACCAATTTTAGGGCATGGGAAGAACTCTGGGGCTCAGGAGATGGTTTCAACACCTCGTTGGTTGGGATTGGAAGTCTCGAGAGCATGGGATTGGCCTTGGAGTTGGTTTTTGGGATTGAACCTTAACAAGGTTATTATTTATGGTTGTGACTAGGTTACGGCTAGTGCTCGGGACAGGATCGTGTTCAAGGGTTGTTTATACTTAACTTGTGCTTGGACCAAAGGTAAGAAATAGCACCCAATACGTGATGTACGTGATTAGGGCTTGGCCTGGTTGTTGAATATAAACTTGATTAGGGCTTGGGCCCCTATAAATGTGCATGATTATGATTATGTATGTAATTGTTCGATTGAGTACACTTGGATGCTTTGTATTTTGATAATTGTTAAATGGTATATGCTTGTTTGAATTATCTGATTAAAAAGTCTTCACTTATGAGTCTAGAATGACAATAGTGACTTGAACGCTGGTCTAAAACATTGACTTATAAGTCAAGGGTTACAATAGCACACTGAGTTCCAGTTGAAATGGTTAGGCCTAATCAGGAGCGCATCATAAGCTTGTTCGACCCAATGGTTGTGGAAAATTAAACCACCAGGTATGCTGGGCCAGCTCCAAGGTTAGTTATATAGAGGATAGGGAAATGGGCCCCAGGGTGACTTATCAGTCCCATATCCTAGGGCTGGGCCCTGGTATGATTCATTAATAATGTATTTTGTGCAACGGGCCCCGGTATGATTCCTTAATTATGTATTTAGGGCAACCGGCCCCAGTGTGATTCTGCAGCCACTTATTTGGATAGAATGCATGGATGAGTAGGGTTATTACTGCTAGGCATACCTATTATGATTCTATGATATATCATTAACTGCTTATGAACATGTTTTATTTTTCTTGCTGAGCCTTGGCTCACGAGTGCTATGTGGTGATGGTAAGGGAAAAGGGAAGCTGGAACAACCATGAGTTAGAGAGCTTTAGTGGCGACGTGTACATATGCGGCTGCTCAACCACCACGGCTGGGGTTTCTCAGAGGAACTAGGATTAAATTCTATTTTTGCTGCTTAGGCCAGGTAGTTATAACTTTTGAGTTGTAATTATCCTTTTGGAACTATAAACAACGTTCTAAACATTTAATATGGGATCCCATGTTCAAACTTAACATTTTAATGAAATAACAATTCCTTTTGACTGAAATTTTTAACCCTAAACTATGAATCACGTTTAGTTGCACGTTTATGGCCAAATGACTTGATTAGCGAGTATAGCACTATTTAAAATACACAGTGTAAAGTCTTGGCTATCTAGGGCGTTACAAGCAACATCTCATATTAGTACTAAATAGGCTGAAAGAGTGTAGGCTGTATGCAAAATTCAAGAAGTATTAGTTTTGGTTACCACAAGTGATCTTCTTGGGCCACGTAGTAGTAAAGATGGAATTATGGTGGATCCAGCGAAGATTGAGGTGGCCAGAGATTGGTACAGGCCGAAGAATGCTTCAGAGATCAGAAGTTTCTTGGGATTGGCAGGTTATTACAGATGCTTTGTGGAGGGGTTTTCCAAGATTGCGTCACAACTCACAGAGTTGACACGCAAGAATAAGATGTTCATATGGTTAGATATTCGATCACTACTCCAGTTCTGAGTATTCCTACAGATCAGGAAAATTTTGTGGTTTATTGTGGTGCCTCGAGACAAGGTTTAGGTCGTGTCCTTATGAAAATCGTAAAGGTGATTGCCTGTGCATCACGTCAGCTGAAAGAGTATGAATAGAGGTAACCCACACATGATTTAGAATTTGCAGTAGTAGCTTTTGCACTGAAGGTGTAGCGAGACTATTTGTATTGTGAGAAGTGTGAGTTATACACTGACCACAAGATTTTGAAATACTTCTTCACCCAAAAGGACTTGAACATGAGATAGAGGCGTTGGTTAGAGCTGGTGAAGAATTATGATTGTGAGTTCTTTTACCACCCAAGGGAAAGTCAACGTGGAGGCAGAGTCCTTAAGCTAGAAGGGTCCAAGACAGCTGTACTATGTTAGGCGGATATCCAGAGAGTTGGTAGAGGATATGACTAGAGCGGGAATTGAGGTAGTGGTGGTCCAGTTGGCCAACATCACCATGTTGTCTATTCTTTTAGAGAGGATCATAGAGAAACAATTGAGTGACCCACAGTTGGGGAAAGAGTAGAGGGGATGTCCTAGCTAGAGTGGCTAAGGACTATACAGTGTCAGACATGGGTTTATTGAGATACAAGGATCAGATTTGTGTTTTGATGGACACTGGGATCAAACGGGAGATTCTATATGAATCTCATTCTTCCCCTTATTCTCTACATCCAGGCACCACGAAGATGTATCAGGATCTAAAAGCCTTGTATTGGTGGTCTGGGATGAAGAGGGACGTGACTGAGTATGTGGCAAGGTGCCTGACCTATCAGCTAGTCAAGGCAGAGCATCAGAGACTAACAAGGGTATTACAGCCTCTGGATATCCCATAGTGGAAATGGTAGGATATCACGATAGATTTCATGGTGGGGTTGCCCAGGATAGTGGGCTAGCATGATTCAGTCTGGGTCATTGTGAACTGGTATATGAAATCAACTCACTTCTTACAAGTGAGGACGAACTACACAGTTGACCAGTATGCAGATCTCTATGTGAGAGAGATAGTGCGCCTTTATAATGCCCTAGGTAGCCAAGACTATTACACTGTGTATTTTATATAGTGTTGGACTAGCTAATCAAGTCATTTGTAGATAAATGTGTTACTAGAGTTAACTAACAAGCTTGGATTAAATGATTTTGATTGTAGGAGTAGTTATTTTCATTACAAAGTTCGAGTCTGTACATGGGATCCCAAAAATAAGTGTTTACAAGGTATATACAGCTTCAAAATAACTACAAGATAAACCAGCCTAAGCGGAAAAATTAAGTTGGCTCTAGTCCCTACTGATCCCTCGGCCATGGCAGTCGAGCACCTGGAAATGTACACGCCGCCCCTAAAGCTCTCCAATTCATGACTGGTCCAGTTTCCCTTTCCCTTACCTGTACCACATAGCACCCATGAGCCAACGCTCAGCAAGAAAACTTAATCACCAACGCAAATGAGCAACAATATATAAATTGTAGACTCAAATCGTTTAACTCACATGATAACAGTACATAAGCAATGAGCTAGGCAGTAATAATCTGCTCAATCTAACATATAATTCAATCTTAGCATTCAATACAGTTAGTTAAGTACAAACAACACTTCTGTTTATTTTAGTGATCTTCAGGCCTAACGACCTTAGGTCGAGTCCTTTGGTCATATAGCTGACCCCAACACACTTAGGCTGGGTTACGTTCCACACAGTTATTGTTAGCCCCGACTCCCTTAGTCTGGACATTCAGATCAAGCATAAACAAATGAATAGATTGCAGAACACACAATCAGATGCAGCATAAACAAGCATGCCTAACCAAATATTCTCAAACACAGATATAGTCATACCTTCGTGTATAATCATAGTCATAATCATATTCGTTAACAGGGGTCCAAGCCCCGATCACAACCCGGGTGCAGTTTTCTTACCTCGAGCCCTGAACAGAAGGTTTCAGACGGTCACGAGCACGATCCCTAATCCCGAGCCTTAGCGGTATAACCTAGTCACCTTGCAATAACGGTAATCATCAAGTCCTAAACCATTTAAAAGCTTCAAAATTACATACTTGCCTCCAGGACCACAAATTATACTAAACCAGGTAGTAGAATCCTTCCCTAGGCCATAGGTTTATGTTCCCGAGCTTAAAACCCTATCTGACCAAGAAATCCCGTATTTGAGTCATGATGCCCTACCCCTTAAGCGCCGCGACCCTCTACAAGTCAGAGAACGTCCCAAGTCATTTCCATACACATGCTCTGCGACGCGCTCTGCCCAGCACCAAGACACTAAGGCATTTCAGTGAACCCCCTTAGGCCTCTGAGTTCATGTGGGCCGCGACTCTCAAGAAAAGAGCTGCAGCGCGACCCCTCAAATCTAGATTTTCCAGCACTTCTCCTGCGTTTTCCCCAAACTAAACTCACCAGAATTTAATATAAACATACACTGAAGTCAGAATTGAGTCTAGGACCTTGAATAACACATCCTAAACATCACAAGCAACCTGAAATCCACATCAAATCCCTAGCCCACCTCAAAAACCAAAACTAGAATAAAAACTCAGTGAAATCCTAAACTAATAAGAGAATCCACAAAAAAAATAAAACAGGTTATAAGCCTTACCTTATTAGTGATTTCAACCTCTGAATTGATCCTCAAGTAATCCTAGCTTCAACTCCTTCCATTTACCTAGCTTCCACCTCAAAAATCCCAAAGAGCTCCAAGAACTTCAACAGAGGAAGAGTGTAACGGGTTCGAGAGAGAAGGATGAGTATCTAATGTCGTTTTTCTGCCTCAAATTTTCTACAGCCTGGGTCCATCTATGGTTAGGGAAAAGAATCAAATGCCCCTAGCCTCATCCTTAGCCCCTTAATGCCTCCCAAGGAAACTCTTCATTTACCACCCTTTTCTCTGCGACGTGCCCTGCCTAGCACCGAGACGCTAAGGCATTTCAGTGAACCCCCTTAGGCCTCTGAGTTCATGTGGGCCGCGACTCTCAAGAAAAGAGCTGCAGCGCGACCCCTCAAATCTAGATTTTCCAGCACTTCTCCTGCGTTTTCCCCAAACTAAACTCACCAGAATTTAATATAAACATACACTGAAGTCAGAATTGAGTCTAGGACCTTGAATAACACATCCTAAACATCACAAGCAACCTGAAATCCACATCAAATCCCTAGCCCACCTCAAAAACCAAAACTAGAATAAAAACTCAGTGAAATCCTAAACTAATAAGAGAATCCACAAAAAAAATAAAACAGGTTATAAGCCTTACCTTATTAGTGATTTCAACCTCTGAATTGATCCTCAAGTAATCCTAGCTTCAACTCCTTCCATTTACCTAGCTTCCACCTCAAAAATCCCAAAGAGCTCCAAGAACTTCAACAGAGGAAGAGTGTAATGGGTTCGAGAGAGAAGGATGAGTATCTAATGTCGTTTTTCTGCCTCAAATTTTCTACAGCCTGGGTCCATCTATGGTTAGGGAAAAGAATCAAATGCCCCTAGCCTCATCCTTAGCCCCTTAATGCCTCCCAAGGAAACTCTTCATTTACCACCCTTTTCTCTGCGACGTGCCCTGCCTAGCACCGAGACGCTAAGGCATTTCAGTGAACCCCCTTAGGCCTCTGAGTTCATGTGGGCCGCGACTCTCAAGAAAAGAGCTGCAGCGCGACCCCTCAAATCTAGATTTTCCAGCACTTCTCCTGCGTTTTCCCCAAACTAAACTCACCAGAATTTAATATAAACATACACTGAAGTCAGAATTGAGTCTAGGACCTTGAATAACACATCCTAAACATCACAAGCAACCTGAAATCCACATCAAATCCCTAGCCCACCTCAAAAACCAAAACTAGAATAAAAACTCAGTGAAATCCTAAACTAATAAGAGAATCCACAAAAAAAATAAAACAGGTTATAAGCCTTACCTTATTAGTGATTTCAACCTCTGAATTGATCCTCAAGTAATCCTAGCTTCAACTCCTTCCATTTACCTAGCTTCCACCTCAAAAATCCCAAAGAGCTCCAAGAACTTCAACAGAGGAAGAGTGTAACGGGTTCGAGAGAGAAGGATGAGTATCTAATGTCGTTTTTCTGCCTCAAATTTTCTACAGCCTGGGTCCATCTATGGTTAGGGAAAAGAATCAAATGCCCCTAGCCTCATCCTTAGCCCCTTAATGCCTCCCAAGGAAACTCTTCATTTACCACCCTTTTCTCTGCGACGTGCCCTGCCCAGCACCGAGACGCTAAGGCATTTCAGTGAACCCCCTTAGGCCTCTGAGTTCATGTGGGCCGCGACTCTTAAGAAAAGAGCTGCAGCGCGACCCCTCAAATCTAGATTTTCCAGCACTTCTCCTGCGTTTTCCCCAAACTAAACTCACCAGAATTTAATATAAACATACACTGAAGTCAGGATTGAGTCTAGGACCTTGAATAACACATCCTAAACATCACAAGCAACCCAAAATCCACATCAAATCCCTAGCCCAACTCAAAAACCAAAACTAGAATAAAAACTCAGTGAAATCCTAAACTAATAAGAGAATCCACAAAAAAAATAAAACAGGTTATAAGCCTTACCTTATTAGTGATTTCAACCTCTGAATTGATCTTCAAGTAATCCTAGCTTCAACTCCTTCCATTTACCTAGCTTCCACCTCAAAAATCCCAAAGAGCTCCAAGAACTTCAATAGAGGAAGAGAGTAACGGGTTCGAGAGAGAAGGATGAGTATCTAATGTCGTTTTTCTGCCTCAAATTTTCTACAGCCTGGGTCCATCTATGGTTAGGGAAAAGACTCAAATGCCCCTAGCCTCATCCTTAGCCCCTTAATGCCTCCCAAGGAAACTCTTCATTTACCACCCTTTTCTCGCTAAACCTCAAACAATACTATGGATTCCAATTAATCCCAACATCCCCAAATAATCACCAAACAATTACCCATTACCTGATAAACCCTGAATACACACTAAATCTCACTAAATACCCCTAGGTTAACCCCAAGCCGGGGATTTGACCCCGTTGTGACTTTTTTGTTAATACGCTCACTTTGATTTCCTTAAGACAAATATTGCATATATATCTACATAATAATGTGGTCTCAATCATATAACACATATAATTACATTTATACCTTCAACGGGTCAAAATTGAGAATATTCTCTTATTAACAAAAATGAGTCCACATGCATATTTAATACACATAAACATGCATATATACTCATATTACCATATAATTCACTTATACCACTTAATCAAACATATATTCAATTAAATCTATGTAATAATCCATTCCCTCTGGCCCCCAAATCAAGGCAATAAGCCCTATTAGCGAATTTGGGATGTTACAACTATCCCCACCTACTGAAAATTTCATCCTCGAAATTTTCCTAAATAACTTAGGATGTTGATCCCGCATAACCGACTCTAGCTCCTAGGGCGCTTCCTCGACCTTGCTATTCCTCCATATGAATTAACTAGAATAATCATCTTGTTCCTTAGAGCCTTGTCCTTTTTGTCTAGGATCTGAAGTGGGCGCTCATCATAAAATAAATCTATGTGTAGCTCCAGATCCTCATATCCCAATACGTGGGACGTATCCAACACATACTTTCAAAGTATTGAGTTGTGAAACACATCATGACCTACTGATAATGACGGGGGTAATGCCAAGTTATAGGTTTTTTGCCCGATCATCTCTAGGATCTCAAGAGGTCCTACGAACCTAGGGCTCACCTTGCCCTTTCTTCCAAACCTCTTTACTCCCTACAGTGGTGATACTCCCTGAAACACGTAGTCCACTACCTGGAACTCCACGTGTCCCTATGCATAGGGTCAGCGTAGTTTTTCTGTCTACTATGTGAGGTGAGCATTTGAGCTCAAATCTTCTCAATAACCTCATTAGTCCTTTGAACCATCTCTGGACCCAAATATTTCCTTTCTCCCATCTCATCCCAATGAATGGATGACCTAAACTTCCTCCCATACAATATCTCGTACGGAGCTACTCCAATCGTTGACTGATAACTGCTATTGTATGAAAATTCTAACAACAGGAGATACTTACTCCAAGACACCTCAAAATCTAACACGCATGCCCTAATCATGTCCTCCAATGTCTGAATCATCCTTTTAGTCTACCCGTCTGTCTAAGGATGATAGGTTGTACTGAACTTCTACTGAGTCCCCATAGCCTTCTGCAAACTTCCCCAAAACATGGAGGAATAAATGGGATCCCAGTCCGACACTATAGATTTTGGAAACCCATGGAGGGGTACGATCTCCCTCACGTATAGTTCCGCATACTGATCCACAGTATAGTTTGCCCTCACCAGCAGAAAGTGAGCTGACTTGGTATATCTATCTACTATCACCCATACTGAGTCATGTTGCCCCACTGTCTTGGGCAAGCCTTCTACAAAGACCATAGTAATGTCTTCCAACTTACACTCAGGAATACCTAAAGGGTGTAACAACCCTACTGGTCACTGGTGTTCAGTCTTCACCTACTGACGGGTTATACACCTTGCTACATAGTCAACCACATCCTTCTTCATCTCAAGCTACCAGTACAATGACTTAGATCATGATACATCTTCATGGTGCCTAGATGTAAGGAATATGGTGTGGTATGAGATTCATCAAGGATCTCTCGTCTAATACCTATGTCCATAGGAACACATATTCGATCCTTATATCTCAGGAAGTGTGTCTCTGAAATGGAATAATCCTTAGCGAATCAAGCTAGGACATCCCCTCTAAGCTTCTTCAACTTTGTATTACTCATATGGCCCACTTTTATTCTCTCCAAGAGGGTGGAATGCAAAGTAACATTGCCCAGCCGACCTACCACCAACTCTATCTTCGCTCTTCTCATGTCTTCTGCCAATTCCTTCGATATCTGCTTCGAGCTAAACAACTGTCCTGGGCATGTAGCGTCCCAAATTTTCTAATAAGGCTTATAGCCTTGATTATGTGATTGCCAACAGGGAAATAATTTATTTAATTAAGCTAATATATGAATTTGATGATTATGTGATTGGAAATGCATATTTTGGTGAATTAAATATGCATGTGGGCCCCATTTGGCTATTAGGGGCACATTTGTAATTTTAGCCTGTTCAGGGCATAATTACAATATTTGTGTGTATTGTGATTGATACCATGAGTGAGTGGTGATATATTTGTGATGCACAATCTGAGATGGTCCTAGGGATCAGTTTAGCTAGAAAGTCACAACAGGGTCAAATACCTGGCTCGAAAGGAGCATAGGGATATTTTGGGAATGTAATATGTGTTCAAGATTTAGCGAGTAATGAGTAGTGTTTAGTAATTATTTTGACATTTTGGGATTAAACGGGGATTTATAAGAACACTTGAGGAATTAATGGGACATGGAAAATGCTGAAATAACCGTTGGTGGCACATGAGGATTTAGATAGACTTAAGGGGCATTTTAGACTTTTGGCAAGGGATAGGCTTAGACTCCTTTGACTGCTAGGCCTCTAGAGGGAGTTAGAAGAAAAAAGAAACAGATGGAATACTTAGCTTTCAGCTCTCTCTCTCTCTCTCTTGTGGTGTTGAAGGTTTGGAGAAAACTTTGAGGGTTTAGGCTAAAGGATTGGTGGATTGGAAGATTGAGAACTCAGGGAATCAGTTGAGGGACTAAATTAAGTGTAGAGGTAAGCTCCTTAATTTGATCTTGCTGTTGAATTTTTGCTGGATTGTGTTAGACCCTTAGGCTTGCATGAAAATGTATTTTAAGTTAAATTATGGGTGTTTGTTGAGTCTATGGGATTGTTTATGGGTTTGTTAAGATATCTAGGGTATGTGAATAAGGAATCCAAACTTAATTATGGTTTAGTTGGAGTTTAGGGTGAGAATCTATGGGTTAGGTTCGACGAAATATGTTGAGAAAATGGTGATTTTCTGGGTTTCGGGGTCCAGGCCACGGCTCTGTTCTTCAAGCACCGCCGCCCATATGCTGAAAGAGGCTGGAAGGCCTCTGATTCATGAGGTGCACTGCGACCCTGGGGGTGCTGGTCGCGGCCCGTGTCCTCCAGTAGGGAGGGCCTAGCAATCGGACCAAGTAGCGAGCCGCGACCCTAAAGAGCATGTCGCAGCCCTAATTGGAAAATAAGGGAGATTAAGGCTTTATGTATCGAGAACTCGAATGTTAAGGCTTTGGAAGGATTTACTACCCAGTTTGGAAGAATCCAAGGTCCCGGATACTAAATTAATACTCTGAATTTATTTGTTGGTTTAGAACATGATGGATGGTTATTATATATGCGTTGTGACTAGATTTTCAACAAGGCTCGAGTTAGAGGACTGTGCTTGTGATCGCGATGCTCAGATATCTCAAGATACAAGTAAGGAAATTGTTGTACCCATAGAGTAGAGCGTGGCCCTATTGTTTGTATTGCAGGGTGTAGCCCCAATGATTTTATTGTAGGGCGTGGCCCTAATGTTTATACTCAGTTTTTGTTTAAATATCTATTGATATCGTGCTACGTGATGCATATTTATGAGTGAACAGCAAAGTCGGGAATGGCGAAGCCCGAGAACGGTGAAGGCAAACAATAGCAGGAAGTTGGGTACGGCAAGGGTTCGGGACTGGTGTTGACCATGTTGAGTGCTGGATGTTAGGGTGAGACCCTCCTAGGGTGCTGGAGTCACCCGCGCGGTGAAGACTGTGAACCCAGGTCCTCGTAAGCGCCTTGGACGATGTTGGCTGTTATATGTTTAGCCTGTTGGCTGTTTGTTATATATTGTTGATTTTCATATATATGTTATATGTTTTGTGTTGAGTTTTCTTGCTGGGCTTTGGATCGCGGGTTCTCTATGGTGTAGGTAAGGGCGAAGGAAAGGTCAACCAACCATGAGTACAAAGAGCGTGGAGCAACGGGTACATGTTCGGCCTTCCTGGCCGCCACTGCTACCGTTGTTTTTGGGAAAATGTATTGTAATAGTTTCTTTTGTTGCTTAAGTCGACCATATGTATATTTTTATTTGTAATGTATTTTCTAAACAGTATTTTGGGATCCCAACTTTAATACTTTTTTATGATTTTAATGAATAACCAAATGTTTTATACTTAATATCATTAAAGGAGTTTTACTATAGTTTAGTAACACTTTTAACCTAAAACCTCGATTAGTGAGCTAATGGAAATTTTTTAACTCACTTGGTAACGAACCTAAGGAAGTAGAGCGATACTACTTGGTATCAGAGAGAGCCAAGGTTTATGGTTCTTAGAGATTGACCGAACATATAGGCTAGTTGCCAGTGACAAGCTTGACTCAGGGTTGGTTGGTATGCTAGGGGACTCCAGACTTTGTTGTTAACCGAGGAGCTGGTAGTCTCTAGGAGATCGGTTAGAGAATTGCTAGTAGAGATAGACAGTAGGGTGTTGTCTGTGGATCTGATTGAGTTAGCACTGAACGACTTTGATATGATCCTAGGGATGGATAGGTTATCGATGTATGGGGCGACGATTGACTGCAAGCGCAGGATGGTGACCTTTGAACTGGAAGGGGAGGTACCCTTTGTATTCGTGGGTACAGTGAGTGGGCTGCGAGTACCTACGATTTCGGCACTGAATGCTAGAGATCTGATGCAGGAGGGTTGCATAGGATTCCTAGCAAACATTGTGGATACCTCTAGAGTTGTGTCGGTTGGACCAGGTGAGACTAGACTGGTATGTGAGTTTCCTGATTCGTTGCCCGAAGACTTGCTAGGGTTGCCGCCACATCGAGAGATCGAGTTTGTCATAGAGTTGGCACCATGGGCGGAACCAATATCTAGGACCCCTTATAGAATGGCTCCGGCAGAGTTGAAGGAACTGAATATTCTGTTGCAAGAGTTATTGGATTATGGATTCATCAGACTGAGTTTTTCGCCATGGTTTGCTCCAGTGTTGTTCATCAAGAAGAAGGATGGAACATTAAGGATGTGTATTTACTACAGAGAGTTGAACAAGATGGCCATTAAGAAAAAGTAACCACTACCTAGGATCGATGACTAGTTTGATCAGCTACAAGGGAAGACAGTGTTCTCCATGATCGATCTTCGGTCGGGCTATCACCAGTTAAGGATTAAAGAGAAGGACATACCAAAGACCGCTTTTCGCACGACGTATGGTCACTATGAATTCTTGGTTAAGTCCTTTGGATTAACCAACGCCCCAACAACCTTTATGGACATGATGAATAGGGTCTTCAAGGATTATCTGGACAAGTTTGTGATTATGTTCATTGAAGGCATACTAGTGTACTCTTAGCAAAAAATAGAGCACAAGCAGCATCTACGCCTAGTATTATAGCGGTTGAGGGAGCATAAGTTATATGCTAAGTTTAGGAAATGTTTGTTTTGGCCACCGCATGTAACATTTCTATGCCATATTGTTAATAAGTAGGGGATTCTGGTTGAGACGAGTAAGATTGAGGCAGTAAGAGATTGGCCTAGGCCAAGTAATGTACCGGAGGTTAGGAGCTTTTTGGGATTGGCAAGGTACTATCAGCGGTATGACGAGGGATTCTCCAGAATAGCCACACCACTTACCAAATTGACATGTAAGAAGACTTAGTATGTATGGACAGACAGGTGTGAGAATTGTTTCAAGGAGTTGAAGCGACGACTGATCACCGCTCTAGTATTGAGTCTCTCATCATACAATGAGAAGTTTATAGTCTATTGTGATGCTTCCAGACAGGGTTTGGGGTGTGTACTGATGCAAGCCAGAAAGGTAATAGCCTATGCATTGAGACAGATGAAGGAATACCAGCTGAGGTATCCCACACATCATTTGGAATTGATGGCGGTGGTATTTGCACTTAAGTTTTGGAGACATTTTTTATATGGCGAGAAGTGTGAAATATACAATGACCATAAGAGTTTGAAGTACTTCTTTACTCAGAAGGATCTAAACATGTGCTAGAGACGTTGGTTAGAATTGGTAAAGGATTACAATTGATATATTCTATGTCATCCTAGGAAGGCCAATGTGGTGGCCAATGCGCTGAGTCGGAAGGGCCCAAGACAGTTGTTCAGTTCGAGGCATATATCAGATAAGTTAGTTGAAGAAATGACTAGAGCAGGTATAGAGTTGGTTGTTGGTCAGTTAGCCAACATCACTCTTCAGTCTAAGCTCCTTGAGAGGATCAATGAGGCACAGGGGGGAGGATCCCCAGTTGAGAGAGCACAAAGATAGCGTATTAGATGGAGTGGCTAAAGACTTCTCTATTTTGGAGATGGGACTACTGAAGTACAAAGGCTGGATTTGCATTATGATGGATTCTGGCATCCAGCTAGAGTTTTTGGATGAGTCTCATAGCACTCCCTATACTTTAAATCCGGGTTCGACGAAGATGTACCAAGATTTGAGAACTCTGTCTTGGTGGCTGGGAATGAAGAGGGATGTGGTGGATTATGTGGCCATGTGTTTGACCTGTCAGTAGGTAAAGGCTGAACATCAGAGGCCAGCAGGGTTGTTGTAGCCTCTAGGGATTCTAGAGTGGAAATGGGAGGATATTTTCATGGACTTCGTGGTTGGATTACCAAAGACTGTGGGACAGCATGATTCAGTGTTGATGATTGTGGACAGGTACACCAAATCCGCCCACTTTTTGCCTATCAGGACGACTTATACTGTGGAGCAGTATGTGGAATTGTATGTGAACGAAATTATGCGACTACATGGGGCTCCGAGGACGATAGTATCCGACAACGACCTCACCTTCAACTCCATGTTTTGGGAGAGCCTACAATAGGCTATGGGTACACAATTGCGGTTTAGTACCGCTTATCATCCTCAGACAGATGGACAGTCTGAGAGAACGATTCAGACACTGAAGGATATGTTACAAGCCTGTGTGCTGGATTTTGGGGGATCTTGGAATAAGTATCTCCCTTTTATTGTGTTTTCATACAATAACTACTATCAAGCGACTATCAGAGTGGCTCCATATGAGATGTTATATGGTAGGAAGTGCAGATCACCAATTCATTGGGATGAGATGGGTGAGAGGAGATATCTAGGTCTTGAGGTTGTTTAGAGGACCAATGTGGCGATTGAGAATATTAGAGCTCGAATGCTCGCCTCCCAGAGTCGGCAGAAAAGTTACTTGGACTTGAAACACAGGAACGTAGAGTTTCAAATCGGTCACCATGTGTCTCTCAGAGTTTCTCCCTTGAGAGGGGTTAAACGGTTCAAAGTACGGGGCAAGCTGAGCCCTAGGTTTGTTTACTCCTTTGAGATTTTGGAATGGGTTGGAGAGGTAGCTTACAGATTGGCGATGCCTCAAGCTTTATTAGGGTTTCACAATGTGTTTCATGTATCCATGCTCTAGAAGTATGTAACACATTCTTCGCACGTGTTGAGTTATGAGAACTTGGAGCTGGATCAGGATTTAATGTATGAAGAGAATCCCGTTCAAATTCTCGACTGAAAGGATAAAGTCTTGTGGAGCAAGACCGACCATTGCCTTAGTGAAAGTTATGTGGAGGAACAAAAAATTGGAATATGGCGACCTGGGAACTTCAGACAGATATGCGCAATCGGTATCCCGAGTGATTCAGGTAATTTTGAGAATGAAATTTCTGTAACGAGGGGATAGTTGTAGCGTCGCAAATTTGCTAATAAGGCTTAAGGCCTTGATTAGCGTGTCAGGTGGGCAATAATTGATTTAATTACGTTAATATATGAATTTGATGATTATTTGATTAGAAATGCACGTTTAGGTGAATTAAATATCCATGTGGGCCCCATTTGGCTATTAGGGGAATATTTCTAATTTTAGCCCATTGAGGGCGTAAATTCTATATTTGTGTATATTGTGATTGATACCATGAGTGAATGGTGATATATTTGGGATGCACGATCTAAGACTGTCCTAGGGAGCAGTTTAGCTAGAAAGTCACAACAGAATCAAATACCCGGCTCAAAAGGAGACTAGGGGTATATTTGGGAACGTAATATGTGTTCGGGATTTATCAAGTAGCCGGCAGTAGTTTAGTAATTATTTATACATGTCGAGATTAAATGAGGATTTATAGGAACACTCGAGGAATTAATGGGACAGACAAATGATGAAATCGCCCTTGGTGGCACTTGAGGATTTAGATAGACTTAAGAGGCACTTTACACTTTTCGCAAGGGATAGGCTTAGAATCCTTTGACTGCTAGGACTATAGCTCTCTTTCTTTCTCTGCATCGATTCTCTCTCCCTCTCTCTCTCTCTCTCTTGTGGTGATCAAGTTTTGGAGTAAACTTTGAGGGTTTAGGCTAATGGATTGGTGGATTGGAAGCTTGAAAACTCAGGGAATCAGTTCAGGGACTGAATTAAGTGCAAAGGTAAGCTCCTTAATTTGATCTTGTTGTTGAATTTTTGCTGGACTGTGTTAGAACCTTAGGCTTGCATGAAAATGGATATTAAGTTTATGATGGGTGTTTGCTGAGTACATATTATTGTTTATGGGTTTATTATGATATCTAGGGTATGTGAATAAGGAATCCAAACTTAGTTTTGGGTTTAGTTGGTGTTTGGGGTGAGAATCTATGGGTTAGGTTTGGAGAAATATGCTGAGAAAATGCAGATTTTAAGGGTTTTGGGGTCTAGGCTGCGGCTCTGTTCTTCAAGCGCTGCGACCCATGTGCTGAAAGAGGCTGGAAGGCCTCTGATTCGCGAGGCATACCGCGACTCTGGGGGCGTAGGTCACACCTCGTGTCCTCCAGCAGGGAGGGCCTAGCCCTCGGACCAAGTAGCGGACCATGACCCTAATTAGAAAATAAGGGAGATTAAGGCTTTAGGGTTCGGGAACTTGAATGTTAAGGTTCGGGAAGGATTTTACTGCCCGGTTTGGTAGAATCCAAGGTTACGGAGACTAGATTAATACTTTGAAGTTATTTATTGGTTTAGAACTTGATGGTTGGTTGTTATGTATGCGTTGTGAATAGGTTTTCAATGAGGCTCGGGTTAGAGGACTTGCTCGTGATGGCGGTGCTCAGATAACTCGGGACATAGGTAAGAAAACTATTGTACCCATAGATCAGGGCGCGGCCCTATTGTTTGTATTGTATGGTGTATCCCTAATGATTGTATTGTAGGACGTGGCCTTAATGTTTATAGTCAGTATGTGTTTAAATATTTGTTTAAATCATGCTATGTGAAGCATATTTGTGAGTGAACGGCGCAGGCTGGGAACGGCAAAGTCCGAGAATGGTAGAAAGCTGGGTACAGCAAGAGGCTGGGATCGACGTTGAGCACACTATGTGTAGGTCGTTAGGGCGAGATCCTTCTAGGGTGCTGAAGTCACCCTCTCGGTGAAGACCATGAACCTAGGGCCTGGTAAGCGCCTGGGACGGCGCTGGCCGTTATATTTTTAGCTCGTTGGCGGTTTGTTATATATTGTAGATTGTCATATATATGTTATATGTTTTGTGTTCAGTTTTCTTGCTGAGCTTTGGCTCACGAGTGCTTTATGGTTTAGGTAAGGGCAACGAAAAGGTTAACCAACCATGAGTACGGAGAGCGTGGAGTGACGGGAACATGTTCGGCCTGCCTGGCTGTCACGACTAGGATTGTTTTTTGGAAAATGTATTGTAATAGTTGTTTGGTCGCCTAAGTCAACCATATGTATATTTTGATCTGTAATGTATTTTCTAAATAGTATTTTGGGATCCCAACTGTAATTCTTTCTACGATTTCAATGAATAACCAAATGTTTCATACTTAATGTCTTTAAACAAGTTTTTCTACAGTTTAGTTGCACTTTTAACCTAAGAGCTCGATTAGCAAACTAATGGCACATTTTTAACTCACTTAGTTATGAATGTAAGGAAGTAGGGCGTTACAGGGCCCCTTCGACTCAAAGCGTCTGCCACTACATTGGCTTTCCTTGGGTGATAAAGGATCTCACAGTCATAATCGTTTACCAACTCTAGCCAACGTATCTGTCTCATGTTTAGGTCCTTTTGGGTGAAGAAATACTTCAAACTATTATGATCATTGTATATTTCACACTTCTCTCCATACAAATAGTGTCACAACACGTTCAATTAAAACACCACCGCTGCTAATTCTAAATCACGTGTAGGGTATCGATGCTCATACTCCATTAGTTGTCGCGATGCGTAGGCAATGACCTTTGCACTCTACATCAACACACATCCTAATCCTAGTCTTGATGCATCGTAGTACAGCACAAACTTATCCCCGTCTGAAGGAAGACTCAGCCCTAGAGGAGTGATCAATCGTCGCTTCAGTTTCTATAAACTATTCTCACATCTATCTGACCACACGAACTTCTGATTCTTTGACGTCAACTCTGTCAATGGTGCGAAAATCTTCGAAAATCCTTCCACAAATTGCCTGTAATACCTCGCCAATCAAAGGAAACTCCTAACTATCAAGGCGTTCTTTGGTCTTGGCCAATCTCTAACTTCTTCTACCTTGCCCGGATCTACCTTAATCCCATCTCCACAGACAATGTCACCAAAGAATGTCACCTAAAATAGAAAAAACACGTACTTCTTAAAATTAGTTTATAATCGGTGCTCCCTTAATCTCTACAACACCAATCAGAGATGCTGCTGCTCTGCCTCTAAATGGGAGTAAACCAGGATGTCGTCGATGAAGACAATAACGAACTGATCTAAATAATCCTTGAACACTCTGTTCATCTATTCCATAAATGTTGTTGGGTCATTAGTCAACCCAAATGACATGACCAAGAACTCCTAATGCTTGTAACTCATGCAAAAGACCGTCAATGGGATATCCTTATCCTTGATCCTCAGCTAGTGATAACCAGATCGAAGATCAATCTTTGGGAATACTGTCTTACCCTACAATTGATAAAACTACTGTCAATCCTTGATAGTGGGGTACTTGTTCTTGATAGTTAACTTGTTCAACTCCCTATACTCTATACACATCCTCAAGGTCCCATCCTTCTTCTTCACAAATAAATCAGGAGCACCCCATGGTGAGAGGCTAGGTCTGATAAATCCTAAGTCTAATAGCTCCTATAACTGTGCCTTCAACTCCTTTAGCTCTTCCAGAGCCATTCTGTATGGAGCCCTTGACACTAGTTTTGTACCTGGCACTAACTTAATGAATAACTCGATCTCCTAGTGCGGCGGCAGTCTTGGTAAGTCCTTAAGGAACAAATCCAAGAACTCACATACTGATTTGTTCTCCCCTGGTCCATTGGCATGACTCTAGTGGTATCCACCATACTGGCTAGGATCCCTACACAACCTCTTTGTAATAGGTCTCTAGCCCTTAATGCTGATATCTTGGGAATACGGGGTCCATGCACAGTACCAACAAAAACAAAGGGGTCCTCACCCTCAGGCTAAAAAGTCACCATCTTCTTCTTGCAGTATATTGTCGACCCATATTCGACCAACCAATCCATCACCAAAATCATGTCGAAATCATCCATGCCTAGTTCAATAAAATCCACTAATAGTTCCCTATTGTCCACCACCGCTGGCAATGACCTAAACCATCTCCTAGAAACAACCAGTTCCCTTGTAGGCCATATAGTCCCAAACCTCGCAATATAATAATCACAAGGCCTACACAATCTATCAATCACTTTGCTAGAAAAAAATGAATGTGTAGAACCAAAGTCAATCAATACAGTATAAGAAGTATCAATGCCAGAAAGCTGACCTGTCACCACCGAGGGACTAGCCTCAGCCTCTGCCTGAGTTAAGGCGGACACTCGAGCTGTAGTCAAGTTGTCTGCCATCCTTGGTTCTTCCTTCTTCAAAGTCAGGCAGTCTTTCTTGAGATGCCCAATCACCCCATACAAGTAACATGCTTTCGCCCGAAATTCACCTAAATGGCACTTTCTACATCGAGCACACTCTGGGTAACTTCTCCATGCCTCAATGCCACCCTGGACACCTCGACCCCTCTTATCAGGACCATCAGTGATCGAGTTGTCAGGGGTCTTCCTCTTCTTATCCCTAGGTCCTCCTCCCCTACTAGATCCCACAAATGGAGGCACTACCCTCCGAACATCTCGTCTTGCAGCGCTTCCCCTCCATATCTTTTTTTTCTGCCTCCTCGGCTATAAGGGCCTTCTCAACCACCTGGGCATAAGTAGTCTCCCCAAGTACTGAGGTAAACCACAAATCCCAGGCTATCATAGCATTCAGCCCTCGAATGAACTTGTCTTGCTTGGTTGCATTTGTAGGCACTAGATCAGATACAGACTTCGCCAGCCTATCAAATTTCAGGGCTTACTCAGTAACTATCATGCTGCCCTATACCCAACTAGTGACCTAATTTTCCTTCCCCGCCCTAACAACATTACTAAAGTACTTCTGGTTAAACAAGTCTCTGAACTCTTCCCAAACCATGATAGAATCATCCCGAGTTTAGGACACCACCTCCCACTAAATGCAGGTATCATATCGAAACATGTATGTGGCGCAGGCCACACTATAATTACCTATCACTCTCATGAAGTCCAAGACAGAAGTGGTAAGGCTCATCCACTGTTCATCCTTAAGTGGATTTGATCCCCCCTCAAATATTGAAGGATGTTGCTTCTTGAATCTCTTGTATAGCAGTTCTAACCTGTTACCAATCTCAGACTGCTATAATACTGGTGCCACAATAGGTGGCAAGTCTGGTGTAGCGTTCCCTTGCAGAACCTGCTATCTTAGAAGGTGAATCTCTTCCTCTTAATTCTGAAGTCTAGCTTGCATGTCAGCAAACATCTGCTGCCAGTTCTCAGAGACTGATGGAGGGTTCTGACCCTAGTTATCATCTCTAGTCTCGATCTCGGCGCCGGCTAGTCGAACTGATCGCGTTGGACTCATAACTCTTTAAATATATCTCCATTCAACGACTCGGCTGATCAGGCAACGATAACAGGTTTTTGAAATCACCCCATGGTCTAATCCAACAATCAAGCAACAATATGCAATCACAATGCTAACAGGCATTTCAATAATTATCCACATTCAATAGCAATGCTAATAAGCATGCCTTATCATATACACAAAGCAGTTTAGGGCCAGGCCTATCAATATATCTCATGCTTCCTAGGAAACAGGTAGATAAGGCATTCATATTTCATTTGAACAATCAAACATATAATCACATATATAGTTACCAAACACTGAGTCGAACTTGTCTTTAGCGGCGAGTGTACATGCAAAGTCAGCCTTCAGGAACCCTTAAACCTAGACCACTATGATACGAAGTTGTAATACCCTGGGTAGCCAAGACCATTACACTATTTACTTTAAATATTGCTGGACTTTCTAATACAGTCATTTGGATATAAAATGTTACTAGAGTTTATTAACGGGTTAGGGTTAAAAGATTTTGATTGTAGAAATTGTTGTTTTCTTTAAATAGTTCAAGTTCGTACATGGGATCCCAAAAATAAGTGGTTACAAGGCATATACAACTTCAAAATAACTACAAGGTAACCGGACCTAACCGTGGAGGTCGAGCAACTGCAAATGTACAAGCCGACACTAAAAATCTCCAACTCACAACTTGTCCATCTTTCCCTTTCCCTTACCTACACCACATAGCACCCGTGAGCCAAGACCCAGCAAGAAAACTTAAATCACAAACACAAATGAGCAATATTATATAAACAACAGACTCAAATCGTTCAACTCAAATGATAACAAGACATAAGCAATGAGCTAGGCAGTAATAATTTGCTCAATCTAACACATAATTTAATCTCAGCATTTAATACAGTTAGTTAAGTGCAAAAGATACTTTTGTTTATTTTAGTGACGTTCAGGCATGGCGCCCTTAGGTCGAGTCCTCTGGTCATATAGCTGACCCCGACACGCTTAGGCCGAGCTGCGTTACACACGCTTATCGTTATCCCCATCTCCCTTAGGCCGGACATTTAGATCACAGTCATAATCATATTCGTTAATAGGGGTCCAAGCCCCGATCATAACCCAGATGAAGTTTTTTTAACTCGAGTTCTGAGCAGAAGGTGTAAGACGGTTCCGAGCACGATCTCTAATCTGAGCCTTAGCGGTATAACCTAGTCACAATGCAATAACATTAATCATTAAGACCTAAAGTATTTAAAAGCTTCAAAATTACGTACTAGCCTCTGAGACCAAGAATTCTACTAAATCGGGTCGTAGAATCCTCCACGAGCCCTTAGGTTTATGTTCCCAAGCTTAAAACCCTATTTGATGAAGAATTCCTATATTTGAGCCGTGACGCCCTACCCCTTAAGCGTCGTGGCCCTCTACAATTCAGAGAACATCCCATGTCATTTCCCTAGATATGCGTCATGGTGCGCCCTTTCTAGTGTCGCGACGCTAAGGCTATTCAGCGAACCCCCTTAGGCCTTTGAGTTCATGCGGGTCACGACATACAAGAACAGAGCTGCGACGCAACCCCGAGCTAAACTCACCTCAGTTCAATATAAACTTACAATAGAAACATACCATAAATTGAGAATTGAGTTTAGGACCCTCCATAACACATCCTAAACAACACAAACAACCCGAAATCCACATCAAATCCCTAAGCCAACTCAAAAACCAAAGCTAGAATAAAAACTCAGTCAAATCCTAAACTAATCAAAGAATCAACAACAAAACAGGTTATAAACGTTACCTTAGTAGCGATTTTGACCACTGAAATGATCTTAAAGTAATCCCAGCTTCAACTCCAATTTCCCCAGCTTCCACTTCAAAAACCCCCATGAGCCCCAAGCACTTCAAGAGAGGAAGAGAGTAACAGGTTAGAGATAGAGGGCTGAGTGTCTAATGTGTTTTTGCTACCTCAAAGTTTCTACAGTCTGGGTCAATCTAAGGTTAGGGAAAAGACTCACACTACAAGAAAAAGCTTCATTAATAGCATTGCATTTGGACATTATTAAAAAAACGCTATTAAAAAGTTACATAATCTATACAGCACACTGTTCATTAATTGGCGGGAGTATTATTTCATTGGCGCTTATTGTTTTTCTTTTCTTTTTTGTCAAAGCAGCTTAATTGAAAAAGGAAAAGACAAAGAAAAACCCATTTCCCCTCCCTCATTCCCGTCTCTCTCTCTTCCCACGTTACCCGTCTCTCCCATTTCTCCATTTTCACTCCATAGCATAATCCATCTCTCTCTCAGAGGAACCCAGACGAACCCGCCTCTCCCACCCACTCACTGTGAATCTCTCTCTCAGAGGAACCCAGACGAACCCAGTGCCTCTCCCACCCGCTCACTGTGAATCTCTCTCAGAGGAACCCAGACGAACCCAGCGCCTCTCCCACCCGCATCTCGGTTCTCTCAGTCAGCACAGCCAAGGGTCTCTCTCGGTTCTCTCAGTCGGTGCCTCTCCCGTCCGATCACTCTCTCTTAGTTAATCAAGCAGCTCCGAAGTACACCTCTACCAAGCAAGTAAGTGCATGCATTTTTGTTTCTTCTAATTGTATACATTAAACTCATTTTTAAAAACAATTCTCTCTCTTTTCTCTAACTCCTTGA
Source organism: Humulus lupulus (assembly GCF_963169125.1). Taxonomy (NCBI): domain Eukaryota; kingdom Viridiplantae; phylum Streptophyta; class Magnoliopsida; order Rosales; family Cannabaceae; genus Humulus; species Humulus lupulus. The sequence goes on along the minus strand of NC_084796.1, from coordinate 198,866,218 downwards.
TGTATAACTTGTTTTCTTCAATAATTTGAGCTTGTTTCTCTGTAAGACTCTGCAATCGGTGTCTGACCTGGGCATAGTGCTGATGTTAAGTAATAGAAAACACCAAAAAGAAACTCCAAGGGGCATAGAAAGATGTGAACAGATAGAATTGTTTTTAAAAATGTTGTAGTTTTCTCTTTAGTAATTGAATGGTAAAGGGTATACCTGGATTCTTCCAAAGATCGCCTCAACTTAGTTATCTCAAGCCGTAAATTCTTCATTATCCTCTCCACAGTTGATGCCTAATAAGAAAATTTCAAAATGACAGTAATTAGATAGTTTTAACATTTGTCCGATTCTCAAAGGTCAATCATCTAGTTCTAGTTTCAGGCTAATAATGAAATTGGTGTTGGCCATTCTTAATCAACTAAAGTAAGGTAATCTTAGTACATACATACCAGGCTTTTATTCTTGGAGAGGATAGAAAATTTACAACCTTATATCACTAACAAGCTCAACTAGGCACCACAACGCACAGGTCAAGTAATTTCTATAAAATTTGAAATGAACCCACAGCTAAAATTCACAATTACTAGAAGAGCCACACCCTTATACCTCATCAAAATCCTGGAAACTTCTATATATTTTCAACAACCCCACTATCTTAATTACATATATGTCTAGATCTCCAATCCACCTAAAATTTAAAAAGTAAAAATTCACCTATTTTCTACGTCAGAGTATGAGTTTACATACAAATAAGTAAATCATCCTGTCAGAATTTCGAAATCAAGTCCAGATTTTAGACCCAATAAAATAAATCAATAAGAAGCATGGAGCGTGGTGATCATATAAGAAAATTCTGAACCAAAATTCTCTCGGGTATGATTTGGTGAGACAGACCATGGGGAATTGGGAGCCAGATCTATATAAATTTTATTAACTACCCAATTAAGTCAATTGTAGAATACAAACCAAAAATCAGCAAAATCTAATAGATACGAATAAAAACAGTTACGAAATATTGCATCCTCTTCACACTCACTGCTATCTGACTTGGTTCCTGAAAAACTCTCTAGTGATTGCTCAGTGTTCCCACTTCCCATCATAAACCCAAAACCAACTCTCTGCAAACCTCGCTTTGCAATCTGCAAAAGGGCAACTCTCTTCTGCTCGCTATTCACCTTCAACCTCTTCTTTACAGCTTCCTTCTCCAACAAGGCTACTCTCAGCAAACTGTTGGTATCTCTATTCTCCTCTGTCAAACTCATCACACTATTCTCCAACTCCCTCTTCTCCTTCTTCCTCAATTATTTGTACTCATTCACCTTCTCTTCAGCCTCAGAAGCAAGTCTTGTAACTACCAATAGCTCTTCAGTCAATTCCAATTCCAAACGCATTGAATCACTCTTTCTATGCCTTTAATGAACTTGCCATCATCATCATCATCAGTTTTTTCTACAGCCACATTTTTTATGATCCTTTCCAAGCTCACATTTGTTGATGAAAGAGACTCCAAGCATTTAGACAAAATCTCATTGCTTTGCTCTCTCTTCATTTCCATGTCTTCAATTCTCTCCCTGAAAATTTCAACTTCCTTTTCAAGTTTTTTCCAATTGTGCCCTAATGATTTGTCTCCCAAGCATCTTTTGAGTTGGCTTTGCTCAAAAAAAGAAGAAAAATTGGCCTCTTTTACTTGTCGATCTTCAACCCAAATACAATGCTTACTCTTCATACTCTTTTTTTTTCCCCTGAATTCTCAGGAAAAAAGGAAAGGAAAAACGGAAAGGAAAGAAAGAAAGAAAACTTCACCCCCTAAATTCTCTTCGTTGGTTCTCCGCATTTCATCTCTATCAGGTATCTAATGTTACTCTTTAATTTCCATATCTATGTTTTGATTAATCTAATTTATGTATATCAGCATTTGGGTTTTCAAGAAATTTTAATAATGTACTGAGCTGAGATTCTCGTAGGTGAAATGAAATTAAGTCAATTTTTGGTGGAGTTGGTTTCTTAGAGGTTTCTCTCGTGATGAAATGATGGGATTATTTATTTGTTCTCAATTATTTTTTATCAAATAGACAATTTCTGGGCTGTTGAAAAATATTTTACTTGTTTTTTGTTCTTTTGATTTTGATTTATACATTTATTGTGGTAGAGAGTTTGCCTGTTAGCTGTACATGTAGAGACTACTAGTGTGCCTTGCTTGCTCACTGGACTGTAATGTAACATTGATCTTCATTTGTGTTGAAACTCCAAATGAATGGCTTGTTGTTTTTATTTTGGAAAGTGATATGATTTTGCATCTCCAATCCAAAACTATATAATAATAATGTAATTACATTATACTAAGTATAATGGGTTTTTAGCATTTCAACTCTTTCCAAATTGGTCTATGAATTATAAAATATAGTAATTAAGTCTCTAATCTCGTTAAATAATGGTAATTAAGTCTTATGTATGTGAATTTTTTTACGCATTATTGATGGAAAAGATTGCATGACATTGCTAAAGGGTCAATATAGAGATCTTGGGTTTATAGTTTAAGATGTCATAGTTTGATGTATTTTGTATTTTTGCTCAATCATATTTATCAATTTGGTAATGCAATACAATCAATCAGTAAAAATAATCATATTCAGGAACTTAATTGTTATATTTTATAATTTAGGAACTAATTTACTAAATCAAATAGTTTAAGAGGCTGTTATGCTAATTTTTTTATTTTTGAACTTGTTACACTCGATGAAAATATTGTTAGGAATGAATTTGATGTAAAAGTATAACAGAAAAAATACCCTTAAACTGAATGGAGAGACTTTGTATAATTATGAAACCTTGGTTTCTTCTAATGGGGTGTTTGAGCTAGAATTCTTCAGTTCTGGTGATTCAAGCAATGAGTACATAGGAATCTGGTTTAAGAATGATAAGGACAAGAAGGCAGTTTGGGTTGCAAAAAGAGCAAGTCAACCAAGGGTGTAGTTTCTTTTGTCATGGCTTAGTCCTGATGATCCAGATAAAGGTTCTTTTTTTAAGGCTTTCACAGAGAAAACAAAACCCAGTTCAATATCTGGTTAGGTGAAAATGTTTATCAAGAGATTGGATAAGTAAGATATTTTTTTCTTGGTGTTATGGAGTATATAATATTCTTATTCTAGAACAATGCATTATGCTATATCAGTCAATTAAAACTATTTCAGGTCTGATCAAATTAAGGGAGTAGAAATCCTTAGTAGTTTCTGCATAATCTTAGCAACATTAGATTGTCTTGGCTTGATATGCACATATGAAAGTTAAACTCTATTGGCCTCAAGAGCTGCATTGAGACTACAATTATGGTTAGTTTTTAGAATATCTTTATGCTCTAAATTTGAACTCTTGCAACCACAAACAAATTTCAGATTCCAAATTTACAATTGGCTTAATTGTATTCAAATTATGTGAGCAGTTGCTGCCCTGTTTTCATAAAACTTTTGTACTTTAAATGATTTATTTTTTCCAATTCTCTTCTTGAAAATGTGTTTCTAAATTTATTTGACAAAGCTATTCAAGAGACACTATTATCACCATTCACAGTTCACCAACCATCCCATCCTTGTTCAAGAGGAGTTGTACTGTGTTTACTATTTCATTGCTAGAATACTGGTTCTGTATGTTTCTTTTACTGCTGGAGTGTTTACTGTTGGAGTGTTTATTACATACTCTTTTCTTTGCTGCCATAGTTACTATTTTATTGTTGAAAAACTATTATGTGTACTGTGTTTACTGTTTTATTGCTAGAATACTGGTTTAGTTTTTTTGTTTTACTGCTGGAGTGTTTGGTATTCTGTATGTTCAATCGCTGGTTCATTTCTTATTTATTTTAGGCGATTAGCAATAAGTTTAAAGAGATGAGGAAGAAACAACTCCCACATACATGCAGCAGGAGAGGATATGCTCGAACAATGGATGACATGGTAAAAATTTAATAAATATTTTTGGTAGCTAAACATAAGAAAATATATGTTCTCTTTCTGAAAAATGTACTTGGATACAGAGTAGGGAAAGCTCAAAACCTGTAACAAGAGTTCAAGCTTTCTTAAAGACACACACAAAGAAGAATGGTGAACTTGTGAATGCACAAGCTGCTGAAGTTATTGTAATGGATGACATAATGGATGAAATTCAATTGTTTCTTGGTAGATATCTTTGGTACGTATCTTTGCATAAAATTAACTAATGAATGAACATGTGTTTTCAACTATTTTGGCTACATTTGTTTTCTTAATTTTATATATTTTTCACTCTTACAGGTGCACAACTAATGAATGAAGTGTAATATTTTGGAGGGACGCCCATGATCAACAAATTATGAATCAGTTTGTTTTAAAAATTTTGCTTATGTATTTTGTCTTGCAATATACTCGTACTTTTGGGATATTGATATTTTAGCTTTATGTAGCGAACATATTAAGAATATTTGAATTTATGTTAAGGTATAATTTTTAATGTGTTATATGTTTATCATTTGTTGCAATTATTCATATGTTAAAAGATAAAAAAATATAAAAGTTTTTGTTATGCCATGAAATTGTTCATATGACAATTAATAAATGTTAGGAAAATGATTAATGATAACAATAAAGAAACGCTATTAAAAGTAAGGATGATTACAAACAAAAAACGCTATGTCTGATTACTAATTTCATTTTCAAAATGCTATTACATATCATTACATAACGTTTGAAAAATGCTATTAAAAGTAAGGATAATTACAAACATAAAATGCTACGACTGATAACTAATTACATTCTTAAAACGCTATTGTATATCTTTACATAACAATTTAAAAACGCTATTCACAGTAAGTACGACTACAAACATAAAACGCTACGACTTATAATTAATTGCATTTTAAAAACGCTATTGCATATCTTCACATAACGTTTTAAAAACGCTATTAAAAGTAAACAATACTACAAACATAAAACACTATGGTTGATAACTAATTACATTTTAAAAACGCTATTGTATACCTTTCAACATCATTTCTGCATAACGTTTGAAAAACGCTATTAAAAGTAAGTATTTTCAAATTAACATAATCAATGACTACATACATAAAACGCTATGACTGACATCTAATTATATTTTTAAAACGCTATTATATATCTTTCAATAGCATTTTTACATCACAATTTAAAAACGCTATGAAAAGGTCCAGACTTTTAATAACATGGGATAATATAGCGTTTGTAATAACGCTATCGTTTGTTAAAGCAGCGTTTTAAAAACGCTATGGAATGCAGTTTTTCTTGTAGTGTCAAATGCCGCTAACCTCATCCTTAGCCCTTTAATGCCTCCAAAGGCAAACTCATCATTTACTACCCTTTTCCCGCTAAACTTCGAATAACACTATAGATTCCAATTAATCCTGACATCCCCAAATAATCACCAAATAACTATCCAATACCCTATAAACACCGAATACGATCTAAATCTCCCAAAATACACATAGCCTCCCCCCGAGTCGGGTATTTGACCCTGTTGTGAATTTTTTGATAATCCACTCACTAGGATCGCCTTGAGCCAAATATTTCATATATATCCATATAATAATGTGCTCTCAATCATATAACACATATAATTACATTTATACCCTCAATGGGTCAAAGTTACAAATATGCCCTTATTAAAAAAAGCGAGCCCACATGCATATATACTCATATTACCATATAATTCATATATACCACATAATCACACATATATTAAATGAAGTCCATGTAATAATCCATTTATGCCCTTCTGGCATGCTAATCAAGGCATTAAGCCCTATTAGCAAATTTGGGACGTTCCAACCTTCACAGGACTCTGAGGTCGCGTCGGATAGGGCCCCTACTTTTACTTCCATGTTTTGGGGAAGTTTACAAAAGGCGATGGGTACACAGTTGAAGTTCAGTACAACGTACCACCCTCAGACGGATGGTCAGTCAGAGAGGACTATCTAGATATTAAAAGACATGCTAAGAGCATGTGTATTGGACTTTGAAGGATCTTGGAGTAAATATTTACCTTTGATAGAGTTTTCCTATAATAACAGCTACTGATAGACTATTGGAGTGGTACCTTACGAGATTGTGTATCGTAGGAAGTATAGATCGCCCATTCACTAGGATGAGATAGGTGAGAGGAAATATTGGGGTCTTGTGGCAGTTCAAAGGACAACGGAGGCTATTGAAAAGAGTAGAGCTCAGATGTTCGCGTCTGAGAGTAGACAGAAGAGTTATTCAGGCCCAAAGTGGAGGAACATGGAGTTCTAAGTGGGAGACTATGTCTTCCTTAGGGATTCACCATTGAGAGGGGTGAAGAGATTTGGGAAGAAGGGCAAGTTGAGCCCTAGGTTTGTTGGAACATTTGAGATCCTAGAGAGGATCGGTCAAGTGGCCTATAGGTTGGCCTTGCCCCCGACATTGTCTAGTGTTCACAACATATTTCATATTTCAATGTTGAGGAAGTATATATCAGATGGGAATCATGTGTTGAGTTACGAGGATCTTGAACTGGAGACAGATTTACCCTATGAGGAGCAGTCAGCTCAGATTTTAGACAGGAAAGACAAGGCCCTAAGGAACAAGACTATACATTTTGTTAAGGTATTATGGAGGAATAACAAGGTTGAGGAAGTGACATGGGAACTAGAGGTAGATATGCAGGATCAGTATCCTGAGTTGTTCAGTTAAAATTTTGAGGACAAAATTCCAGCAAGGAGGGGATAGTTGTAACATCCCAAATTACCTAATAAGGCTTAGGGACGTGATTAGGGGGGCCATGATGGAAAATTGTGTGATTTATCTGATATATATGTGAATTATCATATGATTACGTGATTTTTATTATAATATGACTAGATATGCATGTTTAGGTTTATTAAATATGCATGTGGGCCCATTTCTTATTAGAAGGGAAATTTTTGTAATTTGGCCCATTACGAGTATATTTGGAATATATGTGCAGATATGTGATATATATGTGAGACCATAGTATTAAGTGGATATATTTGGGTTACTCGACATGAGGTGAACCAAGGGAGCAAGTTAGCCGGAAGGTCACAACGAGACCAAATACCCAACTCAAGGTTAGTCAAGGGGTATTTTGGGTATTTAGTGCATTACCAGGATACTGGGTAGTAGGAACAAATATTCAAAGATATAGTAGGAATGAGTGAGATTAGGAGGGAATTTCGGGGATTTTGACCATTTTACCCTCAGGGACGTTTTTGGTACCCTGAGCCTTGTGATTTACTTAGAGTTACTTAGAGTCTAAGTAACCTCAAAAATATAGAAACACACAAACACAAAAATACAAATCTCTCTCAACACTCTCTCTCTTGTGTATACTATCTCTCTCTCTCAATCTTTGTATTTCTTGCGATCCAAGGAGAATCGAAGCTAGCTTAGGATCGGGATTGTTTGGGGAAAGGCTTAGCATCGTTTTGGGCAGTAGAGGTAATGATTTCTAGCATTAATCCTATGTGTTTTCTCTAGTTTTAGCTATGTTTTAGAGTTTTGAAAATTCAATTCTAAATTTTGAGATTTGGTGACGTATTGGCCATGTTTAAACTTGGGTTTTTTTGGTATTGTAGTGTTGAGTTCATTGTGAACATTATTTTTTAGATTTGGATATGTTTGAATAGTTTTTTTGGTGACATTTAGGTTGAAGAAACGAGGGAAAAGTCTGGATTTTCATGTGATATGCCGTGAAGTTTTCTTGCTGGGCCTTGGCTCACTAGTGATGTATGGTGCAGGTCAGTGCAAGGATAAACAGGACCAGCCATGAGTTGGAGAGCTTCGGTGGCGGTGTGTACATATGCGACTGCTTGACCACCACGACAGAGGGCTTCTCAGAGGAACTAAGGGTTAGACCCTATTTTGTTTCTTAGGTCGGTTGGTTGTAACTTTTGAATTGTAATAGCCCTTTTAAACATGTGTTTATGTTATTTTGGGATCCCATGTATGAACATAAATATTTTAAATGAAAAGTCAACACTTCCTTTTGATCAAAGATTGTAACCCTAATCCTTGTCATTAACCTTAGTTACACGTTTTTAACCAATAGACTTGATTAGAAAGTCTAACACCATTTAAAGTACATAGTGTAACAGTCCTTGATTAGGTGAACGTTACACTGGTAGTCTATATATGACATTTTAGTATATAGCGCTACGATAGAAGAACATCAACGACACTTGGCTCAAGGATCGAATTTGTGTTCTAATGGATGCTAGTATTAGATGAGAGATTTTGGATGAGTCTCATACCACTCCTTATTCATTGCACTCGAGCACAGTAAAGATGTATCAGGATCTAAAATCTTTGTATTGGTGGCCAGGGATGAAGAGAGATGTAGTGGAGTATGTGGCAAAGTGCCTAACTTGTCAACAAGTGAAGGTTGAACACCAGAGGCAAGCTGGATTGTTAGATACTTTAGGTGTTCCTATGTGGAAGTGGGAAGACATTGTTGAGATTGGTTAAATACATGGTGGAATTGTTTAGGCATGAAGAGGTAAAACAATAACGATTTCACAAGTCAACATGTGAAAGTTGACTTTGAGTATAGGCATTTTTAAATAAAAAAATTTGGTCCAAAAAATTTATTTTGATTATATAAGAGTACCCAAAAAGTTTGGGAGCATTTGGAGGTGTTTTGAGACATTTCAAGGAGTCGTATTATAGAGGCATCGAAGATACGTCAACTCTTAGGAGGCAACGCATCGCCTAGGCTGTCAAAACCCTAGAGAGAGAAGTACTAGGTGACGTGTTGCCTAGTATTGGGTGACGTATCACTTGCCAGGCGATGCATCGCCTGGTCCATTATAGAATGTCCTTACGGTTACGTGTTTTAGCTCTAAAACATAAATTTAAATGCTCTAATATCATTTGTTTAGTCTAATAAGGATCTTACAATATTTAATTTGTTTAGATGAGTTAATTGGTGATTTGATCACTCACATCTTTCTCTTACTAAAGAAGAACTCTCTCTCTCTCTCTCTGTAGCTTCAAGATTACTAGTTTTCTCCAAGATCTTCGTCAAGAATGCTTCAATTTTATGGAGATCCAAGGCTTGTGAATCCCAATCTCATTCCACTAGTTGCAGCTTCAAGCATCTTCAAAGGAAGGATACGAATAGAAATTTTTGGACAACAAATCTTCATTTATGTCAAGCCTTGTCACTTTTGTGTCTCACATAAAATCATAGCTTGTGATTTTATGACCCTAGGGTTTGTTATTCAAGGAAGGTCTAATCTAAACTTTTATCCATTGTGTTTATGTAATTTGTGTTTAACTATTCTATGAGATTGATTTACTTTTATGATTTTGTCATTGAGTTGTAATACAAACAAAGGTTTGTGAAGCCTTATCCCAACAATCGAAAATATCTATCTCTAAACCTTTGTTTTGTGTTAAAGTTCTTGTGTTCGTATAGGTTTTTGTGCTAGATAAAGTCATGGAAGAAAGCTCTTCAATCTCAGCCCTAAAGTTCATGTATCATGATCTAGTTAGACTAGATTGATTTGATGGTTCAAACTTTGTTAGATGGAAAGACAAGATCAAGTTTTTCTCACAACTTTGAAAGTTTACTACATCCTTGACAAATATTTGAAGACATTGGAGGCTCCAAAGGATGATGACTCTCAAGAAGTGATCAAAGAAAGGAAGAAAACGGAAGAAGATACACTCATTTATAGAGGCCATATTCTCAATGCATTGCCGGCTCGTCTCTATATTTTCTACAAAAATACAACATAGACAAAGAAGATATGAGAAACTCTTTAGAAGAAATACAAAACCCAAGAATAAGGTACAAATAAATTTCTCATCACTCAATACATGGAATTTAAATTCTTTGACGATAAACCCTTACTTCCTGAAATTCATGATCTTCAAATTATTGTGAATAAGTTGTCCACCCTCAAGATAATATTGCCGGAACCATTCATTGTGGGAGGGATTGTAGCTAAAATACCTCCATCTTGGAGAAGCTATAGGAAGAAGATGATTGTCCATAGGAATGAAGAGATATCCTTAGAAGAGATCTTAAAGCACCTTAGGATTGAAGAGGTCTCATTCTAGAAATAAGAATATGGAAGAATCCAATGAGGGGACATTGAAGGCTAATGCCACAGAGAAATCTCTTAATCCAAAGGGAAGTCTCACAAGAAACCCAAACCAAAGAAAGATACCCATCTAGCTCCAAGAAAGAATGAAGGGCAATTCTAGGGTGTGAGAGGTCCTTGTTTTGTTTGTGGCAAGAGTAGTCACTTGGCTAGAGACTGTAAGTTTCAAAAGCCCCATAATAATTTGCCTAAAGTTACAGAACTCAAGAGGAGTTGGTTTCCACTTTAAGTATGGTGAATGCTATCCAAGTCGTGGTATGAAACTTGTGCCACCATTCATGTAACCTATGATAGAGAGGTCATCGAGACTTTTGAAGAGTCAAAGGGTGGGCATGAGATCCAAATGGAAAATGAGCAAAGGTCCAAGGTGTTGGGCAAGGGGGATGTTGATCTTTACTTCTCATCAGAAAAGAAGGTTCTTTTGACCAATGTGTTGTATGTTATGGGTATGAGTAAGAATCTTGTGGGTGGGCATTTGTTGAGAAAACTGGGCATCAAAGCGATGTTTGAGGCCGGTAAGCTAATTTTATCCAAGGGAAACTATTTTGTGGGAAAGAGTTATGTTTGTGATGGGATGATTAAATTGTATAACAAGAACAATGGTTTTGATGATAAAGCATGCTCATCTTCCTCTTATGTGCTTTGCTTTCATTCTTTTACTATGTGGCATAGTAGACTTGCTCATATAGGATTTAGTACAATTAAAAGAGTTATTAAATGCGGTTTAATTGTATGTAATGATGTTGAGCATGACAAATGTGAATTAGGCGTTCAATCTAAAATTTTAAAGAAACCTTTTCCTAGTGATGAAAGGAAAACTAATTTGTTAGATTTGATACATAATGATTTGTGTGCGTTGAATGGAATAATTACTAGAGGAAGACATAGGTGTTTTATTACCTTTATTGACAATTGTTCTAGATTCATATATGTATACTTGCTTAAGAATAAAGATGAGGCCTTTAGTATTTTTAAAATCTATAAAGCCAAAGTTGAAAATCAATTGGACAAGAAAATTAAAGTGATTAGAAGTGATAGGGGCGGTGAATACTTTTCCAATGGGTTTAATGTGTTTTGTGAGATGTATGGTATAATACATGAATGTACAACCTCTTATTCTCCCAAACAAAATGGTATGATGGAAAGAAAGAATAGAACCTATGTTGAAATGATTAATGGTATGCTATTACATGTGAATTTGAGCTTTGCTTTATGGGTAGAAGCCTTGCTTACCAACCGTCATATTGTAGACCGAATTCCTCTAAAGAAGAATAAAATTTCACCTTATGAGATATGGAAGGGAAAGAGGCCCAACCTAGGATATCTCAAAGTGTGGGGGTGCCTTGCTTATTTCAAGAGCACGAAGCCTAAAAAGACCAAGTTAGGTCCAAGGGCCATCAAATGTGTATTTGTAGGCTATGCCTCAAATAGCAAGGCCTATAAGCTATTAGACCTGGAGTCTAATGTGATAATTGAATCAAGAGAAGTGGGCTTCTTTGAGAGTTTGTTGTATAGCGACAATAAGTCTGAAGAATCAATCTCATTGGAAGGAAATTAAGAGGAGTTAACTTCAAGGGCTGAAGATCAACCTATATTGCCTAGAAGGAGCCAAAGGCTCAAAGAGATAGGATTACAAAGTGAAACCTCTCAAGTGGAGACTCTTTATCTAATAGTGGGAAACCATATGGGAGGAAAAAAAAAGTATCCTGTGGTACTATAAGTGGATGATGATCCTAAGACTTTCCAAGAGGCTATGTCCTCAAGAGACTCTAACTTTTGGAAAGAAGAAATAAATGATGAGATGGATTCAATCATGTAAAACCACACTTGGGATATTGTTCATATACCACAATGATCAAATTCAATTGGCTGTACATGGGTATTTTGAAAGAAGTACAATACTAATGGGACCATTCAAGCCTATAAAGCAAGATTGGTGGCCAAAGGGTTTAGATGAAAGGAGGTCATAGATTACTTTGATACCTATGCACCGGTAGCAAGGACAACATCTATAAGATTTTTTTTGCCTTATCAGCAATACAAAAGTTATATGTTAATCAAATGGATGTCAAGATGGCATTCCTAAATGGTAACCTCGATGTGGAGGTGTACATGGAACAACTAAAAGGGTTTGTTCTAAAGGGGAATGAACATAAGGTGTGTAGGCTTGTTAAATCATTATATGGTTTGAAGCAAACACCTAAATAATGGCATGAGAAGTTTGATGAGACCATTGTTTTTGATGGGTTTAGACACAATAGTGCGAACAAGTGCTTTATTTTAAGACTTGTGATCACTAATCATCTTAGTGTGTCTATATGTTGATGATACATTGATATTGAGCAATGACATAAAAGGCATAATAGAAACGAAGAGGTTTCTATCTTCCAACTTCAAGATGAAGGACCTTGGACAAGTTGATATCATTTTAGGTATAAAAGTTAGAAGAAGTGTTGATGGATATGCCTTAGGACAAGCTCAATATATTGAGAAAATACTGGACAAGTTTGGTCATCTCAAAGAGGCAAACACACCATTCGATTCAAGTCTAAAGCTTGAAAAGAATGAAAGGAGAGTGGTAGCTCAACTAGAGTATGCAAGTGCAATTGGGAATTTGATGTATGCCACTCATTGTACTAGAGCAGACATTGCATTTGCGATTAGTAAACCTACTAAGTTTACTAGCAATCCAAGTATCTTACATTGGAAGGTAGTTTAAAGAGTGGTTGGATACCTTAAAAGGAAAAAACAGTTATGACTTAAATAATTTAAGTTTCCTATGGTACTTGAGGGATATACCGATGCAATTTGAATATCCGGTTTAAGAGATAATCTCTCCAAAACCGGTTGGGTGTTCACCCTTGGTGGGGGTGAAATTTCTTGGGATTCTAAGAAACAAACATGTATATGCCACTCAACTATGGAATTTGAGTTTGTAGCTTTAGCGCCAACTTGCAAAGAGGCCAAGTGGTTAAGAGATCTCATGTTGGAGATACCAAGAATCGTGATTGATTTATCGACCATTTCAATACATTGTGAAAATCAAGCAACTTTGATTAGAGCTTACAACAAGATTTGAAATGGGAAATCTAGACATATAAGTCTAAGACATGACTGTGTGAGGGAATTGATTGAAAAGAGTATCTTATCAATTTCATATGTGATGTCATGGGAGAATTTTGCGGATCCGTTTACCAAACCTCTTCAGAGAGATTTGGTTAGTTCCACAAATAGAGGGATGAGACTAAAACTCCTAGAGAAATAGTTTCCCCAATGGCGGAAATCCATCTCAACACTTGTTTGCGTCAAGTGTAGAGTTCAATGGATAAGAACAGGTCATTCGATGAGGGAATAGTTTCAACATTAACAATTTAAAGTCTCTTCAAGTGTGAGTTAATGTTGGTTTCTACTGAAGTGCGGGTTAAGTCTAAGGCTTTTAATGAAATTCAATTGAGAGTAACAAGCATCTCTAAAGGTAGCAAAGATGTTGTAAGAATTTCACCTATGTGAACGTAGAGGTTGGCTGCCTCTCAAGAGAGTAGGAGATTTCTCTTTGGATTGTTCATGAATTGATCAAGCACAAGGCCATTAATAGTGCTAGGCACGAACAGTGGGAAATACATAAGTAATCAGATAGAGGTGTGTGAGACATTACAACTTTTTGTCACTAGGAATGCTAGGTTCAATCTTTAAAGAATATCTTAGCATTTTGATTGAAGTTTTGTAGTGTTTTCACTATGGTAAAGTTCAAACCCAAAAGGTATTTTACTTTATGCTCTAATATCGGTCGCTAGAATAGAGAGGATGTATTTAACCAAGTGGGGGAATGTTGAGATTTGTTAAATACATGGTGGGCTATGTAACGCCCTGGTTAGCCAAGACCCTTACACTATGTATTTAAAATAGTGCTTAACTCGCTAAGCGAGTCATTTAGACTTAAATGTGTAATTAAATACTAAACCAAGGTTAGGTATTAAAAATTTTGGTCAACGAAGTAATCATTTTCAATAAAAGTGTTAGGTTTATACATGGAATCCCAAAAAGTGGTTACAGACTGATAAAAGACAAATAAAATACACACTAGCCGTCCTAAGCGACAAAATCAAGTTCAACCCTAGTTCCTCCCAAGCTATCTCGGTCGTGGCGCTCGAGTAGGCTGCATATGTACACATCACCGCGAAAGCTCTCCAACTCATGGCTTGTCCAGCTTACCCTTGCCGTTTCCTGCACCATAATGCACCCGTGAGCCAAACCTCAACAAGAAAACTTAAATCAACATATTCAATAAGTACTAAAATTTAAACAAAAAGCTTAGCAGCAGCAGTCTGCTCAAACAAACACATACTACAATTTAGCAATCAATGAGTTAGACAAGTGCAATAAGAACTTCTGAATACTTAGGCGACGTGTAGGCCCGACTCTCTTATGTCGAGCTCTCAGATCTTATTACTGACCCTGACTCTCTTAGGTCGAGTTGCGTTCCACAAGCTTGATGTCGGCCTCATACTAGATATAATCCAACATATAGATTGCATAATACACATTCATATGCAACATTTACAAGCATTCCTAGTCAAATAATCATATTTCTAACCACAGTCATATCCATTTACAGGGGTCCAAGCCCTGATTACAAGCCGTGTATAGTTTTCATATCTGGATTCCAAAGATGATAACTTATGTCAACGCTGAGCACAATCCTTACTCCCGAGCCTAACGATATAATATATTCACAACAAAATAATGAACAACCATCAAACACTTAGACCATTTAAAAGCTTCAAGGTAATATTACAGCTGTTGGGATCTCGAATTCTACTAATTCGGGTAGTAAAATTCTTCCCGAGCCTTTAGATTTGAGTTCTAGAGCTTAAATACCCTATTTCGCCAAAATTCCCTATTTTAGCCGCGACACCCCCAGGAGCGCCACGACCCTTAACAAGTCAGAGAGCCTCCCTAATCAATTCCTCGAACATGCACTGTGATGAAAGCCTACAATCATCGCGTTACTAAGGCGATTTAGCGAACCCCCCAGGCCTCTGAGTTCATGCGGGTCGCGGCGCTCCAAGAACAACATCGCAGCGCGACTCCGTGAACTCAGTTTTCCCAACATTTTTCCCACATTTTCTCGAAGCCAAAATAATTAGAATTCACCCTAAACATGATCCTAAGCGAAAATTGAACCTCTACGCCTCAATACTACACCCAAGGTTACACAACCACACCAACAACGAAGCCAAAACTCCATCACAACTCAAAATAAAATCCTTGACTTCAAATCTCAAAACACTCTAAATAACATATTAGAACTTAATCAAAACAAGGTTTGCAGCTTACCTCAGTTGTGAAATAAGACCTCCTAGCTAAACCTAATCTAGTCCCATCCTCAAGCATTCAACTCGAAGATAATTTCTCCATAGTTCAATAGTTCTAATGAAGCAAAGGAACGAAAGACAGAGAACGTGGGGGAGAAAGAGAGAGATAACTGTTGAGTCTTCCTTAGGGACTGAGAGGTTCTGGGTGATTAATTTAATCCCCCTTGACACAAAAGACTAAAATGTCCCTAACATTTACTTAGTCCTCTAACGCCTCCAAGGGCAACATCGTCTTTTATCCCGATACTCACTAATCCTCAAATTTTACTTAAAATTCCCAATTAATCCCACTAATCTTCCAAACACAAATATTTTCCTCCCAATTATAATTCATACCCTGGCATCCCCGATAATTCACCAAATTACTCAAATGCCCCTAGGCTCACCCCGAGCCAGGTATTTATCCCTAATGTGACTTTTCTGCCAAATTGCTCACTAGGATCGTCTCGGGCCACACATCTCAAATATATCAATATATTAATGTGGTCTCACTCATGAAGCATATATAATACAAATATACCCTCAACGGGTAAACAATTACAAATATGCCCTAATTAACATAACAGGTCCACATGCATATTTAATGCACATAAACATGCAAAAATACTCATATAACCATTTAAATCATATACGCTACATAATCACACTTGTATTCAATTAATTTCACATATAAATCTGATTATGCCCATATGAGCGAATTTGGGACGTTTCAACTATCCCCTCCTTATCGATATTTCCTCCTCAAAATTTATTCAAAAATCTTGATATTGATCCTGTAAATCTGACTCTAACTTTGGAGTCAAGTCCTTTACCTTTCTATTTCTTTGTAATACCCTCACTAAAGTGACAGTCTTATTCCGTAAGACTTTATCTCTTCTATCTAGGATTTCCACCGGCTTTTCCATACACAATAAGTCTTACTGAAATACTAGGGTCTCTTCACCCAAATAGGGGTACTACTCGACACATATTTCCTTAGCACTGGCACCAATAACACCTTATGAACATCTACCCATGCTGGGGTAAGGCTAATCTATAGGCCTCTTTCCTAATCCTTGTCAGGATCTCAAATCTTCTATTTCTTTCAAAATTATCTTATCTTTTATTTAAAAATTCTCGGAGAGGCACAAGGTCTTCTATCTTGGAACCCCATATTCCCATATTTAAATTTGCGAACTCTTATGTCTTTTCAATAAAGCAGACACTCCTGCCCTAACAATCCCTAATAACTTCATTGGTCCTCCAGACTGATTCTGAACCTGAATACTTCTTGTCTCTTAATTCAATCCCTAGAATGGGTAATTCTTGTTTCGTATCTCACAATATCTTATCCAGAGTCACTCTGGATGTCGACCAATATTCATCAACATGGCACTCTAATCAAAGAACCGAACTTGCCTCAATGTCCTGAATACTTACATATTTGAAATAAAATGTTAGATGTATGAGTTGTTCCTTCAAGTATTTAGTTTGTCTAAAGGTAACCTTTTATCCCTAAAAAATCTAGGGATGATGTGGCAAATGGGAAAGCAACATGTCGCATAAAAAATCAGGGAAAAACAACAAAGTATTGAAAAAAGACTTATGAGCAAAAAAGATAGGTCCAGGACCTATAGAGATGTAGACCAGGCGAAAACGCCCTAGCGGTGGTCGGCCTGGCCCTAACCCCTAGGGGTGGTCGGCCTGACCCCAAACGCTAGGGGTAGTCGGCCTGAACTGCTCAAGAGCCACATGAGTGGTCGGCCCACCCTATTCTACATAGGGTGGTCGTCCTAAACTCCCAAATACAGTTCGTTGGATAAAGTTCATGCTCATTCAAGCTGAAGTCAACAGGTCTAGCACCCAAGCTCTAAAGGGTCATCGGGCCTAGCACCTAAGTCTCATAGACCAACCAAGACTTGGTGTTTTCCCAAAGGTTTCAATCGTGCATCATCAACCACAATCCAGAGAAACAACGAGAAGACCCACGATCTCATAATCATGGGGAGGTGGACACGTACCTCCACTACCTAATAATCGTGTAGCAAACCACGAACCCAGTATTACTGATCATGTAACAGCCCCTGGATACTATAAATAAAGGACCCAGGGCTTCATAAACGGGACTTCTTCTTTTTCTGATCTTTCTTGGAATGAGTTTGAAAGAGATATTTTCTAGAGAGAAATTCTGGCCAAATTAGTGACGAGTGAATACCTCGGTTCATCCATGTAATTGTCTATCGAGAGATTCAATATCAAAGACTAAGTGGATTAGGTTATTACTATTCATTAGAATAGGGCTGAACCACTATAAAATTCTCTGTGTTTATTTAAGATATTTTTTCTCTATCATTTATTATTTATTTCGTTCAAAAGGTGTCATATATTGTACATACGACCGTTGGCCAATTTCACAGTTCAACATTTTGGTGATTTCATTGAGAGTACGAAATCAAGAAACATACTTTTATCAGTTTTAGGATGCCTCTAAAACCTAGTCAGACAAAGAAGACGTCTCCAAAGGATTCCACTACTCAGGATCCCATCGATTTCGTTAACGAACCTCAGGTGGAGGTTGGAGATCAACCTGATGTGGAAGATCCACAGGATGCTCACCAAAAGGAGATGGCACAATTTCTGGCGAGGCAGGAGGCCTTTACTGCAGAAATTACCCTCCAAAGAGTGACTATGGAACGACAACGGTGGGCAATAGATGAGCAGGTCCAGAGGAAGATCCAGAGGGAGCAAGAAGCTGACTGGAGGCACCAAGAAGCTGCTGTGGTCCTGGAGGTGGCATCCCAGTTAGCCTGACCTAACACTGAAGCTGCTGCTCAGGCGGTGAGGGCCAAAGCTGCAAGGATGCAACACAACAGTAACAAGGAGTCCCAGGGGAGGAGTCAAACCCCAAGGACGCTCTCAGAGCCACTTTCCATGACTAAGAAGAATAACACTTCATCTCGCAGTAAGAGTGTTACGAAGCTGAAGGATCCCTCCCATGGGGACAGACAAAACGACACAGGAGAGGAAGGTCAGACATCTGAGAGGTGTGACAAGAATGGAAACGGTCACTGAAAGTCTCAAAGTCATGTAGGATCATAGGCTCAGGGGCAGGATCGCATTGGCAACCCCTACACCCTTAGTCTCGCAAGGGAAAAGAACTGATGAAAAACCCCAATACTGTGTTCCATAGGCTCAGAAAAGTTGTAGAATCTCAGGATCTGAGGGAGGTCATCAACTGGAGGACCAACACTCAAGAGGGGGTAGTAGGGACATTTGCTCGATCTGGAGCAGCAATCCCACTAGTAGTGCAGGCTCAAATAGATCCACCAACCATGGTTGTTCAGGGCCTGACAAAGAAACCTTCCAACTTTAAGCTGTCTCATAGAAGTGGGAGTCCCTTCAATACCAAGATCTAAGTTTCTCAACCACCACCAAAATACAAGACCCAAAAACTTCCAACATACATTGGCAAGGAGGACACAGCACGGTACATTGGAAAATTTGAGGATCACATGGAGTTACTCAGTGTAGAGCATGATTATAGCTGCAGGGTATTCCTTACCACTCTCTCTGACTCAGCTCAGGAATGTTATTGGAAATTCAAACTTGGATCCATCACTTTTGCGGAGCAGTTCAGGAAGCAATTTTGCAAGGTCTTTAGTGCGGATGGATTTAACTAGTTTATGCCAATCAGCTAGCTGACATGAAGCAAGGGAAGGATGAATCCCTGAAGGACCCTTTTCAAAGATTCATGAGGGAGGCAAATCGAGAATACATAGTAGGAGATGAAGGGAAATTCGTTGCCTTCTGGGAATGATTAATTTATCCTAATCCCTTATGGGATAGCATACGAAGGAACCCCATCAATGCCTTTCAGGAGTTCTTGGACCGAGCAGAAAAATACATGAAGCTAGATGACGCTATCGTGAAGGAAGAAAAATGCATAAACCACCCGACCACTATCAAGCCAGGCAAGAATGGTGCAAACCCTCCGGGTAGTAAGGGGGCAACAGTAAGAAGAGGAGTACCTCAAGGGCTGAGCAGAGTGGAGAAAAGAGGGCTCAGTCATAACCAACCAACAAAAACTACCCACTAGTGCAAGAAAATTAGAGTCTGCTTGACAAAGACCGATCTCAAGCCCTAAAGGAGGAGGTCGAGCAACTCAAAGAAAATGGTTTTATCAAGGAGGCCTACTATCCAGATTGGGTATCAAACTCCGTGCTGGTCCCAAAACCAAATGGGAAATGGAGGACATGTGTGGACATCACAGATCTGAACAAGGCCTACCCCAAAGACTGCTTCCTACTACCTAGAATAGACCAACTAGTCGATGCAACTGCAGGACATGAAATACTCTCTTTCATGAATGCATATTCTGGGTATAATCAAATAAGTATGCACCCTCCTAACGATGAAGAACACAGGAGCCACTTACCAGCATTTAGTGAATGGCATGTTCCGAGACATGATGGACAAAAATATGAAGGTATATGTTGATGACATGTTGGTCAAGTCTAAAGAAGCTGGAGGGAAGACTTGGAGGAATACTTTGCAATACATAAAATGTATCAAATGAAGTTAAATCCTCTCAAGTGCTCATTTGGAGTTGGTTCTGCTAAGTTTCTTGAATACCTAGTCAATTCGCATGGAATCGAGGCTAACCCCGAGAAGACCAAAGCATTGATCGACATGAAGTCACCTACCGCAATCAAAGAAGTGCAAAGCTTAATAGGGAGAGTAGCTGCACTCACTAGGTTCATATAAAAGTCTACGGACTAGTGTGTCCCCTTCTTTAACTTACTAAGGGGCAACAAGAAGATCCATTGGACCTAGGAATGTGAGAAAGCCTTCTCAACTTTGAAGGAGCATCTCACTCAACCTCCCATCCTAGCAAAACCAATAGATGATGAAGTACTATGCATCTATTTGGCAATCACCTAACCATTGTTTTGGTGAGAGAAGAGAATAGGGTACAACACCGTGTGTACTATATTAGTAAAAGGCTAGTAGGTTTGGAGTCTAGGTATCCCCCTCTTGAAAAGCTAGCCTACTATTTAGTATTCACCTCACGAAAGCTACGTCTATACTTCCAAGCTCACTCAATCTGAGTCCTGGCCCATGGACCGCTATGACAAGTTCTTTAAAAACCAGAGGCCTCAAAACGATTACTCAAATGGGTAGTGTAACTAGGACAGTTTGATATCACTTATCATTCAAGGACGACGATAAAAGGACAAGCATTGGCAGACTTTATAGTTGAAGGCACAACCTTGAAGAACCTTCCTACCAATTGGAGAATGGAGATACCGAGATGGAAGAAGATTCTCCCGTATGAAAGCTATATGTTGAAGGAGCATCGAATGAACACAATTCAGGAGTAAGAATCATACTAATTACTCCGGAGAATAATCGAATCCAGTGTGCTCTTAGATTTGGATTCAATGCTTTAATCCAGTGTGCTCTTAGAGTTAGATTCAATGCTTCAAGCATGCATAGTCCTTAGAGACATTCAGCGATTCCCAACTAGTAGTGCACCAGGAACTAGGGTAGTATCAAGCCAAGGGACTTAGGATGGTATAGTACCTAAACAAGGTGTAGGACTTGTTGACACAGTTCAAGAGACACTAAATTACACAAGTACCAAGGGAGCAGAATGCCAATGCTGATGCCTTAGCCAAGTTTGCCAGCGCCAAAGACACAGACACCCTGAATGTCTTTCCCGTCAAATACTTGGCGAAAAGAAGCATAGCCGAGCAGGAGGAAAATGTATTATTTTTGAATTATCTATGTAATAGCCATTATTCTTCGATGAATGAATAAATTTAATTTCTTAAGTTTCACTTAATTCTCTAAACTACGTTCAACAAGAGATAGGTCCTAGGACCTTGTCGTCAAAGCAATCGATCATGTTCGATCTTGGTTCTTAAGGAGCCTATCGACTTGTATGATCCAAAAGAGAGACACGTCCTAGGACCTTGTCGCCAAATTAATGGATCACGTTCGATTTTGGTTCTTGTATAGTCCAAGAACTTTACTTAGCTAGTTAGATAGTAGTAGTAATAGTAATAGCTAGTAGTAGTTTTAGTATTGTTTATTACTATGGATTTTGGTTTAAGCCGGGATTTAGTTGGAAACTACTAGCAATAGTTATGGATTTTACAAGTTTAACCTATAGTTTAAGAATATTAATTATAACATAAGGTTTGATTAATATTGCTGGTTATTAATATCATGATTATTATAACCTAAGATTCAGATAGAGCCAATAAGAATATGACACTTGTCATGAGCATAGTTATTCCTAAGGTTTAGATAGAGCCAATAGGATTATGACACTTGTCATATGCATTATTATTAAGGAATTATTATTTAAATGATAAAATAAGGGAAATATAAGACTTAGTCTTCACCAGAATCTGTTAGGAGCATGATATTTATCACAATTTTATTTGTGGATTAGGTTGTTATTTAGATAATTAAATAGATTTTTTTTCGTAACTTTAGGGTGCTGTAACTTCCGACTTATTTTTGACCCAGTTCTGTTATGAATTTCTAAAAATAGTATTTCTAAAAAGTTGTATATAATTTAATTAGCTTTCTAACGGTATACTGATATTCTAAATCGGAGTCTTACAGCTCCAGATATGTTGATTTTACTGTTGGTTAGTTTAGAGTTACGAGATTTAGGGAGTTAGAAGTTAGGATTCTATTTGTTTTGATTTTTTTTTTGTTTTTAAAAATCAATCTTTGTTGACCAAGTCCTAAGCCTTTGACTGAAGAATATTCAAATATTTTCAATTAAATTCATTATTTTTATTCAAATCCAAAAAAAAAGATTTTTATTCCTAGAATTCTATAAATAGGACCTAGCACCAAGCCTTTTCATTCATTCTTCAAGCATTTATCAGAGCCTTCTAGGTGCTAGTGAAACTATAGAGTGATAAATACTTGGGTTGGGGTTATAAGCTTTGTCATTCTAAGCTTATTAGACACTTGGGAAGTAAGGTTCATAGAGTGTATTTCGGTTTCGAGGTGTAGTTCGGTCATTGCAATTTCAAAGGTATTCCTATTCTTAGTTCCTTTTCTGTATTGTTTCATTAGTTCTTATAGTTTTTCTCTACCCAATTCCTAACCCAATCTTCTCTATTCATGGTTAGGCATCTAAGTTCTTCGAACTTGAGATTTCTTGTTGGTAAGTATCTTCTCAATGGTTTAGTTCATTCCTCTTCATCTCTTTCTTTTAGAAAACTCACCTCTCTATTAATGGTTTTTTGGAGTGTTCCAAACTCCTGACCTTGTTCTCATCATCCCAGTATTTTGGTAAGGAAAATAGGCTAGATCGTGTATGTTTGTATGATATGTTATGTTATGTTTAATATGTTATGATAAGTTTATGCTTTTATATGTTATGTTATGATTTACCCTACCTCAAATATTAGACAGGGAACGTAGATGGGTTATCATACACTACATGTGATCTAACCTACCTTAATTATTAGACAGGGGACGTAGATGGTTTATCACATGTCATAATGGCCATTATTAGTATAGTCTTATATAGTATATGTTATGATATGTTTTTAGTATATGTTATGATATGTTTATAGCATATGTTTTGATATGATTTTATGTGTATGTTTATGTTTTTATTAGTTTTTCCTTGCTGGGCATTAGGGTCACTCCTTTCCTTTAAGTATGATACAGGAAAATAGATGCAGAGGCGGAAGGATTCTTAGAAGCTTGGTGTGTGTATGGAGGTGAATGGAGTGGATGGGCTGCGTGTCGATTCGAGGACAATGTTTTTTTTAGTCTCTTTAAAAATCATTTTTTTATGTATTTTTCTGCATGTAGCTTTGTAAACAATTTTATTTAAAGTTATGTTTTATTTTAAAACAATGAGCTCATTTATATATTACAAATATTGTTTCTTTAAAGTTTTCAATAAAGTTATGAATTTTCTTATGTATGTTCTTTTCAAAGTTGTGCTTATGTCTAGTGGGTTTAATGACCTAAGTTTCATAGATAGTTGGGTCGTTATAGTTGGTATCAGAGCAACGGTCCATTTTTCATGAAATTTTCCTTGATACACACGCTCAAGCTCCAAATCTAACCGCCAATGTAAGTATTTATGTTTTAGTTATTATGTTTATGTGTTATAGCTAACGTTTTAGTCTTATGTTTTAAGTTAAGATATGGATGGAGCTTTATCATATAACGTTATCCGAGCCATTAAAGCCTTAAAAAGGTTTAGAGAACCAAGAAATACCATAGGAATATTGGAGATAATCACTCGGAGATTTCTTTTATTCCATAATCAAATATTTCATCTCCAAGAAACTAAGCAAATAATGTTGAGAGCTACGGAGCAATATATTTTAGTAATTTGGCTTTTTAGAGATTTTCCTTTTGTAATTGTTGCTTTGGAAGAAATGTGGGAGGCAATAGATGTTGAGGATGAAGTACCACCGGCTATGAGATATTATTCTGTCATAATAAGGTTTACATCTAAGATGGAATTCCAATTCACACAAGAACAAAAGAATAGAATTTTTACCAATCTTCCAAGAGGAATTTTTGAGGCTCACAAAAATGATGATTATGAAGAGATAGATGATGACATGTTAGATGAAGGATCTGATGTAGAAGATCTCGATTTTTAGAAAAGATTCGTTTATTTATTTATTTTATTTATCGTTTTGCATTTATGATTGTACTTAGTGAAAACTGTTTTTCCAAATTAATATTATTGTTATTTTGATGACATGTATGAGTTTGATTTTATTTTTGCAATCATAATAAATAATGACTAAGTTCGGTGAGGGTGGATACAAATCAATGAACCAGGATCTCTATATTGAGAGATAGGGGGCCATAGTAGTGGGAACGATTTTCCTGTTCCCAGCCCTCCCTCAGTATGATTAACTTTGGAACAACGATGAGTTTCGAGCCTGAGAATTAAGTCATATAGGATAATTAGAAACACACTTAGAAAATAATAAAGATGGCTTATTTTTCTAGGTTTAGAAACACACCCTAATTATAAAAAAGGCTTATATAATTCTTTTCATAAGAAGTCATAATTAATAGGTCCGAGTTATGTTTGCTTAGATTAAGTTTTTTCTTTAGAGCCTATTAATGTAAGTTCTAACATGTTTTTCTCAACTATTAGAACTATGCTGAAGATGTCGCTCCGAAGATCTGCTCGCACCAATGGAAATGTCCCCAACGTCACCCCTGAGATGAATGAAGTCCCTCCAATTCGCAGAAGGGGAAGGCATCCAAATGCCAACCGGAATGCGCCATCGCCGCCACCGCTGCCGGTTGACAACATTGCGGAAGTTTCCAGACTACGACAGCAAGTTGAGGAATTACTGCAACAATAGCGACAGCAGGCTCAGCCTCAGCCTCCGCCTCTGCCGCAACCACAGCCACAACAAATGGCCCCAGCACCCCATCAAGTTGGACCATATGAGGGATGGCCAATGGCATACTATGCGCCACACCCAGCTCAACATGTGGAGCCTATCTATGAGTGGTTTCATATGCAGCACGCTCCAAATTTTGAAGGGACAATTGACCCCTTCGAGGTGGAAGAGTGGCTAAGAAATGTGGAGCCGATCCTTGTGCATATGAACCTCGGCAACGCGGACCGCATATCTTGCGTTTCATCTCTACTCAAGAAGGATGCAAGAATATGGTGGGACCTAGTACAGCAGACTCACGATGTCGCCACTATGACTTGGACCAGATTTGTGGATCTGTTCCACAAAAAGTACTACAATTCAGCTATCATTGCTTCAAGGGTCGAGGAATTTGCTAGTCTAAAGCAAGGCAATTTGACAGTAGTAGAGTATGCTCGACAGTTCGACCAATTAGCTAAGTTTGCATCTGAGATGGTTCCAACTGATTTTCTGAGGGTGAACAAGTTTGTAAGAGGACTTCGACCAAAGATCGAGCTAGGGGTTAAGTTAGCAAACCCAGGAAATACTACTTATGCTGACGTTCTAGAGACAGCAATAGAAGTAGAAAGGTTGTAGGCTAACGTTAGTAAAGAAGAAGCCAGTAAACCTGGCCCTAGACAGTAGGGTCAGCCCCAGACAAGTCGGAACAACAACCAACAATCCAACAACAATAACGGTCAGAAAAGAAGGCATTCTGACAACAAGCAGTCCGACAACGATAAGAGGGCACAGACGAACAATGGAGGAAATAGGCCAGGTTATGTAGAGTACCCTCAATGTGCTAAGTGCCAAAAGAAACATCCTGGTGAGTGCTGCGCAAACACCAAGGGATGCTACAACTGTGGTCAGGAAGGACACCGGAAGAAGGACTGTCCTCAGCTCAAGTGAGAGGGGAAAAAGGATGATAAGATGATTCTTGCCAGAGTTTTTGCTATCACTCAAGGAGAAGTTGACCCTAGGAATAAAGTAGTTACAGGTCAAGTTTCTATTCTCCATAATAAATGTTATTTATTATTTGATTCGGGAGCCACTCATTAATATATCTCGTTAGGAATCATTGAGAAATTAGACAAACCTTGTGAAAAATTTAGAACTAGGTTTGTAACAAAATTACCTTCGGGTGAAGTAGTCCTATCATCACGGGTAGTACGAGGCGTACCAGTCAAGATAGAGGATGTAGAACTAGAAGGAGACCTGATAGAACTGGAGATTAAAGACTTCGACGTGATACTGGGAATGGACTAGCTAGCAAGGCATGGCGCAACCATTGACTGTAAACGTAAGCAAGTAATGTTCGAGACTCCTGACGGCCAGAGGCTATGTTTTATGGGAAAGGTTTCAGGTCTACGCACACCGCTTATTTCGTCACTTAAAGCTCAGAAGATGATAGGAAAAGGATGTCAAGCATTCTTAGCTATTGTTACGGATGTGGTAAAGGAAACACCACTAAAGGTCGGAGATGTACGTATTGTAAGGGAATTTCCAGAGGTATTTCCTGACGACTTGCCAGGATTGCCGCCGACGCGGGAAATTGACTTCACAATCAAGCTAGTACCGGGCACCGAGCCTATCTCCAAGGCACCATACTGGATGGCACCTACCGAACTCAAGGAGTTAAAGACGCAGCTACAAGAACTTCTAGACTTCGGTTTCATCAGACCGAGCCATTCACCATGGGGAGCACCAGTTTTTTTGTGAAGAAAAAGGACGGCAATATGCGGATGTGCATATATTACCGCGAGCTGAATAAGGTGACGATTAAGAATAAGTAACCGCTACCCCGAATTGATGAATTGTTTGATCAACTTCAAGGTGCAACTGTGTTTTCAAAGATTGACTTACAGTCCGGGTATCATCAGCATGAGGTACGGGAATAAGACATTTCTAAGACAGCCTTTAGAACTCGTTATGGGCATTACGATTTTTTAGTCATGTCTTTCGGTCTTACCAACGCTCCAGCCGCATTCATGGATTTAATGAATATGGTCTTTAAGGACTACTTCGATAAGTTAGTTGTAGTATTCATTGACGAT
Source organism: Humulus lupulus (assembly GCF_963169125.1). Classification (NCBI taxonomy): domain Eukaryota; kingdom Viridiplantae; phylum Streptophyta; class Magnoliopsida; order Rosales; family Cannabaceae; genus Humulus; species Humulus lupulus. Next base: position 198,839,238 of record NC_084796.1, on the reverse strand, counting down.
ATCTTGGTGTACTCAAAGAATGAAGTCGAGCACGAGAAACATTTAAGGTTAATCTTGTTACGACTAAAGGAGCATCAGCTTTACGCCAAGTTCAAGAAGTGCGAATTTTGGCTTTCACAAGTAGCATTTCTTGGCCACATAGTATTCAATGATGGGATTGTTGTAGATCCATCTAAAGTAGAGGCTGTGAAGGATTGGCCAAGACCAAAGAATGCGTCAGAAGTAAGAAGCTTTCTGGGATTAGCAGGCTATTATTGGAAATTTGTAGAAGGTTTTTCCAAGATAGCCACTCCGCTCACCAACCTAACTCGGAAGCAGCAGAGGTTCAACTGGAATGATAAGTGTGAAGAAAGTTTCCAGTTGCTTAAAGATAAGCTATGCTCAGCACCAGTACTTTGTGTACCGACTCCCAATGACAAGTTTGTAGTCTATTGCGATGCGTCGAAGCAAGGGTTGGGTTGTGTACTGATGCAGAATGACAAAGTGATAGCCTACGCCTTAAGACAATTGAAGGAGTACGAGCAACGCTATCCAACTCACGATATGGAGTTGGCAGCGGTGGTCTTTGCGTTAAAAATCTGGCGCCACTATCTTTATGGAGAACGGTGTGAGATCTATACGGACCACAAAAGCCTAAAGTATTTCTTCACTCGGAAGGATCTCAACATGAGGTAGCGCAGGTGGTTAGAGCTAGTGAAAGATTATGACTGCGAAATTTTATACCACCCAGGAAAGGCAAACGTAGTTGCTGATGCGCTAAGTAGAAAGAATTATGGAAGTCTAGTAGCATTAGAAGGAATAGAAAAGTCGCTACAGCAGGAGCTAATCAATGCTGGAATAGAAGTAGTCATTGGTAAACTGGCTAACTTGTCCATTCAGTCAAGTCTGTTGGAAGATATACGGAATGGGCAAGTGCATGATGAAACGTTAGTAACACATATAGATGCAGTTAGAGAAGGGAAGGCCACAGATTTCTCAATATCAATTCAATGGTTATTAAGATATAAGGATCGGGTATGCGTGCCAAATGATCAAGGAATTTAGGTGAAGATTCTAGAAGAAGCGCACAATACCCCATACACAGTTCACCTAGGGTCGACCAAGATGACTCACAACATCAAGGCAATGTATTGGTGGCCATGAATGAAGAAGGATATAGCGGAGTACGTGTCTAAATGTTTGGTGTGCCAGCAAGTGAAAGGAGAACATCAGCGGCCTGCAGGCTTATTGCAACCACTCAGCATTCCAGAATGGAAATGGGACGACATAGCAATGGATTTCGTGACGGGTTTGCCTCGCACGAATAAACAACATGACTCGGCTTGGGTAGTAATAGATAGATTAACCAAGTCAGCTCATTTTCTACCTGTCAAGACATCATACACGGCTGAGCAATACGCAAATATTTATGTTCAAGAGATTGTAAGACTGCATGGAATCCCCAAGACAATAGTGTCTGATAGAGGATTGGTGTTTACATCAAGATTTTGGAGAAGCTTGCAGCAAGCTATGGGTACCAAGTTAAGTCTTAGTACAACATTTCATCCTCAAACAGACGGTCAGTCTGAGCGTACCATATAGATTTTAGAAGACATGTTGCGCGCTTGTATACTTGATTTCGGAGGATCATGGAGTAAGTATTTGCCACTGATAGTGTTCTCCTACAACAATAGCTACCAGTCAACGATCGGGATGGCACCTTACGAGCTACTTTATGGAAGGAGGTGTCGATCCCCACTACATTGGGACGAGGTAGGAGAAAGGCAACTACTTGGACCCGAAGCTGTTAGAGAAGCTCAGGATGCAGTAGCACTGATTAGACAGCGTATGCTCGCTGCTCAGAGTCATCAGAAAAGTTATGCATATGCCAAGCGACGTGATGTGGAATTCAAAGTCAGAGATAAAGTTTTCTTAAGAATATCTCCTATGAAAGGCGTGAAGCGGTTTGGGAAGAAAGGCAAGCATGGTCCCAGGTTTATAGGTCCTTTTGAGATATTGGACAAAGTGGGAGCAGTGGCATATAGATTAGCCCTACCGCCAGCTTTAGTAGATAGTCACAATGTGTTCCACATCTCAATGCTGCGTAGATATGTGTCAGACCCATCTCACGTCCTCAAGTATAATACGATAGCACTCCAGAAAGACTTGAGTTACGAGGAACAGCCGGTTAGACTCCTAGATAGAGGTATGAAAGAATTACGGTCTAAGAGTATTCCGATAGTCAAGGTCCTATGGAGAAATAGTTCTGAACGAGAGGCAACGTGGGAGTTGGAGAAGGACATGCAAGCTTGGTATCCGGAATTATTTGGTAAGTAAATTTTGAGGACGAAATTCTTTTTAGTAGGGGAGAATTGTAGAGTCCAAGAAATTTACTTAGCTAGTTAGATAGTAGTAGTAATAGTAATAGCTAGTAGTAGTTATAGTATTGTTTATTACTGTGGATTTTGGTTCAAGCCGGGATTTAGTTGGAAACTCCTAGCAATAGTTATGGATTTTACAAGTTTAACCTATAGTTTAAGAATATTAATTATAACATAAGGTTTGATTAATATTGCTGGTTATTAATATCATGATTATTATAACCTAAGGTTTAGATAGAGCCAATAAGAATATGACACTTGTCATGAGCATAGTTATTCCTAAGGTTTAGATAGAGCCAATAGGATTATGACACTTGTCATATGCATTATTATTAAGGAATTATTATTTAAATGATAAAATAAGAGAAATATAAGACTTAGTCTTCACCAGAATCTGTTAGGAGCATGATATTTATCACAATTTTATATGTGGATTAGGATGTTATTTAGATAATTAAATAGATTTTTTTTCGTAACTTTAGGGTATTGTAACTTCCAACCTATTTTTGACCCAGTTATATTATGAATTTCGAAAAATAGTATTTCTAAAAAGTTGTATATAATTTAATTAGCTTTCTAATGGTATACAGATATTCTAAATCGGAGTCCTACAGCTCCATATATTATTATTTTTTTGTAGGTTAGTTTAGAGTTATGAGATTTAGGGAGTTAGAAGTTAGGATTCTATTTGTTTTGATATATTTTTTTTTTGGTCTTAAAAATCAAGCTTTGTTGACCAAGTTCTAAGCGTTTGGCTGAAGAATATTCAAATATTTTCAATTAAATTCATTATTTTTATTCAAAGCCAAGAAGAAGATTTTTATTCCTAGAACTCTATAAATAGGACCTAGCACGAAGCCTTTTCATTCATTCTTCAAGCATTGATCAGAGCCTTCTAGGTGCTAGTGATACTATAGAGTGATAAATACTTGGGTTGGGGTTATAAGCTTTGTCATTCTAAGCTTATTAGACACTTGGGAAGTAAGGTTCATAGAGTGTATTTCGGTTTCGAGGTGTAGTTTGGTCATAGAAATTTCAAAGGTATTCCTATTCTTATTTCCTTTTCTATATTGTTTCATTAGTTCTTATAGTTTTTCTCTACTCAATTCCTAACCCAATATTCTCAATTCTTGGTTAGGCATCTAAGTTCTTCGAACTTGAGATTTCTTGTTGGTAAGTATCTTCTCGATGGTTTAGTTCATTCCTCTTCATCTCTTTCTTTTAGGAAACTCACCTCTATATTAATGGTTTTTAGGAGGGTTCCAAATTCCTGACCTTGTTCTCATCATCCCGGTGTTTTGGTAAGGAAAATAGGCTAGATCGTGTATGTTTGTATGATATGTTATGTTTTTATGTTATGTTATGTTTAATATGTTATGATAAGTTTATGTTTTTATATGTTATGTTATGATTTACCCTACCTCAAATATTAGACAGGGGACGTAGATGGGTTATCATACACTACATGTGATCTAACCTACCTCAAATATTAGACAGGGAACGTAGATGGTTTATCACATGTCATAATGGCCATTATTAGTATAGTCTTATATAGTATATGTTATGATATGTTTTTAGTATATGTTATGATATGTTTATAGCATATGTTTTGATATGATTTTATGTGTATGTTTATGTTGTTAGTAGTTTTTCCTTGCTGGGCATTAGGCTCACTCCTTTCCTTTTAGTATGGGCTGCGTGTCGATTCAAGGACAACATTTTTTTTAGTCTCTTTAAAAATTATGTTTTTATGTATTTTTCCGCCTGTAGCCTTGTAAACAATTTTATTTAAAGTTATGTTTTATTTTAAAACAATGAGCTCATTTATGTATTACAAATATTGTTTCTTTAAAGTTTTCAATAAAGTTATGAATTTTCTTATGTATGTTCTTTTCAAAGTTGTGCTTATGTCTAGTGGGTTTAATGACCTAAGTTTCATAGATAGTTGGGTTGTTACAGTTCCTGAGGAGCCTATCGATCCATACGATCCGAAAGAGAGACAGGTCCTAAACCTAACGGCAACGGGAACGGTAACGGCAATGGCAAGAATGGTGGAAAACGGCCACACAATGAGCCTTCCACCTCCGACAATAAACGAGCCAAGGGTAACCGTTATGAACCTCAGTTCACTAACTACAATGCCCTTGTGGAGTCTCGGGGAGAGGTTTATCAGGCCACAAGTTCCAATGTGCCTTATAAGAAGCCTGCCCCCATTCGGAAGGATATTTCGAAAAGAGACACTACCAAGTTCTATCGTTATCATAACGACTACGGACATGACACCAACGAATGCAACCAGTTGAAAGATGAAATCGAGTTCCTTATTAGACAAGGACACTTGAGAAGATATGTACGGGCCGAGGGAAATTCCCAACGAGAAGCTCCAGGTGGCAATGAGCAAGCGTCAACACGCCAATGCTCACCACCTTTGCAGCCAACCCCCGTGACTGGCACACTGTTAACCATTTGTGGAGGCCCGCACCTCGCAGGAAATAGCGGAAAGGCAAGAGAATGATATGCTCGGACTCTACGCCACGACCAGGACATCGAGATGATGACTGTGGAGGACTGCGCACCAAAAAAGGCTCGATCAGAGGAGGCTGAGATAACCTTCTCTGAGAGCGATGCCTAGCATGTCCGGTTCCCACATTTTGATCCGCTGGTCGTGGATATCCAAATGGCCAACATGATGGTGAAGAGAGTGCGGGTCGATACAGGAAGTTCGGTGAATATCCTGTATAAGTCTTCACTGGAACGCATGAAACTGTCCGTTAAGGACCTGGAGCCTTGCAACCAAACAATATACGGTTTCTCTGGTGAGGGACTCGCCCCCGCTGGATCGATCAGACTACCAGTAACGACAGGTACAGCGCCTGCTACCAGGAAATTACTCGCTACTTTTGTGGTAGTCGATTGTCCTTCGATGTACAATGTCATCATTGGGAGGCCTATACTGGTTGACCCACGAGCCGTCATCTCTATGTGTCACTTAGCCATGAAGTTCCCGACAGACGCAGGGGTAGGACGTATGTTGGGGAACCAGAGGGAAGCCAAAGAGTGCTACAATGCCTCAGTCACGAAGGCGAAAAAGGGAACATCAAAGAGCACTACCTCTAATAGGTTGCAAATGGCAATTGATACACAAGCCCAATCTGGTGATGAGGTCACCAAATAGGGTGTTGCCCAAAGTGAGGATAGAGATCTAGATCCTCGCTTTGGGGATTTTGAAGAGAACGTTGGACCCGTCGAGGACCTGGAAAAGGTCCAACTCGACGAAAAAGACCCGACCAGAGTCGTGAAGGTCGGGAAAAATCTAGAACCAACCACGAAGCATACAGTGGTGGAATTTTTGCGGAGGAACCAGGAAGTCTTTGCCTGGTCGCACAAAGACATGGCTGGGATAGACCCTGCAGTTATCAGCCATGTCCTGAATATAGAAAAGGCTTTTCCACCCGTGCAACAAAAAAGAAGCCTGCTCAATAAAGATTGGTCGAGAGCCTTAAAAGAAGAAGTCGAAAGATTAAAGGAGAATGGGTTCATTAGGGTGGCATTTTATCCATCGTGGGTCTCCAATCTAGTGCTAGTTCCCAAGCCTAATGGCAAATGGCGAACCTGTGTGGATTTTACAGACCTCAATAAAGCCTGCCCAAAGGATTGCTTCCCACTCTCAAGAATCGACCAGCTGGTCGATGCCACTGTAAGACACGAGATCCTCTCATTCATGGATGCATATTCGGGCTACAATCAGATTAGCATGCATCCCCCTAACGAGGATCACACCAGCTTTCAGACCGATACGGGCCTATACTGTTATAAAGTAATGCCCTTCGGACAGAAAAACACAGGTGCGACTTACCAGCGGCTAGTCAATCACATGTTTAAAGAGCTGATCGGAGTAAACATGGAGGTATACGTGGACGACATGCTGGTAAAGTCTAAAAAGTCAGGAGGACATGTGAAGGATTTACAAGAATGTTTTGGTGTATTGAACAAATACCAAATGAAGTTAAATCCCCTCAAATGTTCCTTTGGAGTTGGATCAGGGAAGTTTTTGGGGTTCATTGTAAATTCAAGAGGAATTGAGGCGAACCCCGACAAGATAAAAGCCCTGATCGACATGAAATCGCCAGAAAAGATCAAAGATGTACAAAGTTTAACCGGGAGAATCGCAGCCCTAAGTAGATTTATTTCGAAGTCAACGGACAAGTGCGTCCCCTTTTTCAATCTACTTAGGGGCAATAAGAAGTTTGAGTGGACAGGAGACTACGAGCAAGCTTTTCAGGCTTTGAAGAATCATATGGCACAGCCTCCCATTTTATCCAAGCCAATCGAGGGAGAAACTTTGTTCATTTACCTGGCGATCACTGATGTTGGTGCTACTGCGGTACTAGTACGCGAGGAAGAAGGCGTACAAAAAGCAGTCTACTATGTTAGCAAAAGGCTGATTGGGGCAGAACTAAGATATCTGCCCATTGAAAGGTTAGCATATTGCTTAATCCTGGCCTCAAGGAAGCTATGTCCTTACTTTTAGGCCCATCCTACCACAGTGCTTATCGACCAGCCCCTTCGGCAAGTCCTCCAAAAGCCAGAGGCGGCTGGGCGCTTATTAAAATGGGCAGTCGAACTAGGGCAGTTTGATATCACATATTCACTGAGAGTAGCAGTAAAAGGACAAGTCTTGGCTGATCTTATTGCAGAGTTCACCAAACTCCCAAACAACGAACAGTGCGAACAGCCTAGTGTGCCTGAGCCTCAAGAGAGAGCTCCATCGTGGAAGTTATTCACAGATGGGTCGTCCAACGAATCCCACGCAGGAGCGGGAGTGATACTGATAACGCCGGAAGGGCATTGATTTCACTGCGCCATTAGGTTCGATTTCACTGCGTCAAATAATGAAGCTGAATACAAAGCCCTCCTCGCTGGGCTGAGAATGGCTAAAGACATGAGCATAAAGACGCTTGATATTTACAGCGATTCACAGCTGGTAGTGAACCAAGTTCTAGGGGAATATCAAGCGCGAGGCCTAAAAATGGTGACCTACTTGAATAAAACAAAAGACCTGCTAGCCCAGTTCAAGAAGTATACCCTCCAGCAAATACCGCAGGATCAGAATTCAAATGCAGATGCCTTAGCTAAACTCGCGAGCGCGAAAGATGCTGACACTTTGAACATTGCGCCAGTAGAAAGACTGAGTGAGCCAAGCATACAAGCGGTTGAAGCCAATATGGAAATTCGAATGGAGGATACGTGGATGGTGCCTTACTTGGAGTATCTGACAAAAGGTGTATTACCAATAGATAGAAACAAGGCCAGAACTCTGCAAAGGCAGGCCGCTAGGTACATACTGGTTGATGGTGTTATGTACCGAAGGGGATATTCCATGCCACTACTCAGGTGTGTTACAACAGAAAAAGCTAAGAAGCTGATGAAAGAGGTACATGAAGGCTTCTGCGGGGACCACGCTGGGGGGCAGAGTTTGGCAAAAAAGATTCTAAGGCAAGGATACTTCTGGCCAACTATGAACGAGGATTCGATGGAATTTGTACGAAGATGTGATAAATGTCAAAGGTTCTCCAAAATTCCATGAGCAGCTCCAAACGAGTTGAAACAGATGCAGAGTCCGTGGCCTTTTGCGGTATGGGGGACAGATTTGATTGGATCCCTGCCAACGGGAAAAGGCGGAGTAAAGTACGTAGTCGTGGCAGTTGATTACTTCTCCAAATGGGCCGAGGCTGAACCACTCGCTACCATAACGACCAAGAAAGTTCTTGACTTTGTCATCAAGAACATTGTTTGCCGGTATGGTTTGCCCCGAAAGATAGTTTCAGACAACGGAACCCAATTTGACAGCGACTTATTCACCGACTTCTGCGAAAGGCACGGAGTTATTAAAAGCTTTTCTTTAGTTGTGCATCCCCAAGCAAACGGGCAGGTCGTGGCCTTGAATAAAACCCTTAAGGACACCCTGAAGAAGAGGCTCAAAGACGCCAAAGGAGCATGGCCAGAACAGCTGCCTGAAGTCCTCTGGTCGTATAGAACGTCTCGCCGAACAGCGACAGGTCATACCCCATTTTCCTTAGCCTACGGATATGAGGCTATGTTACCTGTCAAGTTAGATCCCCCCTCACATCGACGCTTAACATACGACCAGGACCAGAACAACCAACTGATGATGGAGTCCCTAGAATCAATTGATGAGATACGAGAAAAAGCCCAACTCCGAGTTGCAGCGTACCAGCAAAAGGTCGCCCGGTACTTTAACTCAAAAGTAAGAGAGAGAAAATTCAACGTCGGTGACTTGGTGCTACGACGAGTTTTCTTGAATACCCGTGACCCCACTACTGGAGTACTCGGACCTAATTGGGAAGGACCTTACCAGATTGAAGAAGTCCTTCAACCGGGCACCTATAAACTTGCACGCCTAAACGGAGATCTCATTCCACGTTGTTAGAATGGAGAACACCTGCGCAAGTATTATCAGTGAACAGTCCTTTTTAAAGGACTGGCTTGTATTAAATTCTACTTTTTATAAGTTTTGCGAAAGGGTTAGCTACGTTGTCTGGCTAATCGCTTATAAATGTAAGATCTTTTTTTTTTAAGATCACTCGTAAAGACATGTTTAGTCCATTTTTAATACGAGATTATAAGGGACTGTGCGCAGCCAGTCATTCTTGCCAACTATTGCAAATTTATTTTTACAAGTATTTGTTCATTACGTGTGTTGTTTTGCTGTATTACAAGTGTTAAAATTTTGCAACGAGCAGTAGTGTTCGCACAGGTCGTGGTCAAGGCAAGTGACCAAGGACCTAAAGCTCCTCGATCACTTGGGGGGCATGTAAGGTACATCGATAGCAAAGCATGCCACAAGGTATGTAAACACATGAACAAAATAAGTGAAAGCATGCTACGGTACTTAGCGTATTTTTCAAAATTTATGATTTTGTTAAATCGAACCAAAGTACTATGCTAAGTTCGGTCATGCGAACAGGTATTATAATTAAAGATTATAATATCAAAGGCAAACGTTTACACCGTGAGCATTAGTGCTCGGATGTAAAAATAGAATTAAAAGGAATAAAATCCTTTACACCGCGAGCAGTACTGCTCGGATGTAATTGTTCAAGCGTAAGCAAAAGAGCTGCCCTCGCAGCAATAAAATAAAAGATTTTCTTTACAAAAAGACCCGTGGGCCACAAAGAGAAAAACAAAAATAAAAATAAATATTAATTTGGCTGGGGGGCAGGAGGGTCTTCTGAATTAGGAGCGTTTTGATCAGCCGGAGGTTTAGCCACAGCAGAAGCAGCAAGAGTTTGGGCCTTGGCTTTCTCTTCTGCCACCAGCCGAGCAACACACTACGTCATCAGCGTCTCTTGCAACTCCTCGGAGAGATAGCTAATGTCTACCCCCCGATTGTGCTTCCAGAGGTCATAGAAGCAGAGGAAGGTGGCTTCCCTATACTTCTTCAGAGTTTTAACTCTATCCTCCTCGAGCTCGCACACCCGTTCCTCAAGCTTCTTCACCTCATCCCTGCTGGCAGTCAGATCGAGTGTGAGTTGCTTGCACTCTTGGGTGTTGAGTTTCCAGTTCTCCTTCAATTTGTGCCGCTCATCGATGGCTTTGTTCCGGGCCGCTTCACTCTCTTGAAGCTCTCGGGTAAGAGTAGATTGATCCTCGCATAGCTGCTCGTTCAGCTTAACGAACTCCTTGTTCTCCTCGAGCAGCTTGGTCTTCTCATCCTCAAGCGCTTGCGTAGCCTGAGCAAGCTTGGAGTCAAAGTTCCTCTCTCGAGAAACCATCGCCCCAGCTCGGCGCCAGTTAGCAATCAAGGACAAAAACCCCTGAAGAAAAAATGAGTTAAGAAAAGAAATTTAGCATAAATGACAAAGCAGCGAAAGACGACTTACACTGGTATCTCGTTCAGCCCTCTGTTGATGATTTCGTTAATGTCCATCGTGGCAGTGTCAGTGATGGCGACCTGGGAACACCTATGCTTGGAGAGCCGATATAATCTCTCCCTGGCCATGGCAACTATGTGGCTGGGCAGGGAGCCTTCGGATAAGTGGTCTGTGGTCTCTTTGTCTACCGCCTTTGAGGAAGACCGAGGATCGGCAGGCGTGGGAGTTTGCTGCTCGGGGGCAGGCGGATGTGTTAAGTTCTCTTTGGAGGGGGCGTCGGTGGGAGCATCTTCAGTTTGGGCCTTCTTCGAAGGGGTCTTGCTACTTTCCCCACGAGCTCTTTTGCTGTCCTTTTTCAGGACAGAAGCTTCGGCAGTAGCTTGGTAATGTGCGAAGAAGTCCCCGGGGTCCATGCCTGCACAAAGAATGACATTTCAAACGATGAGATTAAAGGGTCGCAGAGAAACAAAGGTTAGAATATAAGAGATGAAAAAGTAAGGTACCCGAGCTACACCTACTGGTCGGAACATTACTAATTGAACTGCCTAGTTCCTGGAAGAAATCTGAATTTAAAGAAGGAACGTTCCTAAAGCTGCCGTCCCCATCAAATAGGTGGATGGGAATGGGCAAGTTATTTAAAAACAAGAATGGTGTACCGTATACATCCAACGAGTCCTCAGACTGTTCGGCAGGCTCAGCAGCCTTTTGTTTCCCCTTGCCCTTGGGGACCAACGGTTCTGCTGCTCGGTGGGGAGCAGCAGGTTCCCTGATTGTAACCCCAGTTGGCCTCCTCCTAGGAGGTGACTGAGGTTGCTGCTCGGGACCCTGCTCGCGTCCCATGCCAACATGGACACCACCCGCCGCAGGTTCGCTGGTCACAAGAGGGGAGCCCTTAAGGCCAGCCAACCTAAGGTTAGCCTCAGTGATCAAGTTTTTCACACTCTTAGCAGCATTGGACATACTGGCTAACAGCGCTGCCCTCAACTCCATTCCTGGAGTAGGGGTTGGGCGCAACCATGGACCTGGAGTACAGTGGAACAGTAGAGTATTATGATGAGAAAATTTAAATGGCAAGAACTACTGGTTTAAGGCTCGTTATTCCCCTTACCTCCTCGTGCGAATGCCAAGTTGTCCGCAGCAATGTCAAGTGTGAGAAAGTATTCCAGATGATACTTCCCCACATTGGAGATATGGGTGGTCTCGGACAGAAATGTGCGTCCGGTCTCCTGATGGAAGAAATGGAAGAACCCCGTACCGTCTTGGTTGGGGTTGGATTCAAATAGATAATTGACCTCATAAGGAGAGGGGGCTGGCCATTTCTTGAGTTTGTAAAGGATATAGAGCGCGGTCAACATCCTATATCCGTTCGGGATAATCTGAAAAGGGGCCACCCCGAAGTAATTAACCACCCCTTGGAAAAATGAATGTAGAGGCAAGGTGGCACCCGCCTCAATATGGTATCTCGACCAGGCGCTATAAGCCCCCCCTAGCAGGTTGGCTCGCTGGTCGATAGAAGGTCTGACTAGGGTCACCCCCGTCAGATTGTACTTATTTAAATAGTTGGAGACCATGCGAATGGTCACCATTCTTGGAGATACCACGTGCCACTCAACATCCGGCTGGTCGGCATGACGAGGACGGGCACGTGCTTGAACTTCAGTCTCAGGAAGGAATTCTCCTCGACCACTGGTCGAGGGGGCATCAGCAGGAGGCTGACTGGGAGAAGGGATGCGTCTTTTTCTGGCCTTGGTTTTTGTTCTAGCCATTTTCTGGGTAGGAGCTGGTGGAGGATTTGGGTTAGAATGTGAAAATGGAATTTCTGGAATCAACGTGGATGGATTCTCTTCGCCTTCGAGCAGCTGGGCTAAGAGTTCGTCTTCGATAGATCTTTCTCCCCCCTAAGGGTCTTGCATATGAACTGCAAATAGACAATGGAGGAGATAAGACAATCCGCGAAGTAGTGTAGGGAAGCTAGGATAACGTTGCTCGTGCCTAAATAGCCAGCAGCATCCTAATTCTACACTAACTTCAACGTGGGTAAATAAAAAAAAATGGGAAAGAAGAACGTTTTTGAAAGGAACTTTTTTCGACTCCCAGAAGGCGGGAAAAAATTTCAGTTTTTTTCGTCTAGCTTAAAGGTTGAACCTTTCGACAACCTAACGTCCCAAATCAGAAACTCTATCTATCAAAGTACTGATCTAACCCATACAAAGTATAAAGATGCACTTCTACAGAACATTAAGCGATCTATACCAAGAATCCTAAAAACCCTATTCAAGAACGCAGACATATCAAAGCACAAAAATAGCATGCATGGCGTAGTACAGAGCTTAAAGGATGGAATCCTTACCTGAGAGAAGGAGGAGATTCGGAAGAAAATGAAAACTTGAGGCGGAAGATCTGTGGCACGGCGTCGGACTGGTTTTTTGAAGCTCTGAACACAGGCGTGAGTTCTTGAAGATTTTGGCAAAATGACGGGTAAAGGTTTCTTGAAAAAGAAGAAAGGCTACTTACAGAGATCAAGGGGGTAGCCAAAAAGGCGGTAATCATCACTTCCCACTTTCAAAATGTGGGGAAGTGGACAAGCCGTCAGATTGCCTTTTTGGAAACTGGAAAGACTTGATTAGACATAATTATGTCATAGTTTTCGAAAATGCACGGGGATTCTGACAGACGTGGGAAGGCGAACGGTTGTTCCCTTAAGTTTCTTTATTACTGGTCGCACTAAACACACTTGGGGGGGAAATGTTATCCCAAAAATCAGAAGTGAATTACATGGCAGGAATTAATTGCACGAAACTGACACCTGGCAAAACCTGTGTTCGACTATCGACCAGGAAGATGTTCGGAGTTAGGCGATCGGTCTCTTCATAAGACCAGTCTGGTCGTAGGCACGTAACACGCGGAGGAAATCTTAGGCAGTTATGATGGAATCCGAAATTTTCTCCCATGATTTCCTGAGTATCCGATTATTTAGGAAATAATATCTGTAACAAATCAATGTAAATCTTCCCTGAGCTTATAAATAGAAGAAGAGGGCTCAGGGAAGGGGATCCGATCTTTTTTCTCTTTTCCTGACTTCTAAATCGCTGCAGTTTAGAGCAATCATATCAATCATATTGTATTGTTCTTCAGAGGTTAGTGAAACTCATTGAACCCTAGTTCTTTGATCACTCCTTTGACTCTCACATCAATAACAATCTAAGTGGACGTAGGTTATTACCAGATTCTGGGGCCGAACCACTATAAAATATCATGTTCTTATTATTTTCGCTATTACGTTCTTTTCAACGCATTCATCCACGTCAAGCGTATTTTGACTCTGTGTCAGTTTCCCAAAATCAGGGTCAACATAACTAATCATATTTATAGTGATGTAATCACAGTGAAATCTAAATATGATTATATGTTCAAAATAAGTCAGTCCTAAGATTAGTCAGTGCACAGGATTTACACTGACTAGCCAATCTACGACAGAATCTACTTACACATTGTAGTTTTATGTTCTTTTCGGAACATTAGCAAAGTAGATAAGACCGGATGTATTTGTTACATTGGACTGTACTGATATTGACAGTTGATAGGATAAGTAAACATACCATTATTATCTATTCTAGTCATATCATATAGTTGACTATAGGTCAATTCAATCTCAATTCTAAGTGGTTAGTATTATAACTGATTATATTATTTGAGCTCTTTGACTTGGTCGTTACCAGCTTACCCTACGAACTATCCCATACATACGTCTTGGGAACTCGGTAGTATAATAGAGTGGGAGTGTTAAACATAGATATGAACATCTATAGCTTTTGATGAAGAAGTGAAACGATGGTTTCCTTTTAGTTTGGTTCAAGGTGTTAAATTGTAACGACCCAACTATTCTAGACCTTGGACCATTAATAACTACTATACTAATTTTAAGAAAACGTACATATGAAATAACCATAACTTTATTTAAAAACTGTAAAGTAAAGGTTAAATACATAAAAATTCATTTAGGATATGGGATCCCATTGTTTTGAAAATAAAACAAAACATAACTTAAATAAATTGTTTACAAAATTAAGTGCGGAAAATTAATACATAGAAATCATAACTAAAAGACTAAAAATAAACTTCATCCTCTGATTGAACACTCAGTCAATCGATTCCATCCTGCCTCGATACACATCCCCAAGGTGCCAAGAATCTTTCCACCGCCATAACTATTTTCCCGCACATATAAAACATAAAGGAATGAGCCTAATGCCCAGCAAGGAAAACCTAACACATAACTCATATACATAAAATTCATAACGTAGCATATAATAAAGCATATCATAAACATATGTCACCCATACTATAATGGCCATTATTACTTGGGGTCCCATAACTAAACAAGTCATATGCCCATTAGATTTGTGGGGCTTGCTAGCTAAGCAAGTCATATGCCCATAAATTTATTGGGGCTTGTTAGTGTACAGGTCATATGCCCAAGTCTACAAACATACACAATATAACATTTCATAACAACATAACATAAGATAACATATCACATATCATATAACATATAAAATCCTATCCTATTTTCCTTACCAATATACCGGGATGATGAGAACAAAGTCGGGATTTTGGAACACTCCTAAAAACCATAATATAGAGGTGAGTATACTAAAGAAAAGAGATGGAAAGAATAAACTACGCCATCGAAACGATACTTACCAATGAAAACCTTAAGTTCGAAGAACATAGATGCCTAAGAATAGAAAAGACTGAGTTAGGATTTGAGTAGAGAAGAACTATAAGAATCAATACAGAAAGGAACTATAATTAGGAATACCTTAAATGCTTCTATGACCGAACTATACCTCGAAACCGAAATACACTATAACCTTACTTCCCAAGTGTTTATTAAGCTTATAATGATTAAGCTTATAACCCCAATCCAAGTGTTTATCACTCTATAGTCTCACTAGCACATGGAAGGCTCTGATCAATGCTTGAAGAATGAATGAAAAGGCTTGGTGCTAGGTCCTATTTATAGAGTTCTAGGAATAAAAATCTTCTTTTTGGCTTTGAATAAAAATAATAAATTTAATTGGAAAATATTTGAATATCCTTCAGCCAAAGGCTAAGGAATTGGTCAAATTTTTTCAGAAAGATTTAAGGATTCAAAGCTTGATTTTTAAAATAATAAAAACAAATAGAATCCTAACTTCTAACTCCCTAAATCTCGTAACTCAAAACTCCCCTACAGTAAAATCAACATATCTGGAGCTGTAGAACTCCGATTTGGACTCTCTTTATACCTTTGGAAAGCTAATTAAATTATCTACAACTTTCTAGAAATACTATTTTTCGAAATTCATAACATAACTGGATAAAAAACAATTCGGAAGGTACAGTACCCTAAAGTTACGAAAAATCTATTTACATCCTAATGCACAAATAAATAAAATTGTGACAAATATCATGCTCCTATCAGATTTTGGTGAAGACTAAGTCTTATATTTATCTTATTTTATCATTAAAATAATAATTCATTAATAATCATAACCTTAGGAATAACCATGCTCATGACAAGTATCATATTCTTATTAGCTCTATCTAAACCTTAGGTTATAATAATTATCATATTAATAACCAGCAATATTAATCAAACCTTATGTTATAATTAATATACATTAACTATAGGTTAAACTTATAAAATCCATAACTATTGCTAGGAGTTTCCAACTAAGTCCCGGCTTGAACCAAAATCCATAGTAATGAACATACTATAACTAATACTATCTATTACTACTACTACTACTACTACTACTACTACTACTACTACTACTACTACTATCTAACTAGCTAAGTAAATTTTGGGACTCTACATAAATGATAAAGATCTTATTTCAGTAATTAAATTAGTTAATTGAAATATCATTTACAAGCCGGGACTCTACATAAATGATAAAGATCTTATTTCAGTAATTAAATTAGTTAATTGAAATATCATTTACAAGGAACTAAGTGTTTTGAGGATAAAATACAATGAGGGGTAAAACAGTATTTTAGTCTCGTCTCATTGTAGACCGTCTATAGAGGATTGAGTGACAATTATGGTTGTAACAATGGATAATTAATAGCGTATCTATATTCGTTATAGAGCGTTCTATGATATCAAGAGTGCAATTCCTAGTCTTTAGTGGAGTCACGAGGAATTAATAAGTTATTAAACTTATTTGTTATATTTATGATAACTTATTGGAGCTTGATTTCATAGGCCCATGGTCCCCACTATACCTTGGATAAAATCATCTAAATAATCTCAATTAATTGATTTAATTATCAATTAGAATTATCAATGTTGACAATGTCAATTTTGGATAGTTTCATAGAGTTATGTAATTTGGAGAAGAAAAGAGAAATTATGACAGATTTATTAATTAAGATAAATTGGTATCTAAATTAATAAATAAATTTAAATCAAGGTTCAAATTATAAATAATTAATTTGATAAAGGATTTAAATAATTATTTAATTAATTAAAACAATAGAAGATAATACAGGCCTTGATTTTAAGTCCAATGGGCTTATAATCAAATGGAAAATTTCACAGGCCTAAAGCCCATGATAATTTCGACCTAGGGTTGTTAATTGGCTATTATTTTATTTATTTTTTAATTAAATAAATGACCTAATTGAGTCTATAAAAGGAATGTTGAGAGAGAGTTGAAAACATAAGTCAAGTCATAAGTTGAAACACAAGTTTCTGATAGGTTTTAGATTCTTTATAAACATAAGTCCTTTTCTAAACCTCAATTTCTCTCTTCTATTCTTCTTCTCTCTGTAACTATCTCATGTGTTGAGAATTGCCCACCCTAGTCTAGGTGATTCTAAGGATACTTTGGAAGGCTATGAAGAAAATTGAAGATCGGTTCAGTTTCTTGGTAATACTCTGGGACAGAAAGTATACAAGGGTTAGAGAAACTGAAGGAATGACTCATTCATTCTGTTGCGTATAATGTAAGTATTCTTATCATTATTTCTCCTTGAATTCAATTTTAGAAACATGTTCTAGGTTATATCATATTTATTTGTTTAATATTAGATCTACATGAAAATAAATAAAGATCTTGTATAAATTTCCCATCAACTGGCCTCAGAGCCTTTGGTAATCTTTATTTTCATGCATGAACATGTTCAAAATTGGATTATTTGATGTGTTTGAATAATTGGATGGATTTTCAAGTTTTTATGAAGCATATTGATTTTATGTGATTATTAGCATTTTTTAGGTTATTTTGTTCTGTTTTCTATGCTATTAATTTTTATATATGCTTTATTTTGTGTAAAACATGTTAAAAATTAATTAGAAAATGGTTTTGGTTTGAAAAATTGCTCAAAAAAATATTTTTTTTTGCACTGGCAACCATGCGCGCGCCCAAGCAACCCAGCCAGTGAACAGTACCCGTACGGACCGATACTGTTCATCAATTTTTTTTTTTTAATAAAATTAAGTATTGTGAAAAATAATTATTTATAATCAAAGCCAAAAATATCATATTTTTTTTTGTATTTAAATTTTTTTTTTTGTTGAATAAGATATTTTTGTTAGTTGAGATTTAAATAATTAGATATTTTCTACAAAGATTCAAATTCAAATTTAAAAATAGACTAACAATTTAATTTTAAATCATTTAATATATTAAAATATTAAAAATAAGATATCAGATATTTGAGATATTTTCATTTAATTTTTTGATTTTTTAAAAAATATAAATATATTTTTATTCTATAGTTTTTAATATTTAAATTATTTGAAATTTGAATATTGTTAGTTAGATATTTTTATGGATATTTGAATTTATTCAACTATTTTGAGATATTTTAGGGTTGTTATAACTATTTATATTTTATTTATTTTTAAATGGTTAATATATTAGTTAATAGTTGTAACAACACAAGATATTTTTAGAAAATAATTTAGATATTGATTTTAAAATTTAAAATTGGTTAAATTTTGAAAAATATCTTTTTTTTTCAGCCAATTAATAAAATATTTTTTTTAATAAATTGGATTTAAATTAACTTTGTTTAATTGTTGACAAATCCTATTTAAATTAAATTAATATTTTTTTTTCTTAAAATTAACATAAAACCAAGTTAATTGCTGATAAATGAAATTTAAATTAATTATTGTTAATTGTTGATCAATTTCATTTAAATTGACTTATTTTTTGTAAAAATTTAATTAATTTAAATTTTTTTTTATAAATTCTAGATAATTAATTGTGGTATTTTTGCAAATGAAATAAATTGTGGTATTTTTGCATAAATTCATAGAATTGCTCATATAGTAACATGATTAGGCCCATCCAATTATAACATGTCTGTTTGCACTATATGTGGTATTTTTGCAATTAGGCTTAGATGCATATAGTTGCCCATATGTTTGTTAGATATATGGTATTTTGCCAAATAAAATATTCATAAAATGATAGGTTTTATTTGGGTCCATTAGAAAATGTAAAGTTTAGATTCCTCTCTTGTGGGTGATTCCACTTGTTAAGGCTCATTTTCTTTGCATGACTATAGTGTGCATAATCAATTAATAACAATTAATAAAACGAAAGTTTAAATTCTTGTCTTCTCGAACTTGTATGGAAGTTTGGGGGCCTTTGTAGTGGGAACGACATACTGGACCTAGCCCTCCTCCATAAAAGCCCAATTGTTAAGGCCCATTTACCTGAACTGGACTTAATTGTATAGGTTAATTATAGTAGTTAAACCTAAATATTGATTAGCAACAAATTAATTCTAAATTAATAAAATTTGTTTCAATGTGACACTTTAGAATTAATAGGAAATTATAGGACTTTGGTTTTAAAAATTTAATCTTTTCAATTTTTTGAAGAACCATAGTCATTAATTTTCTAAACATAAATAACAAAAATACTATTTTTAATTTTATAATGAGCTTATTTTAAGAATTATATTCGATCTCCACCGTTGGTTTAACAAAGTCAATTGCTTAATGGGGCCTCGAGACGCTTTGATTCGTCCCCCTACGGAAGGTGTTCATTAGTTATTTTGACAAGGTTAAATTTTGAAAGATAGATAATTATAGGTCAAATCTACTAGACTCACCCCTATAGTGACTACTAGGACTAAATCTATGATTATTGAAATCATGGGTTTAGCTCACAAAATAAGAGATTTTGTTTTCTTATTTTGATCAAATAGTAGGTTGTTAATAATGGTGTCTATTATTGAATAAGTTTACAACTTTATTTAACTAGTGGTATTTTTTACTCTCGCCAACCGGGACAAGGATATCATAGATTAGTTAAAAACCTAAGAAATAGAGATATGATTATTTTGGTATTTTTTCTCCTATCTTATATATTTTGGTATATGTTGCGCTATTTCTTGAAATTTGTGTGAATAGGAGTTTTATTGAGCAAATATGATTTATTTCTATGTTATTGATAATTTTTAGTATTGAGTTAAGTAGTGTTTGTGTCTACTGCAATCCTTTCTCAACTTTCGATGGAGAAACTCACTGGAGAAAACTTCCTTAATTGGGAGCAGAATATCAACTTAGAGTTGATTGGTGACAACTCCGAGTTCGTCATGATTGAGGTATCCCCAGAACAAGCACTGTGTTTACACATTCGTGATGGCACTGTAAATTCTTGGATAGCACCGTCTCTGCACATACATGATGACACCGTGAATGCTTGGATGGAATCATGTCTGCACATTCGTGATCAACTCAACAATGTTCTGACGCAACTCATGAACGAGCATCAGACTTTCGAGTCTATCTTCGGTGGACCTAATAAGGGAGGAGAAAATAAAACTACTGTTGTTGCTGCTGATCCAGCTAACCAAGCTTCGTCTTCGAAAGCTAGAAACAAGAGGAAAGATGGACTAAAAAACAACTCCAAGCCTATAAAGGCTGCAAAGACGAGCTCACAACCAAATGCACAGACGCCTAAGGGGTAGAACAAGAAAACCAAGATAGGTAAAGGTAAGTGTTTTCACTACAAAGAGAAGGGGCATTGGACACAAGATTTCCCCAAGTTTCTAGCAACCAAAAACAATGGTAATGATTATAGTTTATCTTTCTTAGAAACATGTGTTTTAGAAAATGATAAATCTATTTGGATTACTGATTCTGGATCTACCAACCATGTTTGCAACTCTTTATAGCTTCTTGAATCATAGGAGGAACAGAGCGTTCGTTGCGGTCTAAGCTAGAGTAAGATCTCGTTTGAAGTTTAAAAATAAATACTTAATTTTAAATGATGTATTATTTATTCTGGATTTTAGTAGAAATTTAATTTCGGTTTCCATGTTGCAATTAGAACAATTTGTTATGACTTTCACAAATTCTAATATATCTATTTCCTTCAATGGTTCACAATTGTGTGTTGCATGTTATAAAAACGGGCTTTATATTATGCGACCTAACGAACCCCTCCCTTTTAACAATGATTTATTCAAAGTAGCTAAACCTAGGACCAATAAACGTCAAAAGACTAATAATGATAAAATGACGTATTTATGGCACTTGAGACTAGGTCACATTGGCTATGATAGGATTCAAAGACTTACAAAGGATGGGCCTTTGATGGAACTCACCTTAGGTGAATTACCTATTTGTGAATCTTGTGTAGAAGGCAAACTGACCAAGCATCCAATTCTCTACAAAGGGTGATAGGGCGAAAGAACCACTTGGACTTGTGCATTCAAATGTTTGTGGACCTTTTAATGTACAAGCCAAGGGTGGTTTAGAGTATTTCTTACTTTCATCGACGATTACCCTAGATACTCATGTCTTTACCTAATGCATAGGAAATCAGAAACATTGTTAAAGTTTCAGGAATTCTTAGCTATGGCTCAGAACCAATTAGGTAAAACGTTAAAGATCTTGCGATCTGATAGGGGTGGAGAATATTTGGATATGCAATTCCAAGATCATTTAACGGAACTTGGGGTTTTATCACAACTTACTGCCCCAGGTACTTTGTAACAAAATGGTGCAGCGGAACGCCGAAACATAACTTTATTGGAAATGGTTAGATGCATGATTAGTTACTCAACTCTACCAACTTTGTTCTGAGGACATGCAATTGAAATTAAGAATGACATTCTCAATGTCGTGCCGTCTAAATCAATCCCCAAAACACCTTTAGAATGCTGGAATGGTCATGAACCTAGTTTATGCCATTATAGAATCTCGGGGTGTCCCGCCCACATCGTGAGGAAAAAGAAAGGAAAGCTAGAACCACGAACTGAAGTTTACATATTTGTTGGCTATCCTAAAGGTACTCGGGGTGGAATTTTCTATAGTCATGTAGAAAAGAAAGTGTTTACTTCTACGAATGATACTTTTCTAGAAAATGACTATGTACAAAACTTCAAACCACGTAGCAAAGTAGTTTTAGAGGAGATGGTTAAAGAATTGACTCCAACCAATGTTCCATTGTCATCAAGGAGAGTTGATGATGAAATTCCCACTCTTCATGTCCATCCGACGCAAGTCAATTTAAATGAAGAAAGTACCACTATTCCTGAGAAAACAGCCATGGAGCCTCGTCGTAGTGGGAGGGTTTCTAGGAACCTTGTTCGCTATGGTTTGGATGGTGAAACCAATATGGGTGTTGGTGACACTAGTGATGATGATCTGTTGTCTTTCAAATAGACAATGGCTAGCCCTGAAAAGGAGCTATGGCTCGAAGCCATGAAACAGGAAATGGAGTCCATCTACTCAAATTTTCTCTGGGATCTTGTGGAAGCACCTAGTGACTTTAGGGCCATTAGGTGCAAGTGGATCTACAAGAAGAAATGTGGTGTAAATGGAAATATCAACAATTATAAAGCTCGATTAGTGGTAAAGGGTTATACTCAAAGAGAAGGCGTGGACTTTGAGGAAACTTTTAGTCCGGTAGCCATGCTCAAGTCAATTCACGTCCTCCTATCCATATTAGTCGCTCTCGATTATGAGATCTGGCAAATGGATGTCAAGATAACTTTTCTTAATGGGAAGTTTGACGAAGTCATTTATATGGATCAACCAGAAGGATTTAAAGTAGCTGGACAAGAAGAAAAAGTTTGCAAGTAGAATAGGTCCATTTATGGACTTAAGCAAGCTTCTCGTTCCTGGAATCTTTGGTTTGATGAAATAATCAAAACCTATGGCTTTGAACAAAATATTGATGAGCCTTGTGTTTATCAACTGAAGGAAAATCAAATAGTGGTATTCCTGGTTCTTTATGTAGATGTTATCTTACTCATTGGAAACAATGTTATGAAATTATAAGATATGAAGAATTGGCTGAGCACTCAATTCCAGATGAAGGATTTGGGTGAAGCAAGTTATGTTCTCGGTATCCAGATCATCAGGGATAGAAAGAACAGACTCTTAGCTCTATCTTAAGCAACTTACATAGATAAAGTTCTTGAACATTTATCAATAACAAATTCCAAGAAAGGACGTTTACTGTCCCGCCGTGGAATTCATCTTTCAAAGAAGCAGTCTCCCCAGACTCCTGAAGAGGAAGATGCAATGAGAAAAGTTCCTTACGCATCTGCAGTAGGAAGTCTGATGTATGTCATGTTGTGTACTAGACCCGGTATCTGCTATGCAGTGGGATTAGTGAGCAGATATCAGTCAAACCCAGGACCGGAACATTGGATAGCAGTTAAGCATATCCTGAAGTATTTATGACAGACTAGGGATTATATGCTAGTCTACAAGGGTGGTGTTCTGAACCCTGTAGGCAACACTGATTCAGATTTTCAGACTAATGTCGATGACAAGAAGTCTACTTCTGGAATGGTGTTTACTCTTGGGGGTGGAGCTTTAATATGGAGAAGTGTAAAGAAGTCTGCAATCTCAGATTCCACCACGGAGGCTGAGTCAGAAGCAGCTAAAGAAGTTATATTCGGATCTTGGTGTTATTCCAGAAATGGATAAATTGCTTGTGTTGTTTTGTGACAATACATGAGCGATAGCCAACTTGAAAGAACTTTGTAGTCATAAGAGGAGTAAGCATATAGAAAGGAAGTATCACATTATTCGAGAATATTTGGCCAGGGGAGATATGAAGGTTATGAAGATTGCAACTGAAGACAATCTTGCAGATCCATTTACAAAGACACTACCAGAAGCTACATTTGATAAGCATATCATGGAAATGAGATTAGTAGAATTAAGGCATTAGTTTCAATTAGTGCAAGTGGGACTTTGTTAGGGTTCTATGCCCTAATTAAAACCCAATTTCTTTTTAATCTCATTTATTATCAATAAAAGAATAGAAATCATTTTTTGACTTGGCCAATCATTTTGCTTACATCTTTTATTTTCATGATTATTTGTTTAATATAAACTTCTATTAAATCCTGAGCATATAGCTAATCGTATTTATAGTGATGTAATCACAGTAGACTATAAATATGATTATATGTTCAAAATAAGTTAGTCCTAAGATTAGTCAGTGCACAGGATTTACACTGACTTTCCAATCTACGATATGATCTACTTACACATTGTAGAGTTATGTTCTTTCCAGAACATTTGCAAATTAGATAAGATCGGATGTATTTATTACATTGGTCTGGACCGATATTGACAGTTCATAGGATGAGTAAATATACCGTTATTATCTATTCTAGTCATATCATATAGTTGATTATAGGTCAATTCAATCTCAAATCTAAGTGGTTAGTATTCTAACTGATTGTATTATTTGAGCTCTTTGACTTGTTCGTTACCAGCTTACCCTACGCACTATCCCATACATACATCTTGGGAACTTGGTAGTATAATTGAGTGGGAGTGTTAAACATAGATATGAACATCTATAGCTTTTGATGAAGAAGTGAAACGATGGCTTCCTTTTAGTTTGGTTCAATGTGTTAAATGATAAAGATCTTATTTCAGTAATGAAATTAGTTAATTGAAATATCATTTACAAGGAACTAAGTGTATTAAGGATAAAATACAATGCGGGGTAAAACGGTATTTTAATCACATCTCATTGTAGACCGTCTATAGAGGATTGAGTGACAATTATGGTTGTAACAATGGATAATTAATAGCGTATCTATATTCGTTATAGAGCGTTCTATGATATCAAGAGTGCAATTCCTAGTCTTTAGTGGAGTCACGAGGAATTAATAAGTTATTAAACTTATTTGTTATATTTATGATAACTTATTGGAGCTTGATTTCATAGGCCCATGGTCCCCACTATACCTTGGATAAAATCATCTAAATAATCTCAATTAATTGATTTAATTATCAATTAGAATTATCAATGTTGACAATGTCAATTTTGGATAGTTTCATAGAGTTATGTAATTTGGAGAAGAAAAGAGAAATTATGGCAGATTTATTAATTAAGATAAATTGGTATCTAAATTAATAAATAAATTTAAATCAAGGTTCAAATTATAAATAATTAATTTGATAAAGGATTTAAATAATTATTTAATTAATTAAAACAATAGAAGATAATACAGGCCTTGATTTTAAGTCCAATGGGCTTATAATCAAATGGAAAATTTCACAGGCCTAAAGCCCATGATAATTTCGACCTAGGGTTGTTAATTGGCTATTATTTTATTTATTTTTTAATTAAATAAATGACCTAATTGAGTCTATAAAAGGAATGTTGAGAGAGAGTTGAAAACATAAGTCAAGTCATAAGTTGAAACACAAGTTTCTGATAGGTTTTAGATTCTCTCTAAACATAAGTCCTTTTCTAAGCCTCAATTTCTCTCTAAAATTCTTCATCTCTCTGTATCTATCTCATGTGTTGAGAATTGCCCACCCTTGTTTAGGTGATTCTAAGGATACTTTTATAACGACCCAACTACTCTAGACTTTGGACCATTAATAACTACTACTAATAGATACTAATCTTAAGAAAAACTTACTTACAAAATATTCGTAACTTTATTATAAACTGTAAAGCATAACATAACTTAAATCTTAAAATTCGTTACAACTCAGATGCAAAAAAATACATAGAAAATATGATTTAAAGACTTAAACAACTTCATCCTCGAATCGTTCGCGCAATCCACCGATTCCATTCTCCCTCAATACACATTCCCAAGCTGCCAAGAACCTTCCCGCCGCCTTAATTATTTTCCTGCACATATAAAACATAAAGGAATGAGCCTAATGCCCAACAAGGAAAATCTACTACAAGCATGAAACATAATCATACATGTAAACCATGAACATATATCATATACTATAACACATAAATCACAATTCTAACCCATGTACATGGTGACTATTGGGGTTTGCTAACTAAGCAACTATAAGCCTCGAACAATAATGAGGTTTGCTAGTTAAGCAACTATAAGCACCAAAAACATATAACTATTGGGGTTTTCTTTATAGCAACTATAAGCCCCAAAACATAAATGTGATAGGGTTTGCTATATAACAACTATAAGCCCCAAGCATACATATATCATAACACATAGAAACATACTATATCATAATCATAACACTTTTATATAAACATATATCACGTAAGAACTACCCTATTTTCCTTACCAAAATACCGGAATGATGAGAACAAGGTCGGGATTTTGGAACACTCCTAAAACCATAATTGAAAAAGGTGAGTATTCTAAATGAAAAAGATGAAAAGAATGAACTACACCATCAAAAAATACTTACCAATAAGAACCTCAATTTCAAAGAACTTAGATGCCTTGAATGCTTTTATGACCGAACTACACCTCAAAATTGAAATACACTATAAACCTTACTTCCCAAGTGTTTATTAAGCTTAAAATGATAAAGCATATAACCCCAACCCAAGTGTTTAGCACTCCTATGTAAACCAAGCAGCTTGTAGGCTCTGAACTCAACTTGATGAATGAAGAAATGGCTGGGTACTAGATCCTATTTATAGAGTTCAAGAATGAAAAGATCTTCATTTACCTTGAATAAAATAATGGCTTTTTAATTGAAAAACATTTGAATAATCGTTCAGCAGAGGCTGGAGACTCGGTCAAAAAGATTCTGGGCTTATCAAGAGGTTAAGGATTAAAATGAGCTCGGTTTCAAAATCATTCAAAATTTATGCCCTAGGGCTGATATAACACCTACCATAGGCCATATATTGCCTGGGCTCATATGTCCGAGGCTCGTCGAGGTGGTCTTGTGAAGTTACGTGTTTTTTGTATCCCCGTGTGGCGATATATCGCCCCCTAGAGCTGCGATATATCAGCATATGCTGAAGTATTATACATGTAATTACACTTTTTCAGCCTAATTTGAATTGAGTAAACAACCTTGACTAAGTCCTTTAACGATTTCAAAGCTGCTGGCATACTCTAGGATTTTCAAATATTACCCTTAATAAACTTATTCCTTAATTTCTCATTAAACCTACTCATGACAAGTGTTAATATCTTATTGGGTCTATCTAAACCTTATAGTATAATAAATATCATCTCCATAATCAGCCATATTAATTAAACCTTAGGTTATAATTAATATTCTTAAACTATATGTTAAACTTGTAAAATCTACAAGTGCTACTACGAGTGTCCAACTAAGTCCCGGATTAAACCAAAATCCACAGTCGTAAACATACTAAAACTACTACTAGCTATTACTATTACTACTACTATCTAACTAGCTGAGTAAAGTTCTTGGACTCTACAACTTTGGAAGGCTGTGAAGAAAATTGAAGATCGGTTCAGTTTATTGGTAATACTCGGCGACAGAAAGGATACAAGGGTTAGAGAAACTGAAGGAAGGACTCATTCATTCCACTACGTATAATGTAAGTATTCTTATCATTATTTCTCCTTGAATTCAATTTTAGAAACATGTTCTAGGTTATCTCATATTAATTTGTTTAGTATTAGATCTACAAAAAAATAAATTAAGATCTTGTATAAGTTTTCCATCACCATCTTCATCTAGAACATCAATGATAGTAGAAGGAAACCGCCCGACCTTCCTAAGGTTCTCTGAAGTAACGAGAGTCTTGACATTCTTCTCCTTAGGGGTCATGGTAATCAGCGCCTTAGCCATAATAGTCATAGCCTAGGTCGGGAGCGGTCTGTAAAAAGGCCCGATGTGATTAAACTTGGAATAGTTGGCCTCTGCATCCTTTGTAAATAAATAGTTGTCAGCATATCTAAACGCCTTGCTATTTCTAGAGATCTCTTCTTAGAAGGTGTCGACACCCTTGCTCGTATAATGGTGGAAATGGAAGTACCCTGAGTTATGCTAAGAAGGGTTCATCTTCAAATCAAATAAGTAGTGGATCTCATGAGGTACTGGAGCATCCCATTTTCTACGATGATAGATAATGTACAACGCAGATAACACCAAGATCGCGTTGAGAGCCAGCTGAGAGGGACTTATACAAAATAATCAGCCACGCTCCGGAAGTATGGATGAAGAGGAAGTAGCACACCAGACTTGATGGTAGAGCGTGTCCAGGCACACATACCAAAAGGTGGGTCCTCAGCTTTGTCGTTTTGACTAAGGATAGTAATAGATACGCCAGATATGTTAAAGGTCTTCGTTAAGTTCTTTATCTTCTCTTCAGTCAGAGGCAGCCCCCTTGAACCAAACAACCTCGTAATCAGCAGGGTGAGGCTTCTCAACTGGTTTCCATATGATCTGACTGGGAAAGGTTTCCCTAGAATCTAATGAATGGAACTATTTTGTCATCTCTTTTTCTGTCGCGCAGCTGGCGAGACTGTCTTCATATTGGAAGATGGGCAAACCACCTTCAGTCAAAACCTGTGAATAGAACACTCCTGAGGGTATGTAGCTTGGCAAAGAGAGCCCTTAGTATGTTCTCGCTGAGAAGAAGAGTGATGGGGAACTCGACTGGTATCCCAGTTCAAAGGGAGTGTCCAGGAGTCCCGCTGACCGGAAAGACTCTGCTGAGAAGAGTGACTTCGCTGAGATGTGCCCTAAGAGCCACTAGGAGTACTATGTTGAGAAGAGATCTGCAAAGAGCCAGGTGAAGAGGCCCAAGTGATGCGCTTGGCAATCTAAGGATTAACTTCGGAGGGTTGCCGAGTTGTCTATTTTATTCTCATCATTGGGCTATACCTTTTCAAGAAGTCTTCCTCTCTGAAAAAATATAAAGCAGAGCAAGGGAAAATCCTTTTCACCCTTTCCCAGAACTCGTGTGGAGTACACTCGCTTACAGATTTATCTGACGAAGAGGAGTTGGGCATTTGCAACAAAGAAAAACAAAGAGTAAAGTTATTATATCAACATAACGAAGCTCCCTACCATGAACATGATAGGATAGTAGTTAGGGGCATGTCTATTACTAAGGAGCAAAAATGCAGAAATCAAGGGAAAAATCTATACAGGGGGTCAGGCCAGTGAGACTACACTCAAGCCGACCACCATAGGACTCCCCTAGACTTGGAAAAATTGATCGAAGTCTCAAAGTAGGGGTCGACCTAGTGGAACTAAGGCTAGGCCAACCACCTTGAGTCCTTGAGCTTACAAAATAGAAAAGAAATGTCCTAGGTGGCCGGCCTAGGATATTGGAGACCCAATAACGTGCAAAAAAGAAGACTAGGTGGTCGGCCTAGGCTTAGGCCGACCACCCTAGGGATTGGAGAACACTTTGGCACATCAAAGAGACATATAGGAGCTAAGGTGGTCAGCCTACCACCTTAGGCCGACCACCCTAAGGATTTAAGTTCTAGGAGATTGCCTACACCTAGGATGTGAAACCTTTGAAATCACCAATCATAGGGCACATAGGCCTTGAAATTGCCTAGTTAGGAAAACTCTAGGAGTATTTGGCCTAAATCCTAATCCCTTATACCTAGAAATCGCCCTACTAAGAAAATCGTAGGGGTAGTCGGCCTAAACCCTAACCCCTAAGCCTGGAAATCACCCAAGCTAAGGAAAACCTAGGATGGTCAGCCTATGAGGGAATTTGAAGACCTGGAAATCGCCTATGGCTAGATGGGGAAACCTGGAAATCACCCAACTGTAATTTCTTAAGTTTGGAAATTTCCTAGGCCAATGAATCTAAAGGGTGGTCGGCATATAGGCATCTAAACCCTAAGCATCACGTAAAAAGAGGCAAGGAACAATTTTTTTTAATAAGAACAGTTTTTTGTTCAAACAAGTCAATTATTTTGGATCAAAATAAAAAAAAAACAAGGAGATTAAAACATATTCATCAAAGACATAAAAATTGGGAAAGAATACTTACCAAAGAGGAGATACGCAAAGTTGATGAAGAATTGGAGAATTCCACAGCTCAGAACTTCCTAAAGAAGGCGCATGGGTCAAGAGTTTGATGAGTGAGGCCCTACTTATGGCCTCTCAGGCTAACGATATTTTTAGGAATTCAAAATCCTTGAAAAATATCTGGTATGGTTAAAAATTCAAATTCCTTGAAAAATATTTTGTATTTTTAAGAATTAATATCCTTGAAAAATATATAATATTTTTAGGACTTCAAATTTCCTTGAAAAATACACTAGATTTTGAAGAAATTAATTTTCCTTGAAAATATATTTATTTTTAGGAATTACAATTATCCTTGAAATCGATAGTTTATAAAAGTACTACGTAATGTCCTGAGGGACTTTGCTGTTAAAGTACTGCTACGATATGTTTCTTGGGCCAGATCAAGTTTACCATAATGTTGAATACAATATGATAAACTTGGGGGGCAAATGTTATCCCTCAAAAATATAGAGATGATGTGGCGAATGAGAAAGGGTCATGTGGCATCACAAACCAGTTATTTGACTCCAGTTACTTGTTTAGAACTAATTTTTTAAAATCTCTTTTCTAGGTGCTATATATGGAGGTTTTACTTAGCTCTCTTTCATAGATAAAAGAGTCAAAGTTGCAGAGTATTATTAAAATATTGGATTTATTGCATTGCATTTTAATCATGATTTTTTGTAGCTTTTGTGCTGTAAAGACTGTTATTTCTCTGTTCTTCATCAATTAAATTGAATCCTTTAGTGAAGTAATTAGCTATATTAATGAGCAAGAATCACTACAACACATGAATCGAATTTTATATTTGCTTTACATGTGGTTCTCTTATCTTGTTGTTGTTTTGGAATTTTGTTTTTTTTTTTTGGCTTTGGTTCATGGATTTGCTCTGCAACTTTGCCATTGTTTTTTATTTGTAGTGTTCACTATGTTTATTTAATTAATGAAGTTTTAGTGCTCTCTTCTTTGAGGCTTGGTTCATACCAAAAAAAAAATCTGGTGTATAAAGTACAATTGAACTCATAAGGAAACGGAAAATAGTGCGGTCTATAATTAGTTTGAAGCTCTTGTAAAATAATTATTTTGATTTATTACTATCTATTTTGAACTCATAAGGATGTCAGAGTATATGATGATATGATTAACTATATCAAAAATAGTTGCTGGTACAAAATAATGGTAAGACTTTTATTTTGGTTGCTTTCTCACGACCATTCAATTAAGTATCAACGCATAATTCCAACTATATTTAGCTAGTCTCTCACAAGCCTATTTGCACTTTTGATTTCTATAGACATGACTTTCCTTCTTTATTTCTTTTATTTGTAGCAAATCATACAATTTAACTGTTATATATGTTTTTCTAATTTTTTCCATTCATACTTCTCTTCTTAAGGTACCGTTTTCTATCTTATAGTTATGTAAATTAGAACTAGAATTTTTCTATGCAAATAAAACCCGACAGCGGTGCTCCCTTTTGAGCAATTGCAATGGTGAATCTAAGCATAATAGTATTGACTCTCAATATAAATGTAATAAACTTTAATTGGACTAATATAAGATGAGTTTTTGTTTTAACTAAGAAGTTTCTGATTTTTATGCCATGCTTAGGAGGCTGGAAATTATGTAAAAGATGATGTATGGCCTGCCCTTATTGTTGAGACAAGCAATGCTTTTGATCTCCATAGATATACTGTCGGGGCTTTATACAGGGCATTCGAACATCATCTGAACAGGTGGGCTTTTTATTTCCCTTGTGCACACTATAAATGATTAATGGAAATATTGTAGTACTTTTATTACTACAAAATTTATCTATTAAGTGGTAGCTGCTAGATCTGTTATGGTTTTCTATGAATCTGTTAGTCTTACTCTAATTTTTAGCTCATTATAAGTGATGTATTCTCTTCTTCTATTTAACACTTCTATATATTTCAATAAAGTTCAGTTCATTCATTCTCTATCCTCTCTGATTTTCTCATTCACTTTCATTTCTGAATTTAACTGTTTGTTTTGTGGAAAATTCATATGCTTAGATTTTTCTTTCTTAATAGGCTATTAGTTGGATTTTTTTTATTCTTAGCTACACTTGATTGTTTAACTTTATTTGGATCTAAGGAAAATTCTTGTAAATATACAGTAGCATATGTAGACAAGCTTTTAGATTTAGTTCTTTTCATTGCCTCATTTTCTTTTATTTGTATGATCTTTATAACAAAATAGAAAGTGAGGCATTAACATAATCAGCTAGTTTATGGAACTTCATGACCCATGGTGTTCTTTTTTTAGTTTATTTTATTGTACCTTAAGTCTACTTTTAATAACACAGTAAAATAACTCTATTAAAAATGTATTATTGTATTCATTCTTGGTTGCTTTTGCTGATTTACT
Organism: Humulus lupulus; assembly: GCF_963169125.1. Lineage (NCBI taxonomy): Eukaryota > Viridiplantae > Streptophyta > Magnoliopsida > Rosales > Cannabaceae > Humulus > Humulus lupulus. The sequence goes on along the minus strand of NC_084796.1, from coordinate 198,807,349 downwards.
TCAAGTCACATTTGGCCTAATATTTTCTCTTATATTTTGCTCTTATTCATATATAGTCGATTTAATCTTCTTACCAATGTCCTTATCTCCCTTTTGAATTTAGATGTATGAAAAGTATTCAATTAGTTTGTCTTGACATGGTAATCATTGTTTTAAGTTCTACATTGGCATTCTTATGGATGGCTTTTATATATATTTTTTCTTTTCGATTTTGTGTTCTTGCTTGATAGTCTCAGTAAATGAAATTTCATTCTGTACAGAAAAAGTGACTGATAAATTATATTTTGATTCTCCTTTCAACAAAATAGCTTAACTCAAAACTGTACAAAGTTACAAAACTTAAATTTTTTGAAAAAAAGAACAATCAATAGTTCTATGTTCTGTTTTCAATAGGGATAGTCAGTAATATTTCTTATTGTATCATTAATACTTGGTTTGTTGTGACCACAAACTTTTCTAATTATCATGTTGATACTATGCTGAAATTTACTAGGTCGCCAAGGACATGTGTTCCTACCTAAACATCTTTAAAAAAATCCTCCTTGCTTCCCGTTCTAGTTGGTATATTTCTGCTTTGATTTTCTAGTTGGGAATTGAGATCTCTTACTTTCATTATTTATGGAAATCCCATGCTTTTTGTATAGAGAAGCAATGCCAATATATATGTTTTTGCCTTGCTTTTTAACATGTTTATGCTTTAGTCAGCCATGGGTAATGTTTCATGAGCAATTTTTTCTTCAAATTATCTATCTATGATTTCTAGCAAGAAGCCAATTGGTTATTTCAATTGCAAAATGTTTTATTAAAACTACTGTTAAGATTCTCCCTTCTTGAGATGATTTGAGAAACAATCAACTTTAAACAATTTGTAACCATAACATGTTATTGGCATTGATATCTGTTCCCTTTTTCTGATGGAGATAGCATAGATTTGTTTATTTATTTGAAGTTTTACTATTTCATTGTTATAAGATTAGTTTATTGGTTAATGATTGGTATGTGTATATATGAGGTGGCTTCTCTTTGCAACTCATATCTATGTGTTTTTTCATTAATACAAGTTTCGTTAAAAAGAAAAATGATGTGGCTTCTCCTTTTTTTTTTACTGGAGGATGGGACTTTTCTTTTATGGTGTTCTTTTTTACATATTTCTTGATCCTGCAGAGTCAAACATGTGATCGTAACTTCATGATTGGTAATTAATTCTTATTCTTATTGTTGCAGAGTGTTCCTGTACAAACTGGGAAAACACCACCCCTTTTGCAGTATTTTGGTACTCTCTTGACCAGAGGAAAGCTTAATGCTTTCGAGTCATTGGAACTATCACGTCTTGTTGTGAACCAGAACAAGAATAATTTGTTGGAAAATTGGCTAGGAGAAGACAAATTAGAATATAGCGAGGAGCTAGGAGATCTTGTGAAGGTTAGCTTGTACTAGTTGGCACCTAAGGGATGGCTTGTACTAGTTGGCTAAAAGCTAATTTAATCACAGTTATGCCCAGCTAGCTGTTAGTTACCAATTCTCTCTTTTATTTTGTTTATGTTTTTCTATATGTTTATGTGAATATAGTGGTTTGATCTGAAAGAATTTTTGTCTTATTTTGTGTTTGATTTTTAGTATCTAGCTTCTGTTCTGCTTCTACTTCTGGGGGTCTCTACTATTGGAGTATCAAGCTTGCTAGCCCAAAATGGTCACCATTTGGGTCATGGATAACTGGCTGGTATGTAATAATATTCTTTTTCTAACTGTTAACTTGGGAAAATGTCTTTCTTCAATTTTTTCTAGTTGGCTGTTTATACTCTATCTTGGAGCTTTTAGAGTTTCATTTGGGGTCTGAGACTACACAACAAAGTCACCATTAGTAAGTATAGCACATTAGTATAGACTGTACAGTACAAAGTCACCATTAGTAACTTGGGAAAATGCCTGTACAGTACAAAGTCACCATTAGTAAGTATAACACATACTTTAATCTTAGCACTAGACCTTATATATATAATTTTGAGCTTAGTACTGGACCTTATATGCCTAAATTAGTTGAAACAGATAGTTTATTTAAGTATAGAACTGTGTCTTACTTTTCTTGATTCTTCTTTGTGGCATGTATATATTGGTGCCACTTGTATTCTGTATTCATTCAATTCAATACAATTTCATTTTCTTTCATAATATGGTATTAGAGAATTAAACTATTCTAGCTTCATTTATCTCCTATACTTTAAAAAGACAAGGTTCAAACTTGTATCTTAGGCATGTCTTTGAATAAATGAGATGTTCTTCATTGGAGATCATCACTTATATATTTGTAAACTTGATTAGAACAAATTTTAAGGAGCTAGGGTCTGGTCTACCCTATATAGGGTCAAAAAGATTGATTTTTAACACAAAATAATTGTGCCAAATCCATCTTTTTGAAATAACATCCTCTGCGAATATGTATCACTATTTTGTAATTACTTGTTAGTGCCCGAATAACTTAAGGAGAGTTTAGTACATGTTTGAGCTCCATATTCTATTACACATCTCCTTTAAATGAGAGATGAGATTCGATGGATCTACCCTAGAAATAATAATATCATTCTAAATGCTTTTGTAACTCAAATCTCCCAAACTTTTAACATGTTGTCTCGGTAATTAAGCACCTGAACCAGAGATGTATTTAGGGTGAAATTGAGGCCCCTTTAACATGAAAATGTTAATGTTTGTTTACTGTATAATATGGATCTATTCACTATGTGATAATTGTATTTTGAATTTTGAAGTATGTTCACCTGGTATTGCTTGCTTAGGTCTTATATTGTATACAGTTTTATTATTTGATTCATATTATTTAATTATTTTTAAGCATATACCTTACCTTTTATCTGCTATTGTAGGAGAAAAATGTCTCTTTCCCCATCAATTGGAGGAGAAAAGGATACTTAATTTTGAAAGCTTTGTGTTGGGCAGTTGTAGAATATTTTGTGCTAAAAGTAGTAACTTTTCAATATGTTGAATATTTAAGACTACTTGAATACTTAAAGAACATTTTGTTGTTGAAAACAATGTTGAATGTTTTAAACTAATTTTTGGATTGTTAATACAATGTTGAATGTTATAAACTAATTTGTTGATTGTTAATACAATGTTGAATGTTTTTACTTTTAGTTATTTGAAAATCAAGTTCATTTGATGATGCTAGTATATATTAGAGAGTTAATTTTAATTATATAAAAAATTAAAATATAATAGAATAAATTAGTGTTATATAAATGAATATATAATGAGAATTTAAACTTATCTAAATATTAAAATAATACAAAAATTGTGTTATAATATCTGTTATAATAACACTTTTTATGTAAAGAATTTTGTTATGCAAACTTCATTATATAACACAAATAATGTGTTATAATAAAGTGTAGTATAACACAAAAAATGTGTTCTACTAAAGTGTAGTATAACACAAAAAATGTGTTATACTAAAGTGTAGTATAACACAAATTTATAAGTATTGAAATGTGTTATATAATCGACTATAAATAATATAATTAAACACTTATCTATTTATTAAAATAACACAGAAAGTGTGTTATCGTTGACAGTATAATAACACATATGTATAACAATGATAAAGTGTTATGTAAAGTACCCTGACCTACGATAACATAGTCGTTCTTAACACATCAAAAAGTGTTATGTTATGTTTTGATAACACATTTTTTGTGTTATTAAAAGCATTTTTTCTTGTAGTGGAAGTTGGCCAGGCCAAAACCCCCTAGGGGTGGGTGGCCTAGCCCTAACCCCTAGGGGTGGTCGGCCTGACCCCAATCCCTTGGGGTAGTCAGCCTTACCTACTCAAGAGCCACATGGGTGGTCAACCCGCCCTATTCTTCATAGTGTGGTCAGCCAAAACTTCCAAATACACTTCGTTGGATAAAGTTCATACTTGTTCAAGCTGAAGTCAACAGGCCTAGCACCCAAAAGGTCACCAGGCCTAGCACCCAAGCTTTAAAGGGTCATCGGGCCTAGCACCTAAGTCTCATAGACCAACCAAAACTTAGCGTTTTCCCGTAGGTTTCAATCATGCTTCGTCAACCACTATCCAGAAAAACAACGAGAAGACCAGGATCTCATAATTATGGGGAGGTGGACACGTATCTCCACTACCCAATAATCATGTACCAAACCACGATCCCATTATTAATGATCATGTAACAACCTCTAGGTACTGTAAATAAAGGACCCAGGGCTTCATAAAAGGGACTTCTTCTTTTTTTATCTTTATGGGAACGAGTTTGAGAGAGATATTTTCTGGAGAGAAATTATGGGAAAATTAGTAATGAGTGAATACTTTGGTTAATCCATGTAATTCTCTATCTAGAGATTAAATTACAAAGACTAAGTGGATTAGATTATTACTGTTCATCAGAACAGGGTTGAACCACTATAAAATTTATGTGTATTTATTTAAGATGTTTGTACTCTGTTGTATATTTTTTTTTTCAAAAAGTGTCGTATACTATACATACGACCGTTGGCCAATTTCACAGGTCAACGTAACCAATAATTCCAAATCCCAATCTTACACTCATCACCCTTGGCGACCCTTTCCATAACCTGAAAGAGTTAATAAAGGGTTTCAAATCGAAACTATCGACTCCGCACTACTACAATCTGGACATTAGACATCAGTCATGGCAGGTCAGTTTTTAAGGGACTAACCTACCATGCATATGTGGTAGGTCATTTTCCTGCAAACCTATCTACCATGCTTGTCGAAGACATGCTAGGTTGGTGTACACAGAACCAACCTTCCATGTGAGTCAAAGATAAGCATGGTAGATCTGTATACATAGAACCGACCTACCAAGCTATTTACTTTATAGTATTTTATAAAGTACATTAATTATTTATTATTACCTTATCAATATTTTTTTAAAAAAATAATACATTGTAATTTGTTTAAATTTAATAAATATATGAATAAAAATAAGGTTTTAATATATATATTATGTTTATATTTAATTAAAAGAAAAATTAAATAAAATGTATATAATGTTATTTAGAATTCGAAAAAAGAAACTTAAGAAAAATTAATTAGATTTATATTTTAATACTAATTTTCTAAATGACATGGTAGGTCGGTTTTATTAACCGACCTACCATGCTATTTTCTTGATATGTTTTTTTTTTTAAAGTGTACTAATTATTATTTATTAATTACCTTGTATTGTATTATTTAAAAAAAAATATAATATTACATTGAAATCCTTTCAAAAAAAAATAATACATTGTAGTTTTTTTATGTTTAATAAATATACAAATAAATTTAAGTTTAAAAAATATATATTTTATGTTTATATTTAATAAAAATTAAAAGAAGTTAATAAAATGTATAAACTATTTACAATTCGAATAATAAAAAAACTTAAGAAAAATTAATAAGATCTATATTTCAACATTAATTTTCTAAATGACATGGTAGGTCGGTTGTAGAACTGACCTATTATTCAACTTAGTAGGTCGGTTGTAGAACCGACCTACCATGCTTCTTAGTAGGTCGGTTTATAAAACTGACCTATCATGCTATTTTCTTGATATTTTCTTTAAAGTATACTAATTATCACTATTAGAAATATAGGCTTCTAATTCGTTTTCTATACAAACAATCAGTTAAAACCGAAGTAAAAGCTTCTAAATGTGCTTTTACTTTGCTTGTGGGAAAGGCACTTAAAAAAATAGGCTACTACTTCGCTTTCATAAAAATTAAAGTAGATAGAGCAATAAGATGAGGGCTATGTTTGGTTGGTACACCGAAGGGGGGGTTTCCACTTCAGTTTTTATGAAAGAACCGAAGTGGAAAACTGCACGTACCAAACAAGGCCCTTAGTTATTTTGAGACCCTTTTACTTCTGTTTATATATAAAAACCGAAGTAGAAATTTCACTTTCCACTTCTGTTTTTATATATAAACCGAAGTAAAAGGGTTTTAAAACCCTTTTTCCTTTCACTTTGACCTCATTTTCCTAATCGCGCTCTCAGAAGTAGAAATCCAAAAGCCAAAAACACAATTTCTGGTCGTACGATTCACGAGGGTTTGGTTTTCAAACCCCTATTTTTCATAATTTCTTACAACTTTCCTTCATTATAAACTAAAATATGGCCTAGAAATCCTTCTATTTTGGTTTTTTAGAGTAAAAAAATACATTTGGCTGTGGGTATTATTTCTCATGGGTTCTTGGTGTTTCCTGCCGGATTTTTGAGTTATTATTTTTTTATATTATTCTGAATTTTATAATTAGATGTAGTACTATTTTGTGAGCTTTTCTAATTATTTTTTTATTTTATTATTTTATGTAGTATGATAAAAATTTGTTTGATTACAAATATATATATGTATATTAGTAAATTTTAGAAATTGTGACAAGGTGAATTTTCTTTTTAAATATTTGAAAAAATAAATAGCTTGAAGATGATCAAAGTCTTGTTCATTAGTTTCTATAACTAGTTTGATTTGTTTTTTTTATTTAGTGGTTTGATAATTAATTATGTAAGTAATGTTTTAGTAGGGTCGTCGATTGAGTGGTGACTTTGTTGTTCATTTCGGGTGAATTGAAGAGTAAATTGAATGTTAGTAATTTTTTAATTTTATTTATATTGCTACAAGAATTAAGTATAAAGATAAGGTTAATTAAATCATGCATATTGGATTTAGTGAAAGTTATGTTTGAAAATTAGTGAAGTAGGCTCTGTGAAATTTGCATGCTGTGGTGATATAAGGATGGATTCATTTCTGCTTGATTATTGTGTTTGTTGTATTCCTTTTATAGGTAATTATGAAATTGCAGTATGTTATAGAAGTAGAGGATACTCTGCCGAATTTTTCAAAAATTTTGTAAGACTAGAACCTAATAATGATGGAGTCATCTATGCTTGATTATTGTGTTTGTTTGTATTGATTTTATATGTAATTATGAAATTACGGTATGCTATAGAAACAAATGAAACTCTGTCGAATTTTTTTAAAATTTAATAAGACTAGAACCTAATAATGATGGATTCATCTATTCTTGACTATTGTGTTTGTTTGTATTGATTTTATAGGTAATTCATCTATGTATTGATTTTGTCATTTTTCTTTTTATATAGTGCATATTATCAATCTTCTTCCAATGAATTACTCGACAATCCTACAAAGATATTCAATATTGCATGTCCAAAAGAACCACAAAGTCATGAATGTGGTTTTTATGTGTTGAAGTACATTAGAGATCTGTTACCGGCATCAAATGCAATAGAAACCCTAAAAGAAAAAGTAAGTTTATTTTCTATAACTTATTTTGGTATTGATAACCTATAAAATAATCAATGTTGTTATTAATTAATTGATATTTATTAATTTTACAGTTTAATGGGAAGAAGGAATATTGTGAGATTGCAGACCTCTTGCTAATCCAACACAGATTATTAGATCGATTGATGACATGCATTTATTAGTAAGCCTATTTTGTTTATGAGTTCGTTTAGTTTTATGTAAATGTATTAATGTTAATGCTAGCTTTCTCACATAAGTATTTTGTGTTTATGCTTATGTATGACATTTCTAATTAATGAAAGTTAGCATATTTTTATTGAAACAAAATTCATAACGAATTCCAATTGCTAATATATATATATAAATATAAATTTATATAATTAGACCATTTGAAAAACATCAATGCAAAAAATATATATATAAATTAAGAATTAGGCCATTTTAAAATAATCAGAAATAACTATTCCAAAAAAAAGGGAGGGGGCTTTCTACTACGAATATTATGTAAAAATCGAAGTAGAAAGTGCGGATTCTACTTCAATTTTTACATAATAGCCAAAGTAGAAAGTGCCCAGCAAGGATGTGTACACAACTTTCTACTTCAGTTATTATGTAAAAACCGAAGTAAAAACACTTTTTTCTTGTAATGTATTATTTATTAATTACCTTATATTGTAATTTTAAAAAAAAATATAATTTTACATTGTAATCCTTTTAAAAAAAATAATACATTGTAATTTTTTTAAGTTTAATAAATATATGAATAAAAATAAGTTTAAAATATATATATTATGTTTATATTTAATAAAAATAAAAAGAATTTAATAAAATGTATATCATATTATTTACAATTCGATAAAACTTTAGAAAAATTAATTAGATTTATATTTCAATATTAATTTTCTAAATGACATGGTAGGTCGGTTGTAGAGCCGACCTACCATGCTACTTAGTAGGTTCGTTTAATAAAACAACCTACCATGTTATTTTCTTGATATGTTTTTTTTAAATACACTAATTATTATTTATTAATTACCTAGTATTTTTTTTTTTAAATATAATATTACATTGTAATCCTTTAAAAAAAATAATACATTGTAATTATTTTAAGTTTAATAAATATATGAATAAAAATAAGTTTAAAAAATATATATTTTACGTTTATATTTAATAAAAATGAAAGATTTTAATAAAATGTATATAATATTTACAAGTCAAATAATAAAAAAAAACTTAAGAAAAATTAATAAGATCTATATTTAAACATTAATTTTCTAAATGACATGGTAGGTCAGTTGTAGAACCGACCTATTAGGCAACTTAGTAGGTCGGTTGTAGAACCGACCTATTATGCAACTTAGTAGGTCGGTTGTAGAACGACCTACCATGCTACTTAAACCAACCTACCATGCTATTTTCTTGATATGTTTTATTTTCAAAGTATACTAATTTTTATTCATTAATTACCTTATATTGTATTATTTTAAAAATATAATATTACATTGTAATTTTTTTAAGTTTAATAAATATATGAAAAAAAAAATGTTTTAAAAATATATATTTTATGTTTATATTTAATAAAAATTAAAATAATTTAATAAAATGTATATAAATTTTACATTTACAATTCGAATAATAAAAAAACTTAAAGAAAATTTTATCTCTATTTTCAATATTAATTTTCTAAATGACGTGGTAGGTTAGTTTAGGTCAGTTGTACAACTGACCTCTCATGCTACTTAGTAAGTTAGTTGTACAACCGACCTATCATGCTATTTATTAATTATATATTTTAACATATATAAATTATTTTAATATTTGTTTCAAATAAATTTATTTTAATAATAAATATATATAATTTATTTGTGTGTAAAATAAATGTGTACTTTTATAATTTATTAATATTTACATTAAATTGTATTTTTAAAAAATATTATTTTACATTGGATATTTTTTTATTTTAATAAATAAATGATTAAAAATAAATTTGTTATGCTTATTAACAATGTTAAAAATGTGTTGTGCTTTCTTAAAAAAAAGGCGACAAAATTTTTACGTCGTACAACAGACCTTTAAGCGCTAAAATTAAATTTTAGGCTCATATACTTTCGCATCTTCCCTAATACTCTCTGAACCCTAACACCAATCTCCCAAAACCCACACCCAACAACCACGCTCTGCTAACTTCTCTCTTTCTCAAATGTGATGATGGTGGGAGAAGTGACTGGTGATAGATTTGGGAGCTAGCAAGTGTGGTGGCTCTTCACCTTCAGTGAGGACACAACTTAAAGACAACTCAAATGCCCCATTCAGTATTTCTGAATACCTTTTCCACAATCTGTAATTGTTTTTATTTTTATTTTTCATTATTTTTGGGAGTTTATGAACAATCAACAAATCATATATCCAAATATTTGTTTTTGAAATGTTTTCACATATTTGATTACCCTTTTAATTCAGCTATTGAGTTTCAAAAATCCACATACTACATATCAGGTTAGTAGGCTATTGAAGTTCACCATCACAAGTCTCACAGATATATTTATTTCATTCTTTCTTGTTTTTTGGATTAGTGGTTATGTGTATATTGCATTTAATTTTCTATTGTTTCTTTTTATATTTATATAACCTAAATGTGAAATTTCTTGCTTCGGATTTATATTCATTTTTAGATTGCTTTTGTTTGATTGAGAATATTATGAGCAATGGGGAATATGATTTAAAATTTGGTTCTTGGTTTTGGTTAACAGAGTGAATAACACCTTGTTATTTACATTTGATTTGTCAATAGCTAAGTCAGTAAGTCTCACTCTTTCTCAATATCATTCTTTAAACAGATTTTCTTTATGGGATTAGATTTTTGTTTTTTGTTTTGCTTTATCCTTTTATAGATGTATGTATGGGTGTTATTTCTTATTTATTCTTGTAATTGCCAAGCTTTTTGCTTTGTTTAAACATGTATTTGTAGTTGATTTAGTTTGATTCATGGATACACTTGAATTGGATCAAATAGAAGAGTACTATACTACTATATATATATGTATGTATGTATGCTACAAAAAGAATGCACGAAAATCAAACTAGGATTTTTGTTTCACTGTTTCTTATTTGCCTTTACTTTTGTAGTTAGATAGTATAAAGCCGCAACTTTGGAAAAGATTATAAATTGAACCCTTGTTATTATTAGAATTGAGATTTGGGATTGGTACATTTTTTGTTGGTCATGTTTGATCATTGTTTTTGTATATTGTGGATACATGACACGAGATAATGTCCTCTACATTATCTATATGATTCGACCTTTGTTAAAGACATGTGGCTACTCTCTTTGAACTCTTGTTGTATCTGTTATAGGACAACCATATTACCTTGAAAAAACTATGATCCTTGTTTCTTAAATTAATAAATTTTTTCTTCTCTATTATGGTGAGGAAGAAACAAAAATGATGATATACTCAATTTCTACTTGGTGCTATTCTGTGTTTGGACCTTTCTTATAAACATAAAGAGGGGCAATTCTTTAATCCCTTAATATTAGATCTTACAAGTGTTGTCTTTTTGTATTTCTGATGATATTTTGTGTTCAAAGTTCCTTTCAATTGCCTAAAGTGCGTTGGGTCATACCTAAGTCATACTTGGATGTGAAGAACAATGATTGTGGATGTAAGAATATGATGGACATTTGTGGAATTTTGAAATAAATTGAGTTGCACATACAATACAATTGTATATATATATATGTAATTTGACATGAATGGTACTTCATTCTAAAACAACCTAGTTAGTAGCCATAATTTTTTATTACAAAACTATCCCATTACCAACACAAATATTAATAAAAAAGGACCATATATTGGGAAAGAATACGCCTAAGTCCTTGTGATTGAGGATGCATATATAGCCACTAAATGCTTGGGTTTAGATCTTTATGAAACTTAAGTGATAAGATTACTCTTTTGTGTATTGATCATGAATTCTTCTGACTTCTTAGGTATAGGAGCTGTCAATGGCATAACAAAGAATGGTGTTGGCATTTGTGGTGTTTATGGGAATGCATGTTGTGGTCATGAAGTGTGTTGCTCTACTTCTTATGGCTGGAGTTTGTGTATTTATTATGGTCATCAGTCTTTTAATATATGTTTTGTATATTTGTACAATGTATTATATATATAAATTTGAGTGTTCTATATTTGTATGTATATATTTTATATTTATATATTGTAACTTTGTACACATCTGAGTTTGTTTTTTACAGATCTAAAGATTGTAAATTTATTGATATATATTGGTTATATTAAGTATATTTTTTTATTTGCGACTTTAGTAATTTTGATATTAGTTCTATTCTATTTGGTGCTCAATTTTAATAGAGCTCATATGACTCATTATATTTTATAATTAGTTCAAATTTAGTCATATTATTGTAATTAACAATGTTTATGGATGTTTTGTATAAAAAATTGTTTTTTTTGGGATAAATATGCATATAATATACATAAATAATAACACCACAAGTTAGTTGTACAACCCACTTGTGATACAACACACCATAGGTCGGTTATAACTGACCTACCATGTGTTACACCTTACGTTGGTTCGATAATCGACCTACCGTGTGTGACACCATAGGTCGGTTATCGAACCGAGCTATCGTGTGCTACACCATAGGTCAGTTAGCCGCCAACCAACCTACCATGTTTTGACATCGTAAGTCATTGCATGGGAAATCTGTTCTGAGCCGACCTATGAATGTTTATAGGTCAATTTTTAACCGATCTCCCATGCATTTTTTGTACTAGTGCCGATGCACCAAACAGACGTACGATCTCCTTTTGCATATACTAATTCCTATGATAACTAGCTCACACATACAAGAGTGTGTTCAATTAATATATTGAGTCATAACTTCTCATATCCAACCATCTTACCAGCAATCCAAGAGGATCCACCCATACAGTTCTTAATTATAGCCTCATTGAATTCTAATATTCATTTCTCACTTGCTGAAGGTTAGGCAGTTAGCCCCTGACATACATATTTTAGGTCTTAACACACATTCCAAATTACTGGCTATAACAATCAAAAGGGGTGGTATAAGACTCATCTAGAGTCTCCACCTTGATCCCAGTATCCATCGGAACACGTATCCGATCCTCATATCTTAACCTATCCATGTTAAAATAGTTGGGTTCTTAGCCATTCCTACAAGATTTTCTTTATGCATTTAGTGTTTTTAGAGGTATATCTGTTAATTATCAATCCATGTTAAAATAGTTGGGTTCTTAGCCATTTAGTGATTTTCGTTATCCGACTTTGCTGTGATCTGTTGCGAATCATACAACTGGCATGGACCTTGCCAACTCAAGGCATCCACCCCCATGTTATTTTTCCTTGGGTAATAAAGGATCTCACTGTGAGTCCTTCACCAGTTCCCACTAATGCTTTATTTCATGGTTAAACCCTAAGGGTGACAAAATGCTTTAACTTTAATCCTAGTGTATACACTTCTTTCTCAAAAGTGCCATATGGAATTACTCTCAACTCGAAGTCCCACATAGAACATCTATGTTCTTATTCATTTATCAACTGTGAAGCACAAACAATCACCTTTCAGTCTATACACAGGCACAACCTAGTCCTTGATGCACTGCATTATTAACTCCTCATTTTAAGCAAGGACTGTGTCCACCGTCTCGTCCTCCTATATCAGTCTATCACATGCATATTCTAATACCATGGCGTGTTAATCAACCATTATTTTAATTATCAAAAATCTGGCACACACCTATCCAATCAGGCAAACTTTAGGTCCTTATGTTACTTCAGGCAAGGCTATGGCAGTCCTCGAAGATGCTTCAAGTAAAGGTTGATGTGTTTTGTCGGTCCCACGATACTTCTAACCACTAAAACGTTCATTTAGCAAATTCATTACTGTTTCTATCTTAACTAAATCATACATGATCCCATCACTTCCCATAATGTGACCTTGAACACCACCTGGAGAAATCAGAACTTAACCCTTCTAGAACCTTACTTGTAATCCCCACTTCCTTATCCTTGGTAATATCATTGAAAATGTTACTCGTGTTCTATTTCTAACTGGAAGTATTCCAAAACATTCTCGATCGACCAAAATATGACTTGTCCAAATCATCCTTGTACTCTCTACTTGTTGAATTTAAGTTGGATGCTAGAGCATTGGTCAGTTCAAGAGCCTTCACTAAAAATCCATCACATCATACTTGGTGCGAGAGGTAATTCTTGTAATGTCCCTTTCCCTGATCCTCATTTGGTCATAACCAGATTGAGAGTCAATTCCTAAGAGCAATGACTTACCTTACAACTGGACAAATGAATCACCAACCCTCTACAATGGGTACCTATTCTTGACAATTGTTCTCACAGATTTGTCCTTCTTCTTACAAATGGTGTTGACATATCCCATGGTCAGAAGCTCCGTCTAATCAATCCCCAACTCTAGTAACTTCTTCGACCGAACTTTTAATTCCGTCTGCTCAGTTGGCACCATTCTGCATGATGTCTTCAATGTCATTTCTATCCCTGCATTAGTACCATGGCACACTCAATTCCTAGATGCGACAACAATCCTAGCAAATCCTCGTAAACCCATCTAAAACCTCACCAGCCAACCTAGTTTTCCTCTGGTCTAACAGATATAACCCTTGTGGTACCTACCACAATAGCTAGGAATCTCGTGAACACAACTGGGTCCTTTCCTTTTAGACCCATAAGTCACCATCTTTTCTTAGGCTCCATTGGTGTCCCTTATTTGGAAAAATAATGCATGCTCAGGATCATATTAAAATCCTCATATAATCAGCTCAATCAATTTTACTGCTAACTCTCTACCAGTATTACTTTGACCCATTTACTGGAAACTACCAATTTTCGCAGGCAGAGATTAAGATTTTAAGACCCATAGCATAATAATCATATAGTATGTACCACATATCCATGCCCTTTACAAAGAGATACGTAGTACCAGACTCAATCAACACAATATAAAGGAACGAGAACTAGAAAGCCGACCTGTCTCCTCTTAGGGACCAGCCTCAGGCTCTCACTGAATGAAGATGGACACTCGAGCTAGAGTCGAGCTATCAATACTCCTTGATTCTTCCTTATACTATCTCAGACAATCCTTTTGGAAGTGCCCAACTATTCCACATAGAAAACATTCCTTGTCTTGGCATTCTTCCAGATGAAGTCTCCTGCACCTGGGGTATACTGGATAACTTCTCCAGGCCTTGTTGTCACCCTAGCAGCCACCTTGACTACCCACAAGATCCCGTAATTGGGGGTACCATTGTCTGAGCTTCTTCGCCTATGGCACTCCCACTCCAGATCTCATCTCCTACATTCTCAATAGCAAGGGCCCTCCCTACTGCCTCAGCATAGCTAGAAATCTCATGTACTGGAGTGATCCTTATGCTCTGGGCCATCCAAAGTTCTATACTCGAATGAATCACTCCTTCCGGGCCACATCTAAGAAGTTCCCATCTGTTCCCACCCTCAGGTTTAATCGAAACTAGTGCCATTGTTGTCAGAACAAACGGAGCTACGTTCCCTGGCAGAACCCGCTGTCTCAACCACCTAATCTCTTCGTCCTCCTATAGCAATCTAGCTTGCATGCCAGCAAACATCTGCTTCCAATTCTAGGGGGTAGATGGAGGGTTCTAGCCTCAAATATCATCCACAACCCCGATATGAACAATGCCTAGTAAAATTGACTACTTTGGATACATAACTATCTGAATCTTTCTGCAGTCAATGACTTAACCTATCAGACATGATAATCTTATCTAGAACTATCCCATGAGCAAAACCAAACACCACAATAACCACATACAGTATGTATACCAAGACACAAGTCTATAATGTTCATGCATCAATTAATATGCCTTACTCCCACAAGATACATTTATATATCTCATGCTCTCTATTCTAGCATGCAAATTAGTCACTTATGTTCAATTAATAAGTTATGCACATTATCAAGTTATTAGATACAAAACCGTGACTCGAGGTTATCTTTAGCAGCGAGTGTACATAGTCAACCGGTCTTCTGGAGCTCTTAACCCTAGACCGCTTTGATACCAAGTTGCAACATCTGGTTAGCCAAGACCGTTACAGTATCTATTTAAAATGATGCTTAACTCGCTAAACGAGTCATTTGGACTTAAATGTGTGATTAAATACTAAACCAAGGTTAGGTAATAAAAATTTTGGTCAACAAAGTAATCATTTTTCAATAAAAGTGTTAGGTTTATACATGGGATCCCAAAAAGTTGTTACAGACTGATAAAAGACAATTAAAATATACATTAGCCATCCTAGGTTGCAAAATAGAGTTTAACCCTAGTTTCTCCCAAGCTTTCTTGGCCATGGCAGTCGAGTAGGTTTCATATGTACACACTGCCCCTGAAGCTCTGAAACTCATGGCTGCTCCAGCTTACCCTTGCCCTTATCTGCACAACAAACCACCCGTGAGCCAACACTCAGCAAGAAACCTTAAATCAACCAATTCAATATGTAACAGAGTATAAAAATCAAGATTAGCAGCAATAGTCTACTCAAACAAACAAATAATACAATTTAAAATTCAATGAGTTGGACAAGTGCAATTGACACTTCTGAATACCTAGGTGACGTTCAGGCCCGACTCTCTTAGGCTGAGCTGCGTTCCGCATGCTTGATGTCGGCCTCGGCGCCCTTAGGCCAGCCTTTCAGATTAGATATAATTAAACATATAGATTGCATAATACACAATCAGATGCTACATATAAAAGCATGCCTAATCGAATAATCACATTTGTAACCACAGTCATATCCATTTACAGGGGTCCAAGCCCTGATTACAACCTGGGTGCAATTTTCTTACTTGGAGTCACGACAGACAACATATGGCAGCGCCGAGCACGATCCTTACACGCAAGCCTAACGATATAACCTAGTCACAAAAAAATAATTGAGAACCATCCAGCACTTAGACTATTTAAAAGCTTCAAGGTAAATTTATAGCCTCCGGGATCTCAAATTCTACTAAACCGCGTAGTAGAATCCTTCCCGAGCCTTTACATTTGAGTTCCCGAGATTAAATACCCTATTTGGTCAAAATTCCCTATTTAAGTCATGACCCTTAACAAGTGAGAGAGCCTCCCTAATTGACACGCGCTGCGGCGCAATCCACCAAGCATCGCACTGCTAAGGCGGTTCAGCGAACCCGCTAGGCCTCTGAGTTCATGCGGCGCTGCTCTTGGAGCACCGCGGCGAGTACACTCTAGCTTAGTTTTCCGAACATTATTCCTGCATTTTCCCCGAGCTGAAATCATCATAATTCACCCTAAACATGAACCTAAGCCAAAATTGAACCTCTATGCCTCAATACTAGTCCTAAGCCTACACAATTACAACAACAACTAAGCAAAAAATCCATCACATCTCAAAATTAAATCCTTGAGTTCAAAACTCAAAACAATCTAAAAATCATATCAAAACTTAATCAAAACAAGGATTGAAGGTTACCTCAGCTGTTAAATATGACCTCCTAGCTACACGTAATCTAGTCCCAACCTCAAGCATTCAACTCAAAGCTAATTTCTCCATAGTTAAATAGTTCTAACAAAGCAAGGGAACGAAAGAGAGAGAACGTGCAGGAGAAAGAGAGAGACAACAGTTGAGTCTTCCTTAGGTTCTTAGAGGTTCTAGGTGATTAAGTCTATCCCCCTTGACACAAAAGACTAAAATGCCCCTAACATTTACTTAGTCCTTTAACGCCCCCTAGGGCTACATAGTCTTTTACCCCGATACTTACTAATCCTCAAATATCACTTAAAATTACCAAGTAATCCCACTAATCTTCCAAACACGAATATTTTTCCCAATTATAACTCATACCCTAATATCCCCGGTAACTCTCCAAATTACTAGAATGCCCCTAGGCTCACCCTAAGCCCGCTACTTATCCTCAATGTGACTTTTCCTCCAAATTGCTCTCTAGGATCGCCTCGAGCCACACTTCTCAAATATATCCACATATTAATGTTGTGTCACTCATAAAGTATATATAATACAAATATTCCCTAAACGGGCAAAAATTACATATATGCCCTAATTAACAAAACATGCCCACATGCATATTTAATACACATAAACATGCATAAATCATTAACAACATAAATCATATAGGCCGCATAATCACACATATATTCAATTAATTTCATATATAAATCTAATTATGCCCTCCTGGCACAATAGTCTAGGCACTAAGCCTAATTAGCGAATTCAAAACGTTACAACTATCCCTTCCCTATTGAAATTTCGTCCTTGAAATTTATTCAAACATCTCTGGATACTGATCCCGTAAATTTGAATCTAACTTCAAAGTCAAGTCCTTTACCTTTATATTTCTTTATAACAGCTTAACTAAAGTGTTTCCACTGGTATTTTAGGATTTATCTATCCCGTAAGAATTTATCTATTCTATCCAGGATTTCTACTTGTTTTTCCATACACAATAAGTCCCACTGAAATACCAGGGTCTCTTCACCCGAACAGGGGTAGTACTTGACAACTCTTTCCTTAGCACTGGCACCAGTAACACCTTATGAACCTCTACCCATGCTGGGGTAAGGCTAATTTGTAGGCCTCTGGCCTAATCATTGTTAAGATCTCAAAAGTCTAGCAAACCTAGAGTCAAATCTTCTCTTTCTTTCCAAATTATCTTATCTTTTATTTAAAAATACTCGAAAAGGCACAAGATCTCTTATCATGGAAGGCGACGTTCCCATATTTAAATTTGCAAACTCTTATGTCTTTTTAATAAAGCAGACACTCCAGCCCTAACAATCCCTATTAACTTTATTGGTCCTCTGGACCAATTTTGAACCAGAATACTTCCTGTCTCTCATTTCATTCCTTGGAATAGATAATTAACATTTCCTGTCTCAGAATATCTTATTCAAAGTCACTCTGGTCGTCGACCGGTATTCATCACCGTGACAATCTAATTAAGGAACCGTACTTGTCTCAATGTCCTGAAAACTTACACATTCGAAATAAAATGCTTGAAGTCTGAGTTGTTCCTTCAAGTAATTAGTCTGTCTGAAGGTTACCAATAATTCCAAATCCTAATCTTATACTCGTTTCCCTTGGTGATCCGTTCCAGAACCTGGGAAAAATTAATAAATGGTTTCAATCCGACGCTATCGACTCTAGTGCACCACGGAGACTTACGATCTCCTTTCGCATAACCAATTCCTATGATAACTCGCTCACACATACAACAGTGTGTTCACTTAATATGTCATGTCACAACTTCTCATATCCAATCATCTTACCTGCAATCTAAGGTGATCCACCCATACAGTCCATAATTATATCCCTCCATACTAACTCTAGGATGCCCTAGAGTCATAATAGCCTCTCTGGCTTCTGATATTCATTTCTCACTTCCTGCATGGTTAGGTAGTCAACCATCTGATATATGGATTTCAGGTCTTAACACACATTCCAGATTACTGTCTATAACAATCATAGAGGCTGATATAAGGCTTATTCGGAGTCTCCACCTTGATGCCAACATCCATTAGAACATGTATCCGATCCTTATATCTTAACCTATCCATGTTAAAATAGAAGGGTTCATAGCCATTCCTACAAGATTTTCTTTAAGCATTTCATTGTTTGTAGAGGTATATCTATCAATTAACAATCACAGTATCTATACCAATCCTGTTCGTTTTCTTATCTGACTTTGCTGCAATCTGTTGTGAATCATACAACTTGCATAGACCTTTCCAACTCAAGGAATCAACCCACACGTGAGTTTTCCTTGGTTAATATAGGATCTCACTATGAGTCCTTCACCAGTTCCTACTAATGCCTTATTCCAAGTTTAACCCTAAGGGTGACAAAACGCTTTAACTTTTATGCTAGTGTATACTCTTCTTTCTCATAAGTGTCATCACCTCACCCTAACCCCATATATCTGGCATTGCTTTAACTTGAAGTCCCACATAGAACATCTATGTTCTTATTCCTTTATCCACTGTGCAGCACAAACAATCACCTTTTTCAGTCTATACACAGGCACACACTAGTCCTTGACGCACCGCATTACTAACTCCTCGTTTTAAGCAAGGACAGTGTCCACCGTGTTGTCCTCTTATATCAGTTTATCACATGCGTATTATAATACCACAGCATGCTAATCAACCTGTATTTTAACATTCAAAAATCTGGCATGCAACTATCTATTCACGCAAACTTTAGGTCCTTACGTCACTTTAGTCAAGGGTATGGCTGCCTTCGAATATGCTTCAAGTAAAGGACGATGTGTTTTCGCTAGTCCCACAGTACTTTTAACCTTTAAAAAATTCCTTAATGTTTCTATCTTAACTAAATCATACATGATCCCATCACTTCCCATAATCTGACCTTGAACACCACATGGAGAAATCAGAACTTATCCCTTTTGGAATCTTACCTGTAATCCCTGCTTCCTTAACCTCGGTAATATCAATTAAAATGTTACTCGCATTCTATTTCTAACTAGAAGTAGTTCAAAAAATTATCGATCGATCCAAATACGACTTGTACAAATCATCCTTGTAATCTCTGCTTGTTGAATTTACTTGGGTCGCTAGAGCATTGGTCAGTTCAAGAGCCCTCACTGAAAATCCATCACATCATTCTTGGTGCAAGAGGTAACTCTTGAAATGTACCTTTCCTTGATCCTTAGCTGGTCATAACTTGATCAAGGTTCAATTCCTGAGAGTAATGTCTTACCTTACAACCGAACAAATGAATCATCTACCCTTGGCAATGGGTAACTATTCTTGATAATTACTTTATTAGACTATCTATATGTCGTACACGTTCTCGCAGAATTATCCTTATATCCAATGGTGATAATCTCTATCTAATCAATTCCCAAGTTGAGTAACTTCTTTGACTGAACATTTAATTCCTTTTGCTCAGTTGGCACCATTTTGCATGATGTCTCGGATGCCAGTTCAATCCCTACATTAATCTTATGGCACACTCAATTTCTAGAGGTGACAGCACTCCCATTGAATCCTCATAAACCTATCTAAAACCTCACAGGCCAATATAGTTTTTCTCTACTCTAACTGATATAACTATGGTGGTACCTACCACAATAGCTAGGAATCTCGTGAACACAACTGGGTCCTTTCCTTTTAATCCCAGAAGTCCCCATATTTTCTTACAGTCCATTATTGTCCCTTATTTGGAAAACTAATCCATACTTAGGATCTTATTAAAATCCTCATATAAACAACTCAATTAATTTTATTGCTAACTCTCCACCAATAGTACTCTGACCTATCTGCTGGAAACTACCAACTTTCCCCAGCAGGCACTATGATCTTAAACCCCATATTGTAATAATCATATAGTATGTACCACATATCTATGCCCTTTAGAAAGAGATACATAGTACCAGACTACATCAACACAATATAAAGGATCGAGAACTAGAAAGACGACTTGTCGCCACCGAGGGACCAGCCTCATGCTCTGATTGTGTCGAGATGGACACTCAAGCTTGAGTCGAACTATCTATACTCCTTGGTTCTTCCTTATTCGATCTCAGACAATCCTTTTTGAAGTGCCCAACTATTCAACATAGAAAACATGCCTTCACACGGAATTCTCAGAGATGCGTCTCCTGCACCTGACGCGTACTGCATAACTTCTCCAGGCCTCATTGCTGCCCTGGTGGCCACCCTGACTACCATGACCCCTCCACCCCAACCATATCTTGCAATTGGGGGTACCATTGTCTGAGCTTATTGCCCTACGATGCTCCAAGTACATATCTCTTCTCCCACATTCTCAATAGCAAATTCCCTCCCTACCACCAGAGCGTAGGTAGAAATCTCATGTACAGGATCGATCCTTACGCTCTGGGCCATCACGAAGTTCATTCCTAAAAAAAATCACTCCTTCCCGGCCACATCTATTTGTACCAAATCAAAAACGAATTTGGCCAACCCATCAAATTCATTGACATACTCTGTCCCTGTTTTACTACCCTGAACAAGTTCATAAACTCATTGGTCTTTGCAATTCAAACTATGCCACATTAGTACTGTAACAATCAAAAAATGCTAATAGGGTTTAGTGCCTTGATTAGTATGTTGGGAGGGCATAATTGGATATATGTGTGATTAATTGATTAAATGCATGACTATGTGGCCTGGATGATATATATGACGATATGACTATATTTATATGCATGTTTATAAGTATTAAATATGAATTTAGGCTCATTATTGTTTATAAGGGCATGTAACGCCCTGGATAACTAATACTGTTACACTATGTGTTTAAAATAGTGCTTAACCCGCTAAGCAAGTCATTTGAAACATAAATATGTAATTAAAGACTATGCCGAGGTCAAGTATACAAAGATTTGGTCAACAAAATGGTTATTTTTCAATGAAATATCAAGTTTATAAATGGGATCCCAAAAATCAGTTTACATACTTGTAAAAAAAATTACAGCTTAGCCATCCTATGTGGCAAAACAGGGTATAACTCTAGTTCCTCCCAAGCTATCCTGACCTTGGCGATCGGGCAGGCCCCATATGTACACACCACCCCTGAAGCTCTCCAACTCATGGCTGGTCCCGCTATCTATTTCCTTACCTTATCAACATAGCACTTGTGAGTCAAGGCCCAACAAGAAAGCTTAAAACAACATGCACAACTAGGTAACAATATAAATGCAGTAAATATAATTCATCAGATTCGACTAACATTAGATTATATGAAACAAACTCAATAGAAGTACTTAGCTTAATCAAACGTATAAATCAATCTCATTAATCAATACAAATAGTTAAGCACGAGCCACACCTCTGTTTATGGTATAATTCCCCGGCCCGGTGCCCTTAGGCCGAGTCCATGGGATTTATAGCCAACCCCAGAACCCTTAGGCTGGGTTACTTTCCGCACGCTTGTTATTGGACCCCGGCACCCTTAGGCTGTCCTGTAAACAAATATATTCACAGATGTACAATGCATAGCAAGTAATCAATGGCATCTTATATAAGTATGCCTAATCAGACATTCTCAACTACATATATGTTCATATTCATACAAGGGGTTTAAGCCCTAATCACAACTCGGGTACAGTTTTTTACCTCAGGTCCCGAGCAGCAAGCGTATGACTGTCCCAAGCACAATCCCTAATCCCGAGCCCTTGCGATACAACCTAGTCATAATGCAATAGTGGATAACCAATAAGATCCTAAACCATTTAAAAAACTTTGGAATAAAATAATAGCCTTCAACACCTCGAATTATACTAAACTGGGTAGTAAAATCCTTCCCGAGCCTTAGCATTTGAGTTCTCGAGCTAAAAACCTTAACCTTCCCTATTTTTCCATTTAGAGTTGTGGCATGCCCTTTAGGGCCCCAATCTGCTACTTGGTCAGAGGGCAAGGCCCTCCCTACTGGAGGACGTGGACCGCGGCATGCTCCCCCATGCCGCGACGTATGGCGAAATCAGAGGCAGGTCCAACCTCTTCAACCAGGCCGGCCACAACACCTGAAGAACAGGGCCGCAACTCAGGACTCCAAACCTATAAAACCTAGTAATTCCTACGTTTTTCCCCAATCCAAAGCCACATAATTCAACCTCAACATGTTCTAAAACCATAATTGAGTTGAGAACTCTTTCTAACACATCAAAAACAACACATATGACCTATGATAATTGCTCCATCCACCCTACATCCCAAAATAAGAAACTAACTTAAGCACCCCTAAGCATGACTAAAACTACATCATGAATTAAACAACAGTTCAAGGTTTATAATCTTACCCCAACCATCAATCATGACCTTGATTTGTTCCCTACTCCAATTCCAGCTTGAATCCAAATTCCCAGCCTCAATTTCCTAAATAATCTCTTCAAAATTCCCAAGTGCACCAAAGCCTTAGAGTGAGAAAGAGATGAACGTGACAGCGAAGGTATAGCGACCCAAATTTGCTAATAAGGCTTGGGGCCTTGATTAGCGTCCCTGGAGGGCAATAACTGTTATATTATATTAATATATGTGAATTTAATGAATATGTGATTAGAATGCATGTTAGGCGATTAAATATGCACGTGGGCCCTGTTTGGTTGCTAGGGTCATATTTGTAATTTTAGCCCGTTGAGGGCATAAATGTGATAATGGTGATATATTTTTTATGCATGTTCCGAGATGGTCCTAGTGAGCTGTTTCGCTAAAAGTCACAACGGGGTTAAATACCCGGCTCGGGAGGAGCCTAGAGGTATTCTGGGAATATTATAACTTGAGTTTGGAGTACTTAAGGAATGGTTAGTGGCACTTTGGTAACTTTGGTAACTATAGGTAACTCTTGAGGATAGTTGTTTTAAGTGGAAAGTGGTATTCTTGCAAGGGATTAAGGAAAAGTCTATAATACCCTTGAGGGTTAGCTAGAGACTAAGTTGGAAAGGAGGGCAATTGGGTCATTTGGCCTTAGGAGAAGATAATCTTGGCTCGGGAAAGTCATATACATTATTTTACTTAGGCATAAATTGAATGTCTTATGTTGGAAGCTCAAAGGAACCAAGAAGCTAGTAGAGAAAGGTGGAAGAGAGCTGAAAATCTTTGAGGCTAAGCAAGGAATTCAAGGTTGATTTGAAGAAACTAGAGTCAAGCATAGGCCAAGGTTAATTCAGAGGTAAGGTCTCATATCTGATTTTTAGGTTTCCTTGCATGTTTTGAGAATCTGAGTGGTGTGCTGAAAGTTGAGTTTGTGGCTTAGTGACTGTGGGATTCAGATTGGAAATCAAGGGAGTCAAGCTTTGAATTGGGTTTGGAAGTGGCTCAAGGTCGAATTTCAGTTTGATGTAAGAATTTCGTGCATCTCTGAAGTTTAATGACTGGTATGGTTTAAGTTTTCTGAAGGGAGGTTTAAGTTTTATAAATGGTGCTTTAAGTTTTGTGAAATTGAAGCCACTAGGTGAATTTTGGGTTTGAATGTGTATCTAGGCTTGTTGTTGATGTTTTTGAGTTATTAGATGGTCTATAAGGGGTTTTGGATTGAATTTGAGACTTAGGTATGCTTTGGTGTTGATTTGGGAGTGTTTTGGCTCGGGGAAAATGTTAGGAAAAACCCAAATTTCTGGGTTCGCGTATGGGCGCCGTGGCCCTGTTCTTCCGTGCCGCGGAGCTGGGATACATCAGGGGAAGGGGCACCTTTCTGGGCGCCGCGGCCCTTATGGATTAGTGCCGCGGCGCTAGGCCATTTCTGGGCAGGGGGAATTTTCAGTTTTTAGGCTTTTGCCCAAGGGGCTCGAGGGACGCTTTCGCTACCTTGTGTGGGGAACTCGGAGGTCCTGAGAGCTTAGGATTGGTTCCGGGAGATGATTATAATTGGTTAGTAATGATAGTGATATGTATGTGTTGTGACTAGGTTTTCAGTGAGGCTCGGGTTAGAGGACTGTGCTTGTGATTTCAGTACTCAAGAAGCTCGGGACACAGGTAAGAAAATCGTTGTACCCATAGAGCAGGGCGAGGCCCCATAGTTGTGTTGCAGGGCATGGCTCTATATGATTATGTGTAGGGCATAGCCCATTGAATATGTTAATCCGTATTTAAGTGTTTGATTAATTATGCTATGTACATAAATATGTGAATGATCGGCAAGAGTCGGGTACGGTGAACGCCGAGAATAGCAAGGGCCGAGAACGGCGAAGGCCGAGTGTGGCAAGGGGCCGGGAGCAGCGTTTAGCACGCGGAGTGCGAGTTGCTAGGGCGAGACCCTAAAGGATACCTGGGATATCCTTACGGTGTGGACTGAGAACCCAGGGCCTGGTACGACATGGCCTTATGGTTTAGCCTAATGACGACTTGTTTATATGCTAATTGATTTATACGCATATGTTATCTATTTTTGTGGGGTTTTCTTGCTGGGCTTCGGCTCACGGGTGCTCTGTGGTGCAGGTAAGGGCAAGGGGAAGATTGGCCAACCTTGAGTACAGAGGGCGTGAGGCGATGCGTAGTTGTCTGGTCTGCCTGGTTGCCACGGCCAGGGGTATTTTTGGGAGTTATTTTGTACTGGATTCTATTTTGTCGTTTAGTCGACTTCAAACACATTTTGACTTGTAGATATTTATAAACAATATTTTCTTTTGGGATCCCTAATGTAAAACAATCATAGTTTTCAGTGATTGACTACACTTTCAAATTATGTGATTTTAATATAGTTTAGTTACACTTTTGATCTTAATGCTTGGTTAGCAAGTTGAATGCACTTTTTAAACTCACTTAGTAATAACTCTAAGGTAGTAGGGCGTTACAGAAGGGACTGAGAGTATTCTAGTTGTTTCTAGCTAACTCCTGAAGTTTCCTAACTATATCTGATAATGAAAAGACCAAAATACCCCTTAAGCATTCTCTTAACATTAAATGGCCCCAAGAGGAAAATCGTCATTTTCCACCTTTCCCTCTAATCCTCGAGTGGCCCTACAAATTCTCAATTAATCTCTTCGTGCCCAAATAACTACCAAATATTTATCCATTACTCGATAAATCCGAAATCTACATTACACTTCCCAAAATATCCCATCGCTCGCCTCGAGCCAGGTTTTGGACCCTGTTGTGACTATTTCGCTAACCCGCTCACTAGGATCGTCTCGAGCCGTCTACTGCAAATATATCCACATTATAATGTGGTCCCAATCATTTACGCACATATAATCACATTTATGCCCACAATGGGCCAATATAACTTTTGACGCCGTTTTTTGTCAACTTAGAAATGAAGAGCAATTAAACAAAATAGCGGAGGAAACAAATAATAATAGACACGATTTTTATGTTGTTCAACAGTTAAAATCTGCCTAGTCCACGAGATAGTGTTATTCACTTTATGGAATTTTCTAAAAGCTTTCTGGAAGCAATTTTACAGAGTCTTCCCAATACTCATTTTTTCTGTCCTTACAAATGAATTGTTCCACAGTATTTATATAGTGGTTTACAGAATATTTCAGGGAGTTATTATACAAATCAATTAATTAAATTCATATAGTTACTATGCACGCGTATAAATCATATGATATTTGGGATTTAACAACAAATTACAACTGATCCCTTAAACATAGGGATTTTATAATAATAAAGATGATCACACTCAGCTCGCGACCTTGAACATTCAACTCACATGATTTTGTTATCGATCAGCCATCAGGAGCTCGCTACATCGATTCGCCTTGACTTTTAACAAGTAACATTGTTCAGATCATCTTTTTCGAGCTCTCAATGCCTGATCTCGAACTGTCTTGTATGATGGCAGGAGAGGAATCAAGGAAGTTATACAAGTGTTGGACCTTTGTCATTGTAGCTTCGAGCTTTACTTATAGCCTCGGAACACCTCCGAGACCATGTAGTTTCCGAGCTCACTAATTCCAATGTACATTTACTGTAAAACAAGGTTGTTCTTGATATTTTTATTAAAGCCGATTCAGACGAACCTTCTTATTCCGAGCTTACACTTTATGAGCCTAACATTCGAGATCAAAATTTGTATTCTTGAAATTTGGGTGTAACATTTCGCCCCCTCAAAAGTATCAGTTAGAATCCTATGAGAAAGAAACTTTTGAACTACTACTTTTGAAAATCGAGCCACCTACCATACTTGAGTATGGACACGCGTCAACCATGGATTGCGCAGTCAGAGTACTAGAGTAATTTTTTGACATGCCCACGTCTTTTCGCGTTTCAACTTTTTGCCGCCATTCCCATATTTACACCCCAACCGT
Organism: Humulus lupulus; assembly: GCF_963169125.1. Lineage (NCBI taxonomy): Eukaryota > Viridiplantae > Streptophyta > Magnoliopsida > Rosales > Cannabaceae > Humulus > Humulus lupulus. Next base: position 198,780,224 of record NC_084796.1, on the reverse strand, counting down.
TAGATCAGACTCCAAATCAAACCAACAACCCAGATTAGTCCGACCCTTGACATCCTCTGGGATCTATAAATATATCTACTATGTCTTCTTCATTACATTTTCAAGGTCGCTAGCCAAAACTCTCTTTTCTTCTTTGCATGTTCTCCAAACCAAGAAGGCAAATAATCTTAGCATTTTCGACTCCGTGAGATCATTTTTGCAACCGATCCTTCAATCGGCAACGTTGCTATATCCGCAAGAATCTGTGTGTAAGTTCCTTTACTTGATTTCTGAATCTTTATTTCTTCATGCATTTTTACGTACTTTCTTTCCGTATGAATATATGCACTAGTTAGTAGCTTTAGCAATACTGTTTAGCTGATACTACATAAAATTAAGACTCAAATTTTTTTAACCATGGGTTTCAAACCCAAATTCAATGCAAAAAATGCAAAGGTATGATTTTTGGAATAATAGTGTATCATGTAAGCAAAGAAATGGGGGTTCTAAATTAGGGTTTTTAACTGCACAAATTCCAAAATTATCACCTTTTTGGGTAACCGTAACCTTTATCCTTGAAAATTAAGGATCCTTAAAATGAAACCAAACTTCCCCACTCTCGTGTTAAGTACACGCTTGATGCCCGACTTTAAAATAGTTCGGGGCTCCACTTTGAATTCGATTTATCCTTTTGAGGCCTCAGTCTCGATTGAGTTTACTCCGTGATCTCGTGCTTTCGAGCTCGAATTACCAAAATTGTACTCTGTGATTTCTTGCATGCCTGGCCCTCACGTAATGACCCGACTATATCTAAGACCTCGGACCATTAAAAACTACTAGATATAGCTACTATTTTGGAACACATACATAAAGAATTACATAACTTTATTTAAAAAACCAAAATATTGTGCCAAATACAAAATATGGTATGAAATACAAAATGTGATATGATATGGGATCCCATTGTTATAAAACATAAAACATAAACTTTAAATTAATTTTTTAAATAGTAAGTGCGGAAATTCATAAAACCATAATTTAAAAGACTTTAAACAACGTCATCCTCGATCTTCTAGCAGGCCATTCAGGCCATTCATCCTCAACACACATGCCAAGCTACCACGAATCTTTCATGCCTTCCATGTTCATTTTCTTGAATCATTCTAAAAAGAATGGAATGAGCCTAATGCCTAGCAAGGAAAATCTATTAACAACATATATCATAAATCATAAACATGAGACTATATCATATACATATACTATAAAACATATGACTATAAAAACGTATATCATATATGACTACAATATTAATGGCCATTAACTCATTAACATGGCATGTGATAAAACCATCTAGGTCCTCTGTCTACTAATCGAGGTAGGTTAGATCACAACTATAGTATATGATAGCCCATCTAGGTCTCTGTCTACTAATCGAGGTAGGGTAAATCATAACTCTAAACCATGAAAATGATAAAATTCTTGGGGCTTGCTATCTAAGCAAGTCATATGCCCAAACGACTACAACATAAATTCTTGGGGCTTGAAGTCTAAGCAAGTCATATGCCCAAGGACTACAAAACATATTTATACATATACATATCATAGCATAAAACATATTATAACATAAACATATAAACACATATAATCTAACCTATTTTCCTTACCAAAAAATGGTTAATTGGAGACAAGAACGAGATTTGGAACACTCCTAAAACTAACAGTAAAACCATTAGTTTCTAAAGAAAATGGATGAAAAAGAGAACTAAACCATCAAGGTGAAAACTTACCGAAAGCCTTAAGTTTCAAATAACTTAAACACCTAACCAAGAATCATAAACAAGAGTTAGGATCTGAAAGAAAATAAAAGCAAACTAAAGAACCATGAAGAACTGAACTTAAGGATAAGAATACCTTGGATAACTATGATTTTGATCTATACTTCGATACCGAAATAACAGTATATCTCACTTCCCAAGTGTTTAGAAAAGCTTAGATTGGAAAAGCTTTTATCCCAAAACCCAAGTGTTTCTCTCTATAGTATTCTTAGCAGCTTGGAGGCTCTGAAGAATGCTTGAAGAATGAAGGAAATGGCTGAGTACTAGGTCCTATATATAGAGTTCAAGGAGTGAAACTAACCCTTTTAATTTGAATAAATAAATGAATATAAAATGAAAAAGATTTGAATTTTCGTTCAACAGAGGCCCAGAACTCGGTCAAAATCGTTCAAAGGCAGGTCCAAGTGGTTAAGGCTGTTTTTAAAAATTTAAAATCTCAAGCTTCCAAAAATATATGCAAGGGGCGATATATCGCCTACTCTGGGCGATATATCGCCTAGACCTATATCCCGAGCCTCGTTTGTTCATTCGTACAAAGTCAACGTGTTTTTCGTATCTCCCGTAGGCGATATATCGACTCCTATAGTTGTGATATATCGGTATATGTTGATATATCAAACATGTATTTGCACTTTTTCAGCATATTTTGAATTGATTAAACAGTTTTGACTGATTACAAATACGATCCTAACAGCTGGTGGAAGATTCTAGAGCTTAAGATCTTTCTTTTAATTAAACTATTCATCAAAAATACTTAAATCCTTAATAACCTTGCTTGTGACAAGTGTCATATTCTTAATAATTCAATCTAAACCTTAGGTTATTATAAATAATATTTCTAAAACCAGCAATATTAATCAAACCTTATGATATAATTAATATTTCTAAAGTATAGGTTAAACTTAGAAAATCCATAACCGTTGCTATGAGTTTCCAACTAAGTCCACCTTGAACCAAAATTCACAGAAACTAACATACTACAAACTAATACTAGGTACTATTGCTACTATATAGCTAAGTAACATTTCAAGACACTACACCTCACCCTTTTCTTTCTAGTTAGATGTCGCAGACCTCTGAGACTCGGTGGGGGTCAGTGCTCGTAATTTCTTACTCTCCATCATCTCCCAGTCTGAAGTCTCCCTTCACTCGGAACCAGTGCATAATACGCGAGCACCATGAGAGGTGCAAATAAGAGGACAGCCGAGACCGTTTTCGACGTCAAATTGACAAGGTCGAGGAAGGAGAAAGGAAAACACTCCGAGTTGCAATTTATCCAAATCCGGACCCCAAGATCAGACCTATCCCGCTAGATCCCAAACTCAAAGTCACTGTTGCTTACGAGCCTGGTGCACTTTCGTTCTCACTGATGGAAGACTCTTCAAACCATCCTCCAACTTCTCAAGATGCATCCATTCCCACCCTGCAAGACGGTTTTTTTGAGGTTGAGCATTACTGGAGCTCAGTCACCTCAATGGGCCAAATTTCTAATCTATTAGCTTGCCACGGCTTGAAACTTTCTGGCACACTGATGTGCCGACCTGCGACTCCAAACGAGCGAACCTACTTCACCCCTGGAGATGGAGGTAGGGGCTCTGCTACCCTTGAAATCATATTTTAATAATTTTCTGGATTTTGTTGGGCTTGCTCCCTTCCAACTCCATACCAATTCATACAGGGTTCTTTCCACCCTTAGGTCCTCGTACCACGAACTGAAGTGGGAAGGACCCTCACCCCAAGACACTCTGTATCTCTTCTATCTCAAAAGCATCCCCTCTCGAGCTCAAGGAAGGGATGGCTTCTACTATTTGTCGAGCTACCCGAAGGGGAAGAAACTTTTCGAGGATATTTCAAACCATCCTCCCAAATTCAAGCTCGCGTTCTTCTGGACGGATGGCCTCGCTACTTCTAGATTCTATTCATTCCAACGCATCCGTAAGTACTCACACTCATTTCTTTCCCTTTCGTTTAATGAATAGGCTCGAAATAATAACATATGACCTTATCTTCAGCCAACTATCATCATCTCACCCCCTCAGAGTCGATGGTGGAACATAAGGAACTGCCCTATGGTCGGCGTTCTGTATCTTATCTTCTCCACGAAGAGCGGCTTCGAGCTTGTGGCCTCTTCGAGCAAGACCAGTCTATAGACAAAGACCAGTCTACAGACGACTCTGCCTACCACAAGTACTTCAAGTGGGAGCACGTGCCACTTCCCATTGAGAGACTTCCCCCGAGATGGAGGACTTCAAGCTCACGAGCCCGTTCCCATGTGTCTCACCATCATGATCGGTTTGTCTCGCGAAATGAAGCGAAGGGCGAGGCCTCGAGCTCGAGTGGTGGAGGTAAAGTAATACTTAGCTCCAATATGTGGTCCCCTTCTTTTCTTAAGCACAAGCCTGACACACTGATCCTCTTTCCGGATCCTAGGGATAACTTTTATGTTTGGTCCTGGGTAGATGAGAGGGTACGTAGGTTTGATAGCTGGTTAGGTCAGTACCAAACCTTGTATAGTTTAAACGAGGTTTGGGATGGGGTCGTCGTTCAATACGGGACCAACGTTTATAGAGACCTTTCGAGGCTGTTGCTTAGCACAAGCTTGGTAGAGAGTACCAGTTAGGTTTCTTTTGGCCTTATTCTTGCTTCTTTTTGTAATTCAGGCTTGAACACTAATGTGTAAATTGTGTATTTTTAGGCGACATGGAGTCTGACTTGGAAAACGTACTGAGCCATCCTACGGGAGCGAAGGCATGTAAGTGCCAGATGGCGTCACAGAAAGGAGGGCACTCCTCGAAGATCCAAAAAAGAGCCGAGGTGACTCCTGTATCCCCGGACTCCCAAGGCCCAAGCCAAGATGCTGTTGCAGACCCTACGTCAGGGTATCTGCCAAGGTCTCACACCCCCTGCCTCCTCCAAAAGTCCAGGTTTCCCAAAAAACTACTCCGACCCCAAAGAAGCAGATTCCCACATGGGAACATTTGTTGTCTGTCTCAACCCATGTCCCTGATTATGTGATCGATAATGCTCTGAGGACACATGGAGTCAGTCTTGGCTCAGATATATTATCTCGAGTCGGCCAAAGTCTCAGCAACCTTGGCATTCCTCAATGACAGTTCCTCACATCCTGCCACGACAACAACACCCTCTTCGCAAGGCCAGCGAGCTCTTCAGCTCTGTAAGTCATTTTACTCTGTAAAGTTGCTTATACAGACTTATCCTGTATGTTTAATAATCTATTTTTGTTTGTGTGTATAGGCTTTGATCAATTTTTCTCATCTTAACTTCAAATTGTACAACGAAGTTTACTCGATCCAGGGCTGCGCTCTGGAGGCGAAGAACCTCCAGTTAAAGCTTGCATATGAGCTCAAGGTTGCGACGTTGAAGATATCCGAACTCAAATCAAAGCTGTAGGCCAAGGAATCTAACATCGAGGAGAAGGACTCCAGAATCAAGGACCTTTAGGAGTTGAATTCCAAGTTGGAGAGAGAAAAGGCAGCCACTTTCGACATCATCGAAAGCGAGAAAGCTCGCCTCCTGGAGGCGTTCAAGGCTAAGAAGGATCATGCCGTTGATATGGCAATGTATCGAATCTGGGTGAACAACCCTGAGCTCGATACAAGCTTCCTAGACACCTTGGAGGTCGAGTTCGTCAATAGATGGCAGGCTCGCCTTGATGAGGAAGACACCAGGCTTGAGGCCGAGGAGACTGCGGAAGCATTAGAAATGGCTGGGGAGAAGGTGCCGGCTCCATAAGTATGGAATCATGGGATGTGTCCCATTATTTTTTGTAACTCATTTTATATATATGCCCTTGGGGCAAAGACAAAACATAACTCACTTTAGAGCTGTTTCATTATTATTTAGACAATAATTTTTACCTTTATGCACACGATTTTCTTGCTTGAAAACCTTCATGCATTTGATTATTTGATTTTACATTCAACTTTTGCTTTAATATTTTTTCTCTACATTTCTGGGTCGAAATATTTCGAGCATGTGATACTAAAGGCTTGCTTTTATGTTTGTTTATTTGTACAAACACTTTTGTTGGATTTAAGCTCGAGTTTCAATGCATTCATGCATAGTTTACTCGATATATCCGTGTCCGACCTCTTTATTGTCAAGGTCGAACCTTACTTTTACCATGTACTCGAAAGTACTTATATGGCGTGTAAATTTTTGTAGTTTGGTTATATCTTGATTTTCTAGTCACTTTTTCTCATCCTCGAGTAGGTCCTCAAGATTGTGCAGTCGAAACTTATTTTGCAAAACTTTCTAGCCTCGGAATTAACTTAATTTGTAGTTGGTTTATTTACACTCCAACTTTCTATCGATTAGTTTTAGCTAGTTTGTTCCAAACTTATTTAGCTCGTGTTTGGTTTGTAATCCATATACTTATAATTTTTATCCTGGTAATTTCCAGACAATCTTAGCTAGCGTGTCTGGTTTGTAATCCATACACTTATAACTTTTATCGTGGTTATATCCAGACAATCTTAGCTCGCGTGTCTGGTTTGTAATCCATACACTTATAAATTTAATAATCTGGTTATGTCTAAACAATCTTAGCTCGCATGTTTGGTTATTAATCCATACACTTATAGTTTTATCTTGGTTATATCCAAACCATCTTAGCTCGCGTGTTTGGTTATTAATCCATACACTTATAATTTTTATACTGGTTATATCCAGACCATCTTAGCTCGCGTGTTTGGTTATTAATCCATACACTTATAATTTTTAGCCTGGTTATATCCAGACCATCTTAGCTTGCGTGTTTGGTTATTAATCCAAAGAACTTTAGCTTGCGTATACACTTATAACTTCTATGTCGGATTAATGATCCAGACATTTTTACATTATGTTATTTATTTTTCAAACATATGGTATGAATGTATACAACTGATGCCCCCTTAATAGCCTATGAGTATAACAATAGGTTATTGAATTAAGAGAGTTTGCAAAAAATACAACATTTAATAAAGAAAACAACTTTTCAAGAAAATTTAATATTTTGTTAACAAACGTCTGAAAAAATAAACAAGCTGGGTTACAACAAAACACCCTTCCTACATTATTGATAATAAGGTTGCAAATGTTCACCATTCCAAGCTTGCGGGACCCATTCTCCATTTAATCTCACCAATTTATACACCCAGGGTTGGATGATAGACTCGATCTGGTAAGGTCCTTCCCAGTTAGGTTCGAGTACCCCAGTAGACGTGTCTCGTGTAGCCAGAAAGACATGTCATAGGACCTGGTCTCCCAATCTGAATTTTCTTTCTCGAACCCTCTTATTGAAATACCTAGTAGCTCGCTACTGGTATGCATCATTTTTCAATTGAGATTCATCTCGCCTTTCTTCAATGAGGTCTAGACTTTCTTCGAGCTGGGATTGGTTCGAGGCCTAATTGTACGCATGGCTCCGTATTGTAGGTATTTTGAATTCAATAGGAAACATGGCATCGCACCCATACGCTAGGGAGAAGGGAGTGTGCCCTGTTGAAGTTCGAGTTGTGGTTAGATAAGCCCATAAGACCTGAGGTAACTCCTCATGCCACCTTCCCTTAGCCTCTTCTAGCCTTTTCTTTATGGAGATTTTTAGGGTCTTGTTTACTGCTTTGACCTGACCATTTGACTGGGGATGGGCGATGGAGGAGAAGCTTTTTACTATCCCATTTTTTTCATAGAATTGGGTAAACAGGTGATAACTCTACCAAATAGAGTTATTTTACCACTTTTTATGTGCTAATTGTTGCTTAATTCTTGAGTTTTTAATTGATTTATTACGTTTTTAAGTAATTTTGAATTTAATAGTCCTATCATGATTTTATATAATTTTGTGTGTTTATATAAGTATTTTGTTGTAAAATATTGTAGTTAATTATTTAAATTATTATTATTAAGTTAGTGGTAAAAAATTGTTGTATTATTGAACATAAATGTAAAATATAAATTAAGTTATAATTAATATTTTCAAAGAATTAAATTGATTTATTTTATTGTTGAAAATATTATATTATGATTTATTTTATATTTATTTTGTAGGGAATGTATGCTGTTCAAAAGAAAGAAAAATAAAGAGGAAAGTGGCATTTTCAAATGAAAGAAAGGAACAAAATGGTATTATTAAAAGAAGCTCCATGGCCCAAGCCCACATCTCCAAGCTTCCTCCACGTGCCTCACCAATTTTCCTTCAGCAACATCACACCAAGCTTCAGCATATATCACCAGCTCCTTCACGCCAGCTGTCCCAAGTCTTCAGCATTCAGCCTTCCTCCACTCCTTCAGCATCTCACGCATGAAGCCAATCCCAAGCTGCTGCCATTTCCTTTGGGCCTGCCTCTAACTTCAAGCCAATTGCTCCAGGCCCAAGAGCAATCCAAAACAACCACAATCTTTTACCCACAAAAAGACCACAGCCACAAAAGACCCAAAACTCACATTTTTATTCCCAATCTTTTTCACTCAAATATCAATTCACTTTTCCCTATTTTTCTTACCTAAATAAACATTCCTAATTCATTTTTTTTACCCTAGCTTTTCACTAATATTTTACCCAACCAAACATTTCATCTTTCCAATACTCTTACACTTACTCTATTTATCCTACCACTTCCCAACACAATTAAATTAATCAATTTATTTATTTTAATTTGATTAATTTAATCTCCATATTTTGCCTATAAATAGAGTCTTGTAAGACCATTTGGGGAGCTCTTCTTCTTCATCTTTTTTTCAACATCTTCTACACATTTTTTTCTCTTCTTTTCACTAGTTTCTCTCTACCATTTTCATCTTTTGAAGAGCATGTCAAGTATGTTATTTTGTAATTTTTATCTAGTTAGTATTTTTTATTGTATGTTGATTTCCCATTTGTGTAACATTGTTTATGGATTTTTCTATCAAAGATATGCATTTTTCATCTATTATTGAGTGTTAAAGCATATTATACTTAGTTCTTCATTATGCAAAAATATGATATTCTTTGATTAAATGTTTTTCATTAAATTGTTCACATCTAATTCTTAGAGCATAAGTATCATATTTTGCCTAAACATAATCTCTTTGATTTTTTGTAGTTTCATTAGGTTGTAACACAACTAATGCTTAGAAATTATATCTTATATAAGTGAAGAAAAATCCTACCTTTTTGAAAGAGTAACTTGTGCTTGAATAGAAAATATATTTTGAAAAAATATATAGTGTGATTTATTTCAACTATATTAAAACTTGGGAATCAATATACTTATAAATACTATTGAACTTGCATTTTGTGGATTCTAATATCTTAATAACCTTATTTTACATATCTCATTTGAAAATCATTTTTCTATTTAATCTTAAATCTTTTTATTACTTGTCTTTTATTTTTCTAAAACAAAATCTCATCAAATATTTGGAACTAGGTTAGAATATTATTGCTTTGTTTGAAATAGTTTCTTTTGATGTTAGTCAACTCCCATGGGTTCGACCTCGTACTTACATGAACATTATATTCCGAAACGATTCGTGCACTTGCGAGTTTAAATATTAAAACACCCTCTTTTGGGATCAACAACAGGTCACTATTGAACTGGGTACCGTTGTTCGACACTATCTTTCTAGGCATGCCATATCGGCAGATGATATATTTTACCACAAAGTCTAAAACTTTTTTTGAGGTAATAGTGGCCAGGGGTTCAGCTTCGGTCCATTTCGTGAAATAATCGACATCGACCACGGCATGCCTTACTCCACCTTTGCCAGTTGGCAACGAGTCTATAAGGTCGATTCCCCACACTGAAAATGGCCATGGGGAGGTCAACATGGTAAGCTCGGTAGGAGGAGCTCGTAGAATCGAAGCAAATCGCTAGCATTTATCACATCGTTTGACATACTCAAACGCGTCTGCCATGACTGTGGGCCAGAAATACCCAGTGTGATCTCCACAAAATCCTTCCTGAATTTCTTCCAGAATTTTCTTTCCCTTGGGTGGAGTTACACATCGCAGTAATGGCATTGAATACGCTCTTCAATACAACCTTCCTTCCACAATAGTGTACCTCAGGATCTGATACATTAGTTTCCCAGCCTCGTTCCATTCAGCTGGGAGACTTTCGATTTTGAGGTAATCGATTATTGGGGCAATCTAGGTAGGTTATGAGTCGATCATGCATACGTACTCTTCGTCAGGCTCGTTGATACTCAGGGACGATAGAAACTTTATTGGGACCACGTTCAATGTATTTGGCTCACTCGTTGTTGTGAGCCTGGCCAACGCGTCTGCATTTGAATTTTGTTTTCGTGGGACTTGCTCTATAGCGTAGAATTCGAACTGTGTAAGCGCAGTTTTGGCTTTCTCTAGGTACGTGGCCATTCTTATGCCCCGAGCCTTATATTCCCTCAAAATTTGGTTGACCACCAGCTGTGAGTCACTATAGCATTGTATAGCCTTTTCTTTGAGTTCTTTTCCTATTCGAAGTCCTGCTAGTAATACTTCGTATTCAACCTCGTTATTCGATGCTTCAAAGTTGAACCTTAAAATGGAGTGGAATTTATTTCTTGTTGGGGTAATCAGTATAATGCCTGCCCCCGATCCGTTTTCGTTGGAGGATCTGTCGACATAAAGTTTCTACAGCTCACGGGCTGGGGTTACAACTTCATCATTTGACATTCTAGTACACTCGAAAATTAAATCTGTCAGGGCCTGTCCCTTGATGGTCGTTCTCAAGTGGTATGTGATCTCGAATTGTCTGAGTTCGACAACCCACTTTAACAATCTTCCGGATGCCTCTGGTTTTGACAAAAGTTGTCGTAGTGGCTGGTGAGTTAGCACATGAATAGGATGTGCTTGGAAGTATGGTCAGAGCTTTCAAGATGAATGTATCAGGTTAAGAGCCAGTATTTCCATTAACGGGTATCTTGATTCTGCCCCCAGTAACCTTTTGCTGACATAGTACACGGGCTTTTGTGCTTTTTTCTCTTCTCAGACGAGCACTACACTAATGGCGTGCTCGATTGTCGTGAGGTATAAATACAAAACCTATCCCATGACAGGTTTTTACAAGATTGGTGGTTTGGCGAGGTGCTTCTTAAGGTTCTAAAACGCGAGCTCGCACTCCTCTGACCACTTGAATTTTTTGCCTCCTCTCAAAAGGTTAAAGAAAGGAAGACAACGATCTGTAGATTTCGAGAAAAACATACTCAATGCCACCAACCGTCCAGTTAAGCTCTGGACATCATTGTGCTTCCAAGATGAGGGCATATCTATCAACGCCTTAATCTTCCCCAGATTAACCTCTATCCCTCTTGCATTTATTATAAACCCAAGAAACATTCCCAAAGACACTCTAAAAGAGCACTTTTGTGGGTTAAGTTTCATGTTATACTTTCGTAGTACAGTAAAGCATTCAGCGAGATCATCGACATGTTTATCGTTATGCTTCGATTTTACTAACATATCATCAACATAAACTTCCATGCTATTTCCAATCTGCTCAGTAAACATCCTGTTCACGAGCTTTTGGTACGTGGCCCCAGCATTTTTGAGCCCGAAAGGTATGGCATTGTAGCATTACAACCCTTTATCGGTTACAGAGCTCGTATGTTCCTGATCTGGTGCATGCATCATGATCTGGTTATATCCAGAATAAGTGTCCATGGATGACATGATGCCATGACCCGCAGTGGCATCTACGAGCTGATCTATGAAAGGTAAGGGGAAACAATCTTTAGGGCATGCCTTGTTAAGGTCTGAGTAGTCGATACAGGTTCGCCATTTGTTGTTGGGTTTTGGGACCAACACTAGATTTGCAATCCAATCAGGATAAAAGGCATCTCGTATGAATCGATTTTCCTTTAACCTGTCGATCTCCTCCTTGAGTGCCTTCTTTCTATCCTCGTCCAGGAGTCTTCGCTTTGGTTGCTTTGGAGGGAAGCTTTTGTCAATGTTAAGTGCGTGGCTTATGACATTCAGACTGATTCCCACCATGTCCGAGTGTGACCATGCGAACACATCCTAATTTTCTTTTAAGAAGAAAATTAATTGCAATTCTTGCCTTTTCAGAAAGGTTCTTACCCATCTTCACCACCTTTGTAAAATCTACTTCGTTGAGCATGACCTCCTTGAGCTCTTCTAAAGGTTCGAGGTCAGCCCTTTCTTCTATTCTGGGGTTGATCTCTTCATCTATCTCGAAGACCGACCCATCTATCTCTTTGATAACCACTAGAGCTTGCGCACTTGTCCGACCTTTTCCTCTTATGGAATTGTTATAGCACTCCCTTCCCACGAGCTGGTCTCCCTTTAGCGTCCCGATGCCACTAGAGGTCGGTAACTTGATGGCCAAGTGCATAACAGACGACACTACCCCCAGTCCTATTAGGGCGGGTCTCCAGAGCAGTATGTTGTAGGCTGATGGGAGGTCCACCACAACTAACTCCATCATCTTGGTTATAGAGACTGGATAGTCTCCCTAGGTTACGGGGAGTTCGATGGATCCCATACAGGCAATCCCTTCTCGTGAAAAACTGTACAACGTTGTTGCACATGCTTTCAAATCACGAAGCGCGAGTCCCATCTTTTCTAGAGTGGCTTTGTAGAGGATATTCGCTGAGCTCCCATTATCAACCAGGAATCAGCGTACCCTCTTGTTCACGAGCTGGAGACTAATGACCAGGGTATCGTTATGAGGAAATTGGACATGTGACGCGTCCTCTTCTGTAAATGTTATGGGTTGAGTCTCAACCCTCTGTTGTTTTGGAGCTCGTGGCTCAGGTTCGTAAGGAGAACTGTCTCTGGTCTTGAGCCCATTTATGTATCTTTTCTGGGCATTCCTGCTCGAACCTGCGATATGAGGTCCCCCAAGATGGTTACTACATCCTCTCCATCAATCGAAGGGGGTCTCTTGTCCTCTCGAGCTCAAGAGTTATTGTGTTGGGCAGGCTGCATAGCTGCTGCCCTCTGACTTGTTGTTGACGCTTTATTGGGATTTCAGTTTCTGATGTACTGTCCGAAATATCCCCTCGATATCAAACCTTCGATCTCATCTTTCAATTATCGACATTTATCAGTTGTGTGTCCGATATCTTTATGGAATCTATAGTATTTACTTGAGTCCCTTTTTGCCTTTTGATTCCTCATTGGATCAGGTCGTCTCAACGAGACCTAATTTTCATTGGCTAGGTAAATATTCTCCCGAGACTCATTGAGCTTCGTATACACCTTGTATACAAAGAAGTATTTATCCCCTTTTTTCTTTTTGCCTCCATTGGCCTCCGCGTTATTCCATTCATTCTTCTTCCTTTTAAAAGGGCTATCCCAGACGGTTTTGAAGTTGATGAGGCCACCGAGGTCGAGGTAGAGTTCAAATTTGTTGTAGTTATGGGCTGAGAGGCCATGTTTAAATCTAACCTTGCCTCTTCTACATTGACAAACCTCTAAGCCCTTCAATTGAACTCGATTAGCGACCTGATAGGTTCCCTTTTTAAATCATCCCAAAGGGGATTTCCTGGCAGGATACCCGCTCTAAGGACCATCAGGTGACCACTGTCATCAAAACCCCGAGCTCGGGCCACTTCTAGGTTAAAACTAGTGAGGGAACTCTTTAATGACTCATTTTGCTATTGTCAGACATTTGTTAAGGCCGAGGCCTCGGGCCTGATGCCAATCATAGCCTTAAATTGTTTTTGAAAGTCTCTAGATAATTGATCCCAGGAAGAGATCGAATGTCTTGTAAACTTCTCAAATCAGTTTTTTGCTGCTCCTGTAAATGGGGCTAGGAACAACATACATCTGAGCTCATAGCCAACATTTTCGGCTCGCATGATGGTGTTGAAGGTACTTAGATGACTATACGGGTATGAGTTTTCGTCAAATGGTAGGACATGGGGTATTATGAATCCCCGAGGAAATAGAGTGCTGGAGATATGCGGGGCAAATGGCTTGAGTTCCTCATTGGACTCTTCATCTTTGTTCCTGTTACGCTCGTCTTGCAGGAGCCTAAATGCTCTTTCTAATTGGTAAATCCTTTCCTGGACTAAATCCACTTAGGGTTGAGCCTTGACCTGAGGGGGATGGTTATCATTAATAAAATCCCCAGCTCCATGTCTTGGTATAGGGTTATTTGTTGGATGTTTATGGCCATTCAGATGGTCGCGCAGATCAGGGTTCGGGGGCTTATCTCGCCCTCGATTATGTTTTATATGATCACGTAGACCTGGGTGATTCCCTCAATTCCATGTATGCCTTAGCTCAGTGTTATAAACGCTTACGGACCGAGGGTATCCAAGCTTTATCTTACGTAACTTGTTGCCCTCTCTGGATGTGTGGCTCAGTGATTATGAGGTGGGTCCCCTACTGGCCTTCTTGTTCCAGTAGTTTGTGATATTGACATTTGGCTTCTCGATGGCTGAGGAGCCTTGCGATCTCAGGTAGCCTCGCTTTCATTCCCTTTTCCATGCCTAGCTTGTCGGTTTCCATCTCGACTGTCACTGTAAGATGGCCTCCATGGTGCAGTTCGTGGGACCTCTCGGACTGGCGAAGGGTGCCTTATTGGTGATGGTGGATGCCTTATGAGCGACATTGTAAAGCCCTGGATAGCCAAGACCGCTACACTGTGAGTTTATAAAGTGCCAGACTTGCTAACCAAGTCATTAAAGTAAAAACGTGTTACTGAAACAGTAGAGGAACTAGGGTTAAAAGTGTTTTGGTCTCAAAAGTTACATTTTCATTACAAAACATTGTTTCGTTACATGGGATCCCAAAAATGACAGTTTAAAGGTCATTTACAAAATTTACAAGGTTTTAATACATTAACAGCCATACTAAGGCAAAATGAGAAGTTAGGTAATCTCTGTCCTGACACACTCCTCGATCATGGTGATCGAACGGCTGGCTATGTACATTTCACCTTGGAGCTCTCCACCTCAGGCCTGGTCCAGCTTGCCCTTGCCCTTACCTGTACCACGTAGCACCCGTGAGCCAAGGCCCAGCAAGAGAACACAACAATAATAGAGCATGCACATTTAGCTGTCAAGTCAATTACACATATAGCATCTCATAAACTCAAGCATAACAATAGTCAAGTATTTCATATACTAAGCATCTCATAAAATCAAAATACACAATGCACAGACGATAACCAGGGCTAGCGCTCACAGGCTGCTCCCTCTGTTATCCTATTGTTTCTAGCTCCCAGTGGCCAATTCGCGTCCCATGCGCTAAATTCATGAACGGTACTCTTAAACCGCTTATACGTGTCCCTTGGCATAATACCAACGATGACACAATACACCTCTCGGGAGCACTTAGTCTCATTCACAACCATACATCCGGGTGCAGTGTTCTTACCTTTCAATTCACTGGTTTTCGATGCCACGTAGCCGCAAGCACGGTCCTCTACCCTAAGCCTCTCCAAAGTCCTAATCACAACACAAATATAATATTCTTTGTCATTAAACAATCCAAGACTACCTTCCCGGAACCTAACCCACACTCTCGGAACCCCCAAAACCTTAGAACAACACACCGGAGACATCCCCCGAACCCCCGGAGCAAAGGCCTAAAATTGTCAAAAGTAACATCCTGAAATTAGCCTTGTGCCGCGGCACCACTTTCCTTGTGCCGCGGCACCCAACATCAGAGACCCCCACGCCGCGGCACGAAAAAGCTGTGCCGCGGCACACCA
Organism: Humulus lupulus; assembly: GCF_963169125.1. Classification (NCBI taxonomy): domain Eukaryota; kingdom Viridiplantae; phylum Streptophyta; class Magnoliopsida; order Rosales; family Cannabaceae; genus Humulus; species Humulus lupulus. Next base: position 198,764,743 of record NC_084796.1, on the reverse strand, counting down.
TCGCAGACCCAGAATTCTGGGTTTTCCTTCGCGTTTTTCCCGAGCCTAACTCACTCCAAATCACCCCAACTTCATACCCAAACCCCAAAACCTATTTGAAACCCCACATAGACCAACCAACAACTTATAAACACTATAACCCAGCTCAACTACACAATCACCCACAAAATTCATACCTAAATTCAAACTCTAACACTTAAACTGAAACTTGAGAAAAGTACAAACCAGTCCCCTAAATCCTTAAACCATAACAGCTATGAAATTGCAAACATACTTAATACCCTTACCTTAATCAGAAATTCGACTTGAGCTTCCTCCAATCCAAGCTTGAGCTAAATTCCACCTTAACAAACCAGCTGAATTCCACACAAAAAAAACATGGCTATCTCTCAATTCTTTCAAAAACCAAATTTAGAACTTAACAAAATAGAGATCAATCCCTTACCTCAGTATAAACCTTGATATATGCTTGATTCCACACCCTTAAGCCCTTCACTAGCCTCAAAGAACTTAGTTCAGTTCCTCTCCCACTTTGCTTCTTAGGTTCTTGATTCCCCCTTTCCTTCTTGCCCTTTCCAGCCTTCCAAGACTTAACTTCAGTTATACTTAGCTTAAATAGATCGTACATATCCTTTTCCCTCAGCCAAAGACTTCTATATCACTGCCAAAAGACCTTCTTAACCTTCCCCAAATATCCTTTTCTAACTAAACCTCAAGGGTACACTTGTCTTTTCACCAGCTTTGCAATTCTACCACTTTCCCCATAAAACTTGTTACTCTCTAAGGTTACTAATAGTTACACAGGTTACCAAGTTACTAGTTACCAATATCTAGCCTTCTAGGACCGTCTCGGCGCGTGCATCACATTGGTATCATAGCACCCACGTGGTACGATTCACACATCATAGTTATCACATAACATAATTCACACATTCATATAACATGCTTAAAATCATAATCATAAATCTTAATCATAATAATCACACATAATTCCCATCATGCCCTCCCAGCACACTAATCAAGGCCCTTAAGCCTCATTAGTGAATTTGGGTCGTTACAGACATGGGTTGTCTCCCATTGTCGGGCCTGGATGGCCCAAAGTTTGCCCGGACAGAATTTGGGTTTTTTCTTGTAGTATCAGGATTCGGGTTTCAAGCCACTGGAGGGGTTCGATTATTACCCATTCGTATAGGCAAGTCTGCAGTCGGGTTGGCACTGGCCTCAACCCGGGTACTCCTCTAGGGCCTTGGCTGATTCGGCTGTGATGCTTGTTCCACCCTCCTAGCGGTCGTGGTCCCATGGGGGCGTCCTCTTGGCCTCTGAGGAGGTGCTTGGGCGACAGCTGCATGTCTGGCTAATTCTTCATTGGGTTTTGTCACCTCTGCCAACTATTTGCACCATTGGCGATTTTCAAGTTCCTCGATTGGAACATATCTTTCAGGGTTGTAATATAAATCCTCATCAGGCCTGGGAATAGGTGGCCAACGAGAATTGGATGAATCCCTCCTCTCCTCATGATCTAATTCACCATGGACTGCTTTCCAGGTCATTGGGGATATTCCTCAGTATAAGGAGTCTGTTCCTTGGGTATCTGGGGTAATGGTCGCTCACCAGAACCGGGGTTGCTAGCAGCAACTGTTAATGATTTAGGAGGTTTTTAAATTAAACAGGCTCACGTCTTGTTTAATGGTTCTCACTGAAAGCACTAAACTGTTGACGCCATATTTAGTCAACTTAGAAATGAAGAGAAATTAAACAAAATACTAGAGGAAACAAACAATAATAGACATGATTTTTACATGGTTCAGCAGTTAAAATCTGCCTAGTCCACGAGTCAGTGTTATTCCATTTATGGAATTCTCTCAAAGCTTTCTGGAAGCAATTGTACAGAGTCTTCCCAATACTCATTTTCTGTAACGCCCTGGATACCAAGACCGTTACACTGTGTGGTTAAAAAGGTGCAAGACTTGCTAATCAAGTCATTTAGTTAGAAACGTGTTACAGGAACTATAGTTGAACTAGGGTTAAAAGATTTTGGTCTCAAAATCTTCATTTTTTATAAGCAAACATTTTATTTACATGGGATCCCAGAAGTAGTAGAGTTAAAAGATAGTTTACTAAATTTTAGGATTAAAATACGGTTGTTAGCCACTCTAAGGCAAACACAGACAATTAAGCTTTTCTTGTCCTGTTCCACTCCTCGCCCGTGGCGGCCGATCAGCTAATTATGTACATTCAGCCCCGCAGCTCTCCATCTCAAGACTGGTCCAACTTGCCCTTGCCTTTACTTGCACCACGTAGCACCCGTGAGCCAAGGCCCAGCAAGAAAACACAATAGCAGAGCATAATCATTAAGCAAACAACTAGATAACTCATATAGTATAAACATGTACTCAATAGTCCAAACATTCATGTTGTTCAAGTATTCAGCATACCAAGTACATTATTTCATATCAATAATCAATTCAAATATGATAACCAGGGTTAATGCCCTTAGGCCGCACCATCTATTTATCCCACTGACTCCAGCCCGCTTAAACCGAGCTCAGTGAATATTAAGCTATCCTCAGCTACCAGTGGCCGAGCCGCGCCCTGTGCGCATGTATTATTTACGGCACCCTTAGGTCGTTTATCACATGTCCAATGGCATAATAACATCTATGACAACATACATATATAGGGAGCTCTTAGTCCCATCACAAACACATATTCGGTGTAGTTTTCTTACCTTTAGATTTCGATAGCTTTGTTCAATTCGATCGTCAAGCACAATCCCGTCTGAGCCCTAGCGTACACCTAGTCACGGCCACAAGTTAGAACCAACTCCAAACCTCAATTCCAAAACCTAGCCTCGGGACCAATTCCGATCCCTCGGGAAACCCTAATTCCACCAAACGGGGTGGTGGAATCAAACCTCGAGCCTCCGGGGAAAAACCCTAAGAAATAACCCAAAAACCCCTTTATGGGAATAGGGTAGTGGTACAGCGCCCTAAGGTGGGCGCTACAGCGCTATAAACAGAGCCATCAGGCTCCCAGACACCCAAGCCTAGCGTTGTAGTGCCCTAAGGCTAGCGCTACTGCGCTAGTCACAGCCAGACAAAACCCAGACTTCTCCTCTTCGAACTTCCTCGAAGCAAAACCTTCCAAAATCCTTCCAAATCTTAACCAAACTCTAAAACAAACATACCAACATCTATATCTCACCCCATAACTCCCAACCATACAAAACTCAATCACATGCACCCCAAATCAAGGAAATCATCATTGTTGAACCTAGAGCTCAAAAACTCAACAAGAAAACAACTGAAACCACAGAATTCAAGTGTCCAAGATCCGAAATTCTTACCTTCAACAGAGAAGTTCAACCTTAGGCTATTCTCCACTCTTACTTAGCTTTCACTCCTAAAAACTTCAGCCTCAATTCTCTACCACATTCTTCTTCATCCCGGGCAACCAACATAACGTCCGTAGATCCTGGTACATCTTCGTGGTACCTAGATGAAGTGAGTACGGCGTCGTATGAGACTTATCCAATATCTCTCGTCTGATCCCCTCATCATTCGGAACACAAATCCATCCTTGATACGTTGTATGGGTAGGATACCGCAACTCATACTCCTTCAACTGTCAATCTATGACCTTCTCATTCTGCATCAACACACAGCCTAAACCCAACCTCGATGCATCGTAGTAGAGAACAAACTTCCCTTCCCTCGAAGGAAGACTCAACACAGGCGCAGTAATACGTCGTCGCTTCAATTCTTGGAAACTTTCTTCACACTTGTATGACTAGATAAACTTCAAATTCTTTCATGTCAATTCTGTCGTAGGTGCCGCTTTCTTCGAGAAGCCTTCCACAAACCGTTTGTAATAACCCGCTACACCAAGAAAACTCCGCACCTCCGAGACGTTCCTTGGCCTTGGCCAATCCCTAACTACCTACACCATAGATGGATCCACCTTGATCCCTTCTGCACCCACAATATGTCCAAGGAATGTTACTTCTTGTAACCAAAATTCACATTTCTTAAACTTGGCGTACAACTGATGCTCCCTCAATCTCTGCAGAACCTGTCGAAGATGAATCTCATGCTCTGCCTCTAAACTAGAGTACACTAAGACGTCGTCGATGAAGACAATAATGAATTGATCCAGAAAGTCCTTTCACACTCTTTTCATTAGGTCCATAAAAGCTACTGGGGCATTGGTCAAACCAAATGACATGACCAGAAGCTCATACTGTCCATACCTTGTTCGAAAGGCCGTCTTTGGTATGTCCTCGTCCTTGATCCTCAGCTGGTGATAACCAGATTGAAGATCATTCTTCGAGAACACCGTCTTACCCTGTAGCTGATCGAACAAGTCGTCAATCCTTGGTAGGGGGTACTTATTCTTGATAGTTAACTTGTTCAATTCCTTGTAGTCTATCCACATTCTCAAAGTCCTGTCCTTCTTCTTCACAAACAAAACTGGGGCACCCAATGGCGAGTAACTAGGCCTGATGAACCCTAGATCCAAAAGCTCCTACAGCTGTATCTTCAATTCTTTTGGTTCTGCCGGTGCCATCCAATATGGTGCCCTCGACACTGGCTCTGTCCTTGGCGCCAGCTCAATCACAAATTGAATCTCTCTACGCGGCGGAAACCCAGGCAAGTCCTCAGGAAACATATCCAAGAACTCGCAAACCAATCTGGTTTCTTCCGGTCCTGTTGGCAAAACCCTAGTGGTATCCACCACACTAGCTAGGAAACCTATACATCCTCCTTGTAATAGGTCCCTAGCTCTCAATGCTGAAATCCTGGGTATGCGAGGTCCATGCATCGCTCCCACAAAGACAAAGGGATCCTCGCCCTCTAGCTCAAAGATCACCATCTTCTTCCTGCAGTCAAACTCAACTCAATCAAGTCTACTGACAACTCTCTACCATCAACTATCACTGGCAGTGCTCTATTCCACCTCCTAGAAACTACCAGTTCCCCTGTAGGCAAAATAGTCCGGAACACTGAAGTACAATACTCACTAGGTCTACACAGTCTATCAATCACCTTACGAAAAACAAACGAATGTGTAGCACCAGAGTCTATCAATACAGTAAAAGGAGAGCCAGTGCTAGAAAGCTGACCTGTCACTACCGAGGAACTAGCCTCGGCGTCTGCCTACGTCAAGGTGAACACTCGAGCTGAAGTCAAGCCATCCACCTTCCCCGCATCTCCTTTCTTCACTATCGGGAAATCTTTCTTGAGGTGTCCCACCACCCCGCACACGTAACAGGCCTTAGCCTGACACTTGCCCGAATGGCGTCTTTTGCACCTCGTTCACTCAGGATAGGTCCTCCATGAATCACCGCCTCCCTGACGGCCACCCTGAGTACCCTGACCTCTTCTATCAGGACCAGGAGTGGTTGAAGCATCAGGGGTCTTCCCCTTTAAATCGCTGGGGCCTCTGCCCCTATCGGAACCAGAATATGGAGGCACCGCCCTGCGGCCCTCCCGTCTTGCTGCACTCTCCCTCCATATCTTATTTTTTGCCTCCTCAGCGTTAAGAGCCTTCTCTACAGCCTGGGCATAAGTTGTCCCTCCAAGAACTGTTGTAATCCTCACATCCCGGGCTATCATAGCATTAATTCCTCTGATAAATCTGTCTTGCCTAGTTGCATCGGTAGGCACAAGATCTGGTGCAAACTTCGCAAGTCTATCAAACTTTAGGGCATATTCTGTAACTGTCATGGTGCCCTGAACCAGTCCCATGAACACATTTACCTTCGCTGCCCTGATAGCAACATTGTAGTACTTCTGATTGAACAGGTCCTTGAATGCTTCCCAAGTCTAAGCAGCAACATCTTTGGTCTGTCATGCCACTTCCCACCAGATTTAGGCATCCTCTCTCAACATATATGTGCCACAGGCCACTCTATCATGTCCCTCTACCCTCATAAAATCTTGGATGGTAGTAATCATGGTCATCCACTGTTCAGCCTTCAGCAGATCAGGTCCTCCCTCAAAGATCGGGGGTTGTTGTTTCTTGAACCGCTCGTACAATGGCTCCCATCTGTTCCCAACCTCTACTGGTTGTACAACTTGTACCACTGCAGGTGGCACAATAGCGGCAGCACTCCCTGATGGAGCCTGTTGTTCATCCTGGCTCTGTAGCCGTGCTCGCATGTCTGCCATAAGCTGCTGCCAGTACTCAGGGACTGGCGGAGGGGTCTGGCCCTGGTCATCATCATTAATCTTAGACCTGGTGCCGACTAATCGTGTAGATTTACTTGGACGCATAATTATCAAAGTCAATCTGCAATCAATGACTCGGTAGTTAGACTATGATGACAGGGTAATAATCCTTTCATGATCCACCACTGGGACTCAAACATTCACAAACAATCAAAATATAACAGTTTATCCAAATATTCATCCTTATATTCATTCACATGCATAGCAATGCTAATAAGCATGCCTCAATATCATCATTCAATAGTCAAGGGCCAGGCCCTATCAGTATCTCATGCTCATTATTAATCATGCAAATATCCACAGTCATATCCCATTCAAATAATTTAAACATATAATCATGTATACACAATTACCAAACCCTGCGTCGAGCTTGTCTTTCACGGTGAATGTACATATCCAGCCAGTCTTCAAGAACTCTTAAACCTAGGACGCTCTAATACCAAGTTGTAACGCCCTGGATAGCCAAGATCGTTACACTGTATGCTTAAAAAGGTGCAAGACATCCAAATCAAGTCATTTAGATAGAAACGTGTTACTCGAACTACAGTTGAACTAGGGTTAAAAGATTTTGGTCTCAAAAGCTTCATTTCTTATACCAAAACATTTTCTTTACATGGGATCCCAGAAATAGTAGAGTTAAAAGACAGTTTACAAAATTTTAGGATTAAAATGCAGTTGTTAGCCACTCTAAGGAAAAACAGACAATTAAACTTTTCTCGTCCTGTTCCACTTCTCGGCCGTGGCAGCCGATCAGCTGATTATGTACATTCAGCCCCGCAGCTCTCCATCTCAGGACTGGTCCAACTTTCCCTTGCCATTACCTGCACCACGTAGCACCCGTGAGCCAAGGCCCAGCAAGAAGACACAATAGGAGAGCATAATCATTAAGCAAACAACCAGATAACTCATACAGTATAAACATGTACTCAATAGTCCAAACATTCATGTTGTTCAAGTATTCAGCATACCAAGTACATCATTTCATATCAATAATCAATTCACTTATGATAACCAGAGTTAACACCCTTAGGTTGCAAACTCTAATTATCCCACTGACTCCGGCCCGCTTAAACCGAACTAAGTGAATATTAAGCTGTCCTCAGCTACTAGTGGCCGAGCCGCACCCTGTGCGCAAGTATTATTTACGACACCCTTAGGCCGTTTATCACATGTCCCATGGGATAATACCATCTATGACATGATACAGATATATGGAGCACTTAGTCCCATCACAAACACATAACCGGTGCAGTTTTCTTACCTTTAGATTTTGATAGCTTTGTTCAATTCGATCCTCAAGCACGATCCCATCTGAGCCCTAGCGCACACCTAGTCACGGCCACAAGTTAGAACCAAATCCAAACCTCTATTTTAAAACCTAGCCTCAGGACCAATCCCGAGCCCTCGGGAAGCCTTAATTCCACCAAATAGGATGGTGGAATCAAACCCCGAGCCTCCAGGCAAAAACCCTAAGAAATAATCCAAAAATCCCTTTGTGGGAACAGGGTAGCGCTACAGTGCCCTAAGGTGGGCGCTACAGTGCTACAAACAGAGCCATAGGCTCCCAGATGCCCAAGCCTAGCACTATAGTGCCCTAAGGCTAGCGCTACAGAGCTAGTCACAGCCAGAAAAAACCCAAACTTCTCTTCTTCGAACTTCCTCGAAGCGAAACCTTACAAAACCATTCCAAAATCTAAAACAAACCTACCAACATATATATCTTACCCCATAAGTCCCAACCATAAAAATCTCAATCACATGCAACCTAAATCAAGGAAATCACCATAGCTGAACCTAGAGCTCGAAACCCCAACAAGAAAACAACCGAAACCACAGAATTCAAGTTACTAAGATTAGAACTTCTTACCTTCAATAGAGAAGTTCAACCTTAGGCTATTGTCCACTCTTCCTTAGCTTTCACTCCTCAAAAATTCAGCCTCAATTCCCAAGAATTCCCACCAAAACTCAGCTCAAAATCCATATTAACTTTAAGAACCAGAAACTAAAAAACAACCTTAAACCTTATCTTAAATGGATGGACTACTCTTGCTAACTCCTCAAGCCAAACCAAGGACCCTAGCCTCAAGCTCCTGCCCAGACTCTCCCTTAGTTACAGCTCCAAATTCCTTCAAGAAATGAGGAAGAAACCTAAACCTAGAGGGAGAAGAAATGAATCTTGCTTTTCCTTCTTCCTTTTTCTTCATCTTTCAGCTTCCTTCAAATTCTAGACATTCCAGTAAGGCATAAAGTAGACTTAGCTCTTATCCCTTATAAGCCAAATGACCCTGATACCCTCCCATTAAATTTAAGCCCTTAATCATTCCAAGGGCATTATGGTCATTATTCCCAATTCCCGCTAATTCCTCGAGTGTCTCTAATATTTACCGCTTACTTCATGACACCTAACTAATCACCAACTATATTCGTCAATATCAAAATAGACTCCAATATATTCTTTAAATCCTGAGAATTACCCCCAGGCTCGCCCCGAGCCGGGTATAAATCCCCGCTGTGACTTTTTTACTGAACCGCTCACTAGGATCGCCTTGAGTCACAGATTCCAAATATATCAACATAATAGTGTGGTCTCAACAATTTATCAAAATTATTTACATTTAAGCCCACAACGGGCTAAAATTATGAATATTCCCTTCTAACCTAGTCAGGGCCTACATGCATACTAATACACATAGTCATGCATTACAGATATTCAAATAATCATATAAAATACTTTTTAATATTTAAATCACATATAATCTAGTTATGCCCTCCTAGCACACTAATCAAGGCCCTTAAGCCTTATTAGTGAATTTTAGTCGTTACAATCTGTCCTTAAAAATGAATTGTTCCACTCTATTTATAGAGTGGTTTACAGAATATCTCCCCTCATATTTCGGGGAGTTATTATACAAATCGATTAATTAAATGCAATTAAATGCATATAGTTACTATGTACGCGTATAAATCCCATGACAGTTGGGATTTAACAACAAATTACAACTGGTCCCTTAAACATAGGGATTTTATAACAATAAAGATGATCACACTCATCTCGCAACCTTGAACATTCAACTCACACAATTTCAGGATCGATGAACCATCACGAGCTCACTACCTTGGTTCGCCTTGACTTTTAACAAGTAACATTGTTCAGATCATCCTTTTCGATCTTTCAATGCCCGAGCTTGAACCGACTTGTCTGATGGTAGGAGAGGAATCTGGGAAGTTATACAAGTGTTGGACCTTTGTCATTGTAGCTTCGAGCATGACTTATAGCCTTGGAACACCTCTGAGACCACATAGTTTCCGAGCTCACTAATTCCGATGTTGTCGCATTTACTGCACAATGAGGATGTTCTTGATATTTTTAGTAAAGTCGATTCTGACAAACTTGATTATTCCGAGCTTACGCTTTACGAGCCCAACTATCGAGGTCAAAATTTCTATTCATAAAATTTGGATGTAACAATAAAAAATATGCCCTTACTATGAAGAATGGGCCCACATGCATATTTAATACACATAAACATGCATTTAAATCCATATTATCATACAAATTATGTATGCCACATAGTCACACATTTATTCTATTAATTCAACATGTATATCCCATTATGCCCTCCCGGCACTGTAATCCAGGCACTCAACCTTCATAGTAAATTCAGGTCGTTACAACTATCCCCTCCTTATTGAAATTTCGTCCTCGAAATTTATTCAACAACTCTGGGCACAAATCCTGTGAATCTGAGTATACTCACAGAGTTTAGTCCTTTACCTTATATCCCTTAGTAACACTCTCACTAAAGTGACACTCTTATTCCATAAGACCTTATCTCATTTATCATAATTCCATTTTCTTTTCCTTGCGCAATAACTCCCACTGAAATCCTAGGGTCTCCTCACCCCATCAGCGATAATATCTTACACTTTCTTCCTTGACATGGGCACCAATAACACTTTATGAGCCACCACCCATACTATGGTTAGGCTAATATGTAGGCCCCTTGCCTAATCCTTGATAAGATCTCAAAAGTCTTATTAAATCGAGAGTCAAACTCCTCTTTCTTTCCGACAATATCTTATCCTTTCTTGTGCACAATACCTAGAGAAATAGAAAGATCTCCCATCCTAGAACTTCGTGTTCCCATGTTGAAATTTGCGAACTCTTATGTCCTTTCAAATAGGCAGATACTTCTAATAACTTCATTGGTTTCTCCGAACCAATTCTGAACCATAATACTTCCTGTTTGTCATTCTCTTACATGGAACGAGTGTTTCTCGCTCCCTGTCTCACTGTATATTATTCAGAGTCACCCTAGCCGTTGAACGACTTCCATCACTATGACCATTCAATCAAGGGACCATACTTATCTCAATGCCAGAACTACTTACCCATTCGACGTACAATTCTTAAGGCTGAGTAATTCCTTCAAATTGTCAATCTATCTGAAGGTAACTAATAATTCTTAGTCTCAATCTTATACTCTTTGTTCCCTACAACCTTTTTCCAAAACTAGGGAAATAAAGGGTCTCAGTCTGACACCGTTGACTTTGGTGTCTTACGAAGACATACAATCTCCCTTTACCCATACACATTATTATAACACCTGTTCACAGAACCAAGGTGTGTTAACTCAACCTATTGAGTCACAACTTTTCATATTCAATTGTCTTACTTGTAGTCTAATGTAGTCCACCTTTACGATCCATCACTATACCCTTTTACCTTCCAATATACAAATTTTAGATCTTCATATCCATTCAAATTCTTGGATACAATATTCACAAAGAGGTTGAACAATACTACACCAAAATATCCATCTTAACCCATTTAGGATTTTGAATCATTCCTACAAGATCTCCTGCCTAAACTTCATTGTCCATATAGTTACATCTGCTCTCTATACTAGCATGCTGATAAGGCACATAGGTTCAATTTAAACAACTAATCACATAATCATGTCACTGGATACCTAACTATGACTCGAGCTTATCTTTAGTGGTGAGTGTACACGCCTAGCCAGTCTTCAGGAACCCTTAAACCTAGACCGCTCTGATACCAAGTTGTAATGCCATGGATAACCAAGATCGTTACACTATGTGTTTAAAATGGTGCTTAACTTGCTAAACAAGTCATTGAAACTTAAATGTGTAAAGGCTAAGTCAAGGTCAAGTATCAAAATATTTGGTCAACAAAACGGTTATTTTTCAATGAAATATCAAGTTTATACACGGGATCCCAAAAATCAGTTTACAGACTTGTAAAAGACAAATAGATTATAGCTTAGCTGTTCTAAGCAGAAAAACAAGGTATAACCCTAGTTCCACCTAAGCTATCCCGACCATTGCGATCGGGCAGGTCGCATATGTACACACCACCCTTGAAACTCTCCAACGCATGGGTGGTTCCGCTATCTCTTTCCTTAGCTGCACCACGTAGCACCAATGAACCAAGGCCCAATAAAAAAACTTAAAACAACATGCACAACTTGGCAACATTATACATGTAGTAAATAAAATTCACCAAATTCCACTAACAAAAGATTATATGCAACAAACTCAATAGAAGTACTCAACTTAATCAAACATATACATCAATCTCATCAATCAATACAAATAGTTAAGCTCAAACCACGCTTTTGTTTAAGGTATAATTCCCAAGCCCAGAGCCCTTAGGCCGAGTCCAATGGCTTTATAGCCGACCCCTGCTCCCTTAGGCTGAGCTGCATTCCGCACGCTTGCTATTGACCCCCGGCAACCTTAGGCCGTCCTGTAAACAGATTTTATCACAGATGTACAATGCATAGTAAGTAATCAATGACAGCATATACAAGCATGCCCAATAAGATATTCTCAGCTACAGATATGTTCATATTCATAATATATTCATACAAGGGGTTTAAGCCCCAATCACAACTCGAGTGTAGTTTTCTCACCTCAGGTCTCAAGCGTATGATAGTCCTGAGCACAATCCCTAATCCTGACCCCTTGCGGTACAACCTAGTCATAATACAATAATGGATAACAAATAAGATCCTAAACCATTTAAAAAACTTTGGATACAAATAATAGCCTCTGGGACCTCAAATTATACTAAACCAGGTAGTAAAATCCTTCCCGGGCCTTAACATTTGAGATCCCGAGCTAAAAACCTTATCCTCCCCTATTTTTCCATTTAGGGTTGCGACCCGCTAATTGGTCAGAGGGCAAGGGCCTCCATGCCGGAGGACACGGGCCGCGTCATGCTCCCCCATGCCACGTCGCTTGGGAAAATCACAGGTGTCTTCAACCTCTTCAACCAGGCAGGTCGCGACACTTGAAGAACAGAGTCGCGACTTGGGCCTTAGAACCAAGAAAACCTAGTAATTCTTGCATTTTTTTCCCCAATACAAAGCCACAAAATTCAACCTAAACAAGTTCTAAAACCATAATTTAGTCTAGAACACTCACTAACACGTCACAAATAACACATATGACCTATGATAATTGATCCATCCACCCTAAATCCGAAAATCAGATACTAACTTAACCATCCCTAAGCATGACAAAAACTACATCATGAATTCAACAATTGTTCAAGGTTTATAATCTTACCTCAGCCATGAATCACAGCCTTGACTTGTTCCCTGCTCCAATCTCAGCTTGAATCTAAATTGTCGGCCTCAATTTCCTAAATTTTCTCTTCAAAATTCCCAAGTGCACCAAAGCCTTATAGTGAGAGAGAGATGAATGTGAGAGTGAAGGGACTAACAGTTATCTAGTTGTTTCTAGCTAACCCCTGAAGTTTCCTAAATTTATCTCATAATGCAAAGATGAAAATACCATTTAAGCATTCTCTTAACCTCAAATGGCCCCAAGGGAAAAATCCTCATTTGCCACATTTCCCACTAATCCTCGAGTGGCCCTACTAATTCCCAATTAATCTCGTCGTGTCCAACTAACTACCAAATATTTACCCATCACTCGATAAATCCTCAAATATACATTTCACTTCCCAAAATACCCCTAGGCTTGCCCTGAGCCACGTATTGGACCCTGTTGTGACTATTCTGCTAACCTGCTCACTAGGATTATCTCAAGCCGCATACTGCAAATATATCCATAGAATAATGTGGTCCTAATCATTTACACACATATAATCACATTTATGCCAGTAATGGGCCAATATAACAAATATGCCCTTCCTATCAAGAATGGGCCCACATGCATATTTAATACACATAAACATGCACTTAAATCCATATTATCATATAAATCATGTATGCCACATAGTCACACATTTATTCTATTAATTCAACATGTATATCCCATTATGCCCTCCAAGCACTGTAATCCATGCACTTAGCCTTAATAGTAAATTCGGGTCGTTGCAGGGCATATTTGTAATTTTTGCCCGTTAAGGGCATAAATGTGATTATATATGTTAAATGGTTGATACCACATTATTATGTTGATATAGTTGCGATATACGACACAAGGCGATCTTAGTGAGCGGATTAGCGGTCATAACAGGGTTTAATACCCGGCTCGGGGTGAGCTTGGGGGTATTTTGGGAAACTTAATATATATTTGGGAAATATCGGGTAATGGGTAAGTATTTGGTAATTAGATGGACATGATGGGGTTAATTGGGAAGTTGTATGATGATTTGAAGAATTAGCAGGAATTGGGGTTAATGACCATTTCGCCCTTAAGAGCAATTAGGAGGCTGTGTTGTACAAAGGGCCATTTTGGTCATTCTAACTAAAGAGATATAGTTAGGAGGTGATCAGAACTGTGTAGAACATATTAGAATCTCTCAGCACATTCTCTCCCTCTCACTCACATACTCTCTCTCTCTTCCTCTATTGTGTCTTGAAGCTAAGGGAAATTTAAAGGAAAAAGCCAAGGACTTAAGCTTGGATTTGAGCAGAGAGAACCTGGGGGATTAAACCTACGATCATTCAAACAATTTATGAGGAGATTAGGCCATCAACTAGGGTTAGAATCAGATTCTAACTTCTGATTATTGAACTTTATTTGGTTGGTTTTGTTCAAGGATGCATGGATTGGTTTCTGAATTTAAATTAATATATAGGCTATATGTGCTGTTTTTGAAATGATAATAAGAATTCTGAACTTGGTATGAGTTTAGGTTTATAATTACGTTGGATTTTGAGGTTGTAGCTGGGAAAAATGCTAAGAAAAACCTAGGGATTTCTTGGTTCGTGGGGGAATACCATGACCCAATTCATGGGCATCTCGGCCCGCGTGCTGGAAGGCCCTTGGAGGACTGGCTGTCTTGTGGGTGCGCTGCGACCCTAAGAGGCAAGTCGCGACCCGCCTACCCCTAGAAGCAAGAGGTCGCACCTCTGACTTGAGGCGCGCTGCGACCCTTAGGGCCAGGTCGTGGCCCGCCTCTACAGCCATAGCCTAGGTTGGATTTTAGGCTCGGGAAGGCCCGAGGATTTAAACCTAAGCGTTCGGGAAAAATTCTACTACCCAGTTTAGTAGAATTAGAGGTTTCGAAGGTTAGTATTTATTTCCAAAACATTTAATTAGGTAAATTTTTTATAATTATCCATTGATGCTTGTGACTAGGGTTACTGTTAAGGCTTAAGACTGAGGATAGTGCTCAAGACTATTCTTTATCCATTGCTCGTGACTTGAGGTAAGAAAACTGCATCCATGTGGTTGTTTATGGGACTGAGATTCCCTATACAGTGCCAGTGGAAGGTAAGACAATATTCTCGAAGATAAATCTTCCATTTGGTTATCACCAGTTCAGGATCAAGGACGAGGATATTCTGAAGACGGCCTTCCATACGAGGTATGCGCATTATGAGTTTCTGGTCATGTCGTTCAGTTTGACCAACGCCCCAGCATAATTTATGGATCTGATGAACAGGGTGTTCAAAGATTTCTTGGATCAGATTATGACTGTCTTCATCAACGACATCATAGTATACTCCACTTCAGAGGCAGAGCATAAGCAACATTTCTTATTGGTATTATAGAGATTGAGAGAGCATCGGTTGTATGCTAAGTTGAAGAAGTGTGAGTACTGGCTATTGGAAGTGACATTGCTTGGACACATTGTTAGTGGAGTTGGAATTAAGGTAGATCCGACAAAGGTAGAGGAAGCTAGGGATTGGCCGAGGCAAGGGAACACCTCAGAGGTTAGGAGCTTCCTTAGATTAGTAGGACATTATAGAAGGTTTGTGGAAGAGCTTTCAAAGATTGTCACAACGTTGACTGAGTTGACACATAAGAATCTGAGGTTCACCTTGTCAAATAAGTGCAACGGTATCTTTTAGGAGTTGAAGCGACGATTGATTACTGTACCTATGTTGAGCCTCCCTTCGGAGGGAGGGAAGTTTGTATTATAGTGTGATGCATCGAGATTGGGGTTGGGATGCGTGTTAATGCAGAATGAGAAGGTTATTGCCTATGCATCGCGACAGTTGAAGGAATATGAGGAGCGATACCCTACCCATGATTTGGAACTGACAGCGGTGGTATTCATGTTAAAAGTTTGGCGATATTACTAGTATAGAGAAAAGTGTGAGATATACACCGATCATAAGAGTTTGAAAAATTTCTTCACCCAGAAGTACTTAAACATGAGACAGAGACGTTGGCTGGAATTGATGAAGGACTACGATTGTGACATCCTTTACCATCTAGGAAAAGCCAATGTAGTGGCAGATGCGTTGAGCCAGAGGGGCCTAGGACAATTGTTTAGTTCGAAGCAGATATCAAAGGAACTAGCAGAAGAGATGGCTAGAGCGAGGATAGAGCTGGTTGTGGAACAGTTCATAAATATTACTTTACATTCTAGCCTCTTAGAGAGGATAAGAGAAGGTCAGATGGATGATATGTAGTTCCAGAAGGTTAGAGGAAATGTCCTATCTGGAGTGGCTAAGGATTATTGTATTTCAGAAACGGGTTTACCGTGGTACAAGGATCAGATCTGTGTTCCAATGGATATGGGATTAGGAGAGAGATACTTGATGAATCCCATACTACACCATACTCACTCCATCAAGCACCACAATGATGTATCAAGATCTACAGACTTTATATTGGTGGCCTGGGATGAAGAAGGACTTGGTTGAATATGTAGCCAAGTGTTTAACCTATCAGCGGGTAAAGGTTGAGCATCAGCAACCAGCGGGGTTGTTATAGCTTTTGGGTATTCTTGAGTGGAAGTGGTAAGATATTACTATGGATTTCATGGGAGGTTTACCTAGGACAGTAGACAGATACACCAAGTCATCTCACTTTCAGCCAGTGAGAACGACCTATACAATAGATCAGTATGGGAAGTTATATGTAAAGGAGATTGTACATCTCCATGGGGTTCCTAAATCTATTGTATCGGACTGGGAACCCATATTCACCTCCAAGTTTTAGGGTGGTTTTCAAAAAAGCTATGGGAACTAAGCTGAAGTTTAATACAACCTTTCTTCCTAAGACTGATAGATAGTCTGAGAGGACAATTCAGATATTGGAGGACATGCTTAGAGCATGTGTGTTAGACTTTGAGGGGTCTTGGAGTAAGTACCTCCCGTTGATTGAGTTTTTGTACAACAACAGTTATCAATCAACAATTGGAGTAGCTCCATGCGACATTTTATATGGGAGGAAATGTAGATCACCCATTCATTGGGATGAGATGGGGGAAAGAAAGTATTTGGGACCAGAGATGGATCAAAAGACTAATGAAGCTATCGAGAAGATCCGAGTTTGAATGCTCACTTTGTAGAGTAGACAGAAAAGCTACGCTGATCTTTAGTGTAGGGACGTGGAGTTCCATGTAGGGGACCATATGTTTCTGCGAGTTTCATTATTGCGAGGGGTGAGGAGGTTTGGGAAAAAGGGCAAGTTGAGCCCTAGAATCATAGGACCTTTCAAGATCCTGGAGAGGATCGGATAGGTAGCCTATAGATTGGCTTTGCCACCGTCATTATCTGGAGTTCACAACGTACTCCACATCTCTATGCTTTGGAAGTACATTTCAGATACGACTCACATATTAGGGTATGAGGATTTGGAGTTACAAAGAGATTTATCGTATGAGGAGTGACCAGTGAAAATCCTTGATAGGAAGGATAAAGTGTTGAGGAATAAGACGATTCCTCTAGTCAAAGTATTATGGAGGAATAACAAGGTCGAGGAAGCGACTTGGGAGTTGGAGTCAGCTATGTGGGATAGTATCCCAAGTTATTCAGGTAAATTTCGAGGAGGAAATTCTCAGGAGGAGGGGATCGTTGTAACCACCCAAAAACGCTAATAGGGTTTAGTGCCTTGATTAGCATGATGAGAGGTAATAATTGGATATATGTGTGATTAGTTGATTAAATATGTGAATATGTGGCATGCATGATATATATGATAATATGACTATATTTATATGCATGTTGTGGGCTCGTTATTGTTTATAAGGGCATATCTGTAATTTTGGCCTGTTTAGGGCATAAATGTGATTATATGTGTTAAATGGTTGACTCCACATTATTACATTTATGTATTTGCAGTAGACGACATGAAACTATCCTAGTGAGTGGATTAGCGGATTAGTCACAACGGTGTTTAATACCTGGCTCGGGGTGAACCTAGGGGTATTTTGGAAAACTTAATATATATATTTGGGATATATCGGGTAATGGGTAAGCATTTGGTAATTAGTTGGACACGACAGGGTTAATTGGGAATTTGTAGGATGATTCGAGGAATTAGCAGGAATTGCAGTTAATGACCATTTTACCCTTAAGGGCAATTAGGAGGTTGGGTTGTATAAAGGGGCATTTTTTTCATTCTATTTAAAGAGATATAGTTAGGAGGAGATCTGAAGTTGGTAGAACATATCATAACCTCTCAGCACATTCTCTCCCTCTCACTCACGTACACTTTTTCTTCCTCTCTTATGTCTTGAAGCTAATGGAAATTTGAAGGAAAAAGTCAGAGAATTAAGCTTGGATTTGAGCTAGGAGAACCCGGGGGATTAGAGCCAGGATCAGTCAAAGAATTTCTGAGGAGATTAGGCCATCAACTGGGGTAAGATTCTAACTTCTAATTGTTGAATTTCATTTTTTTGGTTTTGTTCAAGGGTGCATGGATTGGTTTCTGAATTGAAGATTTTAGGGAGGATTAAATTAATATATAGGCTATATTTGCTGTGTTCTGAAATGATAATAAGAATTATGGACTTGGTATGAGTTTGGGTGTATAATTGGGTTGGAGTTTAAGGTTGTAGCTTGGAAAAATGCTAAGAAAAACCCAGGGATTTCTGGGTTCGCAGGGCGTACTGCGACCCAGTTCATGGGCGTCGCGGCACGAGTGTCTAGAAGACCCTGGGAGGGCTGGCTGTCTTGTGGGCGCGTCACGACCCTAGGAGGCAAGTCGCTACCCACCTCCCCCAGAAGAAAGAGGCTGCGCCTCTGACTTGAGGCACAACGCAGCCCTTAGGGCCAGGTCCCGGCACGCCTTGGCAGCCATAGCCTATGTAAGTTTTTTGGTTTGGGAAGTCTCATGGATTTAAACCTAAGCACTTGGGAGGAATTCTACTACCCGGTTTAGTAGAATTCGAGGTCCCGAACGTTAGTATTTGTTTCCAAAACATTTAATTGGATTATAATTTGATAATTATCCATTGACGCTTTTGACTAGGGTTATTGTTAAGGCTCAGGACTGAGGACCGTGCTCGTGACCGTTTTTTATCCATTGCTTAAGACTTCAGGTAAGAAAACTGCACCCATGTTGTTGTGTATGGGACTGAGATTCCCTCTAATTGAACATATGTGTTATGTGAATTATATATCTGCTGTCTGTGATGTGAAAGAACGACCTAAGAGTGCTCTTGGGGCTGATGTTAAGCGTACTAAACGTAGCTCGGCCTAGTGAAATGGAATCAGCTAAATAATCAGAGACCTTGGCCTAAGCGTGCTGGGATCGACTAAATAACCAGAAGGCTCGGCCTAAGGGCGCTGGCACCTAAATATTATTATTAAAGATTCAGTTATGTATTTAAAAGTATATGTTTAACGTTGGCTAGCTTAATACTTCTATTTTGCTGATTAATTGAACTTGTTGGATTGAAGTTTATTATATGCTCATGTAGTTGTCTATACTTGTTAATTATTGTTTTCTTGCTGAGCCTCGGCTCACGGGTGCTACATGGTGTAGGTAAAGGCAAAGGAAAGTTGGAGCAACAATGAGTTGGAGAGCTCTGGGGGCGAAGTGTACATCGACTGTAGCTGGAGTGCCATGACTGAGGGAAATACATGAACTAGAGCTCTAAATTGTGTTTTGCAATTTAGTCTGGCAACTCCTGTTTAAACTTTTGAGAGTCGTTTCTGCCTTGTAAATCTTATTTTTGGGATCCCATGTATCAAACTTTTATTTTAATGAAAATCAACTATTTTATAATTAAAATCTTTCAACCCTAACATGTCAGATGACTTTAGAAACACATTTTGGTTCAACCAACCTGATTAGTGGGTCATACACTATTTTAAACACACATTGTAACAGTCTTGGTTACCCAGGGCGTTACAAGTAACTCTCGTTGAACAATTGTATGAATTCTTCCCAACAAATCATGACAACATTTCGGATCTGGGATATAACTTCTGAACATGTTTCAGCATCCTCCGGCGGCATGTACGTGGCACAAGCTCCTCTATCACTGCCTACCACTCCCACATAGTCAAGGATGGATCTAATTAAGCCCATCCACTATTCTGCTCTAAATTGGTCCAAGACTCCCTCAAAAACTAGAGTATAATGCGTCAACAATCTTTTATATAGTAGTTCCCATCTGTTCCCACCCTCAGGTTGAACTGAAATTGGTGCCATTGTTGTCAAAACATATAAAGCAGCGTTCCCTGGTGGAACCCACTGTCTCAACCACCTAATCATTTCTTCTTGCTTTTACAATCTTGCTTGCATGCTAGCAAACATTTGCTTCCAATTCCAGGGGGCAGATGGAGGGTTCTGGCCTCGACTATCATCCACAACTCCGATATAACAATGCCTGGTACAATTGACTACTTTTGATACATAACTTCTGAATCTTTCTGCAGGCAATGACTTAACCTATTAGACATGATAATCATATCCAAAACTATCCCACGAGCAAAACCAAACACCACAATAACCACATACAGTATGCACACCAAGACAGAAGTCTATAACGTTCAAGCATCAATTAATAGGCCTTACTCAAACAAGATACATGTATATATCTCATGCTCTTTATTCTAGCATGCATATTAGGCACATATGTTCAATTAAGAAGTTATGGACATTATCAAGTTATTAGATACAAAACCATGAGTCAAGCTTATCTTTAGCGACGAGGGTACATGCCCAGCCAGTCTTCAGGAACTCTTAACCATAGACCACTCTGATACCAAGTTGCAACGCCTAGTTAGCCAAGACAGTTACACTGTGTGCTTAAAATGGTGCTTAACTCGCTAACTAATTCATTTGGACATAAATGTGTAATTAAATACTAAACCAAGGATAGGTAATAAAATTTTGATCAATGAAATAATCATTTTTCATTAATAGTGTTACGTTTATATATGGGATCCCAAAAAGTTGATACAGATTAATAAAAGACAAATAAAATACACACTAGCCATCCTAGCCGGCAAAACAGAGTTTAACCTTACAGTGTCCTAAGCTATCCAAGTCGGGGCAGTCGAGTAGGCTGCATATGTACACACAACCCCTGAAGCTTTCCATTTCATGGTTGGTCCAGCTTACCCTTGCCATTACCTGCACGACAAAGCACCCGTGAGCAAAGGCTCAACAAGAAAACTTAAATCAATAGATTCAATAAGAAACAAAATATCAACAACAAGCTTAGCTGCAACAGTCTGCTCAAACAAACACATAATACTATTTAGCAATTAATGAGTTAGAAAAGTCCAATCGACACTTCTGAATACTTAGGTGACGTTCACTCCTGGATCTCTTAAGCCAAGCTCTCATATCTTATTACTGACCCCGGCTCTCTTTGGCCGAGCTGTGTTTCGCATGCTTGAGGGGCCTCGACACCCTTAGCCTAGACTTTTAGATTATATATAATAACATATAGATTGCATAGTACATAATCAGATGCAACATATACAAGCATGCCTAATCGAATGACCACATTTATAACCACAGTCATATCATTTTACGGGGGTCCAAACCCCGATTACAACGTGCAATTTTCTTAGGTGGAGTCTCGAGCAGATATCATATGCGAACGCCGAGCATGATCCTTACTCTCGAGCCTAACGATATAACCTAGTCACAAAAAATAATGGACAACCATCAAGAACATAGACTATTTAAAAGCTTCAAGGTAAATTTACAGCCTTCGAGATCTCAAATTCTACTAAACTGGGTAGTAAAATCATTCCCAAGCATTTATATTTGAATTCCAGAGCTTAAATACCCTATCTGGCCGAAATTCCTTGTTTGAGTCGAGGTTCCCCCAAAAGAGCCGCTGCCCACAATAAGTCAGAGAACCTCCTTAATCAATTCCCTGGACACACGCCGCGGTGCAACCCACCAAGTGCCGCAGCGCTAAGCCGATTTAGCAAACCCCATAGGTTTCTTAGTTCATGCCGACTGCGACTCTCCATGAACAGTGTCGCGGTGCGACCCTACAAACTTTGGACTCCCAGCAATTTTCCTGGGTTTTGCCTGAGCCAAAATCATCAGAATTCATCCTAAACATGAACCCTCGCCAAAATTGAACCTCAACTCCTCAATACTACACCTAAGGCTACAAAACTACACCAACAACTAAGCCAATACTCCATCATTGCTCAAAATAAAATCCTTGAGTTGAAAACCAAAAACACTCTAAAACAGATCAGAACTTAATCAAAAGAAGGTTTAAGCTTACCTCAGTTATGGATTGTCCATACGGTTACGTGTTATATCTCCAAAACTTAATTTTAAATGCTATAATCTCATTGTTTGAGTCTAATGAAGATCCTATACTATTTAAGGTGTTCAAATGAGTTAATTGGTGACTTGATCACTCACCTCTTTCTCTAACTATAGAAGAACTCTCTCTCTCTCTAACTCCAAGAATACTAGTTTTCTCCAAGATCTTCATAAAGAAAGCTTGAATTGCATGGAGATTAAAGGCTTGTGAATCTAAATCTCATTCCACTAGTTGTAGCATCATGGATCTTCAAAGGAAGGCTAGGAATAGAGATTTTTGGACAACAAATCTTCATTTGTGAAATCCTTGTCAATTTTTTATCTCACATAAAATCATAGCTTGTGATTTTACGCCCATACGGTTTGTTCTTCAAGGAAGGTCTACTCTAAACTTTTATCCATTGTGTTTAAGTAATTTATGTTTAACTATTCTATGATACTGATTTACTTGTATGATTTTGTCATTGAGTTGTAATACATACAAAGGTTTGTGAAGCCTTATCCCAACATACATCACTATGAATTTTGTGGTCGGCTTGCCTAGAATGTTGGGGCAGCATGACTCGGTGTGGCTGATCGTAGATAGATACACCAAGTCAGCCAATTTTTTGCCTGTGAGGACAAATGATACATTGGATCAGTATGCTAAGCTTTATGTTATGGAGATTGTATGTCTCCATGGGGCTCTGAAGTCTATGGTATCGAATTTGGACCCCACTTTTACTTCCAAGTTTTGGGGGAGCCTGTAGAAGGTTATTGGTACTCAGTTGAAGTTTTGCACAACATATCATCCTTGGACAGTTATCAGTCAACGATTGGAGTGGCTCAATACAAGATGTTGTACGGTAGGAAGTGTATATCACCCATTCATTGGTATGAAATCGGTGAGAGGAAATATTTTTCTCCAGAAGCAGTACAAAGGCCCAGTGAGGCCATTGAGAAGATTATAGCTTAAATGCTTGTCTCACAGAGTAGATAGAAGAGCTACGTTGATCCTAAGTGTAAGAACGTGGAGTTCCAAGTAGGAGACCATGTTTTCCTCTGAGTTTCACCAATGAGAAGAATGAAACGATTTGGGAAGAAGGGCAAGTTGAGCCCTAGGTCTATAGGATGTTTTGAGATTCTAGAAAGGATTGGGTAAGTAGCCTATAGACTGGCTATGCCTCCAGCTTTGTCAGGAGTACATAACGTTTTTCAAGAGGAAACGACTTGGGAGATAGAGTCAGATATGGAGGATCAGTATCTTGAATTGTTCAGGTAAATTTCAAGGATGAAATTTCTATTAGGATGGGATAGTTGTAGCATCCCAAAACTCCTATTGAGGTTTTATACCTTGGTTACTGTGTCAGGAGGGCATAATTGGAATTATCTATGGATTTTGTGATTTTAATTCAATATATATATGTGATTATGAGAATTATATAAGTTATATTAAGATATGATTGTATATGAATGTTTATGTGTAATAAATGTGCTTATATGCCTGTTTTGATTTAGAAGGAGCATTTTAGTAATTTTGACCCGTGGAAGGTATATTTGTAATTTTATATGCTATGTGCTTGAGACAACATTATAATGTGGATATATTTTTTATATTCGGCATGAGTCGATTCTTTTGAGCAGCTTAGCAGAAAAGACACAGCAGGGAATAGTACCCGGCTCAGGGTGAGCCAAAGGGTATTTTGGTAATTTGGAAAAACTACCAGGATTTATTGGTAAATGGAATTAATTGGGAGAATAATTTGGACTGATGATTTAATTTAGAATTAGTGATGAAATTTTAGGTTTAGTGGGATTGTAGGTGAAATGACCAAAATGTCCTTAAGTTTAGTTTGGAGGACAAATTAAGGGCAGGGGAAAAATTGTCTTTTTTACATTAGACTAAGTAAAGGGTCAATATGTTGATTTCTCTGGGACATTCTCGTGTATCCTCCCTCTCTCTCACCTAGTTCTTTCTTGAGTGGGTTTTGAAGTTGGAAGATATCAAAGCTAAGTCAAGGGGATTTCTATTGAAGCATTTAGAGAGTTCTAGTGGAGAATTGGAGTTGATTGAAGGTAGGAGTTGCTATGGGATCATCATGAAGCTAGGGATTTCAGAATCATCACTGCGGTAAGAAGATTTCAATTGATTTATCTTTTCGTCTTTTAGCTTTGAGAAATTAAGGGGATGAATGGTAATTCTAGAATCCTAGAGGTAATTTGGTGTTGTTTGCAGCTTGGGTAAGCTATTGGAAGTTGAAAATGTTGGGATGTCTGTTATGGGAAATTTTTGGGTTTGGTATTTTCATTGAAAATGAAGTTTTGGGTTTCCTTGCGGTAGCGCCGCATCGCTTGGGGCGAGCACAGCGACCCACTTCAGTTTCCTTGAGGGCAGAGTTTGCCTTCTTACCATCATGGCATTGTGGCCCTTCCAGAGGGCGCCGCGACACTAATGTAGGACTTTTGGATAGGGAAAGCTCTTTGTTTGTCGGAGAATTGCGGCTAAAAATGCATATTATCTAAGAAGACTTCTTGGTCTATGTTGGAGTTGCGGCACTGTTGGGGGTCGCTGCAGTTTTAAATAAATTTTAGGGTACCTCTTTTTAGGGTTTTGTGGAATCCAAATTGAAAGGCTCGGGGACAATTCTGCTACCTGATTTAGTGGAATTTGAGGTTACGAGAGTTAGGGCTTGTTCTTAGAGCCTATTATCTAAATTAGCCTTGATAAATGTACCATTGGTGTTGTGACTAGGGTTCTCTGCAAGGCTCGGTGAAAGAGATCATACTAAGGGTCACTTCACTAGCTCAAGACTTAAGGAAGAAAACTGACACTTGCACCATTTATTTGGCACTGGCCCTATTATCTGGAAACAATTATTATTGTACTTAAATTGTGAATAATGGTTGTGTGATTCTATCTTGTTTTATATGTTGCATATGATTGCTTAATAGCTATTTGTGAGGGATTGGCATTGGCTATATTCGGCAAATTGCATGTGTAATGCAGGTCGAGATGGCGGGGCCACTGAAAGAGTTATCAACCCCTTAGTTCGGCATAGGTCGTATGAATGAATATTGGATTGATATGAACTGTGTTATCTATTGTCATGCTTATTATGAGTTTTAAATGTCGTGATGGATTTCTTGCTGGGCCTGCACTCACGGGTGCTTTATGGTGCAAGTAAGGGTAAGGGAAAGGTGGACCAGCCATGAGTTGGAGAGTTGTTGGGGTGGCGTGTACATTCTTAGCCTACTCAGCCTCCATGGTAGAAATACTTTTGAGGAACATGGGTTATTAGCTCAATTTTTATCACTCAGAACGACTGGTTTTGTAATTTTTGCAACTGTGTTTTGATTGAAAACCTTTGGGATCCCTTGTAATTATTCAAATCCTTTTTAATGATGATTTTAACATATTGACCAAAAAATTTAATACCTAAAATGTTTTTTAACCTTAATTACACTTTTAAGTCTAAATGACTCTCTTAATGAGTTAAGCACTATTTTCAACACAAGGTTTAACGGCCTTGGATTAGTGGGGCATTATAGTGGCACCCTTGATCGAGTTGTTGAAGAAGGGTGTAACTTGGACGTGGACCAATAGATGTGCTGAAGTGTTTGATAGTTTAAAGTAAGCCATGATACGAGATCCAGTATAGACACATGCGTCTTGTTATGCTTTGGGAGGGATGCTTGTATAGGAGGGCCACCTCGTTGATTATGAAAGTTGCAAGCTTACTGAAAAGGCAGTACACTGCGCAAAAGAAGGAGCTTCTCGTAGTAATACATTTTCTATGAGTGTGGAAATGGACAATGAAGTAGTGAGTCATTTCCTCACCCAGCCGAACCTTACCCCTAAGCAAGCAAGATGACAGGAGTTCGTAGAAGAATTTGACTTTCGTTTCAAGCACAAGGGTAGTATGGCAGCAAGATGACATGTCTGCTAGGGCAGTGACTAATCACATCTGAGAGAGTATTAAGTAGAATTTGGGAAACGACCCGGTTGTTAAGACCATCATGAATCTCTCAAAAGAAGGAAAAACTCGCCAGTTTTTGTTGGAAGATGATCTTTTGTTGGCCAAAGATGGCCACTTATATGTTCGAAGAACTGGAGATTTGTGGAGGACACTAATGAGTGACTGTTATGAAACCTTATGGGTGGGTCATCTACGGTGGTAGAGGATGCATGACCTATTGAAGCAAGGGTACTACTAGCCACAAATGTGCAATGATATAGTGGAGTACACCAAGACCTGTCTTACATGCCAGGAAGACAAAGTGGGGAGACACAAGATGCTAGGGTTGTTAAAACCTTTGTTAGTCCCAAGCCAACCATGGGAGAGTGTGTCGCATGACTTCATTTCTAGTGTACCGAAGAAAGGAGACTTGGGTGCGATCTTGATGATCATGGACAAATTTTCAAAGTATGCAACATTCATACCGGTGTTGAAGTATTGGTTTGCATAAGAGACATAACGAATTTTCATTAAGTAAGTTGTTAATTATGGGGGAGTACCCCAAATATATTCATTGACAGAGATGGAAGATTCATAGGGACCTTCTGGTCCGAGTTTGAAGAGCACCAATTTTTTTATTTTAATATTATTATTTAAGTGTTTAGCTATTTTATTTTATTATCTTTATCACTATTATCACAAATTGATTTCTTGATAAAAATTAAGGAAAATTTAAAATTAAAACTTACCATTTCTCCCATTAGCATAGTGGTAGACCTCTAGGGTTTTTATAAAGAAATGAATAGAGATTGAGAGCTCCATATTGGTGGTTGTTGATTTTAGAGAGAAAAAGAAAGAAAGAAAGAGAGAGAGAGAGCATGAGAAAGAGAGAAAGAAAGAAGAGAAAGAAGGAGAAGGAAAAGAAGAAGAAGGATTCAAAATTAGGGTATGTGTGTTCTTGTTTTGGTTTTTGAATCCTCTAAGTCTAAGCTTTCTTCTTCTCAAGCCTAAGAATATTTTTCTTTTTCTTTTGTGGTGTGTACGAAAATCCCTAGGGTGCCAGAGGTTGATTTAACGTTTGTGTTCTTGAACAGTATCAAATGAGGTAATGACAATTTCTAATTTCTTTGTTGATTTGATGTCGTTATATTCTTGTTTATGTCATTTGAATATTGTTTCTTGTCTTGAGAAAATATGTTTATAATGTATGATGGTGTTTTGATCATTTTAGTCTTGATGAGTATGTGTTCTAGTATATGTTTATGCACTATTGTTATGATGAATACATGAGTTGTTCTGATATCTTGATTAGAAACATGTTAGGTTATTAATTAAATTTTGGAAACAAGGGTACATTTTGGACGTTTAAAAACAGGGGCATTTAAAAATGGTATCAGAGACAGTCATTCAACTCTTGGCTTCAAGGAATCACTCAACATACATATTGAAGATTGGGAAAATGACTCAACTCACCGTGTTGTAAGTTGTTTTGTTTCTCTATGTTTTGTTAGCATTAAAATAGTACTTTTCTTTCGTTATTCCTTCTAGTAGTAGAGCCACTAAGAATCAAATTTACTTTTTTCATTATGATTGGATCGTTTTATGTACCATAGAATTCCATCATGTGGGCTAAAAGAGTAGTAAGGGGCGGAGGGAGGGGAGTTGGTCGAGATAGAGTAAGGGGCATGGGTCGTGGTGTGGCTGCTAACCCGAACATGACTGGCATTCCTGAGGTTCCAATACCTCCCATGCCTGAAATTCTTGAGGTGTCTGTAGCACCCACTGCTAACGACCTAGCAAGAGAAGTGGCAAGGTTGAGAGAGAGTAATTAAGGGTAATAAAGGATGACTTGGCTTGCACTGGGCAAGCACCACCAACACCATCCACACTATTAGTAGCACAACAGGTATTAGTGGGTCTGGAGTACAAATTCCTAGATTTGAACTAGTGTATGAAAGTGTCAGGAAACAATTCCCACCAGAATTTGAGGGGAAACTAAATCCTATGGAGACCGAGGATTGGCTCAGGTCAGTGGAGGCTATTTTTGAACATATGGAGTTGAATGACCGGAAGAGGATATCCTGTGCATCCCACTTAATGAAGAAGGATGCAAGGATTTTGTGGGATGTCATCAGATCGACTCAGGACTTAGAGACTATGACTTCGAATGATTTTGTGTTGGCCTTCAATAAAAAGTATTACAATGCTACAGTCATGACCACCAGGGTAGATGAGTTTATTACTTTGGTTCAGGGGACACTTACTGTCACAAAATACACATAATAGTTTGAAAGATTGGCTAGGTTTGCACCGGAGATAGTTCCAACAGAGGCTATGAGAATCCAACTGTTGACATGTGACATTGGCCAATAGTTCTATTTACGATATACGACACCTTTTGAAAGATGTAAATTTTAATATACAACATAGTACAAATATAAAAACAAAACACACAAAAATTTATAGTGGTTCATCCATGTTCTGATGAACAGTAATAACCTAATCCTCTTAGTATTTAGTATTGAATCACTCAATTGGAAATGGCAAAGATGAATTGAAGAGTTCACTTGTCATCGATCCAAAAGTATCTCCCCCAAAGATCCATCCTTTTTTCTGAAGCCCTAGGTCCTTTATTTATAGTACCTAACGGATGTTACATGATCAGTAGGATTGGGGATTGTGGTTTGGTACACGATCATTGGGAGTGGAGATATGTGTCCACCTTCCCATGATTATGATATTGTGGGTCTTCTCATCGTTTCTCTGGATCGTGTTTGACCATGCACGATTGAAACCTTCCGGAAAATGCTAAGTCTTGGTTGGCCTATAAGACTTAGGTGCTAGGCCCGATGACTCTTTAGAGCTTGGGTGGTAGGCCTGTTGATCTTCTAGGTGCTAGACCTTTGGATTTCTGCTTGACAAGCATGAACTTTATCCAACGAAGTGTATTTGCGAGTTTAGGCCGACCACCCTATGAAGAATAGGGTGGGCCGACCACCCCATGTGAGACGAAGGCAAGATGATGGCCATAACCGTGGGGGTTAAGCGCCGCACGCCTCTCTGGGAAAGCCTCCGAAAACATGGGGTTATAACTACCCAGGAATTCTTAGATCGAGCTGATCGTTACATCAAGCTCGAAGACGCCATGGCCAACGAAGGAAACCCCCAGGCAAGGACAAGGGGACTGCCGAGCCCGCCAAAGCCGCCAATGAGTCCAAGCCCAACGACAACGGGAAAGACAATGACAATGGCAAGAATGGGGGGAAACGGCCACAAAACGAGCCTTCCACCTCTGACAATAAACGATCCAAGGGTAACCGTTATGAACTCGGTTCAGTAACTATACTGTCCTTATTGAATCTTGGGGAGAGGTTTATCAGGCCACGAATTCCAGCGTGCCTTATATGAAACCTGCTCCCATTCGAAAGGATATTTCGAGAAGAGACACTACCAAGTTCTGTTGTTATCATAACGACTACGGACATGATACCAACAAATGCAACCAGTTGAAGGATGAGATTGAGTTCCTTATTAGACAAGGACACTTGAGAAGATATATACGGGCCTCGAGAAATTCCCAATGAGAAGCTCCAAGTGGCAATGAGCAAGCGCCCACACGCCAACGCTCACCACCTTTGCAGCCTGACCCCATAACTGGCACATTGTTAACCATCTGTGGAGGCCTGCACCTCGCGGGAAACAGTGGAAAGGCCAGAGAACGATATGCTCGGACTCTGCGCCATGACCAGGACATCGAGATGATGACTGTGGATGACCGCGTGGCGAAAAAGGCTCGGTAAGAAGAAGGCGAGACAACCTTCTCTGATAGCGATGCCCAACATGTCCGGTTCCCACATTCCGATCCGCTGGTCGTGGATATCCAAATGGCCAACGTGATGGTGAAGAGTGTGCTGGTTGATACAGGAAGTTCGGTGAATATCCTGTATAAGTCTTCACTGGAATGCATGAAGTTGTCCGTTAAGGACCTGGAGCCCTGCAACCAAACAATACACGGCTTCTCTGGTGAGGGACTCACCCCCGTAGGGTCAATCAGACTACCAGTGACAGCAGGTACAGTGCCTGCTACCAGGACATTACTCGCTACTTTCATAGTAGTCGATTGTCCTTTGATGTACAATGTCGTCATTGGAAGGCCTATACTGGTTGATCTACGGGCCATCACCTCTATGTGGCACTTAGCCATGAAATTCCCAACAGACGCAGGGGTAGGACGAGTGTTAGGAAACCAGGGGAGGCTAGGGAGTGCTACAATGCCTCAGTCATGAAGGCGAAGAAGGGAACGTCAAAGAGCACTCCCCCAGATAGGTTACAGATGGCAATTGATACACAAGCCCAATCCGGTGATGAAGTCACCAAATAGGGTGTTGCCCAAAGTGAGGATAGAGATTTAGATCCTTGCTTTGGGGATTTTGAAGAAAACGTTGGACCCGTCGAGGACCTGGAAGAGGTCCACCTTGACGAGAAAGAACCGACCAGAGTCGTGAAGGTCGGGAAAAACTTAGAATCAACCACGAAGCATGCACTGGTGGAGTTTTTACAGAAAAACCAGGAAGTCTTTGCCTGGTCGCACAAAGACATGGCTGGGACAGACCCTGCAGTTATCAGCCATGTCTTGAACATAGACAAGATTTTTCCACCCGTGCAACAAAAAAGAAGGCTGCTCGATAAGGATCGGTCGAGAGCCTTAAAAGAAGAAAGTTGAGAGATTGAAGGAGAATGGGTTCATCAGGGTGGCGTTTTATCCATCGTGGGTCTCTTATCCAGTACTGGTTCCCAAGCCCAACGACAAATGAAGAACCTGTGTGGATTTTACAGATCTCAATAAAGCCTGCCCAAAGGATTGTGTCCCACTCCCAAGGATCAACCAGTTGGTCGATGCTACTGGAGGACACGAGATCCTCTCTTTCATGGATTCATACTAAGGCTACAATCAGATCAGCATGCATCCCCCTAACGAGGATCACAACAGCTTTCAGACAGATACGGGATTATATTGTTATAAGGTAATGCCCTTCGGACTGAAAAACGCAGGTGCGACTTACTAGCGGTTAGTTAACCACATGTTTAAAGAATTGATCGGAGTAAACATGGAGGTATACGTGGACGACATGCTAGTAAAGTCAAAAAAGGCAGAAGGACATGTGAAGGATTAAGCAAGAGTGTTTCGATGTATTGAACAAGTACCAGATGAAACTAAATCCTCTCAAATGTTCCTTCGGAGTTGGATCAGGGAAGTTTTTGGGGTTCATTGTTAATTCAAGAGGAATCGAGGCCAACCCCGACAAGATAAAAGCCCTGATCGACATGAAATCGCTAGAGAAGACCAAAGATGTACAAAGTTTAACCGGGAGAATGGCAGCTCTAAGTAGATTTATTTCCAAGTCAACTGATAAGTGCGTCCCTTTCTTCAATCTACTTAGGGGCAACAAGAAATTTGAATGGACAGGAGACTGCGAGAAAGATTTTCAGTCCTTGAAAGCACATATGGCACAACCTCCTATTTTATCAAAGCCTATCGAAGGAGAAACTTTGTTCATTTACCTAGCGATCACTGAAGTTGCTGCTAGTGCAGTACTAGTACGAGAGGAAGAAGGCGTACAAAAAGCAGTTTACTATGTAAGCAAGAGGCTGATCGAAGCAGAACTGAGGTATCCTCCCATCGAGAGGTTAGCATACTGTTTAATCTTGGCCTCAAGGAAGCTACCTCCTTAATTCCAAGCCCATCCCATTACAGTCTTAACTGACCAGCCCCTTCGGCAAGTCCTCCAAAAACCAGAGGCGGCTGGGTGTTTATTAAAATGGGCAGTCGAACTGGGGCAGTTCGATATTACATATTCACCGCGAGCAGCAGTAAAGGGACAAGTCTTGGCTGATCTTATTGCAGAGTTCACCGAATTCCTGGACAGCGAGCAGTGCGAAAAGCCTAATGGGCCTGAGCCTAAAGATGAAGCTCCCTCGTGGAAGTTATTCACAGATGGGTCATCAAACGAATCTCACGCAGGAGCAGGAGTGATCTTGATAACGCCAGAAGGGCATCGATTTCACTGCGCCATTAGGTTCAACTTCACAGCTTCGAATAATGAAGCCGAATACGAAGCACTCCTCGCTGGATTAAGAATGGCAAAAGACATGAGCATAAAGGTGCTAGATATTTACAGTGATTCACAGCTGGTAGTGAATCAAGTCCTAGGGGAATATCAAGCACGAGGCCTGAAAATGGTGGCCTACTTGAACAAAACTAAAGACCTGTTAGCCCAATTCACGAAGTATATCCTCCAGCAAATCCCCCGGGATCAGAATTCGAATGCAGATGCCTCAGCCAAACTCGCGAGCGCAAAAGATGCTGAAACTTTGAATATTGTGCCAGTAGAAAGATTGAGCGAGCCAAGCATACAAGCAAATGAAACCAGTATGGAAATCTGAATGGAAGATACATGGATGGCGCCTTACTTGGAGTATCTGACAAATGGTGTACTACACGCAGATAGAAACAAAGCCAGAACTCTTCAAAGACAGGCTGCTAGGTATATACTGGTCGATGGTGTTCTATACTGAAGGGGATATTCCATGCCTTTGCTCAGATGTATTACACCAGAGAAAGCTAAAGAGCTAATGAAGGAAGTACATGAAGGCTTCTGTGGGGATCAAACTGGGGGGCAAAGTTTGGCGACAAATATTCTAAGGCAGGGCTATTTCTGGCCGACTATGAACGAAGATTCAATGGAGTTTGTGCGAAAGTGCGATAAGTGTCAGAGATTTTCCAAAATCCCACGCGCAGCCCCAAACGAGTTAAAGCAGATGCAGAGTCCTTGGCCTTTTGCAGTATGGGTATAGACTTAATTGGATCCCTGCCAACGGGAAAAGGCACTTCACCAAATGGGCAGAGTGAAGTACGCAGTAGTAGCAGTCGACTACTTCACCAAATGGGCCAAAGCTGAACCACTCGCTACCATAACGACCAAAAAAGTTCTTGACTTTGTCATCAAGAACATTGTTTGTCGATATGGTTTGCCTCGAAAGATTGTCTCAGACAACGGCACCCAATTTGATAGTGACTTATTCACCGACTTCTGCGAAAAACACGGGATTATCAAAAGCTTTTCTTCAATCGTGCATCCACAAGCAAACGGGCAGGTCGAAGCAGTGAATAAAACGCTTAAGGACACCCTGAAGAAAAGGCTTGAAGATGCTAAAGGAGCATGGCCAGAGCAGATTCCTGAAGTCCTCTGGTTGTATAGAACCTCTCATCGAACAGCAATAGGTCATACTCCATTTTCCTTATCATACGGGTATGAAGCTATGTTGCCCGTAAAATTAGATCCCCCTCACATCGACGCATTACATACAACCAGGGCCAGAATAGCCAACTAATGATGGAGTCCCTAGACTCAATTGAGGAGATATGAGAATGAGCCCAACTCCGAGTCGCTGCGTACCAGCAAAAGGTCGCCCGGTATTTTAACTCAAAAGTAAAAGAAAGGAAATTCAACGTCGGTGACCTAGTGCTACGACGAGTTTTCTTGAATACCCACGACCCCACTGCTAAAGTGCTCGGACCAAACTGGGAAGGATCTTACCAGATTGAGGAAGTCCTTCATCCGGGCACCTACAAGCTTACACTCTTAAATGGAGATCTCGTTCCACGCTATTGGAATGGTGAACACCTGCGCAAATACTACCAGTAAACAGTCCTTTTTAAAGGACTGGCTTGTATTAATTTTTACTTTTTACAAGTTTCGAAAAAGGGTTAATCACGTTGTATGGCTAATCTCTTATAAGTGTAAAATCTTTTTAAGATCACTCGTAAAGACATGTTTAGTCCATTTTAATACGAGATTATAAGGGACTGTGCGCAGCCAGTCATTCTTGCCAACCTGTGTAAATTTATTTTACAAGTATTTGTTCATTACGTGTGTTGTTTTGCTGTATTACAAATGTTATAATTACTATCGAGCAGTAATATTCGCACAGGTCATGGTCAAGGCAAGTGACCAAGGACCTAAAGCTCCTCGATCACTTGGGGGGCATATAAGGTACATCGATAGCAAAGCATACCAAAAGGTATGTAAAGACATGAACAAAATGAGTGAAAGCATGCTACAGTACTTAGAGTATTTTTCAAAATTTATATTTTGTTAAGTCAAGCCAACGTACTATGCTAAGTTAGGTCATGCGAATAGATGTTATAATAAAAATAAAATATTATAATATCATAAGGCATTCTTTTACACCGCAAGCATCACTGCTTGGATGTAATTGTTTAAAGTAAAAGGAAAAGTTTGCTGCCCGTATAGCAAATTTAAAAGTAAAAATTGTCTTTACAACACGACCCGCGGGTCTTGTAATTGAAGAAAAATAAAAAAAAGAAATAAGTTTAAGGAGTAGGAGGGTCTTGCTCAGCAGTCTGATTAGCCGCATTCTCAAAAACTCCTCCCTCCTCTGCGTCAGCGGCCGGCTGGATGTTTGGGGAAGCTGGAACCCTTGCTCTTTCTTCTTCTTCAGCCAATCGAGCACTGCAGCGGGCCAACTCAGCGTTCCTGGCATCTTCTGGAAGGTTGTTAAAGTTGGCACCCCGGTTGTGTTTCCAAAAGTCGTAGAAACACTGAAGTGTCGCATTCTTGTACCTCTCCAGATTATTAGCATTGGTAAGCTTCAGCTGCTCCACCTGGCTCTCAAGAACAGCTATGGCCTTGTCCTTATCTAGGAGCCCCTCCTTGAGACTCTTAACTTCACGATATTGGGTTCGGCTGGAATCCTGGTATTCATCCCTCTGCTTCTTCATAGCTGCCTTAGAAGACTCAGCCTCTATCAGCTTTGCCACCGCAACATCCTTCTGCTGAGTAACCACTTCCAACTCCCCAACGTGCCTGGCTTTTGCAGCCTGAAGCTCCTCGGTGGCTCTCACCTGGAACTCCTCGACGGCCTTCGCCCGAGCCTAGTCGATGGTAGCTAGGGCATGAGTGTGAGTGGCAGTTATTGTCAGCATGGCCTGCAGTCAGGGAAATAAAAGTTAGACTATACTACAAAAAGGAGACGTAAAATCCAAGAAGAAAAATACTTACACTGGCCACTTCGTTAAGAGCCTTGTTGAGGATCTGGTCAACCCCCATGCTCTTAGCTTCAGCCATTGCCTCCCTGCAACGGTCATGCTTCAAGATGTGGGCAAGGCAATCTTTGGCTGATCGGAGGGAGCGGTTCGAGAGCTTGGTCCCAGGAAGCTCTACTTGCGGGGTGTGCTCCCTTCGGGCCGCAGGCGGAGGGTTGGCAGTAGGGGCAGCCTCCTTCTCAGCAAGAGCGGAAGGCTGAGCAGGGGTTTGTCCAGTTGGCGCATCCTTGGAAGGATCTTCTATTCGACCCTTCTTAGCCGGAGGTCCTTGGCTCGATTCGCCATTATGCCTCCTGGATGTCTTTAGTCGAACCAGGGGGACCTCTGCCTGCTCTTGAGCCTGGTATAGATCAAAAACGTTGGGAGTAGCCATCTCTGCGTACGAAGAAAAATATGCAGATGATAAGATAAAGGCAGATGAAAATTCTTGGTAAAACAGAAAAGAGGTCACAAAGTTTAATACCCGAGCTACAACTACTGGTCGCTATACTACTCACTCTATTAGTCATACACTCACTATCTAGTACGAAGAAGTCTGGCCCTAGATTTGGAGTATATGTAAAATTTCCGTCCCCGTCAAACAAGTGACAGGGAATTGGCAAGGTATTTAAAAGCAAAATAACAATACTGTTTTCATCTGAGGATTTATCCAGGTCTATGACAGACTATGTTTCCTTTTGTTTCTCCTTGCCTTGGGGCTCAGAAAGCCTCTCTACTGATGGAACGCCAGTGGGTTCCCTGATCGTAACCCCCACCAGCCTCCTTCGGGGAGGAGACGCCGGGGGTTGCTGCTTGGGATCCCCCTCGGCCGTGGCATCTGCTACCACAGGTCCTCTAGTTTCATGGCGAGGATCCAGGAGGCCAGATAGCGTCAGATTTTCATCAGTGACCAGAGACTTGACGCTTTTCTCTACGTCTACCATCCTGGCCTGTGCGTTTGACCTCAACACAATGTCTAGTGTTGGGTTCGGACGTAACCATGGTCCTGAAAGGCATAGTATACCAGTGAAAGAAGCATTTACCTCCACGAGCGAAGGCCAGGTTGTTCGTAGTCATATCCGGCGTGAGGAAGTACTCCCTACTGTACTGCCCCACGTTAGAAATATGGGTAGTGTCACTCAGAAAAGTTTGGCTAGTTTCCTGATGACAGAGATGGAAGAAACCCGTCTCGTATTGTTGAGGGTTGGACTTAAGGTCGAAGAGGAAGTTGACCTCATGAGGGGTAGGTTTCGGCAATTTTTTAAGTTTATACAGGATATAGAGTGCGGCCAGCATTCTATATCCATTTGGAGTAATTTGAAAGGGGGCGACACCAAAATAGTTGGCCACCCCCTGGTAAAAAGGATGTAGAGGGAGGATAGCCCCCGCCTCTATGTGATATCTGGACCAAGCGCTATAGGCACCCCCGGGAAGGTTAGCTCTTTGGTCAGCAGCCGGGATGGTAAGATTAACTCCTATAAAAGGATACTTCCTGCGATAATTGGCAAGCATCCGATGAGTCACTTGGCTGGTGGGGGAAAGATACCACTCGACATCAGGAAGGTTTTGATGCCGAGGGCGGGCCCTGACTTGGATACGAGGGTCTGGGGCGGCATTTTCTCGACCACTGGTCGAGGGAACCCTAGCCTATGAATCAAGCTGGGCAAAAGAGTTTGGACTGTTTTCGGAGTCAGGTCTTTTCTTGCCTAAGGACTTAGAGCAGGCCATTTGAGGTGGTGATGGACGAGGACTAGAAGAAGATCATGAAAATGGAATCTCGTGAACTCGGTCAGTCGGTCGTTCTTCACCTTCGAGCAGCTGGGCAAGAAGATCGTCGTCAATGGGCCGTTCACCTCCCCACAAATCTGGCATTAAAGACTGCAAACAGAATAATGGGGAGGTGAGGATGAAGAATTTTGAAAGTTTTTTAGAATAACGATGGTCGAGTATAAAAGTTAAGCTTTTATACAGCATCATTCTAACAAGAAACTAATATTTTTTTCACGCGAACTGTTTGATAAACAGATCAAAAGTGAAAGCAAAAAGTTTTTTGAAAAAGCTTTTTCAACACAGTTTTTCTGCTAGCATAAAAATCGAATTTTCACTTCGATTTTACGTCCTAAGGCCATGATCTTAACTATCAAACTAACTCGTAACTCCCTAGTAACAGAGAAATATCACGCAACATTCAGTATCACCTATTAGAACCCCCCTAATGACATGTATTTCAACCCAGAAATGAATGAACCCAACAATTAGTCTACAGAAGCATGCCCAGCAAAAATATAAAGCGTAAGAGTCCAGAAACTTACCAAAATGAAGATCGTTGAGATTTGAGAGATTTTCCGGGCGTAAAAGGGGCTCATGGGTTGAATCTTAAAACGCCGAAGGATGGTCTTCAGAGGGAAACAGGAGCTCTGGTGTTAGGATTTCTTGAAAGAGTGATGGCTTGCGTAAAAAGAAAAGGGAGACTTCAAAGAGGCTATATATATTTTTGTCCGTAAGCATTAAAAGGAAGTAATCATCAGCTTCCCCTTTTTCGAAGTATGGGGAAGGGTGATAGCCGTTGAAACGATTACTTGGGAAGCGAAAAGCCGTGATTAGACAAGGGTAGGTTTCTTTTTCCAAGATTGCACGAAGTATTCTGACAGGTATGGTGGGGTAACCGAAGGGTTGTTTCCTCAAAAGTTTATTTATTGCTCGTAATAAATAAACTTGGGGGGAAAATGTTATCCAAAAAACAGGCACGAATGAAGTGGAAAGTGACTTCTGGACACGTGGCTGACACTTGGCGAAATTCTGCTAGGGTATCGACCAGAAGAGTTATTACAAGCAAAAGGCAGTCGAAGCTTACCTGTGACCAGTATGGTCCCAGGTTCCGCGTATCTCATGATATTTTTATAAAGATCTTAGTCAATCCCGAAATTGACTCCCATGATTTCCTGAGTATCCTATTAAATAGGAAAGAATATATGTAACAAATGAATGTAATCCCTCCTTGATCCTATAAATAGAGAAAGATAGCTCAAGGAGGGGACTTTTTGCCTTCGAATTATTTGAGACTAGAGTGATTCTATTTGACATATTGTATTGTTCTTCAGAGGTTGGTGAAACTCATTGAACCCTAGTTCTTTGATCACTCCTTTGAATTCTATATCAATAACAATTCAAGTGGACGTAGGTTATTACCTGATTCTCGGGCCGAACCACTATAAACTCTTGTGTTCTTCATTATTTCGTCATCATATTCTTTCCAACGTGTTTGTCCACATCAAGTAAATTTGACTACGTGTCAGTTGGCCAAAATCAGGGTCAACAGTATCCTTGCCTTAAGATTTTCTTTGATAGGCTCTGCCCCCAGCGTTTCTCCACAAAATCCCTTGTGTACCTCGATCATTAACAACTTTGACTAGTCTAGTGTAACGCACCTTAGTAGTGGTAGGGAGTACCCTCATGGGTACTGGACCCTTTCGACTATCATATATCGTGCAACTTGTCTCACCAACTTCCTTGCATTATTTTGATTACTGGGTACTACTCCTTGGTTGAGATAGTTAATAATATGGGTTATCCATGTATATCCTAACTCAACAGGTAGTGCCTCCTACTCGGCTATGCTTCTTTCCACCAAGTATTTGACGGGAATGGCATTCAGGGTGTTCGCGTCTTTGGCATAGGCAAGCTTGGCTATGGCATCAGCATTGGCATTTTTCTCCCTCGGGACTTGTGTAATTTAGTATCTCTTGAATTTTTCCAACAAGTCCTTCACCTTGTTCTGGTATTGCACCATCCTAAGTCCTTTGGCTTGATACTCCCTTAGAACGTGGAACACTACTAGTTGGGAATCACTGAATATCTCGAGGGATTGTGCATGCACATCCTGAGATAAGCGTAATCCTGCTAGCAAAGCCTCGTACTCAACCTCGTTTTTTTTAAGTGTTGAATCCAAATCTGAGAGCGCAATGGATTCGATAATTCTATGGAGTGATCAGTATGATTTCTGCGCTTGAGTTGTGCTTGTTGGATGCTCCATCAACTTATAGCTTCCATACTGGAGTATCTCCTTCCTTCTCGGTATCTCCATTCTCCAATTGGTAGGAAGGGTCTTAAAGGTTGGTGCCCTTGGCTATGAAGTCCGCAAATGCTTGTCCTTTTATTGCCATCCTTGGATGATAAGTGATATCAAACTGTCTTAACTCCATCGCCCATTTGAGTAACTGCCCTGAGGCCTCTGGCTTCTGAAGAACTTGTCATCGCGGTTGATCGGTTAGGACTCAGATCGAGTGAGCTTGGAAGTATGGATGCAGCTTCCGAGTGGCAATTACCAAAATAGTAGGCTAGCTTTTCATGCGATACTTTCTATGTATTGCAAAGCATTCCTCCAAGTCTTGAACATGCCCTCCAACTTAGTCGGACTTGACCAACATGTCATCGACATATACCTCCATATATTTTCTGATTAATTCTCGAAACATACCATTCACTAAAAGCTGGTAGGTGGCTCCTACGTTCTTCAAGGAGAATGGTATTACCTTATAACAATACAATCCCTTGTCTGTCGGGAAGCTGGTATGTTCCTCGTTGAGAAAGTGCATACTTATCTGATTATACCCAGAATATGCATCCATGAATGAGAGTATTTCATGACCTGCAGTTACATCGACTAGTTGGTCTATTCTAGGTAGTGGGAAACAGTATTTGCGGTAGGCCTTGTTCAGATCTATGAAGTCCATGCGTCCTCCACTTCCCATTTGGTTTTGGGACCAGCATAGGATTTGATACCCTCTCTGGGTAGTAGGACTCCCTTATAAAACAATTTTCCTTAAGCTGCTCGACCACCTCTTTTAGGGCTTGTGATCGCTGTTTGTCAAGAAGTCTCCTCTTTTGTTGCATCGATGGGTAGTTTATGTCCACATTGAGGACATGGCTTATCACGAACAGAGAAATTCCAACCATATCCTTATGTAACCAGGAAAAGATTTCTTGGTTTTTGTTCAAAAAATCTACCAACTGTGCCTTAATTTCCACCTTTAGTTCCTTCCTGACTTTGATTACTCTAGTCGAGTCCTCCTCATCTAGTAGGAATTCGTCAAGATCTTCGACTGGTCCTACCCCGGTGAATTCATCCCCAAAGCAAGGATCGATGTCGTTTTCCTCACTTTGGGAAACATGCTACAATAACAATTCTTCGATAAAGGTGTCCCTAGCTCCAGTAGAGTGTTTCCTTCGACGTCAACTTCCATGTGGACAACCTCATTGGTTCCTTCATTCCCTTCGCAACAAGTGACCACCATGTTGTTTACACATGGTCCTTTCTTTGCTTTGACCACCGACGTGTTATAACATTCTCGTGCTGCCCTTTGGTTACCTTGTATGCATCCTTGCCTTGCGCTTGTGGGGAACTTCAAAGATAGATGATAGATAGGCACTGCTGTGTGTAATGAAATAAGGAGGGGTCTCCCGAGCATTATGTTTTAAGCTGATGAGCAATCTACCACCAGGAACTGCATCATCATAGTCTTGTGCCTAGGGGAGTCTCTCATAGTGACCGGTAGTTTTATATTCACTGCTGGTACTAGGCATTCTCCTGTGAACCCATATATAACTTGGGAACAAGGTGTCAGGTCCTTGACCGTAAGCTTCATCTTCTCGATGGATGATTTGTAGATGATATCTATTGAGCTTACCATATCCACCAAGCATCTCTTCACTCGAGCATTGACGATTTGAATTGTAAGGACTAGAGGGTCATTGTGGGGGTACCTCACGTGCCTGGCGTCATCTCCGTAAAAGTGAGAGTTTTACTTTCATACTTCAAATTTTTTAGAGACCGCTCCTCGACTGCCATGCACTGGGAGGACTCCCCTACCTCATGTCTTAGGATCCTTGCATATCATTCACAAGCATTATTGCTATTGTATTCTATGTGGGCCCCCCCACATATGGTGTCCAATGTGAAGTCCACGACTGCTGGCTCCAGTGGTGAACTCCTTTGCCTTCGAAACTCTGGATTCATACTTGGGGTTTCAGTTTTGACTCGGAACCTCAAGAGTTTTCCTAATAAGAGGAGAAACTCTATCTCATACTTCAACTATTTGCACTCATTTTTTTCGTTCCCATAATCATTATAGAACCAAAAAAAATTGTTCTTGTCCCTCTTTCCTTCTAAGCGCAAGGGTGGTGGCTTTCAGTATGCTACCTCCTGGTATGTTGTCAGGTAAATCTCAGCCCTTGTTGCAGTCAAGACAGTATTGTTGGTGAGCCTGGCCTAGTAGGGCTGGTGCTCAGGCTATTTGTCAATTGATGCTGACTTAGCCTTCTTTTGTCCACTCTGCTCGGCCCCTAAGGTACTCCTCTTCTTACCATTGCCCCCATTGCTGCCTTAAGGTTTTGTAACATTATTGCTTGCCTTGATAGTGGTCGGATGGTTTATACCTTTTTCTTCCTTCATGATAGCGTCATATAGCTTCATGTATTTGTCTGCTCAGTCCAGGAACTCCTGCAAGGTATCGATGGGGTTTCTGTGGATGCTGTCCCACAAGGGACTATGATAAATGATCCCTGCCAAGATGGAAATGAACTTCCCTTCATCTCCAACTGTGGATGCTTGGTTTTCTTCTCTCATGCATATTCATCCTTCCCATGCTTGATGTTAGCTAGCTGATTGGCATAAACTGGTTGAATCTGTCCTGTACTAAAGACCTTGCAAAAATCCCTTCCTGAATTGCACCCAGGAAGTGATGGATCCTGGTTTGAATTTCCAATATCATTTCTGAGCTAAGTCAGAGAGAGTGGTAGGGAATACCCTGCACCTATAATCATGGTCCATACCGAGTAACTCCATCTGATCCTTGAACTTTCCAATGTGTCGCA
This sequence comes from Humulus lupulus, assembly GCF_963169125.1. Taxonomy (NCBI): domain Eukaryota; kingdom Viridiplantae; phylum Streptophyta; class Magnoliopsida; order Rosales; family Cannabaceae; genus Humulus; species Humulus lupulus. Next base: position 198,722,666 of record NC_084796.1, on the reverse strand, counting down.
CCAGATCCTCCTTCCTAGTGTATGTTGGAAGTTTCAGAGTCTTATACATTGGTGGTGGTTGAGCGGCTTGGATCTTGGCACTGAAAGGGCTCCCAGTTCTATGAGCTAGATCAATATCGAAAGGTTTCTTTGTCATGCCTTGAACAATCGTGGGGAGTGCATCTATCTAAGCCTGCACTGCTGGTGGGATCGCTGCTCCAGATGGGGTAAACGTCCCCAATACCCCTCATGAGCGCTAGTTCTCCTGTTAATGACTTCCCTCAGATTCTGAGGTAGTGCTTCTTTCTAGAGCCTATCCAACACGGTATTGGTGTTGTTCATCAATCCTTTCCCTTGCGAGACTGAGAGTGAAGGGCTGGTAGGTCTGCCCTCGAGCTTCTCCTCCTACATGAATCTGAGACTTTGAGCGACCATTTTTGTTCCTGTCACCCATCTCAAATGTCTAACCTTCCTTTCCTGTGTCATTTCGTCTGTCCCCCTAGGACGGGGACTACATGTTGGTAACACTCTTACTCCGAGAGGAAGTGTTATTCTTCTTAGTCATGGAGGAGGTAGTCTTGGATTACGTCTCTTCATATTGTCTCTGGGAAAGTGGCTTTGAGAGCATCCTTATGGTTCATCTCCTCCACTGGGACTCCATGTTACTGCTGTCACGCATCCCTGTTGCTTTGGCCTGAGCCTCCCTCATCGCCTGAGCAGCAGCTTCAGCGTTAGCTCGGGCTAACTGGGTAGCCACCTCCAGGGCTTCACCAACTTCCTAGTGCCTTCAGTCAGCTTCCTGCTCCATCTAGATCATACTATGGACATGCTCATCTATCCCTTGCTTTTCTTGTTCCGTAGTAGCATTCTATAGGGCAATTTCTGCAGCAAAGGCCTCCTGCCTCGCCATAAATTTTGCCATCTCTTCCTGCTGAGCATCCTATGGATTCTCCACATCAAGTTGATCTCCAACATCCACCTGAGGTTTGTTAAAGGGATCGACAAGATCCTGAGTGGTGGAATCCCTGGGAGCCATCTTCTTCGTCTGACTAGGTTTTGGAGGCATTGTAAAATTGATGAAAATGTGTTTTTTAATTTCACAATCTCAACGAAAGCACAAAAATGTTGACCTGTGAAATAGACCAACAGTCGTATGTACGATATACGACACCTTTTGAACAATTTAAATGAAAATATACGACAGAGTACAAATATCTAAATAAAACACACAGAAATTTATTGTGGTTCAACCCTGTTCTGGTGAATTGTAATAACCTAATTCAATTACTATTTAGTATTGAATCAGTCAATTGAAAATTCCAACAAAGTACTGAAGAGTTCACTCGTCACATATTTTCCCAGAAGTTAACCAAATAATTGATCCAAAAGTCTCTTCCACCAATGATCTTCATTTTTTCCTTTATTTATAGTACCCAGGGGTTGTTACATGATCAGCAAGATTGGGGATCGTTGTTTGGTAGATGATCATTGAGAGTGGAGACACATGTCCACGTTCCCATGATTATGAGAACTTGGGTCTTCTCATCATTTCTCTGGATTGTGGTTGACCATGCACGATTGAAACCTTCAGGAAAACACTAAGTCTTGGTTGATTTCAACTTGAACGAGCGTGAACTTTATCCAGCGAAGTGTATTTGGTAGTTTAGGCTGACCACCCGATGGAGAATAGGGTGGGCTGACCACCCCATGTGGTTCTTAGGCATGATAGGCCAACCATCCCTAGGGGTAGGGGTCAGGCCGACCACCCAAACGGGGCTAGGGCCAGGCCAGCCACCCCAAGGGGTTTAGGCCTGGTCGACTTCCCTATAGGTTCTGGACCTATCCATCTCTGTTCATCGGTTTTTCAGTACTTTTTCATTTTTTTCATGAATTTTGATGCCACGTGCTACTTTCTCATTCGCCACGTCAGTTCTTGAATTTTGAGGGATAGCACCAATGATTCATTAGGGGATTGAAACCGATGATAGACAGTGGGGTCGAGTCGACCATTGGGGGGCTAGACAGTTATGGCGACATCCTGATTGAGCCATAGATGTAGAGTTCATCGAATACCATAGTTGAAAAGATGGGGCCACTAGGAGAGAAGCAAAGAAGAATCTCTTAGGGTAGGGTCATAACAAGAGAAAATTCCACGAGGGCCAGGGCAATGGATCAAACAAGAGGCCCAAACCAGCAACCTAGAACAACGACAATGGCAACGAGAAAAATGGCAGAGTCGAGTTCCCACTTTATCAGAAGTGAAACTGTATGCACCATGGTGAATGTCGTTAACCGTATCAGATTTAACAATTATATGTGTTTATATTTCACCACTACTTCATTATAGCAATAAAGTATGAGTCAATCCACAAGGACTATCATTCCATTTATTATTCCAAAGAGTTAAAAAAGTATTTGGTTATATAAAATAAAATCACAAAATGAAACTTGCAAGTTAAACTTAACAAATATAAAAGATAGTTAAGGGCTAATTTAGTTCCACTAAACATTCTCATCATTAATTAACAAAGTCCAATTATTCATTCCATCATTATAATTAACAATCGTAGATAAAAAAAATGCAATAATTACCCCAATCTCTCATATGCAAATTCATCAAAAGTAACTGCTATTGACTAACTCTTTCTAATAAATAACCTAAAGAAAAACACCTAAGATTCAACCTAGTAAAAACATTAAAATTGATAGAGATAGATTGTTCTAGATAACAATCTAATAATCGTAACTTATTCAACCTAGGTCACACGTTTCATCACGATAAAAAATGTCTTTGACATGATTAATAATTTTAATGTTAACACAAACATTTAGAAACCTAGACTATTAGGTGAATAGTAATTCTAAAATGGCAATCAAATAAAACTATATCCTATTCTGTGGCTATCCAAACAAGATACAAGTAATAATCATAAACAATTATAGTAGAAACATATGAAAATTTTAATTAATGATAATCATCTCTACGGTATTGAAATATCCCTTAACCTAAAAAGAGAACTACTCAATAATCAAATTGTTATTTATAAACATAAATATTCAATGAAAATAGAGAAGTATTGAAAATAGAGAACTACTCATCCTCTATTGCTCTAGACTCTAAAAATCACAATCAAAGTTCTATTAAAAGTTAACCCTAATCCATTTTACAGGCCCTTTAAAAATACATTAAAGAATTTAAAAATGAATGGAAATTTCAATCGCCGACCGCGACTAGTATTTCTTGGCAGTCGCTGCTATTGGAGGCGATTTGGTGCATTTATTGGGCTCTTGACTCGTCCAGTGGTTTATAACGGCCACGACCACTGCGTTCGGTAATGCCCTTGATAGGCAGGACTGTTACACTATGTATTTCAAATAGTGTTAGACTCGCTGACCGTGTCATTTGGTAAGAAACGTGTAACTAAAAGTAATTAACAAAGTCGGGTTAAAAACTTGGCCAAAAGTAGTTGTCATTTCATTAAAAGGTTTAAGATTACATGTGGGATCCAAAAAATAGACCTTTAGAAAGGTTATTTACAACTCAAAAGGTTACAATGAACCGACCTAAGCTCTTGAACCATGGTGGTCGAGCAGGCCGCATATGTACACACAGCCACCGAAGCTCTCCAACTCATGCTTGGTCCAGATTTTCATTTCCCTTACCTGCACCACATAACGCCCATGAGCCAAGGCCTAACATGAAAACATGAACATGCTTATAAGCAGTTTCTAACATATTACAAAATCTTATATGGCATGTCTAGCAGTAATAACTCATCTCTTGCATGCATTCTATCCAACTAAGTCACCATTGGGTCACACTTGGCCCATAACCCTATTTCTTGTTAACTAGCCATGGAGCTAGCCAAGCGTACTTGGTGCTTTGTTTTCCAAGAAACCATTGGGTCACTCAAGCGAATGCCACACTCCTAGATATGCCTAACCATTTTGGCCAGCGCTCATCGCGCTATTGTCGCCCTTGACTCATAAGTCAATCCTTTCAACCAAATAAACAGATAAACATACGTCAAATATCACAAGTATGCACAACACTATTAATATGTCTAATAACCCAGTCCAAGCATAGTCATAATCATGTTCAACAATCGGGCCAACCCCTAATCATATATATCATGTATTGGTTGTAATTTTCTTACCTCTGGTCATGGCACTGGTTAACGACAAACGACCCTCGAGCACGTTCCACTTTCGAAGCCCTAGCGGTACCCCTTTCAAGTAAATAAAGGCTTCCAGTTCGAGTTCTAGCCTCCACGAACCTCAAATTCCACTAAATAGGGTAACAAAATCCTTTCTGAGCCCTTAGGTTTGGGTCCTCACAACTCAAAATGAGAACTAGCCATTTGTAGAGTCCAAGAACTTTACTTAGCTAATTATTTAGTAGTATTATAGTATGTATAGTATTATCTTTGTTACTGTGGATTTTTGGTTCAGACCGGGAATTATTTGGACACTCATAGTAGTACTTGTAGATTTTCTAAGTTTAACCTATAGTTTAAGAATATTAATTTTAACCTAAGGTTGATTAATATGACTGATATTAAGGATTATATTTATTGTACTATAAGGTTTAGATATCAACCAATAGTATTTTAAGCACATGTTATGAATGGTGATTAAGGATTAAGTATTTTTTAGGATTAAATTTAATAAGGAGTAAAGTTTGAATGTTATAGGGTCAGTCAGCAGCTTTGAATATGTTGAGGGCTTAGTCAAGGCTGTTTACTCCATTCAAACTTAGCTAAAATTGTGTAATTTCGTGTTTAAATATTCAGCGTGTGCCGATATATCGCAACTATAGGGGGCGATATGTCGCAGCACGTAGATACGGAAAACACGAAACGATGCACGGTCGCCTCGGGCATACTGGCCCAGGCGATATATCGCCTACAGGGGGCTATATATCGCCTCCTTCAGCATATGTTCAAACGTTTTTGAATTCTTTTCCTTTCAGCCATTCAAACTCCTTCATAAGTCCAGCATGTTTTGAACGAGTCTTCAGCCTCTGCTGAACGATTATTCAAATTATTTTCACCTAAAATGCCATTATTTTTATTCAAGTAAAATCAAGATACTTTCATTCCCAAACTCTATAAATAGGACCTAGTACCCAGCCATTATTCACCTTTTCCTCTAAGTTCAGAAGCTGCAAGTGCTAGGAGAGTGTGAGAGTTAAACACTTGGGTGGGAAAGTCATAAGCTTAATCATCTTTAGCTTATCAAACACTTGGGGAAGTAAGGTTCTTTAGTATTTCGGTTGTGGTTAGATTGGTCTTGCAAGTCTTTGAGGTAAACCCGAAACTCTATTTCATTTGTTTCATGTTATTTTCTTTCTCAAAGCCTTCTACTCAGTCCCCTAACCTCATTCTTATTTTGGTTAGGGAATCCAAGTTCTTAAACACATAAGTTGTGGTAAGCATATTTCTCAATGGTTTAGTCTTCCTATTCATTTTCATTTCTTCTTCTTCATAAGACTCACTCTTTCTCATATGGTTTTAGGAGTGTTCCAAAAGTCCCAACTCAGTCCATCATATCCCGGTAACTTTGGTAAGGAAAATAGGATAGAATCTATGTGTATTGCTTATGTGTTATGTTATGAAATATGATATGTTATGAATATGTTATGAATCTATGAATATGTTCCAAAAGTCCCAACTCAGTCCAAAAGTCCCAACTCAGTCCATCACTCTTTCTCATATGTTTGTAGACTTGGGCTTATGCCCTATTTGACTAACAAGACCCCAAAAAGATTATGGGCATATGCCTACTTAGCTAGTAGGACCCCACTAATCTCATGGGCATAAGCTTGTTTAGTCTATGGGACCCCAAGTAATAATGGCCATTATAATAAGTGTATGTATTAAGTGTTATGATATGTCTTTACGTTTATTATGAAATTTATGTGTATGACTATGTGTTAGATTTTCCTTGCTAGGCATTAGGCTCATTCCTTTTTGTTTTATGTGCAGGAAAATAGCTTTAGAGGCGGTAAGATTCGTGACGCTTAGAGGATGTGTATCGATGGTGAATGGAGTCAAGGGGTCGAGCGTTATTCGATTCAAGGATGTAGTCTCATTTGATCTTTTATGGTTTTATATGTATTTTCCGCATTTCTTATGTAATTCTTTTCATTTAAATCATGTTTTTTTTTTAAATACAATGGGATCCCATATCCTTCTTAGTATTTATTTGTAAGTAACTCTTATTTTACAAGTTACTCAATAAAATTATGGTATTTTCGTAAAAATTTAAGTTTATGTATAGTTTCGTTAATGGTCCAAAAAGTCTAGATTAGTGGGTCATTACAGTTGGTATCAGAGAAACAATTCCTTTGCATGAAGTTCTCCTCGATACACACGCTCGAAGCTCCGAATCTGACCGCCAAGTAAGTGTTTAAGTTACAAGTTACTTTGCCTATGTGTATAGCTAACAACTTTAGTGTTTATGTTTCAGTTAAGAATGAACGGAGCTTTAACCTACCAAGATATCTGAGCCATTAAGGCCTTAAAAAGAATAAGGGAGCCAAGAAACACCGTAGGAGCCCTAGAAAGGATCACTCGAAGGTTGCTTTTGTTTCACCAAGAGATAGGTGGCCTTCAAGAGGCTAAGCAAATAATGCTAAGATCAACAGAACAATATGTACTAGTGATTAGGCTATTTAAAGATTTCCATCCTGTAATAGCAGCTTTAGAAGAAATATGGGAAGAAATGCATGAGGAGGATGAATGACCATTAGCGATGAGATACTATTTCCTCTTAGTTAGGTTTACCACAAAATTTGAGTTTCAGTTCACAAATGAGCAAAAACATAGGATTCTCACCAACCTTCCTAGAGGACGTTTCGATGCACATGACAATGATGACTATGAGCAGATAGATGATGATATGTTAGATGACAGAACGGATGTAGAAGATCCCAATTTTTAGATTAGTAGTTTTTATTTGTTTTATTTACTTTTTATGTTATGATTGTAAATAAGTGAAAAATCTTTTCCAAATGAATAACATGCTATTTGAATATCATGTATGAGTTTGATTTTTATTTTCGCAATCATAATAAATACTAAATAAAATGAATAATGACTAAGTTCGGTGATGGTGGATACAAATCAATGAACCAAGTTTCCTTATTGAGAGTTAGGGGGCCATAGTAGTGGGAACGATTTTACTGATCCCAGCCCTCCCTCAATATGGTTAACTTTGGAACAAAGATAAGTTTCGAGCCTGAGAATTAAGTCATATAGGATGATTAGAAACACACTTAGAAAATAAAGATGACTTATTTTTCTAAGTATAGAAACCCACTCTAACTAATAAAGACTTATATTTTTTTTTCATAAGAAGTCATAATAAATAGGTCCGAGATATGTTTGTTTTAGAATAAGTTTTGCCTTAGAGCCTATTAGGAAAACTTCTAACATGTTTCTTTCAACTGTTAGAACTCTGCTACGATGTCTCTCCGAAGATCTGCACGCACCAACGGAAACGCCTCCAACGATGTTCCAGCGACCAATGCGGTCCCTACAGTTCGCCGAAGGGGAGTGCGTGCTACTGCTCGCCGCAACGCGCCGGCACAGCCAGCTGACAACACTGCAGAGATTTCCAGACTGCGACAGCAAGTCGAGGAACTTCTGTAGCAACAACGCCAACAGGCTCAATCTCAGCCTCAGCCTCCGCCACAGCCGCAACAGCAGCCACAGCAAATGGCCCCAGCACCCCAGCAAGTTGGTCCGTATGGGGGATGGCCTATGACGAATTACGCGCCGTACCCAGTACAACACATGGAGCCAGTGTACGAGAGGTTCCGCAAGCAGCACGCTCCGAACTTCGAAGGGATTACAGACCCCTTTGAAGCAGAAGAATGGCTAAGGAATGTGGAGCTGATCCTAGCCCACATGAATCCCAGTAATGCGGATCGCATATCCTGCGTCTCGTCCTTGCTCAAGAAGGATGCCAGGATATGGTGGGACTTGGTCCAGCAATCCCATGATGCTGCCACCATGACATGGACCCGATTTGTGGAGCTGTTCCACAAAAAGTACTACAATTCAGCGATACTTGCTTTGAGAGTTGAGGAGTTCACCAATCTGAAGCAAGGGAATTTAACAGTGGCAGAATATGCTCGTCAGTTCGACCGCTTAGCAAAGTTCGCAGCAGAGTTAGTTCCAACCGATTATCTGAGGGTGAACAAATTCGTGAGAGGACTCCGACCGAAGATTGAGATGGGGGTTAAACTAGCAAACCTTCATATGCCGACATTCTTGAGACGGCAATCGAAGTAGAAAGGTTGTAGGCCAACGTAAGCAAAGAAGAAGCCAGTAAGCCTGAACCCAGACAGCAGAGCCAACCTCAGGCCAGTCGGAACAACAATCAGTCTAGCAATAGCGGCAAAAATCAGTCCAACAACAACGGTAACGGAAAGAAGAGAAGGCATCCTGACAACAAGCAATCTGACAACAATAAAAGGGCACGACCAACTTCTTGGACCCAAAGATGTTAGAGAGGCTCAGGACGTAGTGGAGCTGATTAGAAAGCGTATGCTCGCTGCTAAGAGTCGAAAAAATAGTTATGCGGATGCCAAGCGACGAGATGTGTAATGGGAGAGAACTAAATGGATGGACTGATGGAAGATCGAGGATGAGGTTATATTTTTAGTCTCTTTCATTGATGTATTTATTTTTTCGCAATAAGTTTTTGATCAAATAATTAAAGGTGTATGTTTTCTTTATGATTTTATGTAATAATAATGGGATCTCGTATTTTGATTTTTATAATAAAGTTCTATTATTTTATGGATGTATTCTAAAATAGTAGCTATGTCTTAGTAGTTTTATTGGTCTGAGGTCTTAGAATTAGTTGGGGCATTACACAACTAATATAAGAGACAATAACCAAGACAACAACCATCAATAAATCAGCAATCATAAACTAGAATCAATGTCACAACAATGATAATAAGGTTAGATTCACTACCTCCTTTGATAGAAATCAAAACTCAAAATGGCCACCACCTTTGATAACACCCCTAGGGATTTCAAAAATTGCAAAGAAGAAAAAGAAAACTTAGTGATGAGAAGAAGACTAATCTTAAGGAATCAAACCCAAATCGAAACCAAGTCAAGGCCATACCTATCAAGAATTTCGAACTCCTCCTCTTCTTCTTTCCTTCTTCTTCTTCACAATCCCTCTCTCTCTCTTTCTCTCTTTCATTCTTTCTTTCTCTCCTCTCTCTAAGCCTCACGAGCTCTTCCTCTCTCTCTCTCTATCTATGGAGTAGTCGACACACAAAAATGGCAAGGAAAAAGGCTTCTCTTTCCTTTTATCTCCCAAAGCCTAACCCTAAGAGGATTTAACCAATAAGCCAATGGGAAAAGGTATGTCCCATAACCTAATTTCCTTTATTTTTTATTTTCTTAAATTAAAAGGAATTAATAAAATAAATTAAAAAAGATGTCAACAATTTACTTACCCAATTTAGCTAAAATCATCGAATTTAATTTATTGAATTTTAAAAACTAAATGGGAAAGAAATCCCTCCTTTTCCACTCTCCTAGTCGACCACCTCACTCCCATCAGTCTCTCAATACATGGTCATGGATAGCCTTTTCACACTCCATTTCTCAATTTTCAACCTTCTAAAAATAGGTATAAATCTACTAATAACTTACCCCATAATATTTCTCTTATTTTCTATTTTTTTATTATAATAATAAATAAAAAAATACAATATTCATAGAAAATTAGTGCATGCTCACCATGCATACCATGCACATGCACACACACAAGTGCTCAAGTTAATCTTTACTAACCATGCACCTTGGTGCACACAACCAAAACTCAAGGACTTACAAATTAAAATGATTAAATAAAACAACTAAACTTTTAATAATTCACATAATACATACCAACAATTAAAACAAATAAAAATAAATTTCTAACACTTAACAATTAATAAAAAAAAATCACACAAATTTAAAAAAAAAATGGTGCGCTACAGTGACTTGTAATAAGGCTGGCCACGACTAATGAACATTTTCTATGCACACGTGCATTTTTCTTCATTTCTCGCGTTTCTTCAACAGCGGCCACTAACGATATTTTAACCATAACTTCCTTGAAATATATCGGAATTGGACGAGTCAAAAATGTAAAACACCCTATTCTATTACTTTGTAAAAGTCTCACTTATCTCATAGATAATTATAAAAATACCACTTAAAAGATAAACTCGGTGGGGCCTTGATAAAACATGCAAGTTTGGACCCAATAGTATAAAAAACAAAAAATAAAGAATTCGTATGCAATGTATAAAGAAAATAAAAGTTTAAGTCCCACGGGAATATTTAAAAATAAAATCCATAATATAGTTTTATTAAATCTCGGTGCTTATATTGATAGTTTATTCGTTAATTGGAATCCACAACGTACGTCATACACACTCAGACGTCAGAACTCCCCACATCACGACGCGTGCTAGAGAGAAACCTTATCTATTACTTGAAAGGGAGAAAGTAAGTGGGTGAGCTAAAAGCCCACTAAGGAGGTACAACAAAATCAATGATAAGACAAGAAAGACATATAATATAACAGGACAGTTCATAACATCTTCAAACTCATATTTCATAATCATAAATGAAAACATAGTCATACATCACATGTATACAACATAAGAATACTCTTTGTGATCAAGGCACATGTGTTGTCCATGTCACATTTTTGAGGTAACTATTATAACTGGGCTTGTAAAACCTCCTCTATGAGATAAATAGGATCTCAAGTCCTTGAATAACCACGGTGCGTCCGCCATTTGAGTTACGTCATATCCTTAGTAACTCCTTTGTTGTGTTGCATTCAGCACACTAGAAACATTCTCTTTTCATTCATCATAAAAACACATGAAATCCAGTTCACATCAAAACAAAGAAAATACAAGTTGCATCATACATGTCATAACATATCAAGATAGAATTCTACTATTCCATATCACTTGGTTTAATATCAAAACATAGCATCATGATTTACATAGTTCCTTATTTCTTGTAGCATACATGTCTTACCATTTCATAGCATAAACATATAAATTCTATCTAACTTCCTTACCTCAAGTCTGAGCAAAGAAAAATGAGAATACGTCACAACAAGCCTATAATCATAACCAAAGCTTCTTCTCTTAGAATCATGTAAGACTACTCATGTCCAACATACATACCCAACGTGTTCATGGGCCATGTACACGTGGCATAAGTTGCACTATAAAATTGGAATCAAAACATCAACAATCCATTAAATATAATCACAAAACAAAAATAAAGCTAGTGATCAACTACCTCATTTGATAGAGTTCAATACTCAAATTGGTCACCACCCTTGATCACTCCCCCTAGGGATTTTCGAACATCACAAGAACAAGAGAAGAGAAATCAAACACTAGAAATTAAGGAGAGGATCTAGACTTACAAAATCAAAAAAACCAAGAAAGGTCATACCTATAGAGAGATTCGAACCCCTCTCTTTTCTTCTCCTTCTTCTTCTCTTGTTTTTTTGTTTCTTTCTTTCTCACACACTCTCTCTTTCTATCTTCTCTCCTCTAACCGACGGTTCCCAAGTGCAAAATGATCTATTCTCTTTCTTCCTTTTAATTAATCCAAAAGTCAATAGCCTAGCCTAGTGGGAATGGGAAACTTTTCCAAACCTAATCATTTTAGTTCATTTATTTTATTTGATTTTCTTAAATAAAGGAATTTACACATAAATTAAAAGCAGAAAATCTTCCATTTTCCCAATTTGTCTAGCAATCATCATTTTTTATTTTATTGATTTGAAAAAATAAATGGCGATAAAATCCTTCACTTTCCCACTCCATTTCCGTCCACCACTCTCCCTTTTCCTTTTTTTTTATTTCTTAATTAAAAAAAATAAAACAAAATCTGTCATCAATGCTGAGAAGTTGGAGAAGGAAACTAAGAACAACAAGGTTAATGTTAGCAAACTTTATGTTCAGATGCTTAACAAGGAAATGGCTCCTTTTGCTCATGTGATTTGGTGCAATCTAACTGGCAAGCTACTTTGGGGCACTTATTGACTAGAGACAAACTGGTGAGATGCCATATGCAAGTGCATTCTGTCATGTGTCAAACTTGTGAATTGCAGCAGGAAAGCCATGACCATCTGTTCTTTCAATGTCAGTTCTCTCAGCTGGTGAAAAGCCGAATTGCTGCTTGGCTGGGGCTTGATATCTGGCCGGTTCAGTTCAAGGATTGGACTGCTTGGATGTTGGGGAAGCCGAAGGGTCTGCAGCAAAAACTGTTGGCAGCTGTCTTAGCTGGTTCGGTGTATATGATTTGGTGGAATAGGAACCAGTGCCTGTGTAAATTCTGTTCTATGTCTGTGAATAAAGTTGTTGTTTTGTTGCAAGTTTGCTTGAAAGCCAGAGTTGATAATCTGTCTAGATCTAAGTTGGAGAGCAAAGATGTAGCTTTCCTTGAGAAAATTAATCTCTTGTAAAACCTCGGTTAGAGGGGCTCTATTTGAGCTTGTTTTGTAATTGGCTTGTGTTTCAATATATTCTTTGTTTCATAAAAAAAAAAAAAAAAAATCATGTGTAAGAAAAACTATTGCATTCTCACCATGCAACCATGCAAATGCACACACCCAATTGCTCATGTTCATCACTACTTACCATGCACCTTGATGCATACAATCAGAACTCACTTTGTAAAAAATTGTTTTTTTTAATATATTAAATAATAATTTTTTATGAAGGTGGGATCCACGAAGTAAATGAGACAAAGTCTCTATTTTTTTCTTTATTTTCTTCTTTCCTTCCTCGTCAGATCTCTCTCTATCTCCTCCCTTTCTCTTTCTCTTCGCTTTTCTTTCTCTTCTCTTCCTTTTCTCTTCTCTCCGTGGCAACACACCATCACAAAGACCTAACAACCGGCGACCACCATTTTGGACACGCGGCAGCTCATTGGATTCTCCATGCTCCGGCGACCTCAACCACCTAGCAACGCCGCCCAACTGTTTAGAATTGCCAATCAAAGTTTTGGTCCGTCAACTTTGGCTGTGTTTTTTGACCCACTCAGGCAACCTCTCGCCTAGTGGTTGATACCTTTGGAACCAGTGTGGAGAGAGGAACAAAACCCACAAAACCATTCCAGTCTACTCGTCACTTTTCTCCCGCGAGATTTTTGGTATCTCCGCCACTTTCTGGCGACTTTTCGACAAGTCGAGCGCTTTTTTGACCAATGTTTGGCATGAACGTGATCTTCTCGCCGATATGGTCATTTTGATATACGCCACGCCTACCTTCGTAGACGTTTCTGATACACCGCTCACTGCCACCACCAACTGCTACTGTGAATCGCTTGGGTGAGGTTCCGGAACATGAAATTTTAAATATGGTCATATTATATCGTTGGACACATTTTTGAATAAGGAATGCAATGATGATAATCGTTTGTTTAGTTGATGCATGTAGGAAAAACGTGATATTAAATTGGACTAAATCAATCTAGGATCATCATTAAGCTTAGGAGTGTCGCTTTGGACTCGGATTAAAAAATCTTAGGATGTAGGGACTTAACTTGACTATTGGACTTATTATACTCGTATTGAATTCCATTAAAAATATTCCAATTTTGATATTTATAAAATGTTTGAAAAATTGAACGCTTAATCAGCATGTTTTCTGATCTGTTCTGAGGGCATTGAGTGCCAAATATCTTTGTGTTCACTTATTTATGCAGGTTATGATTTTTGGGTTTTATTCAAATACAGTCGTTATGCTAGCCAATTTTCTAAAAAATAAAATGAATATTTGTTAAGTACAGTTCCTAGTGCGCATCAAAAATTGCGGTAATGGTAGTATTATATTCAACAAAAAAAATTCGTATAAACAACTTTATATGAGGATCCTTTAAAATGAAATATGTTAATCAAAAAAATATGTGTATGTAAAAATAATACAAAATGATTTACCTCTTGTAGCCTATCAATAATCCTTGAATCTTTTCGTATATAATTCGATCTTTCTATCCTCGCTTGATTATTCACACCAAGATTTTCCAAGACGTTCTCTACACCTCAAGATGTGGGCGGGCACATAGAGAAAAAGAATCAAATTTTGTGAATCAAAAGTATTCTCAACACATAAGAATCTTGATTATAGGCTAGAGAGAAAGGTTTATCCTTTTGTGAGAAAAAGATGATCAATTTTTTTTGTATTCTTCTTGTAAAACTGTTGTTCTCCTATTCTCTATCATTTAGAATATATATGTATTATTATCATAACAATAATAAAATATAATTGATCATTTCAATAATAATAAATTAAATGATAATTAGAGACAAAGTCCTACATTCCATTATAAAACCCTTTTCAAAATGTTTATTAATTAATAAAATAAAAAATCAATATCTGATCACTATTAGTAGTGGTACACGCATAGAGCAGTCCAGGAAGACCTATGCATGTAACACCTCCCTAAAACAAGGGGATTTGATTTTTCATGCATTTTTATTTTAATTAATTAATAATTAGAAATTCAAATAAGGTTTCATCTTTTTTAAGGAAAAGATCACAACTTAAATTTCAAAATTTAAAATTCCAAATTTTAATTTCCATTATCATTTTATTATTAATTAAATAAATATAATAATCAAAACAAATTTCGGACAATCCATATTTATCCTTTCTCACTTAAATAAAATAATTGATAAAATCAACTTCTTTTATTTTTATACAATTTCGAAAATTGCATTAATGCAATAATAAATTGTATAGCTTCAATTAATGCATAATTGTATATTTATCTTGAAGAATAAATATTCTCTCAAATAGCCTATTCACAGTTTGACCCTTGCATCAACTCTTTACCTTGAATAGTGTTGTTAGAGCTGCCCCAGAGACTTACGGACCAATAATTCCAAACTCCAATAAATAAAAGATTATTAAACAAAAATCTTTGATTCAGTAATCATATTTATTAATCTCATGATTATTCTCCTATAAATATAAGACTACACTCTTCAGAATTAAAGACATATATTTACTGAGTACTTTATTGTAAACATAAAGTGTCCATTGATATAATCATTAAATACCAATTAATCCTCTATTGATGATTCATAATAACTGGGAATAAAATTACCATTTTACCCATTTAATTACACCTTGATTCCTAGTGTACCATTGACTTTACTAGTAAAGGTCAATTCATAATCTAATTATGAATTAGACGTCAATAACATTTTTAGTTCCGAAAGCCAACCAAATAAGGAACCATCATTCAATCTATAAGAAGGTATAGATTCTAATTCTGTTAAGCTATGTCCTCAGCCATATACATCATTGGGTCCCCAAAAGAATATTTCTTAGCCCGATCATTCTGAAAATTCATAACACATGAATCAAAGGATCAAATGACATATATAGGAGTTCATAGTAACCTCAGGATTAACATCAGTTTGTATATGATCATCAGTTGATGTGTTTTCTAATACTACGAAAAATTATTTAAACAAGTATGCAAAGTACCTCCATTAAAGTGTCCTACTACACTAGTAACCCAAATCTAGGTCACATATATTCATAATACTAGTGGATTGTACTAGTAGTAATTAATCTAATGATTCAAAAAAAATATTTTACTACGAACTATTTAAGTCCGTTATCTCAATCTCGATCCTCTCGTACCAATATGAGATTGAGACCACAAAGAAGAACATGGTAATTTTATGATATTTACTTAATATTATTATCAATAATATAGTACATAAGCTACATATACAAAATAATTCAATTCATTTATTCATTTCATTAAAACCATTGTTGAGTACAATTGCTTTAAGGGCACTATTCCCAACAATACGTTTCTTTCTTTCCATGTTTACCTGCATTTGGTTATACTAATGAGAGCCATAGTGATCATGATTTGTGCATGTTGTTATTTCATGACCTAGTCTCGGTGTCATCATAGGTAGATCAGGTGTCCACTCATGTGTAGGTGTAAAGACCCAGCATCTGTATACAGGAATTGTTCTGAGCCTTCCCCTTGTGGTTGTTATTAGGTCCGACTATCCAGTTTAGGATGTCAATTTTTCTATGGTGGGTAATGGAAACTAGGGATCTAGTGGATGGTGTGATGTGCATCTGTTGCTTTGATCTTACGATTATTTATGGTTTCTCTCTATTTTGGTTTATACATGAGGATGTATGTTTTGTTTTCAAAGCTAACCATGCAGGGGTTGTATTAAACCTTTGGGTCATATGATATTAGTTGCTTTCCTACTTGACTTTATAAGCTCACCCCCTATATTTCTCCCATTCCAGGAACCCAGTGATGTGAATGTGGAAGGTGAATAATTGATGGAGCCAATGTGTTTAACCTAGTTCTATTTAGTGCCACGATCCTATCATTTGAACATTATATATATATATATTTGATTTGGAACCTAATGGTCCATATATATAAATTAGCTATGTAATAGTTATGAATGAGGATTGATGGATGCTAAGTATTATTTTTGGTGCTTTATGACTTATTAAATTTAACTGTTTAGTGACTACATAATTGTGGGAATATTACCATTCTATGTGTAATGATATATGATCTTGCTTTTATAACTAATATTTTTATATATAATTATAGGAGTTATTCCATTCTTTTGACTTATAATTATAGTACTATTTCATTTTAAATCAAGGATCATTTATAAAGACTATTTTTCCAACAATGGTCAAAGTTTGACCTTTGACCACCCAAGTTATGGATATTACAAATCTACCACAGCCTAGGGCAAGGGTCATGACAGAAAAATGGTATCAAAGCCTTGAGTTTAAATTCCTCAAAGTGTGTCACCAAATAGATTAAATTTATTTTTAAAGTAAATTTTTTTGATATATAATTGCATATGTATGTAGAAAGCATCCATTCCTCACTAATTGTTTAGCTTTAAACTCTCTAACCTAAGTGTTCGCCGTCAAAACACTTTTGGGAAGCAGCAACGGCCATAATTAGTTACTTTTTTGAAAAGGCGCTAACAGATGTGACGGGTCATACGGAAGGTCGGTCGAGTAAGTTTATTATATGCTAGTCGCAGTAAAATAAACTTGGGGGCAAATTTTTACCCAAAAAATAACTACCTGATGACGTGGCATAATTAGCCTACACGTGGGATACACGTGACTGTTTAAGTGAGTATGATTTGGTCGACCATCGAACAAAAAAGAATTGTCTCATCAGACATCATATTTATGGGCAACTAGTCTGATCGTAACTTTTCATTTATTTCCTTCAGATATGTAATCTTATAATTACATATTAATAGCAATTTCCATTATTATTTAGATACACGTGTATTAAATGTAATTAAGACCCATCGGCCCATGTAGAACTCCTGAGCCTATAAGTAAGAATCAAAGGGGTCAAGAGAGGGGACTTTTGAACTGGGGAATTCGAAGAGAGAAATATAATGTTTTTATCCACCATAAATGTATTCATCCAAAAGCTTGTGAAACTCGTGAACCTTAGTTCATTGATCACAATTCTTGGAATTCTACATCAATAAGAACACTATGTGGACGTAGGTTGTTACCATTTATTGGGGCCGAACCACTATAAATCTTTTGTGTTGTTTATCTTTTCGTCTTGATTTCATTTCATTTCTGTTGTTTTACTTGACTCCGTGTCGTCGACCAATTTGAGGGTCAACACTAAGAGAATGGCTCTGAGAGGAAGGGCAACAAGGAGAAGGCCTGCAGCTGAAGTCCCTGAGGATGAGGCTCCCCCTCAGCCAGCTACATTCCTAATGAATGCCATTCTTGAGGCATTAAGAAGCCTTCCTACCAAAAAGATGGATCCAATCGTAGAGTCACCGCTTCCAGATCTTCCACCGGATTTAAATGCTCGAGTTTGAGGGTGGGCAAGACCCTATGAAGGCTGAAAGATGGTTGAGGCAGATTAAGAAAATTTTGAACACCATGGGAACACCTGAAGAGTATCAGGTGTATTTTGTGGTATCCATGTTAGAGGGTAGTGCAACAGATTGGTGGGAAACTTTGAGTAGGACCATCGAGACTGGAGGGATGACTTGGAGAGACTTTGAAAGGGTCTTCAGGGAGCAATTGTAACGCCCTACCATCTTAGAGTGGTTACTAAGTGAGTTTAAAATGTGCATTCAACTTGCTAAACAAGCATTTAGCTCAAAAGTGTAACTAAACTGTATTAAAATCACATAATTTGAAAATGTAATAATTCGTTGAAAATTATACGTGTTTTACATTAGGAATCTCAAAAAGAAAATACTATTTATAAATATTTACAACTCAAAATGTGTTTAAAGTCGACTAAATGACAAAATGAGATTTAGTACAAAGCAACTCCCAAAAATACCCCTGGTCGTGGCGGCCAGGTAGACCAGACATATACGCGTCACCTCACGCTCTCCGTACTCATGGTTGGCCAATCTTCCCCTTGAACTTACCACAGAGCACCCGTGAGCGGAAGCCCAGAAAGAAAACCCCATACAAATATATAACATATGCATATAAATCTCTCAGCATATAAACAGGCCATCAATAGGCCATACACATACGGCCATGCCATCCAAGGCGGTTTACCAGGCCCCAGCTTCTTGAGCACCGAAATCACGAGCACGGTCCTCTAACCTGAGCCTCGTTAAAAACCTAGTCACAACACATACATAACACTATCATTACTAACCAATTTATAATCGTCCCTCGGAACCAATCCTGTGCTCTCGGGACTTCCCGTTTCCTCCCAAAAGGTAGCAAAAGCATCCCCCAAGCCCCATAGGAAAAAGCCTAAAAACTGAAAATTTCCCCTACCAAGAAATGGCCAAGCGCCACGGCACTCCCCTATAGGGACCACGATGCCCAGAATGGTGCCCTTCCCTGATGCATCCTAGCGCTGCAGCATGGAAGAAGAGGGTCGGGGCACCCATACGCGAACACAGAAATCTGGGTTTTTCCCAACATTTTCCCCGAGGCAAAACACTCCCAAATCAATACCAAAGCATACCTAAGTCTCAAATTCAATCCAAAACCCCATATAGACCATCAAAAAACTTTGAAACATCTACAACAAGCCTAGATACACATTCAAACCTATGATTCACAAATTGGTTTAAAACTTTATAAAACTTAAACCAAAACAGAGATAACCTTAGAAAAGCATGGAATTCTTACCTCAATTAAGAATTCGACCTTGAGCTTCCTCCAATTCCAACTCAAGGCTAAGCCCCTTATGATTACCAAGCTGAATCTCACACTAACCAACCACAAATCCAGCTTTCAGCTTCCAATCTCAAACTCTCAAAGTCAATCTTGGAAACTTAAAGAAAACAGAGATGAATTCCTTACCCCTAAGCTTAACACACCCTTGAGCTAACTCTCCTAGGCACAACAGCCAAAATCCTTCAACTTCTGAGTCCAAAATCCCCAAGACTCACCAAGCTCTCAATCATCAAGGGGAGGGGAAAGAGGAAACTGCATGGGAGAGAGAGAGAGCTGATAAGTTCTATTTTTTTTTTCTTTCCTTTGCCTTTCTAAGACATTCTAAAGTTTCCCAGTCCTTATCTCATCATAACCTGCTGCCCAAAACACCCAATTGCCCTTTCAGTTACCCTAAGTCCTCATATGCCACCAAGGGTGATTTAGTCTTTTAACACATCCCGCTAAATCCTCGAGTATGCCTAAAAATCCCCGTTTTAATCCCGACATGTCTAAACTATTACTATCACTAACTGCTACTCAATAATTCCCGAACACTTTATAATATTCCCAAAATACCTCTAAGCTCCTCCAGAGACGGGTATTTGACCCCGTTGTGACTTTTAGCGTAACTGCTCCCTAGGACCGTCTCGGAACGTGCATCACAATTATATCATCATTATACCACAAATATCACATTTATGCCCTCAACGGGCTAAAATTACAAACATGCCCTTAACAGCCAAACGGGGCCCACATGCATATTTAATCGCCTAAACATGCACTCTAATCACATATCCATTAAATTCACATATATTAATACAATATAACAATTATTGCCCTCGTGGCACGCTAATTAAGGCCCCAAGCCTTATTAGCAAATTTGGGTCGCTACTGCAATATTTTAACCCACCTCATTAAAGGACCTCAATTGGGTCTTTTGACATCTTAAGACAGGGAGATATGACCGAAAATGAATTCTACAAGAAGTTTGTAGATTTATCTTCCTATGCTTATGTCGGTACGGTCGATCAACCTTTTTTGTTTGAAAAGTTCTTGTGTCAAATCCTTCAATACTGGGTCTACTTGCCCTTATGACCTTTTGAAATTTGAATGAGTTTGTGATAGTAGCCTTATGGACTCAGGCTCATCAAGAAGGAATTGAGAAAAAGAATCAGGCCCGAGAAAGGGGAAATGATAGGAAAATGAACAAGAAGAATCAAGGGTGATGGTTATCCTAAGGACAACAACTTAGTAGGGATAGTAATAGTAACAAATATTCGAGAAAGATCCGAATTGGGCCGTATGGGTGTTTCAGTTATGGCCAACAGAGTCATAAGAAGATAGATTGCCCACAACAACAACAGAAGTTCTGACCATCACATGGAGGACCCATAGGAAGTTATGCAAGGTCTACTCCTTTCACAAGACAACCTAGGAGTAACAAGTCTTAGTCTTCATCATATGGTTTCCCACCTGCACTAGGGCAACAATCCCAATATCAACATGAGTTTAGACCCCAAGGTTTAGGATTCAACCAGGGGTCACTACAAGAAAAAACAGTATTCATAACACTTCAAAACTGCTAACCGGGAGTATTGATAACACTTCTGAAAACGCTAACATAGCCCTTGTTAATAAAAGTCCTGTCTTTTCTATAACAGTATTCAAATGTTATGTTCGATGTTATCTTAAACTATTCAATAACACATTTTTAGTTGCTATAATATTCAAATAATAACATTTAGTTAGAGTATTTGATTATAAATTTGAAGTTTAATCTTATACTTTATGCATAACACTTTCCAACTGTTATGAAAATTGTTATATTTGATCATTTTATAATGTTTTTAGTTCATTATATTATATAAATCATAACTTTTTGTCCCAATTATAATATATTATATAAAACAACCCTAATTATTGTAAACTCTCCCAGTAATAACATTTTGTTATTTTGTAGTATGCATTTTTAATTGTTGTAAAAAGTTTTTATTATTGTATTTTGATTAAAAAAATCACAATTGATCACAAGTGTAATATTAAATAGATCCAAAAATCTAAAATATTCAATATATATGATAAACCATGAGTATTTTTACATTTAAAGACGAACTACTTCAAACCATGACACTATCCACTTCAAAAATTCTATAGTCTTGCACATGTTTTGCTTCAAAAGTAAAAAACAGAAACATAACAAGATACACAAAAAGTAAACCATGAAGCTTGCTCCCCCCTCCAATTCATCATCCATTCCATTGTGCACTTGTCTTTGTTGTGAGGTTGATTTGCTTAGCTACACAAGAGTTTAAATAATTAATGCTTAAACTTAGAGTAAATAGTAAACTAAAAGAGTACAAAAAGAAAGAAAGTTAATAACCTCATTAAGACTTTATAAGATGGCCATGCAATTACACTAACTACAGCACATAGGCATAAAAGATTGAAGATTTATGCTTGGTAAAATACTCATTACAAAAGTTAGCTCAAACACTTTATGATTATGAAATGAAAATGCAAATGATACACCAACCAAACATATAAATATATATACATATACAATACAACAACTAATTTATAAAGACAACCTGACACATGAATTAGAATTAGATCAAATATAATGTTCCAAATAACAAGAGTAATGAATTTGCCATTTTTATTGTAGATTTCACTAAAGGACAATTAAAGGTTTCTCAAAATCATGCAGACCTAGTTTCCATAAACTAATCAAATAAATTAAAATGTCAAAATAGAGTGATGGTATTGTTCTGTTGAGATTATATATGAAACACCACAAGGAGTACAAAGCATAAACTAAGCACAACGATAGAAGTCAAAGATAAATTCTTAATCTGCATAATTCTTGCTAATTTATTCAGTAAAAACTTCAATTTTGTTAGTAAAAAGGACTTAATTACTAAAATATTAAAATTTTAGGGAATAAGCTACTAAATTGTAATAAGTAGAGTATTGTTCAAAGACTAATAAAGACAAATACCCAAAGCAAAATCATTATGGTAAGGTTCAAAGAGATATTACCACTCCTAATCCAAGCATCGTGTAAGTTGTCAAACCAAATCAAACTAGAGCATTTTTTCCAAAAGTGCCCTGTGGATACATGCAAATGGATTGTGACAAATGCTCTACAAATTAAAGTAATTCTAATATGATACTTCTAAGAAGACTTATAAAGAGAAATCTGTATGTTTCTCAAACATGGAACTTCTAAAATAATTTGCCAACTAAATTCATAATACAATTTTAACTTATATACTGGCACAGGGAGAAAGCTTGCACTCAAATTAAACAAATGGTCAACTAATATTTAGAGTGCATAATAATGTGGATATAATCATTGGAATGGTGGTATTTAGATTTATGGGTTATCTTGTAGACTGTTTTGTTAAGAAACTTGCCACCCACTACAATCACAGGGTTCAAAACATGGCTGCACCTAAAATGCAGATTTGGATGTTTTACATCCAAGCTCTAGAATAGCTGTTGATTACAAGTAGGCCTCAACCATATGATTCAAGTGGTTGAGGTAGAAGACACAAAGGAGAATATTACCTGCACAGCTCTTCCACTGTCAAGAAATAAAAAAGTAGTCCAAATGTAGGTACATTGTAACATTCTCCATTCCAAGTAATCTTGTTTCAAAGACATCAAATTCACTTTAGATGACCTTGAAAGAAAATGGTTTAGAAAATGATCTAGCCACTAATTTTGAGAGCTGTGTGTTCACGTTCTCTTCCATTACTTTCCGAAGTTTACTACACTTTACTTAAAGTTATATATTCCAAAAAATTCCAGTACTGTTTCATTCACTTATGGTATATTTTGATGAAATAATTTCCTTTTAATGAATAATGACCTAATTACTTGAGTTGAGATTATTAAGCTTCTTGAACTTTGATTTAAAATGTGAACTTTGCTAGAAAACATTCAGGCAAGGGTTACTTTAATTTTGATAAGAAAATGTGTGTCCCTGTGGATATGGGACATGCCTAACACATCTAATTACAATTGTATTGTTCTGAGTTGGTGTGGTGGGGTAGGGAAAGAAAGGCAAGAAATTGCAGAGAAAAAATATATTAGAATTTTTTTCTTAAAATTATGACATAGAATCCTTATCATGGTATATTATTTGGTCTCTGTCTTGATAATAGAATTTACAAACTAATACAGTTATAAATAATTTACTTAAGATAGTATTTCAGGTAATGACATGTTTAGTGAACCACTAATATCAAAGAAACATTCATTAGAATCAATGTTTTTCTTTGAGGGGCTTATTAGGGATCTAAAATGGCTCTATGATCAACATTCATTCGTTGCATTCGTGATTAATTCTATGTAATCAAATAAAAGGTCAATGGATTTTGAAGCTGGTACAAGAGATATTATTTGATAAAAATTGGCTGTAAGCAAAACAGAATTAATTAAGTGAAGATATAAATCATTCAAAATTTCTCATGGTTTAATCAAAGATTTCATTGGAAATTTTCTTCCATTAATTTTATATGAATGGAACCTTGTTTCTTAATTAGAATCAAGAGAAATTATTGGACACAAAAGTTTTCAATGCCAACATAGAATTAGAAAGAGCATACTTACAAAGCAATGTTTAAAGAAAGTGATAAGAGAACAAACAGTAGTAGAAAAATTACTCTTCAGAACAAATGAAACAAATAAACACTTATGCACAACCATTTAGGCTATGATTTATTTATTCATAGGCTTTTGTGGCTGTTCCAAATTTCAATTATATTTATATATTTATTTAGATGAAGACAGCAAGTGTAACGCCCTGGTTACCCCTGAACAGTTACGGTGAACGGTGAACCGGAAATTTGACCCGCTACCCGAGTCCTTTGGTTAAAAACGTGATCTAAGTGTTATTATCAGGTTAAGGTAGAAAACCAGTAAAAAGGAAAGGGTACGTTTCATTAAGTAAACAAACTGCTCATGAGCCTTTCAAAATGTTTACAAGTAGTTCGTAATACAAAAGAGTCGATACAGTTCCAAATTTACAATCCCCGCCGGCCTAAGTGGCAAAAATAGGGTAAACCCCTAGTTCCTCTGAGAACTCCTAGACCGTGGCGGTCAAGCGGCCCTGTATGTACACAACGTCGCCCAAGCTCTCCACTCAGGGCTGGTTAAGCTTTTCCTTCCTTTTACCTGCACCACGTAGCACCCATGAGCCAAGGCCCAGCAAGAAAACACAATGGAACATGATATAATATCAACAGCGATCATAGTAATCATTCAGGACTATCATTCCAGTAAATAGGTGACAATAACCAGTAGTCACAATAACGAGCATCGCTCCCTCTAGTCATGTGACGATAGGGTCACCAGGGCTTAATGGTTAAGTGTTTCTCTCATAAGCTCGATCAGGACAAGTGCATGGTGATTAGTCACCAACATAACCTTCCTCACGACTCTAAAGTCGAAGCTATGGACAACGTCCCTTAGCCACGTGACTAACGGTCACCGGGGTCGTATACCTTGGCTATAGACATCTGGTCGTAGACCAGGCAAGCGCTTATAAGTTCTTCGACCTTAGGGTCTGTCCCGCATTAATGCCATAGAGCCATTCAATGCGTGATCATCGACTTTAGAGTCGGTCCCTGACTAGTCAGTGTCTTAAACAGGTAATCAGCATTCATTAGCATTTATTATGCAATCCACGTTCACATATATCAACCAACGTGCCTCAATATCAAACCATGCATGTTAGATACCTGTACAGGGTGCAACTGTACTCATACATCGTTTTCTTACCTCAAGTTCGAGCGAGAGGTACGATAAAGACCACCCCTGAGAACGATCGATCTTTTAGTTCCTTAGTGGTTACCTAATCACAACCAATTATAACCACCATTTATGAGAATCCATAATAATAGGTTCTGAACCTAAGCACCACACTGGGGACCTCGAAACATGCCCACACGGTGAGTAGATTCGATCCCGGGCCTTAAGGATTGAAACCCCAAGTCAAAAACCCTTAAAAACACTCAAAACGGGGTTGGGAAGGAACAGGGTAGCGCTACAGCGCTCAACCCCTAGTGCCACAGCGCTCTACTCAGAACTTCCCAAGAGCCAAAAAAACTTCCTGAGGAGCACTATAGCGCCCTAGGGTGGGCGCTGTAGCGCTACCTCCAGGCCCAAACTCCCCTGAACCGACCTTCTTCAACTCCTTCGATTCTAACTCGATTTCCAAGCTTCCAAATCCTATTCTTGATGCCAAAGAAACCCAAAAACCATCCCAACACACCCCAAACATCACAAGCATGGGAACCCTAGCCAAAACTCCCAACAAAACCATGAATTCACCCTAGTAATCACAGCTGCAAAACAAAACCAAAACAGGGCAAACCAGAGAAAACCATGGTTTGAAACTTACCCAAGGCTCGGCTTATGATGGTCTTCAATGGTGGATCACACTCCCAAACTCCCAAGGCTTGCTTCCTAAGCTTGAATCCTCAAAATTAGTTCAAAAACCACAAAGAACAGTGAGGAGAAGAAGGTACGGGAGGACTCTTTTACAAACTCTGTTTTTTCCACTACTTTCTTCAGCCATCAAGAGTTATATCTATCCTAGGGGTGAAATGTCCATTTTACCCCTAGGTCATTAAATACTTTCTAAAGGCTCCCAAGGGCAAATTTGGTACTTCCTTCCTATCTCGTTAATCATAATTAACGCTCTCCAATTCCCGCTATTCTCAATGTTCTCAAATACCAATAATTCACATCCCGTTACCCTATATCTCCCGGTAACGCTCTAATCATCAAAATCACCCCGAGACTCAACCCAAGTCCCGACACTTAAACTTGTTGTGACTAAACCGCTAATCAATATTCTACGATCGTCTCATGTCGAATAGCTCGAACAAACCCACATCATAATGTGTTCTCAACACATATCATTGACATGCATACAATTAACATTATATTATAATATAATTCTCATAAACATACATAAACACATTTAATGGCGTAATTAAACAATTATGGCCCTCCCGGCCTACTAATCCAGCCATTAACCATAATAGGGAATCCGGGGCATTACAGCAAGCAAAACATAAATATCACACCAAGACATAATTCTTCCTCAGATATAGATTCAAATGAGCAATTTCTATTTACAACTTTGTCAAACAATTTCTTGTATCTTAAAAGAGAAGGTAAAGAGTATGATCTACATTGTTTTCTACCAAATTTTGTTAGTGCTATGATTTATTTGTGTAGAAAGAGGTTGTGACTTTTGTGGCAAGTCAAATGATATTGGTATTGAAAAATATATCTCTACATTTTGTTGACAAAAAACAGCCTGCAAATAATGAAAAAAGCCTTCAATAAGCAGAATTCTAGCAGATAATGACATGTCCTATTATGCATCAATAAGATTGGAAGAGAAGATAATGATTTTAAATGGTTATGGCTACTCTAATTTTGATATGAAAATGTGTCCCTTCAGATATTAGACATGCCTAAGACATCTTATTATAAATTTTAAATTTTATGTTCTGAGGTTGTTTGGTGGGGTTGGGGGCCAAGAAAAATGAACTGATATTTTATTTTAGGGTAGCCAGATCTGAACTTTGAATCCATAATGATGACTGATTAGACAATACCATGTGATTCCACAAGGACTATACCTCACTTGGCCCCTTCTAGCTAATTTTCTCTATAGTCTTGACCATTCATTTCAATGCAATAGATATATCTGTCCTATACATTTTATCAAAGACTATTGGTTATAAATACACATATGAATGGGGATCACTGCCATCCCAAGTTCTCAAACTCAAAAGTATCAAGCTAATTTCATGACTTTTATTTGATTGGAACCTTTTTTTTTTATGAATATATCATAGACTACTTGTCCCAAGTTCATGGTCTACATTCTGTTTTGGTATTTTCAGAAACCAAACAGAGTAAAATTCTTGACATAGATTATGATCAGCAATATACTTAGGAAAGTAAAATTAAATTGACTGTGCCTCATCACCAAGATAGGAGATAGTTTGTTTGTACAAGATACTTCATTTGAATTAAGTAGAGAGTAAAATTATGTTGTACTTTTGACAATTCTTTCTCTAAATTTTTTTAAAGAAGTCGCCACATAAAAAAAAGTGTATATTCTTTTATCAAAGTTATATTTCAAACGAGGATAAAGCCTTTTCTCTAATCATAAACCCTTCTTGCTACTTTTCTCAACCTAATATTCTATGAAATAGTGATTAAAATTTCCTCTCTATTACTGAGCAATAGCGAGGATTTTAAATGTCCTCTCTATAGTTCAGCAATAGAGACAAAGTATTAGCGAGGAAGTTTAATGACAATTTCGTTATCGCTATTCGATATAGCAAGGATTTAGAAAGCTTTAGCGACAAAAAAATTCATCTCTAAAACACGATTTTGTTTTAGTGCCAACACAAAATGATATTTTGGTTTCTTTAAGAAGGAAAAGGACCCTAAAAAGAGAAGCAACTCAAGCAGAGCTGCTTGCAATACAACTGAAAAGGACCTCAAAAGCTATACAAAAAGATTATTACACCATTTACAAGTATATGTTTTGAACAATCTAATTAATGTACCAATCATCAAACAAACCAAGCAAACACAATTCAATTATAAAATAGTTGTACTAGATAAGTCTATATAAAAGCAAACACCATTTTCCCCTAGACTAGCATCTAACCATCTGCCAATATCAATTCAACTAATTCAAAAACGCATGCATGTTTTCTTCCTTATCTCGATACAGCACACAAATTTCTCAGATCCTACTTCACTAAGACACACAAGTTCTCAACCTTCCGTTATCACCGCAGCACACAACAATGATCTCAGAACCTACTTCACTATAGATGAATATTTAAGATATTCAAACTCCTCTAACATTTGCATAATATTAAAACAAAGGTAAAAGGCATACCTCTTGCAAAATGCAAACAAAAGTAAGAGTCTCTCGTGAGAGATTGCTTGCACACCAAGTATTTTGCCTCTTCTCTTGGAGGCAGCCAACCAAAAAAGTGTTAACTATATTACAAAGAAAATAAAAATATAGAGATAGAGACATATATAAGCAATATGACAGCACCAAACAAAAATCTCATTATTTATGATCAAAACCCATACAATCAATATTATATATTTTCACATGAATAAAAGTCTGATAAAATCATATTATAGAATAAGCATAAATCAAATCTGTAAAATCCAAATTTCATACACAAAAGCCAACAAAAGGACTAAAGAAAAGGTAATCTAAATCCATATTCTCAAATCATAAACATTAAGTATTAAGCACCATATTCTTACACTTACAACATCTCTAATTTTTCTCTTTGTATTCTCTTAATTAGAAACAATTCCAACACAAAAAATTATATAAACCTGAACTAAAGGGGAAAGGGCTTACCTTCATCAGCTGCAGCAAAATAAATTATTATAAACAAAAGCAATAGCACAAACCAAAGAAATAATCTTTAAGCAAAACCAACAAATTAAAGCTCACTTAAAGGATCTTGACACAACCATAATGTGAAAATATAAGGTTTATTTATAAAAGTTCTAGCAAAAAAAAAAAAAATATTATAAAGCTGAAAATATAAATAACCAGTATGCAAGAAAACATAAAATTATGTCAAATAATAAAACATAACCAGTCATGTAATGAAAATTTGTTACATAATGATTAAAAATAAATTAAATATCACTTTAACATACATTTTAAATCAAGTTAATGGTACTTTAGTACTTTAGAAAACACAATCAAAACTATGGTTCTTTTAACACATAAGAAACTGAAATGCACTTTAGAACAAATAATAGCAAAATTTTCTTTATTGACTTACTTTCTGATTAAAATTAGCTCAATGAAAGGGCTAACTTAAATATATGTAGGCAGCAAATGAAAATAATATGAAGTCACTCAATTTCTTAATTGAATAGAGATGAAATCAAAAGCTCAACACCTTGAATTTGATCCAAACTAAGTGGAAATTCTTGAGCCAAAAACTTGAGTCTCAAAGAAAATAAAGATGGGATCAAAAGCAAGAGCAAACTTAGTAGGTCATTTCTTCAAATGCTGAGAGTAGATAAACCATATACATAAAATAATTTCATGATTATAAATGAGCATACTTGTATAAAAATATTTCACCTTGAGTTTTCCAATTGCCTTCAAGCTTAAGATCACTAGATCAGAGTCTAAGTGCGTGCCTGCACAAAGAATTAAGAACAATGTCATCCTAGAAAACATTAAGAAAACTTTCAGCATCACAGATGTACTTACTTCAACAACCATGCAAAAGATAGAAATCAAAACTAATTAAGTGCTTCTAAGTCATAATACAGTGGCCAAAGTTATAAATATAGAAAGTGCAAAAAGTAAGAATTAAGTATTCGTCAACCAAGAATGAGACAAATTAAAAAGCTTAACTAATATGAGAGGGACAGGTATATGTCTAAACATTCACAAAGTTTTTTTTACCAAAACAAGCATGTTCATATGAAATGAAAGATACAAATGCTCAAAAGCAGAAATGCAACTAAGTTGAAGGGCCACTAAGATATGCAATGTTAGAGCGTCAAAAACAGAAAAGAGAAACAATAGCTCCACCACTTGAACCTCATACATGAAAAATTCCTTGTACCGTATTTGCAATTAATGCTAAATGAAAAAGAGAACTGAGGGCCAATAGAATTGGTCTAATATATTCAAATGGAGTAAGCAAGCAATCACTAGAGTACCCCTGTACCAATGACAATGGTTTTATAATTATTATGTGAAGAAAAAGTTCTTTCTCAACCATCAGTGTAGTTCAAAGGAAAGACACCATGACTAGTACTAGTAGTTACTTAAAGGCAATAACAAAAACTGAGAACGCCTAAACATATAGTTCATCATAAATTATGTCAATGGTTTTCCTCACTAACTGCAATTAAGAAACATGTAACAACAAGGAAGAGTACCCTATTATTATGCATTTAGTAATCTATCGAATGTGTTTGATGGTGTTTCAGGGACGAAACCTGAACTCCAATTGTCTCCCTCCTCTGTCTCGCTCTCCGCCAACAAGCCTAGTCCCACGCTCGACCCTGCACACTGTCGGACTTGTAATGATGAAATCAGAGACATAAATTGTCAAGCTCTTGCACCTCCAAGTCCTCGTCACCACCTCCGTCTAGTCTCCCGCGCCAGCCACCTACAAGAGAGAAATGTGAAAAATGATGGAGTTGAGAGGTTAGATAGATGGGAGGGAGATAGGGTTGAGAAGAGAAAAGGTACATCGCTGACAGAAGAAAGTCGAGAGAGAGAGAGAATGAGAATAAAGAAATTAAAATATCCCATACTAAGCCTTCGACTACCATGAACCAACCAACAACAACAAAAATAAGTTGAGAGGAAACATACCAGATCTCGCCTTCATTGTGTGCTGAGGAGAAGAAGACCCACGCAGCGTCAAACCCGTGACCTCGCCTTTGCCTCTGCCTCTGCCAGGCGCCGTCACCTATTCTTCAATGAGAGAGTGAAGTGGGGATGGTTTCAAAGCAGGAGGGCGTGAGTAGAAAAAAGAGGCCCCGAGGTAGCAAAGAGAGAGAGAGAACCAAAGAAAAGAGGTTGAGGGGAATCAGGAAACGAAGAAAAAGAAGAATAAAGGATAGGAATGAGAGGAGGAGAGGGTGGCGGCTTAGGGCTCTCAGATTAGAGAGAATGAGAGTGTTGAGTAAAATAAAAAAAAATGAAAAGTAAAGGCACCATTACTAATTCACATGGCGCCAAAAAGTTCCCTCCGTATGTTTTAGATCTAAGTCAATAATAGCACTTTAAAAAATATGTAATATCTTACCGTAATATTTACTCAAAATTCTTGTAATGGGTACTCACAGAGTTTCCAAACACCTATTTCTATTGGGAGTCAGAGAGGGTTCAATCATGGAGGAGGTTCTAGTGCAAGCACAAACCATCTTCGTCAAGGGAAAGAAAACAAAAAATCCTTTGGTTAAGCCTATGCTCTTGGTGGTGATGATGTGCAAGGAGGAACAAGCCAAGGAGTTGTGGATGGTATGGTTCTTATCTTACACTCTTGGGCTCATGTATTATTTGAAATTGGTGCATCACATTCTTTTATATCATTAATGTATGCTAGCATGTTGGGTTTGAGTTGGGAATCTTTTAGTCCTACATTGTAGTTGAGTGTACTTATGGGAGGGCATGGTGAAGTATCAACCATCTGTAAATCAGTTTGTATTGTGTTTGAAGGGCATAAGTTGTTAGGAAACCTGATAGTGTTACCTATGGGACAATTTGATGTTATTCTTTGTCTGGATTGGTTGTCTAAGTACTAAGCCATTGTAGATTGCTCACGCAAAAGGGTAATTGTTTTAACTCCAAGGGGAAATTTCATTGTATATCGAGCCAACATGAATGCAGTAAGGTAGAATCCTAACCTTAAGGCATATTTAGGTGGGAAAAGAAAATTAGAGTGTTATGGGAGTCTGTTTACAATTGAGGATGAGTCTAGGCCTCTAGATAAGTTTCCTTCAATGTCAATAGTTAGTGGCATTCTAGATGTGTTTCCTGGGGATTTGCAAGGACTACCACATGATACAGAGATCGAGTTTTGCATTAATTTGATTCCCGAGACTCAACCAGTTTCTACTACACCTTATGGCATAGCACCTGCAAAGTTGGCTAAATTGAAAAAGCAATTGGGTGAGCTAATGGATAAGTGTTACATTAGGAATAGTACTTCCCCACGGGGACCACTAGTTTTGTTTGCTAAGAAAGTTGATGGATAATTGCGACTGTGCGTCACTTATAGGAAATTGAATCAGATGACAATTAAGAACAAGTATCCTTTGCCAAGGATAAATGAGTTGTTTGATCAGCTTAGAGGTTCAATTGAGGATTAAGGAAGAGGACATTCTTAAAACTACTTTCAGAACGCGTTTGGAACACTTTAAGTTTTTGGTGATGCCATTTGGACTGACGAATGTGCCTGCAGCATTTATGGACCTTATGAATAGAATCTTTAGACCCTATTTGGATATGTTTGTTTATTTTTATTGATGAAATTTTGGTATATTCCAAGAAAACTGTGGACCATGCAAAACATTTAAAAATTGTGTTTCCATCCTTAAAAGACCATCAATTATATGGTAAGAAAGAGAAATATGACTTCTGGATGACAAAGGTCAAATTTTTCAGGCATGTAATATCTCAAGAAGGCATTACTATGGATCCTGAAAAGATAGATCTATCTTGAAGTGGGAAAGACCAAAGAACATTACTGAGGTTCGAAGTTTTCATAGGCTACCAGGTTACTATAGTCACTGTGTGGAGAATTTTTCTCTAATTACTATGCCTTTGACAAAGCTAACAAGAAAGGATTTAAAGTTCGTGTGGGTGACTGTTGTGAAGAAGCTTTCAAAGAACTTAAGCAAAGGTTGACTACGGTGACTGTTCTCAATGCGCCTAACATTGATGAACCGTATGTGGTATTCAATGATGCTTCTGGTACTAGTTTAGGAGGAGTTCTCATGCAAAATTGCAAGGTTGTTGCCTATGCTTCATGCCAATTTAAGCCACATGAGAAGAACTACCCTACACATGACTTGGAACTTGCAGCAGTGATTTTTGCCTAGAAAATTTGGAGATATTACTGATATGGGGCAAAGTATGAATTATATTATGATCATTGGAGTTTAAAGTATTTGTTTACTCAAATAAGATTGGTCGAGTACATGGAAGATTATGATTTCACTTTGCACTTTTATCTTGGAGAAACAAATGTGGTCGCTGATGCATTATGTAGAAAACCTCATAGCACTTTGGCTTGTTTGACTCTTGAGGATTTGAAAAGAACGATCATGGTGGGTGATTCTGATTTGGAGTTCTATGAAGGAAAATATATTGCTTGTGTTTCAAATGTAGTGGTTACACCAGTGCTACTTCAGCAAGTTAAGCAATGTTAGTGGCAATATGAGAAATTGAGACTTATCCTGAATCGAATCTGAAACAATGAGCAGTTAGATGGATGGATAGTAAATATCGAATGATTCTTATACCATAATAGAAGATTGGTCGTTGCAAATATCCATGATCTTAGCGAGTTTGTGACGATCGAGGCTCATATATCTAAATTTAATGTACATTGCGGGAGCACAAAGTTGTACCAAGACTTGAAAAGACAATACTGGTGGGAAGGTATGAAGAGAGATGTTGCTAACTTTATAGCTATGCTATCCCTAAAATTTGAAAATGATGACTTGGCAATAAAAGTGACAAGTGGCAAGAAATGGCTGGGTCAAAGGTTTTAGATTAATCTAGTTATATTACTGACATGAAAATTGTTTATCTGGTTTGGAAGTGATCTGTCCAACCTGGTAGAATTTCTGTCCGACCGGTAAAGATTTTTTACTGACCAGTCAAGTGTTTGGCTGACCAGTCATCTGTCTTGGCTAACCAGTGAAGTCCTTGGCTGACCAGTCATCTGTCTTGGCCGACCAGTCATTTGTCTTGGCCGACCAGTGAAGTGTGTGGTTGACCGATCATCTATTTTGGTCGACTAGTGAAGTGCTTTGGCCGACCAGTCTCTCTTTAAGGAGTGAAGTTGGCCGACTAGAGAGATCATCATTATGCCACAAAATTTTAGAAATGACTTCAGCTAGAATTAGTCGTACCCACGCGGGAATCTCTCAGATTATCCAAAAGATATTGTATACTGTTGTATTTTAAATTTTATTATTAATTAAATATTGTGAGAGCAACGGAAATATCCTGGTTATGTGGGATTTTGGTTTGTACGATCTTGAGCCTATAAATAAAGAGATCATGGCATCATTGAGGGGATTCGGATTCTGATTTTCTTGAGAGAGTATTTGTATTCTAAGACAAATATTGTATTATTTTCATTTACACTTAAGAAACTCAGTTGACACAGGTTCATCTAATCTTGAGTGTAGATCCATAAATCACAACTCTAAGTGGATTAGGCTATTACCAACATATTGGGGCTGAACCACTATAAAAATTATCAGTGTCATTTTTTCTCTTGAAGGTTTATTGTAGTTTTGAAATCTAATCGTCGTTGGGCAAAATCGTGGTCAACATTTTGGTGCTTTCATTGAGAGCCTAAAGAGAAAAATACATAATTACTGTATTGTTATGGTGCCCAAGAACACCAATGTGGCCTCCAAGAAGCCAGGCACATCTAAAGAGCCTGCTAGATCAGAAGGTCCGGGCCCTCAAGACCATGAGACTAAGCCCAGGATCTTTCTTGAGGAGATGACTCCAGAGGTTGAACAACTCCATGAAGCCATGGGTGCCTTCCAAGAGGAGATGGCGCAATTCAACGCCCGGCAGGAGTCATTCGCTAAAGAGATTGCTAGACAGAAAACTGCGTTTGAGCAACAAAGACGGGAGATGGACGCCAGGAGCGAAGAGATCAGGCGATGGCAGGAGGAGGCCGATAGGCGACACCATGGAGCTGCACTCTCTCTTGAGGTGGCTACACAGTTGACCCAGGCCAATGCCTAGGCTGCAACACGGGGAGCAGCTACCCAGGGAGCAAGGAATATAGATGTTGGTCGAAAAACCACTGATAGACCCAATTCTCGAGGGCCAAATAGAAGCGGGAGTAACCCACCTAGTCAGGAAGATGATGGGGTCCAATTTGGCAGTGCCTCGACTCAAAGGGGGAACTCTATAACCCCCTCTAGGAGCCACCGATCAAGAACTTCTAGATTCGGGAGTCACCAATCAGGCAGTAAAAAGACTCCACCCAGGCAGGAACAAACCATTACTCCTCGAGGTAAATGAGCTTCACACTTCAAAGATGGGCATGGTCGTGATGAGGCTGATAGTCATCACACCGACCAATCGAAGGAAAAAGATGGCAACGAACAGCAAGGAGGAAAAGATTGCCCGACACAAACAGGAAGGCCACCACTGCATCCCAGTCATCAGCGCAGTGGGAAAGAGCACGTCCTGCGCGGTAAGCCTTCCGAAAAAACTCGGAGCACAGTTTTCGATCGATTGAGAAGACGTACCTCTTAGAAGGATTTAAGAGATGTCATTGCTGACAAATGAAGGACCCTCCCGGTCGAAGGGCAAGATCTGACCCGACCTGCCAGTCAAGTAGAAATACTTGATGACAGTGCGCCGAATAAGAACGCTCGACCAGGCGATCTAGACGTTGAGCCCCCAGTGGTGGCCCCAGGCATCCAGGCCCAGCTTGATGTGCTAACGGCGGCAGTTCAAGGTTTGTAGAAATGATTTTCTGCAATCAATCTGGTAGACCACAGGAGTGGTAGCCCATTTTGTGCTTGAATCAGAGCAGCCCAACCGCCAGCAAAGTATAAAGCACAGGTACTGCCAGTTTATATAGAAAAGGCAAACCCAATAAGGCATGTTGGGAAGTTTGAAGACGAAATAGAGCTGCTCAGAGTGAGTGATGACTATCACTGTAGAGTTTTCCCCACTACATTTTCCGATACTACCCAAGAGTGGTATTGGAAATTCAAGCCAAACTCCATTACCTCTTGGGAGAGTTTCAGGAAAGAATTTTGTAGATAGTTCAGCGCTACTCGAACTCCTCCCGTTTATGCCAATCACTAGGCAGATATCAAACAAGGGAAAGATGAATCTCTCAAGAACTACATACAGAGGTTCATGAGAGAAGCCATCCGATCAACTGCTGTTGGAGATGAGGGGAAGATGGTTGCCATATCTTCTAGTATAATCTATCGGAGTCCTTTGCGGGACAGTATTCATCGCAATCCAATTTCAACATTACAACAATTTCTTGACCGGGCAAACAAATATATGAAATTGGATGACGCGATTGAGAAAGGAGAGAAAGGCCTAAACAATTCGGGCGGATCAACTGATCCTCCTAAGAATGGTGCAAATGGATAAAATGGTGGGAAGAAACGTGGAAATAATGGGTTTAACTGCCATGAGGAAAAGAAGGCTAAGTCGGGACCAAACGACAAGCCAACTACGTATGAACCTCGGTTCACCAATTACACCACTCTTTCGGCCAGCCGAGCAGAAATATATCTCGCGAGTCATCAAGAGGTTCCCTACTGAAAACCCCCACCCATCAGGAAGGAGATGAGTAAGAGAGACTTGAATAAGTTCTGTCATTTCCATGGTGATTATGGTCATGACACAAATGAATGCAATCATCTCAAAGATGAGATAGAGTTTCTCCTTCGGTTGGGAAAATTAAAAAAGCATCGAGTAGAAAAGACCCAAGGAGAGGGAAGTAACAACAATCCTTGGTTTAAGCGACATCGGTCTCCACCCTTGCAACCTGAGCCTGTGGACTTACTCTAGATACTATATGTGGAGGTCCACATCTGGCTGGGGATAGCAACAAGGCAAGAGAGAGATATGCTCGAACGCTTCGACATGAGTTGGACGCACCATCGACATCTGAGGTCATGGCTATAGAGGAGCGACCTCCAAAGAATCCATGGTATGAAATTGAGTCTCTCACTTTTACTGAAGATGATGCACATTACCCTCATAATGACCCCCTCGGTGATGAAGTCACCAAATAGGGCATTTCCCAAAGCAAGGGAATGTACTTTGATCCTCGCTTTGGGGATTTTGATAGCAAAGTGGGACCCATGGTAGAATTAGAGGAGGTCGTAATAGATGAGAATGACCCGACCAGAGGGGTCAAAGTTTGAAAAAAGTTGAAGTTGGAAGTAAAAGCACAACTGGTAGAATTTTTGTGGAGGAATCAAGATATCTTCGCCTGGTCTCACAAGGATATGGTGGGTATCTCACCAACTGTGATCAGCCATGTGCTCAATGTGGATGAAAGCTACCCAGCAGTGCAGCAGAAGAGAAGATTGCTTGACAAGGAGCGAGCAAAGGCTCTCAAAGAGGAGGTAGAGCGACTAAAGGAAAACGAGTTCTTAAGAGAGGCTTATTACCCCGCCTGGGTTTCAAACCCAGTATTAGTGCCCAAGTCCAATGGGAAGTGGAGGACTTGTGTGGACTTTACCGATCTGAATAAAGCATGTCCTAAGGACTGTATTCCTTTACCAAGGATATATCAGTTGGTTGATGCGACCTCTAATCAGGAAACTTTGTCTTTTATGGACGCTTACTCGGGGTATAATCAGATTAGTATGCACCCTCCCGATGAGGAGCATACCAGTTTCCGAATAGACATAGGGTTGTTTTGTTATAAGGTCATGTCATTCAGCTTGAAGAACGCGGGAGCCACCTACCAGCGTCTAGTGAATGGCATGTTCCGTGACTTAATCGGCAAAAACATGGAGGTGTACGTAGACGATATGCTGGTAAAGTCAAAGGAAGTTGAAGGACATGTAGGAGATTTGGAGGAATGCTTTGCAGTATTGAGAAAGTACAGCATGAAGTTGAACCCCCTCAAATGCTCATTCGGAGTAATTTATGGAAATATTTTTGGGTTTATTGTTAACTTGCGAGAGATAGAAGCGAATCCGGAGAAGATAAAGGCGCTCGCGGAAATGAAGTCTCCAGCCAGGATTAAGGATGTGCAAAGCTTGACTGGGTGGATTGCTGCTCTAAGTAGGTTCATTTCCAAATCAACGGACAAATGTGTCCCACTTTTTAACTTGCTTAGAGGAAGAAAAAAATTTGAATGGACGGAAGAGTGTGAGCAAGTTTTTCAAGCCATAAAGAAACACTTGGCTCAACCTCTTGTTCTTTCAAAGCCAGTGGATGGAGAGGACCTTTTTGTTTATTTGGAAAACACAGAGCATGCTGTCAGTGTTGCTCTAGTGCGAGAAGAAGATAAGGTGCAGCATCCAGTATATTATGTTAGCAAGCGGTTGATAGGAGCGGAGTGAAGGTATCCCGTGATCGAAAAGCTCACTACACCAAACACCCATTACCATAACACATCATTATAATAGTATTTAAAAAGAGTTATTGTATATGTGAAAAGTTTCAGGCGACAAGGTAAAATAAAATACCGCCAAATGACTAAGTTTTTTCTACCATTCCCCTGTACCCATTTCCCTTATACCCATTTCTTCAATCTTTCTCTTCCTGGTCTTTCTCGATCTATCTCTCTCGGTCTTTCCCGTAGACCTATCTCTCTCGGTCTCTCACTCCCATTCATGAAAGACAAATCCTGAGAAGGGCTACACCACATTCGAGTTAAGGGTTTCTCTGATTCAAGACGAAATTACTACAGTTGGATCTGATTTAGAAGCACTAAAGGTATTGAGCAAGACTCTTACTGATAGTTTTCTTGTTCTTGGTAATTACGAGAAGATTTAGAATTCTTTTCCGTATTTAAGACTTATTTTTTCTATATTTCTTCTGTTGAATCTCAACGTTTGAAATTTCTTGTTTCAATCCGCGAAGAACAACGAAGGAGCTTTATGGTACAGTCTCTGATTCTAATTGTTCAATTAATTTTTCTCAAATTTGATTTTAATATTTATTAAAAAATCTACAATTTCTTTTGTGGATTGATCATGCAGAGATGAGTTTATAAGCCGGATGTTTAAGCTGAATGCAAAGATAAGGTTGCCTTTTTGTTAAGTTTTGTTTTGTGCATATGCTTAATAGTCGTATAACTAGAATTTCTATGACAAAAATTGTATTGTGAGTTCAAATTTTCTGATACTTTGATTTTCCATTAATACAGGAAGTGCCAAGAGACATTTGCCAGAAATTTTCATAAAGAGGGCTCCCTTGGAGCTGTTGCTGGTACTAGCTTGGTTTTACTGTCCTACTTTCTACAACTGCTAAGTTTTTTGTTGTTTTCTTTGTAACTTCAGCATTTTTCTTGGACAGTACATTATATTACACTTTAGAAAATTTGTTCATATATTACAGAAAAATAAAATGTATAGTTTGTATAGCTTAAGAATGAAATACACTTTTCCAAACCAGATATTATATTTTGGGTTTAAAAGAAGCATAATTCCTCATATACGTACACTTTCACCTACTCCCGTTCCTATTCTATGAGCTTCTTCTTTTTGTTTTAGTCTTACCATGGAGGCTGATAGAAAAATTTTAGAGAATAGAATTTTTCTATCAACATAGTAACACCAAGAATGAAATCCCTCACAGAAAACCTCTTTATTACTATGGTGAGAAAAGAAATACAGTCTAGCTTTCGAGATGCTAGTATCTCCAAGTACAACCTTTGGAGAGGGCTGCTCTCTCCAATTAAAATCTTACTGACAGTTTGTTAGTAAGATTTTGTATTTTCTTTTTCTTATCTGTGAATTGTATCCAGGTTTATTCATAGAAGGCATGGGGCTGGAGTGATTTGATTTTTTTTGTCTTTTTTAGATAAGTTTTAGATATGTGTTTCAATGATTCTATTCTGTTGAGCCAGCAAGAACACTTCTTTTCACTTTCCTTTAGGTGGTTTTTTCTTCTTTTTATCTTTTTCCCTTTTATTCATTAGAGGAAGTTGAAATTTAATGGTGCTATATTTGTCTTTAGTTTTTTCAACTGTTTTGGTACTGAAAACTAACATGTTTTATTGTTTGAGGTTTCAAATGCTCTTATTTAAATTTGAACAGAAATTACCATTAAAAGCTATGAAAAATAGGAACTGCAAGTGGAGGAAAATGATAAGAACTTGTTTATGAAAAATAGGAAAACACTTTTGCTGTTAATTGTTGTTTTTACAATGTTGTATTGGATCACAAATTGACGTCGATGTCATTGAATTGTAAACCGTGACACTAAGAATAATTGTTGTTTTAATATGTGTTTTGAGTCATCCAATATGTCTAATTTTCTCTGGAGCAGTAGCAATTTCATATTGAATTTTACAATTAGTTAAGAAAGTTGGTTAGTGGTTATGCAGAAGGGTGTATAAATTGATTTTGAAGTCTTAATCTTTGCTCCAGTTGTAAATATTTTTTGTTAAAATTTTTCTCTATACATATTCTATTTAAGACATTGATTTATGCAGTGTCTTAAATATTTAAACAAAACTCAAGTTTTGATATTTTCCCACTTTGAATTTGAACCCTTCTTGTGTTCTTTTTTGTGTGCATGAACTTGACAGTTCTGGCCCATTTCTAAATAGGTCCATTATTTCAATACATGAACTTGACAGAGTTGGTTAATTTTTCATTATAACTTTGGTCAATAAACTGGACTTTTTTTAGTTATGTGGTTTGATTATGTTGCTTTATTCCAATTTTAGTTAAAGCCAAAATCTTTCAGGGTTGCTTGAGGAAGTACTAGCTATATTGTTTGTGGGCATTCTTGCTTGGGCATATCAAGCAATCTGACCTCCTCCCAAGATAGTGCTAAGCATAAACTTGTCTTTGTCCCTGGATTTGATATTTGCAAGCATGACACATTAGCCAAACACCTGTCTTCGGTACTTGTCTTCATCTCTATTTTATTCTATACCTATGTTTAATCTTTTGTGAATATCTGAAGAGTTCATTTTCGTGTGTCTGATGGAGTAATGGTGTTTAAGAGAAATCTTATTTCCGATAAGAGTTTTCGTCCTTTTAGATCTGAACTTTACATTTGAGGGTGAAGATTGAATAAGCCTTTGGTGGCTTTGAGCTGTTTTTTGTTGGATCAATGATAGAACAATTTTAGAGAATAGAATTTTTCTATCAACACAGTAACACCAAGAATGAAATCCCTCAAAGAAAACCTCTTTATTAATGGTGAGAAAAATTACAATCTAGCTTTTGAGCTGCTAGTATCTCCAATTACAACCATTTGAGAGGGCTGCTCTCTGCTAAGTCTAGATCTCTCTATCACAAGCTACCTTCTAAATGAGACCCCTGCCTTATTTATAGGCTTTGGTCCTTTTACAATATAACAATCTAATGCCAGCTAGGAAAAAGAAAGACCAAATACAACAACTCAAAAGAAAGACCAAGAGGTACATTTTCATACTCAAAAAATAACTAATGTCTTATAATTTAGTGTTTGGTTTCTTTGTTTGCTTTGGTGTAGTTGTGAATCCATTATTTTGTATGTGGTGTCCTTTCTTGGATATAATTTCCATAGCATTTTTCTTGAACTAATTTGTGATGCTAGATAATAACAATAAAATATTTCTTTATTTATTTTGCAAGTATAAACGGATACTTAAGACTCCTTGAAAGTAGTAACTTTGTTTATTTCTTTGTGTTGAAAGTAGTTACTTTTAGACTCCTTGAATACTTAAAGAATATTTTGTTGTTGATGACAGTGTTGAATGTGTTTAAACTAAATTGTGGATTGTTAATTCAATGTAGAATGTTCTTACTTTTTGTTATTTGAAAATCAAGTTCATTTGATGATGCTAGTATATATTAGAAAGCTAATTTTAATTATATAAAAAAAATTAAAATATAATAGAATAAATTAGTGTTATATAAATAAAATATATAATGAGAATTTAAATATATCTAAATATAACAATAATACAAAAATTGAGTTATAATATATATTACAATAACACTTTTTATGCACAGAATTGTGTTATGCAAACTTCATTATATAACACAAATAATGTGTTATACTAAAGTGTAGTATAACACAAAAAATGTGTTATAATAAAGTATAGTATAACACAAAAAATGTGTTATACTAAAGTGTAGTAAATACAAAAAAAAGTGTTATACTAAAGTGTAGTATAACACAAAAAAAGTGTTCTACTAAAGTGTAGTATAATACAAAAAAAGTGTTATACTAAAGTGTAGTATAACACAAAAAAAGTGTTATACTAAAGTGTAGTATAATAACATAATTCAACACTTATCTATTGTTATACCTATATTTCGAGCCATGTTAAATGTGACCTCGAAAGCTGGATTCGCAGCGAATGAACCCGTAAAGTTCGAAGTATGCTCCAGGATTAAATATCGAGCCTGCAAGGCTCGAGACGACCTCGAATGTGGTGGCCTCGAAACGTTCACGGTCTCGAAAGGTAGCTCCCGAGACGCCTCTATCCTCAGGAATTACCTCAGATCAGGGACTCCGAGCCTGACGTACATATGATCTCGAAGCCATGTGACCTCGGGAGATGTCATTAGCTCGAAAGCTGATGAGAAATCTGGGAGATTAAGGCCTTGGAGATATATGATAATGACTGAATATCTATAAGTGTTGTTTATAAGGGGCGTGTTCTGCATTTATTATTGTAAATCCCATAAAATCATGGGATATTATTCGATTAGCTATACGCCCCCTGGTCTTCAGGGGGCGTTTCCTTTTATATCGGATTGCAGGCATTTAGAGCCATTTAATTTATTTACACAAAAATATTAACTACCCAAAATATGTGGGATAGTATTCTGCATCCTTCTCTATAAATAGAGAAGTCGTGCACCGTTGTAAGGACCGAAATTCTGAACCTTGAGAGAAAACTCTGAAGAATTCATGCTTAAAAATTTTCAGAGATAATCTTGAGTTTAATAACAGAGACTCGTGGACTAGGCAGATTTAACTGCTGAACCACGTAAAAATCGTGTTTTGTGTTGTTATTTTTTAATTGGTCATTACTGTTTGTTGTTTACGTGCTCTTCTTTAACTGTTGACGAAAAACGGCGTCAACAATTTGGTGCTTTCATTGAGAGCCTTAAGCATTCATCCCTGAAAACTCATGGCCACTAACAATCAGAACACACCTGAAGAAAATTACCCAAGACGTCCTGGAAAACAGCCAATGGAGAACCCGGATGTTGAAGAGAAAAGTGGGTCTTATGATTCCCGGGGACCACCTCCTCCACCAAGGGATGAGGATATGTATTACAATCCTGAGCGGTATGTTCCTATTGTGGAACTTGAAAACCGAAAATTGAAGCAGCTGTTGGCAGAGGCCAACAAATGGAATGAGGAGTTGACAAGGATAGCCGCAGAGGCGCAGGTGGCTCAGCCCCCGCCTCCGCGCGAAAACCAAGTCCCTCCTCCAAGGGACGTGCATGTTCCTTCCCGTAGACCCCGAGGGCGTCCACAAAAAGACGCTGCCACAAGGAGGCCGACTCAACCTCCGGCACCAGCAGAGCCATCCCCTCCACCTAGGCCCCAGAGGAGTACTCGGGCTCGGGCCCCGGCTAACCCGCTTGTGGAAGTGCCTGCAGGAACTGAGAATGACCGAACCCCTGCAGAGGCTTGGACTCAGATACCTGGGAGCGTACCAAATACGACCGACCCATCTTGGGTAAATTCTGGACCCTCTGGGCCACGACATGGGTGGCAGCCACCATCGCCTATACGATTCCCTCCATCACCCATAAGATATCCTTCGCCCCCCCGCAGGAACGCTCAACCCGTTCGAGATTAGGGGGAAGGGTGTGCGGGG
Source organism: Humulus lupulus (assembly GCF_963169125.1). Lineage (NCBI taxonomy): Eukaryota > Viridiplantae > Streptophyta > Magnoliopsida > Rosales > Cannabaceae > Humulus > Humulus lupulus. The sequence continues at coordinate 198,679,115 of NC_084796.1, read as the reverse complement.
GGAAGACAAAGAAACGGGGAGGCTTTCCAGGAGCGGAGAGGCGCCCCATCTGAGAAAAGTCAAACGTCTTGGTCTCGCACGGCGGAGATGAGGCGACGTGGGAAGAATCCATCACGAAATAACCAAGCAATGAGTTTTACCAGTGATGAGTCTGGAGATACCAGGTCGGTCAGTAAGCATGACCGAGGTCATAAGAAAACCGGAAGCCGCAAAAATCATCACGACCTGCGAGATCACCTGAATCAGAGTCGGGGTAATGGTGACCAAACGAATCCGGACTTGAGGAATCGCTTGAATAGGCGTAGAGATCCCTTGCGGAGACGCGAGCCTGGGATTGTGATCGATGACAGCCGATTCCAGACAGTGCCTCTTGCGGACCCAGTCCAAGAAAGAATTGACCAGCTTGAAAAGGCTTTTAAGCTTTTGAAAAATGAGCAAAGGAATGATCGGTATGAAGACTCTGATGAGGAGCTCGAACCATTTGCTCCTCATATTTCCAATACTCCATTTCCTCAAGGGTTCCGGATCCCTCACGTCCCAACGTTTGAAGGAAAGATCGACCCGTGTAGTCACCTGAGCACGTTCAACACTATCATGAGAGCCAGTAACGTGGGTTACGAGCTCAGGTGCATGTTGTTTCCAGCATCATTGACAGGACCTACCAAAAGTTGGTTCGAAAAATATAAGAAACACTCAATAGCTTCTTGGGAGCAGTTGTCTAAAGACTTTAAGAAGTAGTTCAGAGCAATGATGGGGGTCAGACCAGAGGCATCCACCTTAACTAACATCCGACAACAGCCGGGAGAAACACTAAAAAGTTACTTAACAAGATTTAATCTGGAAGTCGCCCGAGCTCGGGATGTGGATGACAGTGGGCACCTGATGGCTGTCCGAGCTGGCGTAATGCCGGGAAGTGCCCTTTGGGACGACATGCAAAGGAAACTAGTAAGGTCCATAACCGAGTTTAAGAGACGAGCGCAGAGGTTTGTCAATGTAGAGGAAGCGAGGTCGACGCTCAATGCGACTTCCCAGCCCGAAACTACAACGATAAACATCAACTCTGCCTCAGCCTCGGCGGACCCAGCAGCTCCAAAGCCTACCACGGAGAACCCCTCCAAGAGGAAAAAGAACGAAGGAAGTAGCCCCGAAGCCGAGGGAGGAAAGAAAAAGAAAGGGGTGAGATATTTCTCCGTGTATAGAGTATACACCGAGCTCAATGAGTCTAGGGAGAACATATACCTGGCTAATGAAAACCAGGTCCCCTTTAGGCGTATTGCCGATTTCACAGAGACACACGCCACACAACCGATGAATGTCGACAACTGAAGGACGAGATCGAAGGATTGATCTCGAGAGGTTACTTCCAGCAATATGTCAAAAACCAGAATACTAGTCAGGCGGCCGCGAGCCAGAGAGTAGTCGCACCTTCGACGACACAAAACAATAGTTCCCGAGCTCGGGAAGAAGACAGGCCCCCGCCGATAGATGGAGAGGATGTAATAACCATCTCAGGAGGGCCTCATCTCGCAGGAGTGGGCAGGAACGCCCAAAAGAGATATGTTAACGAGCTGAAGACTGGGGACGGGTCTCCTTATGAACCCGAATCTAGGGCTCCAAAAAGCCAGAGGATTGAGACAAAACCAATAACCTTCACCGAGGAAGACGCATCCCATGTCCAGTTTCCTCACCACGATCCGCTGGTCATTACTCTTCAGCTGGCCAACAAAAGGGTCCACCGAGTTCTCATAGATAATGGGAGTCCAGTCAACATTCTTTACAAAGCAACCCTCGAGAAGATGGGACTCTCTCTTCGTGACCTGAAAGCGTGTGCAACTACTTTGTATGGCTTTTTAGGAGAAGGAACTGCCTGCATGGGATCCATCGAGCTCCCCGTGACCTTGGGAGACTACCCAGTCTCGGCAACCAAGATGATGGAGTTCGTGGTAGTAGACTTACCATCAGCCTACAATTTGTTGCTCGGGAGACCCACCCTGGTCGGGCTGAGGGCAGTTTCATCAGTAAGGCATTTGGCCCTTAAATTCCCAACCCCTAGCAGGGTTGGGACATTGAAAGGAGACCAATTAGCAGGGAGGGAATGCTACAACATCTCCTTGAGGGGAAAGAAACAGACGAGTGCACAAGCACTCGTCATCGTACAAAACAAAGACGGAACGGTCTTAGAGATTGACGAGGAGATTGATCCAAGGATAGAGGAGAGAGTTGACCTCGAACCTTTAGAGGAGCTTGAAGAAATTCAGCTCGAGGAAGTTGATCCCTCGAAGAAGGTGAAGGTCGGAAAACACCTCCATGATGAGGCAAAATAGCAATTAATTTTCTTTTTGAAGAAGAACCAGGATGTCTTCGCGTGGTCACACTCAAACATGGTGGGGATAAGCCCGAATGTAGCAAGCCACGCACTAAACATAGAGAAAAGCTTTCCCCCGAAGAAACAAAATCGAAGACAGAAAGAAAGCACTGAAGGAGGAGGTTGACAGGTTAAAGGCAAACCGATTCATTAGGGATGCCTTCTACCCCGACTGGGTAGCCAATCCGGTGTTGGTCCCAAAGCCCAATGGGACGTGGCGAACCTGTATTGATTACTCAGACCTCAACAAAGCTTGCCCAAAAGACTGTTTTCCTTTACCAAGGATTGACCAACTCGTGGATGCCACGGCGGGGCATGGCCTGATGTCGTTCATGGATGCTTATTCTGAATATAACCAGATTCCCATGCATGCCCTCGACCAAGAACATACGAGCTTCATCACGGATAAAGGGCTATACTGCTATAATGTCATGCCATTCGGGCTCAAGAATGCTGGAGCCACATACCAGTGGTTCATAAACATGATGTTTTCAGAACAAATAGGGAACAACATGGAGGTTTATGTTGATGACATGCTTGTAAATTCTCAACTCAACAAGAACCATGTTGATCACCTTGAAGAGTGCTTCGGCGTGCTCAGGAAGTATAACATGAAGCTAAATCCTTAGAAGTGTACTTTTGGGGTGTCTTCAAGAAAATTTCTGGGCTTTATTGTAAACTCTCGTGGAATCGAGGCTAACCCTGACAAGATCAAGGCCCTGATTGACATGCCCTCACCTCGGAGGCACAAAGATGTCCAAAGCTTGACTGGCAGGATGGCAGCCCTAAGCAGATTCATCTCGAAATCTACGGACCGTGGTCTTCCATTTTTTAACTTATTAAGGGGAGGTAAGAAATTTGAATGGACGGAGGAATGCGAGCTGGCTTTTCAGGAGCTCAAAAAGCACCTTGCAGAACCACCCATCCTGTCGAAAACTGAAACGGGAGAAATACTGTACCTACACCTATCAACCACCGAGCACGCGATAAGCGCAGTGCTCGTTCGAGAAGAAGAGAAGGTGCAAAGACCTGTTTACTACATCAGTAAAAGATTACTGGGGGCAGAGTCAAGATACCCCTTGATGGAGAAACTCGCGCTCAGTTTAATTCATTCATCTCGTAAACTTCGCCCCTACTTTCAGGCGCATCCCATCCATGTGCTGACTGATCAACCGCTTAGACAAGTCTTGTCTAAACCAGAAGCTTCAGGTCGACTTCTTAAATGGGCTGTTGAGTTCGGACAGTTCGAGATCACCTACCACCCAAGAACGACCATTAATGCACAAGCATTGGCGGACTTTATAGTGGAATGTACTGGAATAGCCGACGACGAGGTGATAACCACGGCCCACGAGCTGTGGAAACTTTACGTCGACGGCTCATCAAATGGAGCGGGGGCAGGGGTCATTTTGGTTACCCCCGCAGGGAGCAAATTTCATTCTACCTTAAGATTTGACTTTAAAGCGTCGAATAATGAGGCCGAATACGAGGCTTTACTCGTGGGACTTCGTATAGCAAAGGAGCTCAAAGCTAGAGCTATACATTGCTACAGTGACTCCTAGCTCGTGGTTAACCAAATCCTAGGAGATTATCAGGCTCGTGGCACAAGGATGGCAGCTTATCTGGAGAAGGCAAAATCCGCATTGGAGTATTTTGAGTTTTACGCAATCGAACAGGTTCCCCGAGAACAGAACTCAAATGCAGATGCCTTAGCTCGACTCGCCACATCCACCAAAAATGAGGAGCTGAATGTTGTACCCATAGAACACCTATCAACACCTAGCATTAACGAGCCAAAAAAGGAAGATGTGTGTATGATCGAAACAGAGCCGACCTGGATGACCCCAATAGTTGATTATCTCAAAAATGGAGTCCTCCCAAAAGATCGGAACCAGGCTCGAAAGTTGATGTATCAACTTCCCCGTTACACCATTTTGGACGGAAAGCTATACAGAAGGGGATATTCCATGCCGTTACTTAGGTGCGTAACCCCTCCCGAAGCTAAGAAGATCATTGAAGAAATTCATGAAGGGTTCTGCGGAGATCACACCGGGGGGCATAGCCTGTCCAAGAAGATCATACGCCAAGGATATTTCTGGCCAACCATTAAAACAGATTCTTTCGAGTACGTGAAAAAATGCGACAAATGCCAGAGATTCGCCACGATACCCCGAGCTCCACCATCCGAGCTGACCATGTTGACTTGCCCATGGCCTTTCGCGGTATGGGGCATCGACCTCATAGGCTCTCTCTTGACTGGTAAGGGCGGAGTAAAATATGCTGTGGTCGCCATGGATTACTTCACAAAGTGGACGGAGGCTGAACCATTGGCGACTATAACTTCAAAAAAGATCCTTGATTTCGTGGTAAAAAGCATCGTGTGCCGATATGGGGTACTAAGGAAGATCGTATTCGACAATGGAACCAAGTTCGATTGCGACTTGTTCACCAACTTTTGTGAAAAGAACGGCATAATAAAGAGTTTTTCATCAGTAGCCCACCCTCAAGCGAATGGCCAGGTCGAGGCTGTAAACAAAACTCTCAAAAGTTCTCTGAAGAAAAAGTTGGAGGATGCGAAAGGACGGTGGCCCGAAGAATTGCCCCAAGTCCTTTGGGGATATAGGACCACAGCTCGAACATCAACAGGGCGTACCCCGTTCTCTCTAGCATATGGCTGCGAGGCAATGTTGCCCATCGAGGTCGAAATCCCAACGATCCGAACTCAGATTTACGATCAAAGTTCAAACCACACTCAACTTGAGGAAACTTTAGACTTGATTGAAGAAAAGAGAGAAGAGGCTGAGCTGAGAAATGCTACTTACCAGCAACGAACTACCAGGTATTTCAATAAAAGGGTTCGAGATCGAAAGTTCGGAATGGGAGATCTGGTGTTAAGACGCGTATTCTTGGCAACGCGAGATCTAGCAGCTGGAGTGCTCGGGCTGAATTGGGAAGGACCATACCAGATATAGTCAATCATCCGTCCCGGTGTGTACAAACTTGCGAGATTGGACGGGAGCCTGGTACCACGAGCATGGAATGGCGAACACCTTAGACCTTACTATCAGTAGTGTAGGAAAAGTGTTGCCTATAACCATGAGTTTCTATTTGTATTAGTTTTTTTGCCTTTTGATTTCCATCAAATAAAGATTTATTTCATTCAATATATTATCTCTTTTTGTTTTTTATTTTTGCAATCTCTCTTAATTTAATAACCTATGGTCACACTCATAGGATATTAAGGGGGCATCATTGGTATATATACCATCAGTTTAAAAAATAAAAAATACATGAAGTATATGGATATAACCAGATACGCGAGCTTAGATAGTTCGGACATAACCGAATTATCAAAAACAAAGAATTTGGATATAACCAGATGCGCGAGCTTAGGTAGTTCGGACATAACCGAGTTATCAAAAACATGAAGTATTTGGATAAAACCAGATACGCGAGCTTAGATAGTTCGGTCATAACCGAATTATCAAAAACAAAGTATTTGGATATAACCAGATGCGCGAGCTTATGTAGTTCGGACGTAACCGAGTTATAAAAAACATGAAGTATTTGGATAAAACTAGATACGCGAGCTTAGTTAGTTCGATCATAACCGAATTATCAAAAACAGAAAACGTTTGGAATTAACCAGATGTGCAAACTTCACAGGTTTGGAACAAACCAGCCAAAAAACTAATCGACGATAAGTAGGAACCTAAACCTACTTCGGGATAAGCCGAGATCGAGGCTGGAATATCTTAAAGAAAAATAGTTTCAAACTCTTAACCTTGGAATAAAAACCGAGGACGAGGAAAAGTAACTAAGAAAAAAATAATATAACCAAACCATTCACGTTACATACCATATAAGTACTATCGAGTTCATGATTAAAGTAACATCTGACTTTGATGAATAACGAGGTCGGGAGTGGATAATTTGAACAAACTATGCATGAATGCATCGAGTTTCGAGCCTACATCCACAATAAATGTGCAAAATATTTCTAGCCAAGAAATGTAAAGCATATAAAAGTCAATGTTAAAAGAAATTGTATCAGCCCCATGGGCATAGATTAAAATAGTTACAAAAATAAGGGGACGCAACCCCAATAAGTGATTTCCCTGAGATCAGATTTAAGAAGGAGGAGTCTCCTTGGCCTTCTTAGCATTAGTAGCACCGGACCCCCCAGGACGAATAGCATGACTATCCTTCTGAGTAGCCTCTCGAGCAACTTCACTTGCCTCAAGACGGGCATTCCATCGCTCAACATACTTGGCCTCGAGAGGACCCAGGAAGCTGGTGTCGAGGTCGGCATTATCAACCCAAATTTTGTACATGGCTCGGTCGACCGCTTTCTCCTTCTACTCTTTAAACTCGTCCAGGAGGCGGGCCTTCTCGCTCTCCATGATGTCGAAGGTAGCAGATTTCTCCTCTTCGAGCTTGGCATTAGCCTTCTCAAGACGAGTCTTCGCCTGTTCAAGGTCGGCATTCGTCTTCTCCAGCTCCTCGAGACGGGTCTTCATTTTTTCAAGTTCAAACTTCGAGTCCTTAAGTTCGTCAGCCGTCTTAAGCTGGAGATCCTTCGATTTTTGGGCCAGAGACATACTCGTGTGCACCTCGTTGGTCAGCTTATAGTTAAGCTGTGCTGAAACGACAAGGGCCTGAAATACAAAGAACGAATTAGATCGCGAGCTGATACACAAACATTTAAAGGAGAGTTGCGAAGGCTACCACGGCAGTGAGTTCGATACTCTTATCATAAAGAGTATTGCAGTCTGAGGCCTTGTGCACAAGGTCCCAATGGTCGATGCCGAAGCCTGAAAAGCTCCAACCCACTCGAGAGAGGACATCCGAGCTGAGCACAGCCCTTTGGGTCCCAGCGGCACCATCAAGCACGAACTCCTCAATATGAGGTCGGGCCATCGGCAGCTGAACCTTGGAGACAGAAGGTTTCTTTGGGGGCCGACCGACTATTATTTGAGTATCGGTCGGAGGAAGCGAGATGGGCACGGTTGAGCCAGACGCATCAACCTGAACAATCAGTTCCTCAGTTGTGCTCACAGTAGTCTGGGCTGTTGGGGTCTTCTCGTGGCGTCTGGGGATCTTGGGTGGTCGGTCGGACCTCCGCGGGATTCTCGGATGTTTACTCTTCTGAGCTCCGGATCCCTCATCGCTAAAGAGCACAGCGTCGAGGTCAGAGTCCATGGCACCTGCGCAGTTCCAATCAGAGTTAGACATAATGATAATAAGCTTGGAAAATAAAAATAAAAACCAAGTGAAGAAAAGACCTAACTGGAACTCTTCCTCGAACTAGAGCTTGGGGACCATGAAATTCCCCCATCTTCAGAAGAAGCAGGGGGAGTAGCTTCCCTATAGGTGGGTGATAACCTCGAAAGGTCCCTATAATCGTTGGTCTCGTATTGGACAGCTATCCCGTTCCACACCTCGTCCGAAGTATACATGGTGTCATACTTCCCGAGCCCACTATCAGACCTATGGACATAGTCATCTACCCAACTCCATATGTAGAAGTGGTATCTATCATGTGGGCATGAGACTAACCTATTGGGCTTATGCCTTAGTAAGGTGGGGGACCACATTCTCAAAGTATGGAGGGCTTTACCTTCATCCGAGTTTGAGCTCGAGGCTTCGTCATTAGCCTCGTTCCCCGATGGCAGACTCCTTATACGAACTGGAAGTGGGGACCTCACCTTTCTCCTCGGAGGGAGGACGCTTGTGGGCAGCGGCACCTGCTCCCAGTGTTCATACTTTTTACTGGACCAGTCAGAGGTAGACTGGCCCTCCCCCAAAAGTCCGCATTTTCGGAGCTTATCCTCATGTAAAAGGTACAGGAGAGACCTCCTACCATGAGGGAGTTAGAGCAGGGTCTCCTTATGTCTCTTCATTCTCTCGTCAGGAGTGGGACGCTGAAAGTTGGCTGAAAAGCAAGATACATTTCAACTAAGTACGGATCTAAGAGCTAAAATCTCGAGCACAGAGATAAAGATAACGGGAATACTTATGAATCCACCTGAACGAGTAGTGTCGAGACGGGGACAGACCGTCTGTCCAGAAGAAGGCCTTTTTGAAATCAGGCTGATGATTGGGAAGATCTTTAAAGACCTTCTTCTCTTTGGGATAGCTCGAAAGATAATAAAAGCCATCTCCTCCTCGAGCTCGGGAGGGGTTGCTTTTCAGACAAAAGAGATATAAAATCTCTTGAGGCGAAGGCCCTTCCCACGACAGCTCGTGGTATAGCGACCTCAGGGCAGACAACACCCTATAAGAATTGGTGTTGAGCTGGAACGGAGCCAACCCAACGAAATCCGTGAAGTCCTTGAAAAAAGACTTCAAAGGCAACAGTGCCCCCGCCCTCATGTGTTCCTGGCTCCATACCGCGTATTTCAGTTTGGCGTCGCGGCCCCCAGGGGCGAAACAGCTTCCTTCGTGGTCAGCCGGAGCTCGACATTTCAAAGAACCAGACAGGCTGAGGCCATGGTGGGCCAAGATGTCAGTTATCTGACTAGTCGAGGCAACCGAGCTCCAATAGTGCTCGTCCTCGAACATTTCTTTCCTCGGCTGTGAGGAAGAAGGTTCCCCCATTAGTGAAAATTGAAGTTCTCCTGGTTAGAATGCAACAGTGACCTTTAGTGCAGGGTCGAGGGGAATCGGCCTAGGCCCTGAGTTGGACTCTGGATAAAGAGCCTCCCGAAGAATTCTCCTCTTCTTCTCTATGACCTCGTCTATTTGGCGGCAATAAGGAGCTCGAATATCCTCATACTCGCGCGCAAACTCGTACTCCCGTATCCGACGTTGGTTCCGAGCGAACAACGATTCTGGGCTCGGGGTTTTTGGCTCGTAAGGGATTGCCAGCAACGACCCCCACCGTCTTTCCAGATTCTGTGACATCTAGCGAGAAAGAAAAAATGGTGAGGGCCATGCATACAAGAATTACGAGTTCGATAGGACAAGCTCAGAGTCTAGGAACAAGACAAGCCATATATTAAGACCCTTATTAAAGAGTCAGGACGTGCGTTCCACGAGAAAGGGAGGAGAGTGGATAATTTTTTGAAAATCCCAAAAATCAAGGGGAAAAAGAGTGGCAGATAACCAGAAAAGGCAGCCTTGGGTTTCGTGCATTTGTCAAAACCAAGGTTTTTTACCCGAAATCTTGGTGTACAAGAAACGTCTCTTAAAATTTTAAAACCCAGAAAACAGGAATCTTGCTCAAACATCAAAACTGGGTATGAACCAGTGATGTAAATTCAGTATGGAAATCTAAAAAAAAAAAACATAAGAGCCTATCGGATAAAAATCCCCGAACGTATTATGCTATGAAAATAAACTAGTACATTCAAAGACACAGCAAGAACAGTACGAACAAAAATTGGCAAAAGGGAAAACAAAGATTGCACACTTACACAATAATGGCGATTGCAGAGAAATTGCTGACTGAAGGAGAGGCTGCAAATATGAACTCACGGACTCGAGCAAACCGGAGGTTCTTTGCTTTTTTGGCTGAGAGAACATGCACGAGATAGAAGTTTTCTAAGATGGCCTCTGGTTTCGTCCTTTTCTTGCTCCTGATGAACGAAAATAAAAAAGAAGATGATGAATGAGGTCTTATATATAGATGGAAAAAGGGGATTAATCTGGGGCGTTGAATGAAATCCTTGCAAGATCCAACGGATGGGGATTACTAATAAGATGGTACCGAAAAGCTGGCAGACGAATGATCGTGGGCATGTTTCCAAGGTACTCAAGTATCATAAGTGAGCAATGCCCAACTGACGCGTGTCCATTTTCAGGAGTATGACGGTACGGTTCCCGAAGAAAGTAGTTCAAAAGTTTCCTTCTCTTAGGATTCGAGCAAATACTTTTGAGGGGGCAAGATGTTGTACCCAGATTTCGAGCCATGTTAAATGTGACCTCGAAAGCTGGATTCGCAGCGAATGAACTCGTAAAGTTCGAAGTATGCTCCAGGATTAAATATCGAGCCTGCAAGACTCGAGACGACCTCGAATTTGGTGGCCTCGAAACGTTCACGATCTCGAGAGGTAGCTCCCGAGACGCCTCTATCCTCAAGAATGACCTCGAATCAGGGACTCCGAGCCTGACGTACGTACGATCTCGAAGCCATGTGACCTCGGGAGATGTCGTTAGCTCGAAAGCTGATGAGAAATCTGGGAGATTAAGGCCTTGGAGATATATGATAATGACTGAATATCTATAAGTGTTGTTTATAAGGGGCGTGTTCTGCATTTATTATTGTAAATCCCATAAAATCATGGGATATTATTCGATTAGTTATACGCCCCTGGTCTTCAGGGGACGTTTCCTTTTATATCGGATTGCAGGCATTTAGAGCCATTTAATTTATTTACACAAAAAGAGTAACTACCCAAAATATGTGGGATTGTATTCTTCATCCTTCTCTATAAATAGAGAAGTCGTGCACCATTGTAAGGACCGAAATTCTGAACCTTGAGAGAAAACTCTGAAAAATTCATGCTTAAGAATTTTCAGAGATAATCTTGAGTTTAATAACAGAGACTCGTGGACTAGGCAGATTTAACTGCTGAACCACGTAAAAATCGTGTTTTGTGTTGTTATTTTTTAATTGGTCATTACTGTTTGTTGTTTACGTGCTCTTCTTTCACTGTTGACGAAAAGCGGCGTCAACATCTATATATTTAAATAAAACAGAAATTGTGTTATCGTTGACAGTACAATAACACAGGTAAAGTGTTATGTAAAGTACCCTGACCTACGATAACATAGTCGGTCTTAACACATCAGAAAGTGTTATCATATGTTTTGATAACACATTTTCGGTGTTATTAAAAGCATTTTTTCTTGTAGTGGCTGGCCTATTGTTTAGTACTTACATCTCGCAAATTGTGACCGTACTTCCAGGCACATCCCATTAAAGTACTTACCGACTAGCCGCTACACCAAGTCTTACAGAAACCATAGTCATCTGGTCGTTTCCTTAAATGGGCAGTTGAATTGGGCCAATTTGAAATCAAATATCAACCAAGGTCTGCCATTAAAGGACAGGCTTTGGCAGATTTTATTCCTGAATGCACTGGGAATCCTAATATTCCCGACCGGCAAGACAATGCAACTGGGAAGAGAGAGGATTTTCCTACTTGGAAACTTTTTGTTGATGGGTCGTCAAACGAACATCATTCAGGATCAGGAATTATATTGATCACATTGGAGAAGCACCGATTTCATTGCGCGTTGAGGTTCGGATTTAACGCTTATAATAATGAGGCAGAGTATGAAGCCCTCCTAGCAGGATTGCGCATGGCTAGAGATGTTCGTGCCTGGTTGGTTGAAGTAAACATCGATTCCCAGTTGGTGGTCTACCAAGCTTTAGGGGAATATTAGGCAAGAGGTTTGCGCATGTTGGCGTACTTGAGTAAAACTAAGGACTTGCCAGTGCAATTCGAGGAGTATATTATTAAGCTGGTACCACGTGAGCAGAACTCCAATGAAGACGCTTTAGCAAAATTTGCTAGTGCAAAAGATGCGAAAACTTTGAACATAGTACCAGTAGAATACTTGGCATAGCCGAGTATTAATGAACGGGAAGCCATGCCCATCACATTAGCTAACACTTGGATGACACCCATCAATACTTACCTTGAGTAAGGACTCTTACCAGATTATCGTAACGAAGCCAAGAAGATTATGAGGCAAGCTGCTAGGTATATTATAATGGATGGGGTATTGTATGGAAGAGGGTACTCTATGCCATTGCTTAGATGCATAGCACCCGACCAGTCAAAAAACTTACTAACCGAAGTGCATGAGGGGTTTTGCGGAGATCATGCTGGGGGGCAAAGTCTCTCCAAAAAGATTTTGCGACAAGGATTTTTCTGGCCTACAATGAATGAAGATTCCATGGAGTATGTGAAGAAGTGTGATAAATGCCTGAGATTTTCTAAAGTACCCAGGGCGCCTTCGAATGTATTGAAGCAGATGCAGAGTCCATGGCCTTTTGCAGTGTGGGGAATTGATCTGATCGGGAGACTACCCAAAGGAAGAGGAGGAGTGCAGTTCGCGATAGTTGTTGTGGATTATTTTACCAAGTGGACTGAAGCTGAACCACTAGCAATGATCACCTCGAAGAAAGTGTTAGATTTTTTGGTTAAGAATATAATATGTCACTATGGTCTGCCCAAGAAGATAGTCTCTAACAACGGCACTCAGTTCGATAGTGACTTGTTTACTGATTTTTGCACTAGACATGGCATTACAAAAAGTTTCTCCTCAGTAGCTTATCCGCAAGCCAATGGGCAGGTCGAGGCCGTGAATAAGACTTTGAAGGATACTCTAGAAAAGCGCTAGAACAAGCTAAGGGTGCTTGGGCGGAGGAATTGCCAGAGGTCCTTTGGTCATACAGAACTACTGCCCGGACAACAACTGGTCATACTCCTTTTTCCTTGGCATATGGATATGAAGCCATGTTGCCTGTCGAGGTCAACCCACCATCTCATCGGAGAACCACGTATGACCAGGAGGAGAATCACAAGTTGTTAGCTGAATCTTTGGACTTTGTTGAAGAAAAGCGAGAAAAAGCAAGCTTGAGGTTTGCTGCCTATCAGCAAAAAGTGGCCCGCTATTTTAATTCCAGAGTTAGAGATCGAAAGTTCCAGGTCGGAGATTTGGTCCTCAGAAAGTTGTTCGTCAAAGACTCAGCAGATGGATTGCTAGGACCAAACTGGGAGGGACCGTATCAGATTGAGCAAGTCCTGCCACCCGGCACTTACAAACTTTCTTGATTAAATGGAGAGCTGATCAGGAACTATTGGAATGGCGAGCACTTGAGGAAGTATTATCAATGAATACTTCTTACAGAGCAGTAGCTTAGTTTCAAGTTTTTAACTTGTTATTTAGGTTTGTTTGTGAACCGGCTATTTGCTAACCAGTCATTTTATTTTTGAACAATTTTATTTTGTTTGAGACTCGTAATTAGACACGCTTTGTCCTTATTTTTTACGAGTAGAAAAAGAGATCACGCGTAGCGCAGTCGAATCTTGCTACAAATTTTGCATATGTGTTGATCATTTTTACTTTGGCAGTGTTCAACTGTCAGTGCATTTTAAAAAAAAAATCTGAGACGAAAAAACGGGGCAGTGTTCAACTGGTCGGTATCCATCAGATAAATTGCCAGCATTTTGATGGTCGAATATTTTTGTAGTATTTAACAGTTGAAATATCCTCTTTATATTCGATGTGTTTCACGAGTAATAACTGCTCAAACAAATTCGGTCAAGTAGCTAGTGATCAAGGATTTTTCAACCCTCAATCACTCGGGGGGCACATAGGGTATACTGGTATGTGATTCAACACAGGCAATAAGAGCACGAGCAAAGATATTTGTTTTTAGGCTGACTTGTAAATTTTTTAAGTCAAAAAAGGCCATTAAGCTAACTTGTTTGACAAAGCTTAAGTAACTTGGAATTTTTTCAAAATTTTAAGTTAGGAACAACTATTCGTGTGTAAACAAAACACTATGCTCATAAAATGTTAGAGCAATAAGAATGTGTGAAAGCATACTTAGTAGTGACTTATGAAATGTTTAAAATTTCTAAGTTAGAAAACTAAGTACTCATATGAAAATGCGAGGCATCTATCAGAATAAAAGTTTTAAATGACTCAAGTCTAAAAAGTAAATTGTTCATGCCAAAAGCTCGGCCATACGAGCAAAGTATAATAACAAGATAGTAAGATAAGTGTCTACTAGTCGGATGAGGGGGTCTCTGATTGGCTAAAGTCTTACTGGTCAGCTAAAGGACTCCCTGGTCGGCTAAAATTATGGTCACTGGTCTGGTAAACTGTTAACAGGTTGATCAACACCATCCTCGGCATCGGTGACTTCCTCTGCTCGGAATGATAATGCAGGAGAAAAAGGCATAACACCAGCAGGATTGGCTGCCTCCTTAGCGGCCTTTGCCTCACACTTGGTAAGTTCTTCTACCCTGGCCTCCTCTGTTAGAAAGTCGAGGTTAAGGGGCTTGTTCAACTTCCATATCTGGTAGAAGCAGTTGAAACAAATCTCTTCATACCGAGCAAGATTGGCTTCCTTTTCTCACTTTAGCTCCTCGTTCTCGCAAGTCATTTTCTCCAGCTGGTCAGTCAACGTCTTGTTGGTTTGAATTTGTTTCTTGTTTTCATCGGCCAGCTCCCTTAGAGATCCATCCCGCTCGGAAATGGTCTTCTCCGCCTACTCGACCTTGGACCAAAGATCCCTTTCAGATGAAGTTAAAGTTTCTGTCTTGGCTTGGGCTTCCACCAACTGATCATTTAAGACCTTGATCAACTCCTTATAGTCTACTACTTGGTGCTGAGCATGACTGATAGTAATAAGCGACTGCAGTGGAAAATAGATAGTTACTACAAGTAAAAACAATTAATAACAAAATGGGATATCTTATGATAAAATACTTACATTCATCAGTTGGGCAAGACCCCTTTGCAGGATGACTTCAATACTTAGCCAAGGCAAAGATTCAAAGGTTTGAATTGTTGAAGCATCATGTAGAGTTTGGTCAAGCAATTCCTTCCCAATGTCACCAGCGATGCGAAGGGGCTCTCTTATGCCAGTCGAGAGAGTAGGGGTTAAACTAGCAGAAGGAGGAATTGATGAGGGAGTCAGCTGCGGGATGGTGATGGGCTGGTTAGGTATTCTCCCCTGACTGGTCAATATTGTCCTCGTAACTTTTCTTGGAGGGTTTGTGCTACTTCCCTCCCCATGTTTCCTCTTTTGGGCAGAGGTAGTGTTGAATTGCTTGAACATATCTGAATCTGCAAAAGAGTGACGCACAAGATTTGTTAGTAAAAATTGGAACAATATGTAGATAAATAAAAAATTTCCTACTACCAGACAACTCTACAGATTTCATACAATCATTCTTGAAGAAAGTTACTTATAACAAAACATCAAACTATGGTTACTGAACCTGAGTTTAGAATTTGATCAAGAAAGTCATCTTCTTCTTCAGATGATGAGGTGACATCTCTATGGAACTCAATGTTCTTTCCTTTCCCACGCTTTGTAGGAATGTCACATCTGCGATGGTCCTCTGGAAGGGGTTCCCTAATAATAAGGTCGCTTGGTCTACGAGAGTAGGGAGAAGGTTCAGGAGAGAATTGATCGGTCACTACTTCAGTGTCAGCATTTGACTGGTCAGTCGCGTTCACTTCTTCAATAGTGTTGTCTCCTATGATGTTTTGATTGATTGGTAACGATCCCACCATCTGAAGATTGTCCACGTGGACCAACCCTTTTACATTTTTCTTTTCGGTCGACATGTTAGCCAGTTCTTTTGCTCGGGAGTACATTTCCTTGGTTGGCAGAGGTTGATGGAACGGACCCGCATGCGTGAAGGCCAAGTTGTTGGCCTTAATATCTGAAGTCAGAAAATACTTTGTATAGTATTTTCCGGGATTTGATTTATGTGCAATACCATGGAGGTATTTGATCCCTTTATGCTTGTGGAATAGGTTGAAAAAACCTGTATTCTTGTCGCTTAGATTGGTCCTAAAGTCGAAGAGGTAGTGCACTTCATTAGGAGTGGGTGGATCCTAGCCTTGAAAGAAGTATAGAATGTGTAAAGCAGATAATGCCTGAATTCCATTGGGAGCTATCTGGAAAGGGGAGAATTTGAAGTAATCCGCTACTGACCAGAAGAAAGGGTGTAGTGGAATAGTAGCTTCTGCAAATACATGGTATCTAGACCAGGAACAGTAAGGTACACTAGGCTTGTTGGCTCTCTAATGAGGTCGCGGGCATATCACGTTTACCCCTTCTAGGCCCGAAGCTTGAATGTGTTTATCAAACATGCTAGAGTTAAGTTTGGAAGGTTTGGCTATGAACCAAGAGGGTGTTTCGTCTTCGTCTTTTCTTGGTTTTTGAATAGCTGATGGTTGAATCTTAATTGTAAATCTCTGGATAATCTTTCGCCGGGGTTTGCTAGTTTTTTTTATCTGGCGCGGTGGTCTTGAAGAAGCTGCAGTCTGGACTTCACCAGTTCCACTACCTTCAATGCCGCTCTACGATTCACTTGAGGAAGTCGGTTAGATTTTTTCACCCTCATTTGTGGATGTTGAAGCTGTTGATTGAGAAACTGTTCTTTGTGAAGGAAATATAAACTGCTTGGGGAAGGATCTTTTTAAGGCGACTAAGGCGATCTTCGGGAGTGCGACTACGAGGGGACTTTGATGAAGAGTCGCTACTTTGAGGAGTATCGCTTGATTGGGGAATTGAAGTGTCAGAGTTTGTGTGGTTGTCACCTCCCCTGTAGTCGAAGAGATTCATCTACAAAAAAAAGTATAGGGAGGTGAGTAACCAAACAAACATATATCAATCAGTGCAAAGGAAAAATATTTATTTACTACTCAGAAAATATTTTTCTAGGTAGTAAAAATATATTTTACTCCCCAGAATAAACATGTATGAGGGAAAATAAATTTTGATGCCTAAAATGTATGGGTCATTTTTTACAAGCCCAAAGGCTTGGGGGCATTCACGTGTCCGAGCAAATGCAAGCAAATGACCGATCGGTTGGGGCACTGATCCGAGCGGAAAAGCGTGTCCTTTGAATGATCCGCGTGATGCCCGAGCGGATGGGAGTATGTGTCTGAGTGGATGGGCGCGGTGTCCGAGCGGAGACGCGGCATATCCGAGCGGATGGTGTGGTGACCGTTTGGCTGGGGCGTGTCTTCCGAGTGGTCCACATAGCGCCCGATCGGTGGCGTAACATCCGAGCGAATGTATGTGCACTCGAGCCGCTGGGTGTATCATCCAAACATGTGCGAAATTACCCGATCGGCTAGGGCTAGTCCAAGCAGTTGACATGGTGTCCGATCAGTTGGTCATTGATCCGAGTAGAAGGAGGAGCATCCGCTCAGGTGACGTGCGTGTCCCAGTAGCCAGGGTCAGTGTCCGAGCAGTGATGGGCGTCTCCAAGTGATTGTGTCCTTGCATCGGAGCAGGAGAAGGCATTCCCGATCGGCGTAGGGGCATGTCCGAGTGCCCAATGGTTAGAAGAGTATGACCGATCGGCCATGTACATGGTTTCCCAATATATTGTTTTCGAAGTGACAAATCTCAAAAGGCATGGGACACAAACACATTTTTCTTACTCATAAGACACTATAGCAAGATCAAAAAATGGGGTTTGAAAAATTCATGAGGTTCTAGGGATTTTATTTGCTCATCAAATACCCATAAACCCAAATATGCAATTTGGGGTGGAAAATCATTGTTTCTTCAAATTTTCATGAAATTGGAGACAAAATTAATTTACCCATAGCCTAAACTACATCAAAACAGCCACAATTTGCACCATTCACCAAATATTCATACACAAATCCAATAGTATATTCTAAAGGAGGTTTCGACACATACAAGGGTTTTAACAAGCATTAAGTTAAAAAAAAAAACTTACAAATGGAGATGAGAAAGAAGAGCTTACCCAAATGTCTTGAATAGGTGTTGATTTCTTGAAGAACCCTTCGATTTGCTTGAAGAAAATTGGAGCCCTTCTTAGAGTTCTTGGAGGATTTCGGCCAAGATACAATTTGGGAGGTTTGTGAGCCTTTTTTTTTCTTTTTGCTTATGGATTGTGAGCACCTATGGGTCTATTTAAAGGGAAGAGTGGAAATTTTCACTTACCTTTAGACTCTTGAAATTCTCTTTGCTATTCTCTCCCCCACGATTTGGAGCAGTTAACTACAACAATCGTGGTCTGGTAAGACGTCATGGTTTGTTTGCAGAGGCAGGAGAATGTGTAAAGTCAGTTTTCTCATTTTTATGCCGTCAGCAGTTGGAGAAAAAAATTTATTATGTGAGTATATCATATAATAAACTTGGGGGGGCAAATGTTATCGCCAAAATTCAAAAACGATGACGTGGCAATAAAAGTGACAAGTGGCAAGAAATGGTTGGGTCAAAGGTTTTAGATTAATCTGGTGATATTACTGACATGAAAATTGTTTATTTGGTTTGGAAGTGATTTGTCCGACCTGGTAGAATTTCTGTCCGACTAGTAAAGATTTTTGACTGACCAGTCAAGTGCTTGGCCGACCAGTCATCTGTCTTGGCTGACCAGTCAAGTGCTTGGCCAACCAGTCATCTATCTTGGGTGACCAGTGAAGTGTGTGGTCGACCAGTCTCTCTTCAAGGAGTGAAGTTGGCCGACTAGAGAGCGCATCATTATGCGGAAAAATTTCAAAAACAACTTCAGCTAGAATTATTCGTACCCACGCGGGAATCTCTCATATTATCCCAAAGAAATCGCATATTGTTGTATTTTACATTTTATTATTAATTAAATATTCTGAGAGCAACAAAAATATCCCGATTATGAGGGATTTTTGTTTGTACTATTCCGAGCCTATAAATAAAGAGCTCATGGCATCATTGAGGGGATTCGGATTCTGATTTTCCTGAGAGAGTATTTGTATTCTGAGAGAAATATTGTATTCTTTTCATTTACACTTAAGAAACTCATTTGACACAGGTTCATTTGATCTTGAGTGTAGATCCATAAATCACAACTATAAGTGGATTAGGCTATTACCAACATATTGGGGCTGAACCACTATAAAAATTATCAGTGTCGTTTTTTCTCTTGAAGGTTTAATGTAGTTTTGACGTCTACTCGTCATTGGCCAAAATCATGGCTCTTTTATTGTCCAATGATCACATATATAAGAATACAACATAAGATCATGGCTCCCCTATTGTCCAATGATCACATACATAAGCATACAACATAAGATCATGACTCCCTACTGTCCAATGATCACTTGTGACTCACCTTTTGGTCACATCCATGGCACCCCTATTGTCAATGTTTACATGGCACCCCTATTTTCTATAATCTTAGGCAGGTTTGCTTTTAATAATGCTGCAGCACTAGGTTAAGAAAACACAAATAAATCCATACATATTTCATAACTAGTATCCTTTCAGAAACAAAACATAAGTCTAGCTAACTTCCTTACATTCATAAAAATATTCATCACACCAGTCACACTAACATATACATTATCATAATACATTAGTAACATTTTTGCAATCCAATAATAATTACTATCTAACTTCCTTACCTTAAGTCCATGCACAAAACCCAAACAGCACAGGACCACTTCCTCAAAAGCCTAAACATAGCAAGTACAATTTAGTCTCAATCACAATTCATACTCACACAAGCATATCACAAAATTTTGCATGAGCTCTATACACTTTCTAAATGCCTATGCAAAAACTTGTATGTTACAAAGAATTTCACAAAACTCATAATGCATGAAATACCACTTATCATGGTACTATTTGTACATAAAATCATAGATTTAATCACATAAGAATTTTAAACAAATCCAAATTTGAAATTCTAGATTTGGCCAAAATGTACTAAAATGTGACACTTTGTTTTACAAAATTTTGACCAAAACTCATGTTTCACATTACCTAGAACTCATAACATGTTTGAAACAATTTTTTTATAAAAGAAAATCTCTAAGGAGCTAAAAGTTGGTAAAAATGACTATTAATACTTACATTTTTAATAAACCATAAAAATCTTCATGTATTTGATTGAAGAGAATACATTATTCAAATGTGAATTTTTAAGACATAAAGTGTGCTCTTTTAAAACTATTGCTACATTACAATAAAATATAACAAAAAATCAGGAAGCATTAGTCTATTTAAATATGATCATATTCATGTTTAATCACTAAACCTAACATGTTTCTATATTTTCGTGCATTTTAAAAAAAATATAATTACCCAGCATCAAAGACTTGGATCATTTCAACTACAAAGCTTAAAAAATATAGCCTTGTTCGAATATACTATAAACTTAAAGAAAACTACATCATGTGTTTCCTTCAATCATGCATCCTCATATATTCTTGAGATGCACAACATTATCATATAATCAACATCATACTATCATGCTTTTCCACAATACATAAAAATATTTATACATCATATCTCTCATGCTCATATTTCCTTATGATCAAATCTAACACTGTATCCCCTAATAAAGAAACATGTCTATCAAAATTCAAAAGAAAATTGAACCATACTACAATGCTAGGTCAAAACATACACAAAGATATACTCTTGTTTCAAAAAATCTAATTAAAACTTAATCATGCTTCGAATCAAGAGATCATTACCATACACATATTCCTCAAAACTATAAGATCAACTTAGACATATTTTCTCGAGACATCAAACAATAATCCATGACCATAAACAACAGTCAAATCGACATCAAAAGGTTAGGGAATCCCATTACCTCCTTGGTAGTGTTCAAGAACACAATGCAAATCGATCATTAGACACCTCGGGATTTTGAAATACACCACTAAAGAAAAAAGAAACAATTTTCTTAGAATTGAGAAGGAGGAACCTAATCTTAGAGGATCAAAATCCAAAACCAAAATCAATACAAGAACACATACCTAGATATTTTTTAAACCCCTTCATTTTTGTAGTGCGCTATTTTTTTTTTAGATTAATTAATTTTGTGCTTTGTTTTATTAATAATTAATAAGTGTTAGAAATTATTTAAAATTTTAAATTCTTTGGTAGGAATTATGTGAATTTAATTGAAGTTTTTTTATTTGTTTATTAAAATAATTTATAAGTAAAATGAGTTTTGGTTAGATGCAGCAAGGTGCATGGTAAGTAGTGATGCACTTGAGCAATTAGGTGTGTGCATGTGCATGGATTGCATGCTGAGCATGAAATATTATTTTCCACTCTTAATTTCCTTTTATTTTATTTATTAAAGAAATTAAAGAATTAAAAATAAAAAAAAAAGATGAAATAAGGTGATAGGCGTGTGGACTATAGTGGGAAAGCAATGGCCTTCTTTTCCTTTCTAGTTTGTATTTAAATAAATTAATTAAGGAATATTTGTAAAACGCCCTAATCTAATAATTTGTAAAATATTAGCATGCTCATAAGTTTATAGAAGAAAAGTCACCTATTATAAAAGTCTCAGTGGGGCCTTGGTAAAAACATGCAAGTTGGGCCCAATAGTTTAAAAAGAAAATAATAGTTTTTATGCAACATTTTAAAAATAATTAAAGTTCAAGTCCCATTGATAAGTTCTAAAAGTTAAGAATAAACATAACAGTATTCTTTAGAAATTGGCGTTAAACTGATCGTTTTCTTGTCCATAGGATGCCCCTATGCCATACACACCGCGATGTTGGAACTTCCCACATCACCACGCGTGCTAAAGAGAAATCCTATTTGCTACCTGGAAGGAAAAATTAGGGGGGGAGCTAAAAGCCCAGTAAGGAAGTACAAATAACAAGTATACACACAAAACATATTCATATTCATTCTTCCTCACATGTCATAAACATTCTTATCATAACCATCATAAGCATTATCATCATAAAAAAACCATCATAAGCATTATCATCATAAACATCATCATCATCATATACATAATCCTCATAACATTATCATCATAAGCATCTCCATCATCATATACTTGTGAACATGGCCCACTATCTTGTCCATGTCACATCTTGAGGTAAACAGGATCTCTGGTCCTTGAATAACCTCGGCGCGTCCGCCCATGAGTTACGTCTTTATATCCTTAGTAACTCGGGTTACGTCTTCATATCCTCAGCAACCCCTTTGTTGTGTCGCGTTCATCACGCTAACAACAATTACATATCATAGAACATACAAAAATACATTCAGTTCAGTCATATCAAAGCCAAGGAAAGATACACGATTCCTTGCATTCATCATCAGATCATAACAGCATTTTACACATCATTTCACATGGTACATTTTCATATATATATCATTTATCCTTAAACAAGCCAATCTTACCATTCATAGCATAAACAAACAAAATTCTATCTAATTTCCTTACCTCAGGTCCAAGTAAAGCAAAACTGACAAACTTCATAATGAGCCTATACCATAATCAAATAACATTCTTTAGCATCACTTAAGACTTTCTTTTGCCCAACAAATATATCCAATGTGTGCATGGGCCATGCACACATGGTGAAAACTACTCATAATTTCTAAATAGGCATAATTACACATAGAATCACCAAAAGAATAATGCAAATTATACATATGTTACATGCATGGTTTTTAAATAAAAATCACATGGTTGAATATTAGACATATTTTTTAACGTAAAAGTGCATTTTCATGCGACATGCATACTTGGGAACGTTGTTAAAAAGTAACATTAAAAACGATAATTCCTACGCGCTTATTTCTATCGTTTTCAAAACAAGGATTTAGTAACATAGTTTTATTACCATTATTAATCTCTTTAAAATCACTAAGTTGATTAAACCTCTAAAACATTATTTTTATTTCATAAAATAATTTATTTAGCCATTAAATAATATAATAATTCCATTATTTATTTGTAAATTTACATGAAAATAATAAATGCTAGAAATTATGTGAAATACTTATAATTAGCATGTTTTCCTTAGAAAATAACAATTTAATTTAAATTAATAAAATTACATAATTTGTATTATTTGTATTACATTTTATTTGTATTATTTTTAAGACATAATTTTAAGTAAAATAAATTCATAAGTTATAATCCAATAATTATTTTTAAATTATTAAACTAAACTTTCAGCTACTATTAAATTTATTTAAAAATCACAACTGAATTAATCTCAAAATTTTTCTTAATTGAAATAAAGAAATATCATATTTTTTAAAATGAACACTCAAGGTTATATTTAAAAATACAAATTTTTAATATTGACATAACTTAAGGTTATATTATTTCACAAACACGCAAATTTTCCTTTCTTTAAAAAAAAAAAAAAAACTTTCCATTATTTTACCAAAATTCCAATAACCATATACACTCTCAAAAATCACCATATTGAATTTAAAACCTCATATTTTCTCTAAAAAATATATCAAAATCTGTAGGTATTTATTTGAGTTAAAAATATCATTTTAATGTATATTAAAGTTCTATTTAATTTCTTAAAAACATCATAGCGCTTGCTAAATTATTTAAGCATGCAAAAACATTATTTTCATCATATACTAAACCATTTAAACACCAAAATCAGCAAACTTAACAAAACAAAAATCCATCTTTTACATCATGCTTCCTAAAAAATTTACATCATTACCATACTTGTTTAAATCTATTAAATTAATTCACAAACCCTAGCATGTTTCTAATATGCATGAGTGACACAAAATCAAACAACTCATCATGCATTACACCCTTTTAGCCAAAACCCCATGAATTAAACATAAATATAAAACAAAATTCTCATTTACATCCACATGCATCCTAGCGTGTTGCTATCATCATTCATGCATACAATAACTTATTGATACATAATCTCATAAACATATTAATCAAATTTCATGGATTCAAGAACAAGAGTCCAAATTATTTATTATACCAAAAATTATATAGGGTCCTAGAACATGGCTCTAACATAAAAGCACAATAAAAATAACAAAATATAAAAGGAATCCCTAGACATGCATAGGCCGAAACCTACATATACACAAACATAAAATATCATCAATCATCATACTTAGCAAATCAAAACTAAATCCCTTCATGCATTAAACCACAAAACCCGTCATGCATGATCAAAATAACATACCACCAACAAAATAAAAGGAAAACAAAACAACATATTATTACAATTCATATATCCTTAATCTCCCCAAGAAAACAAAATCTTCACAAGGTTGAGGGAGGAATCCAATACCTTCCTTGAGAGAACACAAGAACCAACACCCAAATGGCAATCACTCTTGAATACCCTAAGGTTTTCGAAACCCATGAAAAGAAGAACACAAAATCTTAGGATGGTGGGGAAAAGAAACTTTAGACTTAGAAATTAATAAAAGATCAACAATATAAAAACCATACCTATGATCTCCCAAGATCTTCTTCTTCCTCCTCCTTTCTTTTCTTTCATTCTCTCCTTCTCTCTAGGCTGACGGCTCCAAGGCTCCAAAATGGCCTCATCTTTTCTCTCTTCCCTTTTTATTCTAACTTAGCCAAAATAACCTAATGAACAAAATGGGTAAGTTTCCTAATGGGGCCTATTTTCTATTTTATTCTAATTTATTTGATTGACAAAATAAATGAAAAAACAAATCCCCCATGTTCCCACCTATGTCATCCACTCCTTGTTGCCCTTCCTTTACACACGACAAGGAGTGGCATTTTCACACTAAAATAATCAATTTCCAACTATCCCATTTTGTAACAAATTATTGTGCAAGACTTGACGCAGGGTGGTGTCGGTGAGCACCTCAATCACATGAGCATGAAAATAAGGCCTCAATTTTCGAGAAGCCACTACCAAGGCATATGCTAACTTCTCTATTTTCGGGTACCGGGTTTTCGCGTCTACCAACCGCTTACTCACATAGTAGACATGGTGCTGGTGCTTCTTTTCCCCCTTGACCAAGGCGGTGCTTATGGCATGCTCAGATACAACTAGATACAGGTACAACTTCTCCCCTTTTTCTGGCTTGGCCAAAAGGGGTGGCCTTCCAAGGTCCTCTTTCAGCTTGGTGAAGGCATCCTGGCATTTGTCATCCCAAGCGAACTTTTTGTTCCCTTTTAGGATGTTGAAAAAAGGGAGGCATTGGTCAGTCGACCTAGAGATGAATCTATTGAGCGCTGCCACTCTCCCCGTTAGGCACTGCACCTCTTTTTTGCTCCGTGGTGGGCTCATTTCCAGCAAGGCCTTGATTTTTTGAGGATTAGCCTCAATACCTCGGGAATTCACCATGAAACCCAGGAATTTTCCTAACGAAACTCCGAAGGTGCATTTGAGTGGGTTTAGCTTCATTCTATACTTGCGAAGGGTGTTGAAAATCTCCATGAGGTCGCTAGTGAGCTCTTCCGCTATTTTTTGTCTTCACCAGCATATCGTCCACGTACACTTCCATGTTCCTTCCTATTTGATTTGCGAACATTTTGTTAACCAACCTCTGGTAAGTGGCACCTGCGTTTTTTAAACCAAAGGGCATCACTTTATATCAGTACAACCCCTTGTCCGTTATGAACGAAGTGTGCTCCTCGTCAGCAGGGTTCATGGGTATTTGGTTATACCCTGAATATGCATCCATTAAGCTAAGTAGCTCGTGTCCCGCTGTGGCGTCTACCAACTGGTCTATCCTAGGAAATGGGAAACTATCCTTAGGAGACCTTGTTGAGGGTGGTAAAATCAACACAAGTCCTCCATTTTCCGTTGGGCTTTGGGACCAGCACTGGGTTTGACACCCATAGTGGCTAAAATGCCTCTCGAATGAACCCGTTCTCCTTCAGCTTGTCAACCTCCTCTTTTAGGGCTGCGTATCTCTCTGGGTCTAGTGCTGTAACGCCCTGGATAGCCAAGACCTTTACACTGTGTGTTTATAAAGTGCTAGACTTGCTAATCAAGTCATTTAATTAAGAACGTGTTATTGAAACTAGAAAGGAACTAGGGCTAAAATGTTTTGGTCTCAAAAGTCACATTTATCATAAAGAGACGTTTCTTGTTTACACGGAATCCCAAAAATATTAAGATTAAAGACTGTTTACAAAAGACATAAAGTTTAAATACAATATCAAGCCATATTAAGGCAAAACAGACAGTTAGGCAATCCCTGTCCTGATCCACTCCTCGAGCATGGCGATTGAACAGCTGGTTATGTACATTCAACCCCACAGCTCTCAATCTCAGGATTGGTCCAACTTGCCTTTGCCTTTACATACACCACGTAGCACCCGTGAGCCAAGGCCCAGCAAGAAAACACAACAACAGAGCATAAGCAATCAACAGACAAATCAATATCTCATATTGAATCACATATTCTTAACCATATCAACATTCAGAATAGTCAAGTATTCAGCATACTAAACATATCTATTTGTGGCATACACCAAATCACATATGATAACTAGGGTTAGCGCCCTCAGGCCGCACCTTCCGTTATCCCACTGACTCCGACCCGCTTAAACCAAGCTCAGTGAATATTAAGCTGTCCTCGGCTACAAGTGGCCAAGCCGCGCCTTGTGCGCAAATATTGTGTATGGCACCCTTAGGCCGCTTTCACATGTCCCATGGCATAATACCATCATTGACATAATACAAATATTGGGAGCACTTAGTCCCATCACAACATATAACCGGGTGCAGTTTTCTTACCTTTCGATTTGCTAGTTTTGATCACTTGACTCCTTGAGCACGATCCCTCTCGAACCCTAGTGCTCACCTAAAAAAAACCATAGGTCAAAGTCATCACCAAACCTCAAGTCCAAAACCTAGCCTTGGTACCAATCCCGAGCCCCCGAGAAGTCCTAGTTCCACCAAACAAGGTGGTGGAACCAAACCCCGAACCCTTGGTCAAAAACCCTTGAAAACAACCCTAAAATCCCTTCCTGGAAATAGGGCAGCGCTACACGCTCATAGGAGGGCGATACAGCTCTACAAGCAGAACCAAAATCCCCCAGAAAGCATGGCCTAGCGCTACATCGCCCAAAGGCTAGCGCTGTAGCGCTAGTCATAGACAGCCAACCTCCCAATTTTCCTTCCTGCGATTTCCTCGAACCAAACTTTCCCAAAACTTCACCAAACTCAAAAACAAGCTTATTAACACACTCCACTCATCCCAAGCATCCAAAATACTCAAAACCCAAGCACATGCATCCCAAATCTCAAAATTCACCATAGCCACTTCTAGACTTCAAGACTTAGTAGAAACCAGTCAAAACATCAAAGTTAAAAGCTCAGAATTTATACCTTTGATGGAAATTTGACCTCAAGTTGCCTCTAGACCTCCTTAGCTTGCTCTTCCTTAACCCTTGGCTCCAACTTCCCTAGAATTCCCCACCAACACAGCTTAGATATCTTAGCAAAAAACCAAAACCAGAACTGAAGGAACTACAAAGTCTTACCTCAAGTAAATGGCCTATCCTTGCTAAAAGCCTTGCCAAATCTTCAAGCTTAGCTCATAAACCTTATGGTTTAGTTGACCTAGCTCTCCTCTAAATTTTTCTCCAAGAAGACACAAAGAAATGGTGAAGGGGATCACCAACCGACCCTTAGAAAACAAGCTCTGTTTTCCTCCCTTTCTCTTTTCTTTCTTTTCTTTCTTTCCTTGGACTTCTATAGTATTCTACCATTTCCACTAACATAAAGCCTCAGTAATACCTATCTTTGAACAGCCAAATGACCTTAATGCCCTCCCTTTTAATTCTAACCCTTGAATCCACTTAGGGGCATTTTAGTCATTTTACCCAATTCATGCTAATTCCTCGAGTGTCTCTAATATTTTCCCGCTTACTTCCCAATACCTAATTAATCACCAATAATATTCTTCGATCTCAAAATAGACTCCAATATACTCACTAAATTCCCATTTATACCCCAGGTTCACCCCGAGCCGGGTATAAATCCCCGCCATGACTTTTTCGCTATTCTGCTCACTAGGATCGTCTCGAGTCACAGATCAAAGATATATCCACATAATATTGTGGTCTCAACAGTTATCACATATATGTATACAATTAAGCCATAATGGCCAAAATTACGATTATGCCCTTCTAACCTAATCAGGGCCTACATGCATACTAATACACATAGTCATGCATCTCGAATATTCAAATAGTCATATAACATGCTTTAAATCATAATCATGCATTTTACTCATTAAAGTCACACATAATTCCCATAATGCCCTCCAGGCACACTAATCAAAGCCCTTAAGCCTTATTAGCGAATTTGGGTCGTTACGAGTGCTCTCCTTTTCTGCCTCACCAGCCTTGCTTTAGGGTCGATGTTCAGATGGTGGCACATGACTGCTGGGTCTATCTCTAGCATATCCTCGTGACTCTAGGCGAATACATCGAGGTTGGCTTTTAAGAACTCTACTAGTTTCTCCTTCATGTCATCGGCAAGGTTTTTTCGTACTGTCAACTTCCTCAACGGCTCATTCATGACCGTTATTTCCTCCAATTCCTCATCCGGTTCAGCTCTGGGCTCTTCTGTGACTCGTGGGTCCAACTCGCTTGGGTTCGCGCCTTCATGCACAAGCATCGCCATAGGTGCTGTCGACTTTGTGGCTATGCGGAGGGATGTGTTATAGCATTCCCTCGCTTCCTTCTGCTCTCCTTTCATGCATGCTACTCCCCCGGGAGTTGGGAATTTCATAGCTAAATGGTATACAGAAGTTATCACCTTCAATTCTCTTAGGGAAGGTCTCCCTAATACCGCGTTGAAGGCTGAGGCGCAATCTACCTCAACGAAGTTTGCCATTATGGTGGTTTGTCTGGGCTGGTCTCCCATAGTAAGAGCTAACTCGATTGCCCCCAGGGGCTCTATCGAATCTCCCGTAAATCCATACAAAGACGTAGTGCAAGGCTTTAGGTGATGGAGGCTTAGTCCCATCTTCTCCAGCGCTGGGCGATACAAGATGTCCACAGAGCTTCCGTTATCCACCAAGACCCGATGCACCCTCATGTTAGCAAGCTGGATAGTGAACACTAGGGGGTCATTGTGGGGGAAGTGTACACCCTGATCGTCTTCTTCGGTGAAGGTTATTGAGTCATTTTCACCCTTAAAACTCTTCGGGGGGCGCTGCTCCAGGCTTAGGACGCACGGTGATGGACTTCGTTTGGCCTCCAAATCTGTCTCGTCCCTTCCTTGATTCATCCCCGAATCTTGGTCCTCCAAAGATGGTCCTGACCTCTCCTTCCACTTCTAGGGCTACTTCTGGCGCCCACGATGGGGATGCTCCTTCTTCTGGCCTATGGTTCTCCTTGCACACATATCTGCCCAAATGCCCCCTGTGGATGAGCTCCTCAATTTCCACTTTCAAATGGTTGCATTCCGCAGTTGTGTGGCCTATATCTTTATGATATTGGCAATACTTGCTGGGGTCTCTTTTAGACCGGTCTTTTTTCATTGGCGGAGGCCTTTTGAAAGGGACCTGGTTTCCGTTTGTAACGAAAATATGCTCTCTCGCATGGGTGAGGTCAGTATAATAGGTGTAGGGACCTTGTCTGCGCTCTTCAGAGCGCTGATGCTTCTTGGGGTCGATCATCCCTTGCCCCCTCCTAGACCCTCTTTTTCTTAGCATTGCCTTGGCTCTCCCGGATTGAGGGATTTGGTGAATTTTGGTCTTTTCCAGCCTTGAGGCTCTCGTGACCATCTTCCACACGAATATACTTTTGCGCCCGCTCGTAGAAATCATCCAAGTCTGTGACCTCCCTCTTGACCATGTTATCCCATAACTTGCTTCCTGGGCGCACTCCAGCTGTGATGGCCATTTTCAGCTCTCGCCGGGTCAGGCTCCCTACTTTAGCTGCCTCCATATTGAACCTATGAATGTAGCTCTTTAGACTCTCGTTTTCTCCTTGCTTCACATTGGCGAGGCTGGTGCCTGGCATCGTGTAGTCCTGCACGGCGTAGTGTTGCTGGAGGAATTCATCAGAAAACTATTGCCAGGATCTGATGGACCCCGGTCTAAGTCTTTTAAACCATTAGTACGCAGGTCCTTTCAATGTGACAGCGAAGCAGTGACATCTAGCCCCGCTACTAACTCCCCTCAGTTACATCAAATCGTTAAATGCATCCAGATGGTATTTTGGATCTGTGCTTCCTTCGTAGGGGGTCATATGTGGCTCCTTAATGTTGGCTGGGAGGTGGATGGCTTGGATCTCCTTGATGAAGGGAGACTCATGATCGAACTCTTCATCAAAGGCTTGACCTCCGGAGGCGGTGACGATTTTGCTTCGCAGGCTCCTCATTTGTGTGTCAAGGTCCTGCCTCCTCTTGCTTAGGGAGTCTCTCAAAGCGGATGGGTTAGGATCTCCCTTTCCTTTGCCTTCTCGGGGTGCCATAGGGGGTGTGGTCTTTTTACCCACTCTCTTTTTGTTTATTTCCTCTCGTAAATCTGAGGGTGTTCTCCTTGAGGTGATCTCGTCATCGTTACGAGGGGTAGCATTGGTCTTCGGCTCTTGCTTCTGGGGCTGTTTCAGTGGTCCAGAACGTTCGCGCTGCTTCGTTCGGGGGGTGTTACTACTGGAGAGTTGGTTCTTTCCGTCATCTACTGGGACGGTGGTTTCGACTCCCCTTTTGTCTCTCTCTTTCCGCTTAGGGAGTGTCACGTTTGATCTCCCTTGCAGTAGCCCATTTAGCACCTCTTGCATGTTTTCCAGGATGGTTTCTAGCCTCTGATTCTTGCGGTGAAGTTCTCGTATCTCGTCTTCGTAGAATTCAGACTTCGAGCTCGAGCTGATGGAGTGGACCTGAGGGTGCTTCTCAGCCCAGCGCTTCGATGGCCCTGGATCCTGCCGATCAGGGTTTGGCACCTGCGGTGGCTTTGGAGGTAAGAACTCATCGGCGCCCCTTGCAGGGTCAGCCACCAACCTTGGGTAATCCTCCCTAGGTGGGACTACTAGGGATGAAGCCTCCCTTTCGTCTCTGGGCGCCTCACGCTCCCTTGGGGCCTCCATGATTGCAGGTGGAGGAAGATCCCTCATGGAGGCCTTTAACTGATCTCCGTCTAGGTGAACTTCCACCTCGCGCGACTCTCTCAGCCATTTCAAACGTCGCGGCCTTTTTTCTTATCAGAATCGGCGGAAGAATAGTGACTTGCAATCTATCCTTCCCACAGACAGCGCCAAACTGTTGACGGTGAGAACTCGTCAACCAAGTTAAGTTAGAAAAATAGAAATGTAGAGATTATCAAAAGAAAAACTTCAAAGATCTAATTGGAAACTCAAAGAACACTTGCAGAAGGAAAATGGTAAATTGAATTTGTATTTCTTATGGTGTAGTGCTACAGTGTTTTTTCCAACCCCCTTCCAAGTGGAAGTGGAATTCCTTTTATAGTGGGCTCTAATGGCCCCTGATACAACGTGGTATAGGGGACCAGATAGTACGCAAGTACGGTGTCAGGAGGGTGGTATAAGGTGTAGTGGTGTTGGCTCCAGTACATGATCAGGGTTGGTGGGAGAACCTCCACTTTAGTACTTGACTGTGCCTCCACTACTCACCCAATACGAGTGTCAGGAGAAGTGGCACCAGATGTAGTGGTGCAGGTGGTTGTGGTGTCGACCCTGACACATGGTCGACAATGTACAGGTAGTGCCTTTCCCATTAGTACTAACTTGTACCACCAGTACCTGTCTAGTACGGACCCTAGAATCACGCCCCTATGCTCCTCCTGGTCATACGAACCGTTCCCATACACGTGCTTTGTATTTTAAGGTCTCTCTCGTGTATTCAAGATATGCCCTTGCTCCAACCCCTTTTCATTTTGCGAAATATAAGTGTACTTGTAGCTTTGAGTATGCTAAGCAGGGGGGTGTCATACCCCGCTGGTGACACCTTCCTTAGAGAGTAAAGAAGGGCCTCATCAGTGGGTCCTATGCTAATATCATAGGGGATGTAGGTGTGTGGACGTAGCCGAGGCGTGCCCTACGGATACCCTCATGGGAGTGGCCTCGCGGATGCTGGAGCATGGACGCAGTCGAGGCGAGGCCTTGTAGATGGTGGGCGCGCTGAGGCTATGCGAGACCCTGGGGATTGCCTCGCGAGATGGCCTCGTGGGAGGGGCCTCGCGGATGATGAGTCTGCTGAGCTGAGGCGAGGCCCTGCAGATGTCCTCACGAGATGGCCTCGCGGATGATGGGTGCGCCGGGGCGAGGCGAGGCCCTGCGGATGGCCTCGCGGGAGGGGCCTCGCGGATGATGGATGTGCCAAGGCTAGGCGAGGCCCATGTCAGTTGCGCCGAGGTGTGGTGAGACAATGGTCTCACAAGACGGTTGCGGGATATCAATGGTGCGTGAGACCCTCATGCACCTACGAGGCCACATGGGCGCGATGCGCCACATGGACCTGCGAGGCTACATGGGCACGAGGTTCTATGTGTATTCGCGAGGCGTCGTGTGCGCCTGTGAGGTGCGAGGCGCCTTGGCTGGTGCAAGGCAATGAGTCCCGCGAGACATCTGGGATGTTTGTGGGGGTCCGAGGCGAAGTGGTCATTTGGAGCAGGGTCGATTTGAGCACTAATTTGAGGGTTCAAATGGACCTCAAACATGATTGCTTTGGACCTTCTAGGGACCTGAGGCATGAGAGGTGGGTTCTTTAATGATTTATGATGATGACATTATGTTTGATGTTTGACGATGTATGTATATGACGTTGTAGGAGTCTTGAGATAAGATTATGTTTTGTTGTGTTTTTCTTTGTCTTTTATTTGTACTTCCTTAATGGGCTTTTACCTCCCCTTACTTCCCCTTCCAGGTAGCAAACAGGGCTTCTCTTTGGCACGCGTGGTGATGTGGGGAGTTCCGACGTCAGGGTGTGTGTGGCGTGGGGTATCCTATGGGCAAGCCAACGATCAGCTTAACACCAATTTCTAAGGAACGATGTCATGTTTTATTTTATATGTTTAAGAACTTATCAGTGGGACTTGAACTATATTTATTAATAAAACATTGCATGAGAACTTTTATTTTGTTTTAAAGCTATTGGGCCCAACTTGCATGTTTTAGCAAGGCCCCACTGGGATTTTCATAAAATAAGTGGTTTTCTTCTTTAAGTTTATGAGCATGTAAATGTTTTACAAAGTATTGGTTTAGGGCGTTTTACAGTCTCTAAGGCTCACATTTTTTATAATATCCTAGTGACCTAACCCTAAGAAAAGAAACGTGTGAAAGCTCAAATCCTATCCCACCAAATAAACCTAATTCCATCATTTCCTCTCTTTACACCTCACCTAAACCCTATCCAAATGTGAGCATAATCCAATAGATAAGCCTAGTCATCGTATCTCAAAGATGACAACTAACATTCCTTTCCCTTTTATTTTCTAAATTTAAATGATATAAAAATAAAAAAAATATCCTCACACATTAAATAAATAAAAATGCAACCTATTATAATCACATAATTTTGTCACACCAAATAAAATGTTACACTATTACAATTACACAATTATTACAAATAAATCGAATAAAACCTAATTTACCCAAAACAAGTAATTCAAATTATTTTCTAATAATCAAACAATCAAAATAAAACATAACAAATAATAATAAAAAAAAATTGGATCACTACATCCTTAACATAAAAAGAGAACTACTCCATAATCAAATTCATATTCATAAACTTAAATATTCAATGAAAATAGAGAAGTATTGAGAAGAAAGAAAGAATATAAATGACAATGAATTTTCTCCTCCTCTTTCACTCTAGACTCCAAAAATCACAATCCAAATTTCTATTAAAAGTTAACCCTAATCCTTTTTATATGACCTTGATAAATATATTAAAAAATTTTAAATTAAAGAAAATTTCACTCGCTGGCCGCAACCTATATTTCTTGGTGCCCGCGGCCACTAGAGTTGATTTGGTGCATTTATCAGGCTCTGGGCGCGACTAGTGGCTTATAACGGCCGCAACCACTGTGTTTTGTCCCCCAAACTGTAGCCTGATATAAGGCTGGCCACAACCAATGACCATTTTCAACACGCATGTAATTTTGTTCAATATTTCGTGTTTCTTCAGTTGCAGCCACTAATGGTAGTTTAACCATAACTTCCTCGATATATCTCAGAATTGGAAGATTCAAAATCTATGGAAAGATAAGAAAAATATCTAAAAATTGTATTTCTAGAAAGATTTCGAAAAGAGTATTCGAAAATAATTAAAATCAAGTGTGAAGTTTCAGACTTGTAATTCCAAGCTTAACCATTGCTTGTAAAACATCCCAAAGTCATTATTTTTCACCCAAATTTCTTGGAAATCTTAAAAACACAAAATAAACTTATTAAACATATATAAATAAATAATAATGTGCATAATCATAGAAGAATAATGAATTAAAAATAGAAAAATTTGATACTTATTAGGCAAATGCTACAAGTGTGGTTAGGAGGGTCATATAAAGAGATATTGTCCGCAGATAAGGGCAGGGGTAGGACAAAAAGGCAATGTCAACCATGTACCACCCTAAGTTTTCTCTTTGACCCAGGGAGATGCAGCAAACAACAACACCGTTGTTAAAAGTCAAGTGAGATTTATGTTTATCGTTCTACATTATAGAGTACTTATAGATTTTGGGGCAACCCATTCTTTTGTTTCTTTGAGAATAATTGGTAGATTCGTTGTTCCTTATAAGGACTTTAGGAATTGTTTTACTACTACTTTACCATCAGCCGAAGTGATATTGTTTTCTAGATGGTTGCAATCGACTCTAGCTGTGATTGAAGGCACAGAGTGTTCAGGCGACCTAACATAGCTCGATATTACAAACTATGATATTATACTTGGTATGGATTGGTTGACCAAGTACGAAGCAACTATCGACCACAAAAGAAAGACCGTGATATTCAGACCAGACAAAGGTGAACAATTTACATTCCAGGGAGAATTCTCAAGATTTCAGACACTCATTATCTCGGCTCTCAAGGCTAGAAACATGATTAATAATGGGTTTCAAGTGTATTTAGCCAATGTTGTGGAAAAGTCAAGAGAGACACAACTCAAACAACCAAATGTCCACATAGTCTGTGAGTTCGCAGAAGCGTTTCTCGAATACTTACCAGGACAACCCCCAGACAGAGAAATCGAGTTTGTAATCAAACATGCACCAGAGACGGGACCAATATCAAAGGCACCTTACCGAATGGCACAAGCAGAGTTCAAGGAACTTATGATCCAGTTACAGGAGTTATTGGACTATGGTTTCACTTGACTAAGTCATTCACCATGGTGGGCACTGGTGTTGTTTGTAAAGAAGAAGGACAGAAGTTTGAGAATATGCATCGATTACCGAGAATTAAATAAGGTCACAATCAAGAAAAAGTATCCATTTCCTAGGATAGATGACGTCTTTGATCAACTACAAGCACTGTGTTCTTTGAAAGCATCAGAAGTTCATTTGAACAGGGAGATGTTGAGAGAGTTTTCAGACTATGAAAGATAAGTTAATCTCTGCACCTATCCTTTGTTTTCCCACAAAATAGGGAAAATTCATGGTGTATTGCAATGTATCCAAGAATTTCTTGCAATGCGTTTTGATGGAAAATGGGAAGGTAGTAGCTTATTCCTTGAGATAGCTCAAGGATTATGAACAGAGGTATACTACCCATGACCTAGAGTTGGCAGCATAGTGCTCGCACTAAAGATATGGAGACACCACCTATACGGAGACAAGTGTGAGATTTACACTGACCATAAGAATCTGAAATACTTTTCACCCAAAATGAATTAAATATGAGATAACGGAGGTGATTAGAGCTATTTAAAGATTATGATTACAAAATTCTATACCACCCAGGCATGGCCAATGTAGTGGCTTACGCATTGAGCAGACGAGGATATGAAAGTGTCTCATCACTGAGTACAATAGAGGCACCATTGAAAAAGGAGATCATCAATGTTGGAATTGAGTTTGTAACAAGAGGCCTAGCAAATCTCACCCTACAGTCCACCTTTCTAGATCAGATTAGAGTAGGGCAGAAAGTAGATGAAGCCCTTGTGAAGCAGGAGGCTTTGGTACAACATAGTGGTAATGGTGACTTCTCTACGTCCAAGAGATGGTTGCTTCGATACAAGGATAGAATATGTGTGTCTAAAGATGGTGAGATTAAGACGAGTATTATGAAAGAGGCGCGTATGACACCCTATTTCTTGCCTCCGTGATCTACCAACATGTACAAAGACCTTAAGACATTATATTGGTGGCTAGGGATGAAGAAAGACATTGCTGAGTTTGTCGATAGATGCCTAACTTGTCAGCAAGTGAAGGCAGAACATGAAAAGCCAATAGGGTTATTCCAACCACTCTATATTCTATAATGGAAGTGGGAAGACATAGAAAATGGATTGTGTGGTAGGGTTACCTGGATAATAGTAGATAAACTCACTAATCTGCTCACTTCCTGCCAGTTAAGACAACCTATTCAGCAGATCAATATGCAGAGTTTATATGGTAGACAAATTGTGATACTTCGTAGGGTACCAAAGTCGATTATCTCTCACAGAGGCTAAGTGCTTACTTCAAAATTTTGGAAAGGATTACAGAAAGCAATGGGTATAAGATTGAAATTCAGTACCACTTTTCATCCTTAGACAAATGGGCAGTCTGAGAGGACTATCCAGATTTTAGAAGATATTTTGAGGTGTTGTGCTTTGGATTTTTTAGAGTCTTGGAGTCGATATCTACCCCTAATGAAGTTCTCTTACAACAATACTTATTGGTCTACTATTGGAATGGATCCCTATGAGATGTTATATGGGTGCAAGTGTAGATCTCCCTTGCACTGGGATGAAGATGGGGAGAAACAGATATTAGGCCCCGAGGCAGTAAGGGAGGCTAGTGAGGCAATTGAAATTTTTTTCCCGAGAATGCTTAACGTTGAAAGCAAGAAAAAGAGTTACCCTTAAGAAAAGGGACATCGAGCTTTTAGTAGGCGAGTTTGTGTTTTTAAGAGTCTCACCAATGAAAGGAGTTGTGCATTTTGGCAAGAAAGTGAAGTTAAGCTCGAGATATATAGGTCCATTTGTGATTTTGGAAAGATTTGGGCAAGTTTTGTACCATTTGGGACTACCCCCAGCACTCGCTGAAACACATAATGTCTTTCACATCTTAATGTTGCGTAAGTATGTGATGGATCCCTCCCATTTCTTGAGTTATGAGTCGTTACAACTGAAGCAGGACCTGAGTTATGATGAGCAACCTGAGCCTATCATCGAAGAGGGAGTCAAGGAACTGAGGTTCAAGAAGATTTCATTAGTTAAGGTCCTGTGGAAAATAGTACAGAGAGAGAGGCAATGTAGGAGCTGGAGGAAGACATGAGAGAAATATACCAAGAGTTATTTGATAAGAAAGAATTTCAGGACAAAATTTCTTTTAAGTAGGGTGTTGATGGTGAGAACTCGTCAACTAAGTTAAGTAAGAAAAATCGCAAAGTAAAGATTATCAAAAGGAAAGTTTTAGAAATCTAAGTGTAAACTCGAAGAACAATTCCAAAAGAACAATGATGGACTCAATTTTCATTCAATATGGTGCCCTTGCTACAGTAAAATTTCTAACCCCCTTCCATGTGGAATTGGGATCTATTATATAGTGGGCTATAATGGCCCTTGATACACTGTGGTCCAGGGGACCAGGCAGCACATAGGTACACTATCTGGAGAGTGGTTTCAGAGTTTGTGGTCGTGCAACCAGTATAGGGACGGGTGCCAGGAGGACGTCTCCACCACTTGTCCGTACTCATGTCAGAGGAGTGGTGCAGGTGGTAGTGGTGTCGACTCTGACATCTGATTGGGAGTATGCAGGCCATGTCCTTTCTTCTAGTGCTCCCACTACCTGATTAGCATGAGTGCCACGGTTAGACATACGGGACCTTACAAGCCGTACCCCATACGAGATTGTACCATCATGACCCTTCAGAATCATACTTGGACCTTCCCCTCTAGACGGTGGGGTTTCCATAGGTCTCCATGGGAGATGTTATCTCGAGATGAAGGGTGAGGGATGCTCTCTCGCGAGGCCCTCATGGCACGGCCGTGGCGAGACGAGACATGGCCATGTCTCGTGAGGCCCTTGGAGGCGTAGCTCCAGAAGTGCTTAGGTGCATTAGACGCGAGGCGAGTGCTTGATGCGCGAGGAGGAGGTGGCCTCGCGAGACGCTGGGCCTCACCTGATGCTGGCACGCACGAGGTGGAGGTGGCCTCTCCTGACGCTAGGCCTCGCCTGATGCTGGCATGTGCGAGGCAGAGATGGCCTCGCCTGATGCTAGGCGCGTGTGAGGCGGAGGTGGCCTCGCCTGATGCTGGGCACCCGAGGCAGAGGTGGCCTCGTGATACGCTGGGTGTCACGGGCTGACATTTTCACAGCGGAAATGCCCGTGCGGCACCTTGACTCCTCTGAGCCAAGGTCAGCCTTCCATCCATTCGAATAACAATGGGCACATTTTTCGCGCAACCGTGCCTCTGCACACTTTCGTCTCTTGAACAACTCTCGCTGATTCGTGCTCTCAAGCATCTATGAGTGCAATCATGCATCCAGGCTATCTAGCCAAGACACTCACACTGTCCATAGGTTCTCACTATGGCAAGGCAAATCCCAACATCGATGCTCACCCAGACATTCGCAAGTCAAGGTAGCATGTGTGGCCAAGAGCCAACACCAAGCTGACGTGCCAACACCTCTCATCATGCCCCATTCGATACTATCCGATTAGCACATGTCACAGACCAA
Organism: Humulus lupulus; assembly: GCF_963169125.1. Lineage (NCBI taxonomy): Eukaryota > Viridiplantae > Streptophyta > Magnoliopsida > Rosales > Cannabaceae > Humulus > Humulus lupulus. Next base: position 198,640,452 of record NC_084796.1, on the reverse strand, counting down.
GGAATCCCATATGTCCATGGTCCAATCCTCAAGGCACCATACCATCATGCATGTTGGCAGGCCCTCGAGACTGGCTGCCAGACTAGTAGCATACACTGGACCTCTGTCCTACTCAAGCATAGTGCACCCTCCAATGCTTGCATGCTAACAAGTCGCACGAATGACTTACCATGCCATCTCATGTCGAGATTCATGGCCATGGCGCACCACGACATCTCTCGAATGTTTGGGCCACGTTCCATGCAAGCGGCATCCCGGCAAGCCAAGGGAACCGTACCCTTAAACCTCTGGCAGCACACTTCGACGCACTACTAGGGCGGCCCGGTAATGTCCATGAGTACTCCTACTCATGGAGACGTATGAGTCCCCTCGTGGTCCTCATATGCTTTCCCTACTAGTCCTCCCAACTAGTAGTAGCTCACTTGACGCACCTGTGCCAGGGGGTGGTGGAGAGCTGACACCAGGTGCTCCCCCTACAAAGAGCCTTCTGAGCTTTTAGCCTTCTACCAAGAACATATATGATTTTTGCTTGGGAGACATATTTGGCTTCCAGCTCGCCAATTCTCTGAATCTCCCAAATTCGATCATACCATTCATTGCATTCATTGACCCTTCAATATGGAACCTACCAAGTCCCGTCCATTTCCGGGCAATATTGAAGATATTTACGAAAATGTCACTGCCGTACAAACTAGGCATCAGCATGCTCACCAGCCTGCACCCTCGCGTGCGCATCTGACCGAGCACCATCCTAGCTTGTAACATGCCATCAAGGCCGGCATGTTACACTCTCCCACACTTCAATTGTCGATGCCCTCATCGACAGACCGCTGGCCAATCTTCCTGCCTCGACTCCTAAGCTCACTCCATGCTTCTTCCGAATCTTGAGTCTGCACTAGTCCCTCTACCACTGTAGAACCACCAACTTGGTGATGATCTCCCACGTCCACCCTTGGACTTGATCAAGGTCCCCATGCCACCTTTGATATTCAGAATGCTCCCATGAAGTAGTGTCGCTGCACTCGAATACTCCTTGCATACATGAACTCCTCTGAGTCCATCACGATGTCCCTCCAGTTAACCATGTAGCCCTTGCAACATTGACCCCAAAGCAAACACATCATTTGATTGAAGCTTCCCCGTCAACTGTCCAATGCATACTCTTATTGACAAGGACGAAATTAAGGTGCACCCCTCAGGGTGAGGTTCGCAAACCAACCGTTCCCAACGGCACCTACGAAACATCCTTCCATTTAAGGCATGTCTCTCTTCTACGTGGCACTCATGCCAACTATAGCCTTATGCAGTATCTAGTGCATCCTTGCACACAGACTTCACGAAGTAGTCTCTCAGACTTTTGTCCCTCCAACCTTACTACATACCCAAGGCTTGATGCGAAATGGCCACTTCTAACCATAAGCATCACTGCTCCTCTGAGCTTCTACAATGTGGTCAATGATCTGACATCATTCGAAACCACTACATTGCCTTCTGGCTCGTGCTCATGCTGACTCAAAGCAACATGCCTCAAGTTCTGCCCCCAAATCAACCTTGCCTAACTCTATACGGCCCGTTGAATCTTGACAAACTTGACTGCACTCTACCTCACCCTTGAGATCTGAATTTGTCTCAATCCGCTATCTCCCTTCGGCATATGTTCTCTGAATCATTCGGCTTGTGTTCCCATAAACACGTGTCCCCATAAAACACTAAGCATGTCCCATAACATGCTGCAAAACCTGCCCAGCCTTGGTCTCAGCCTACGCCCATGCATACTGTCTATCTGTAGTTTCAATTGGTCACCTGACCTACTCGCATCAGTCATGCATATCTTCGCACTGTACAACCCATCTGTTGTTGTGTTTCTCTCTAGATTCACATACCAAAACTGAACAAGTACCCTGACCCTTCGAACATATGAATTAGTGGGCTCCCCCACTTCAACTTGAGAAATAACTTATCTTCTCGAGGTGTACCTCTCAAGGTATAGCTCGCAAGCTAACCGCTTTCCTCGTGCGGTCCCTCGTTCCATTTCTCACTTTTGAAGATGATGTTGTACTAATGTCTCAGCCATTCCGACTCTTCACCCTTTGACATCTCTACATTGCCTTAGTACCTGAGTCCTGTTGACTTTCACCTTAAGCAAACGTTGCACTGATGTAACCTTAGTACCTGAGTCTTGAAGACTTTCACCCTAGGTAACTGGCTCTGTCTTTGTCTCTGAGTCTCCTTGACTTTACATTCTGAACAACTAACGATCTCCATGATAACTCATCTCGATGATTTTGTAATGGAACATTGGCCTGCCATTTGGATGTTTGAACCGTGAAGGTCACTCCCCCACTTCAACTATTGGCGTCCTCGACAACTTGCCCACGCGGAAGAATGTCTGACCGCCCCAAGTTTTCATGCACACAAAAAATCTAGAAGTGCCCCCCGTAGGATGTGACTCTCGAGTCAACTACTTCGTGTAGCACCACTGTCGATTCCCTTATGCATGCACTGTCCACATAGCTATCCATCTGCTCTATACTAGCATCTCGCCCCTCCGGGCAGCTTCTCTCGGCTTCTATGGTCACTAAGTCCCAATAGCAAGGCCCTCCGGCCCACATTTAAACTCAAGCACCATCTCTGCCTCCTTAAGCCTTCTTGCAGTACTAAGTTTCCCTGACGCAGCCCTCCAGCGCTCTCGAAACTCTAGTACTATTCTGAACACTACGCGCAGTCTACTCAGCCCAGCTGGCCTTTGATGCATATATTCCACAACATAGCATATCTTACAATGCCTTAGTGTTGCTCACCCAAGATAACATCTCTGTGAGCCAACACGTCCCACTCAATTGTCTCGGCACCTCCCTTCCGGACCAGAACAAGTAAACATGCCAACACTTCCAAGTACGACTATCCTCTGACGATCGCGGCCACTGCCACCTTGGTCTCCATGTGATGCCCTTTGGCACACAAGTAACAACTGAAGCATTCCATGCTCAACTTTATCTAGTTCCCCAAAGCTATCAACTCTCGACTTCTGTCGTGACTGACAAGCATCTGACGGCCACTATTATGCTCACCCACTCTTGCGTACAAGTTCCCTTTTCAACAACAGCACTCCACACGACTTACACTGTCACTCAGGCAAACCTGAACTAGTGAACCAAGCATAAAGCCTTGACCTCTCGATCAAACCTTGTCTCATGTCAATGAGTTCCAACTCTTTTGTAGTACCTCTCCACAATTGCACGTGGTTGTTGTCTTTCTAGCATCACTGAACTTTGATTCAAAGCAACCATAACTTGTCCCCTCTCTAGGATGTCCAGTATTCCCACGAAGAAGAGCAACCAAGTCTCATACCACCTCAGCTTACTGATCCTTTCTAGGTGACTAAAGGCTCAACGACATCTGTCCAAGCATCCAGACCTTTATGGTCCTTCAACACGCCTACATCCTTTATAGGATGGGCCAACCAGGTTCACCCCAACTTGAGATGAACCTGGCTCTGATACCAACGGTCACGGGCTGACATTTTGACAGCGGAAATGCCCGTGCGTGTAATGCCCCGAATTCTCCGATGAGTTTAGCGGCATGAATAGTAGGCCGGGAGGGCCATACTTGCTTAATTATGTTATTAATTGATAAATGCATGTATATGTTGATTATATTATGATATGATGTGAGATGCATGCATGTGAGTCCATATTTCTCATTACAGGTGTATGATGGTAATTTGGCCCGTTGAGGGTAATTTGTGTATTTGAGTGCATAACTTGATTTGTGAATGAGATTCCATTATTATGGAGATATATTCGAGCCATTTGACATGAGACGGTTATTTTTAGTGGATTAGCGGTTTTACCATAATGGGGTCAATTTTGGGGTAATAGAAATGTTCATTTGATGATAAATTGGGAATATTTGAGATCAGGGTGAAATTTTGGAGGTTTTGACTATAATGTCCCCGGGGGTGTTTTCGGGACCCCGAGCATTAGGTTTTATTTGGGGTTACTTAAGGTTTAAGTAGCTTATGAAATAGAACATACGATAGAAAACCTTCTGTTCTCCCTTTTCAAAGTTCGTTTTACCGTTTGAGCCTTTTTGACGAAATCTTGAGTTCTAGGAGTCGGAATCGAGTGAGGATCGAGGCATAGTGATCCTAGGGAAGATTAGAAGCTTCTTAACCGAAGGATTCGACGAAAAACAACCCAATTGAAGGTAATCGAAGTTTAAGTTTTGAGTTTTTTCGAGTTTCTAAGCTTTGAATTGATTTTGTGAATTGTTGAGTTTCCGATCCGTTTGAACCTTGGGTTTTGAGGGTTTTGATGCATGGGGGAACTTGGGAACTTTGTTTTGATGATTGGGGAATGTTTAGGGATGATTTTGGAGGCTTTGAAGTGTTAGAAACACGGTTGGGAATGGCCCAGGGTGGAGTGCCGCGGCCCTGTTCTTGAGGCGCCGGGGCCCTTCTTTGAAGAAGCAGGTGGAGCCTTTACCCTTGCTGGGCGCCGCGGCCCTTGCCTCTCGGAACCCTGGGGGCCGCAGCCCAAGGTGCTAGGGCCGCAGCCCTTGCCCTGTTTTCGCCCCGTTTGCTCGTTTTGACCCCGGAAACCTAGTTTTAGGCCTCGGGAGTGTCCTTGCTACTTTGATTAGCTTGGATTGATCTCTTGGAGGTTATATAATGGTTTGAGACCCTTGATTATCTTGATTATTGATGGTATTCCATATGTGTTGTGATTAGGTAACCGCTAAAGGACTAAAAGCTAAACCGTTCTCAAGGGTCGTTCTTTTGTTCATTCTAGCTCGAATCAAAGGTAAGAAAACTGCACCCCAAATGTGACATGCGTGGATATTCATGAGGCATGTGATTGTGAGAATATGGACTTGGATTGAATATAGAATTCTTAGCATATGTTGCTCATTTGTGCATGGTACTGGCTTATTAATCAGGTTTGGCAAGGGTGCTAGTATCAACTGTGAAGCTGTGACTTATTAGTCAGGTTCAGGGGTGGTACTGGGCACTGATCACTTTGAGCTGGCTTATTAGTCAGGACGGCCTTAACATGTGTCACGCAAGCCAACAAGTTTTGATCTGATAGATCACCAGCATTGAATGGCTCAGAGAGCATTAATGCCAGACCGACCCCGAGGGTCGATGAATGAAATAAGCGCTTGGAGGCTAGTGGCTTACTCAGCAGCCACTCTCCCATCTGAAATAGTGACTTGCATGGCAGTCACTCAGTGTGGTTACCAGAACCTGTTGAAGGCTAGTGGTTTACCCATCAGCCACTCTTCCATCTGAATTAGTGACTTGCATGGCAGTCACTCAGTGTGGGTTATCAGAACCTCATGTGGTGTTTACCCATTTGTTTGAAAGCTTTACGCTCAGTGTGATTATAATGATAATCATTTGATAATGTTGTATAAAGTGTTATGTTTTCTTGCTGGGCCTTGGCTCATGGGTGCTATGTGGTGCAGGTAAAGGGAAAGAGAAGCTCACCTAGCCTTGAGTGGAGAGCTGATGTGGTGGTGTGTACATATGCGGCCGCTTGACCGCCACGGTCATGGTGTTCTCAGAGGAACTAGGGGGTTTACCCTATTTTTGCCGCTTAGGTCGGCGGGATTGTAAATTTAAAACTGTAATGACCATTTTGTACTGAGAACCACTTGTAAATGTTTTGTTTAGCTCTGCAGAGCAGTTTGTAATAAAATATCCATTTCCTTTTTATTGGTTTTATACCTTAACCTGTTAATTACACTTAGAGCACGTTTCTGACCAAAGGACTCAGGTAATGAGTCGAATTTCCGGTCCACCGTTCACCGTAACTGTTCTGGGGTAGCCAGGGCGTTACAGTGCGGCAGCTTGACTTCTCTGAGCCAAGGTCAGCCTTCCAGCCATTCGAATAACAATGGGCACATTTTTCGCGCGACCGTGCCTCTGCACACTTCCGTCTCTTGAACAACTCTCGCTGAGTCATGCTCTCAAGCATCTATGAGTGCAATCATGCATCAAGGCGATCTAGCCAAGACACTCACACTGTCCATAGGTTCTCACTATGGCAAGGCAAATCCCAACACCGATGCTCACCCAGACATTCGCAAGTCAAGGTAGCATGTGTGGCCAAGAGCCAACACCAAGCTGACGTGCCAACACCTCTCATCATGCCTCATTCGATACTATCCGATTAGCTCACGTCACAGACCAAGGACTCCCATACGTCCATGGTCCAATCCTAAAGGCACCATACCATCATGCATGTTGGCAGGCCCTCGAGACTGGCTGCCAGACTAGTAGCATACACTGGACCTCTGTCCTACTCAAGCATAGTGCACCCTCCAATGCTTGCATGCTAACAAGTCCCACGAATGACTTACCATGCCATCTCGTGTCGAGATTCGTGGCCATGGCGCACCACGACATCTCTCGAAGGTTTGGGCCACGTTCCATGCAAGCGGCATCCCGGCAAGCCAAGGGAACCGTACCCTTAAACCTCTGGCAGCACACTTCGACGCACTACCAGGGCGGCCCGGTAATGTCCATGAGTACTCGTACTCATGGAGACGTATGAGTCCGCTCGTGGTCCTCATATGCCCGCCCTACTAGTCCTCCCAACTAGTAGTAGCTCACTTAACGCACCTGCGCCAGGGGGTGGTGGAGAGCTGACACCAAGTGCTCCCCCTACGAAGAGCCTTCTGAGCTTTTAGCCTTTTACCAGGAACATATATGATTTTTGCTTGGGAGACATATTTGGCTTCCAGCTCGCCAATTCTCCGAATCTCGCAAATCCGATCATACCATTGCGTTCATTGACCCTTCAATATGGAACCTACCAAGTCCCGTCCATTTCCAGGCAATATTGAAGATATTTACGAAAATGCCACTGCCGTACAAACTAGGCATCAACATGCTCACCAGCCTGCACCCTCGCGTGCGCATCTGACCGAGCACCATCGTAGCTTGTAACATGCCATTAAGGCCGGCATGTTACACTGGGCCTCGCCTGATGCTGGCATGCACGAGGCGAAGGTGGCCTCACCTGATGCTAGGCGCGTGCGAGGCGGAGGTGGCCTCGCGAGACGCTGGGCCTCGCCTGATGCTGGCACGCGAAGCGGAAGGGCCTCGCGAGGCACTTAGGAGCACGAGGCCATCTGGGCTGCCGCATGAGAGGCAATGGTGGCTCGGGGTCACCCCAACTCAGCCATATTTTTGGATGTTTATGGGACCTAAGCATACACTTTGAGTCTTTTAAGGGCGTGGAATATTGAGCATCCACATAGGGTATATTGTAGCACACCAAATTTTTTATTTTATTTTTTATTATTTAAGTGTGTATTTATTTTAATTTAATTATTTGAGTGTTAAGTGTTAATTGTGTGATTTTATATTTATTTGTTTTATTTATTTAAATTATTTTGTAAATTTTGTGCTTGAGTTTTGGTTGTGTGCATAAAAGTGCATGGTTAGTAGTGATAGACTTTCTATGCTTGTGTGTGTGCATGTACATTGTATGCATGGTGAGCATGCAATAGATTACCATGTATTTTAATTTCCATTTTTATTAGAAATTATAAGAAAATAGAACTTCTAGAACAGTTGTGTTCACACAAGTGTAAATGGGGAATCTTTTTTTTTTTTTGGTAAATCAGCAAGATTTGAATTTCTACAAAAACAATTAAAAACAATAGGCAAAACCCAACTATTAATTACATGCTCTTAATAGAGCCTCCACCCAAGAATGGTCTACCCTATTTAGGTTGTTTAAATTCATGTGATGTAGTCTCTCACACACAATATGAATAATATTCTTTACAATAACATCAATTGTGGAAAGCTTTTGGTCCCAAAAAACACTATTATGACTATGCCAAATGAAATAAACCATAGCAGAAACAATGCTGAGAGCAATCTTCCTTCTTCCTTGCGACAACTTCTTTTTCACTAGCCACTTCAAACGAATCTTAAGATCATGCCCCTTGTATGATATACCACTCCGCTTCATAACCTCAACCAGAATTTTAGAACTAAACCAACAATAGAAGAAAAGATGAGTGTGACATCCTGCATAAGTCCCACAAAGCAACCAAGAAATATTATGTATTGTTCCAACTCGCTGTAAGCGATCTCGAGTTGGTAACCTTTTAAGCAGAGCTAACCGTATGATAACTCTATGTTTGGGAATAAAAAACTTGCCCCAAATCATAGCAAAATTCCATCTGCCAAAAGAATGATTTTGCAATTTAGAACAAAGAGACGATAGAGAAAACTTAAAGATCTCAAAATCAATGAGGGAAAACACAGCTTTGATTTTATTTTTCACTTTCACTATACGCTTCCAATACCAACTAGCATCAAGAGAAGCTTCATAGTCCCACCACTCTCCTTGCTTGATATAGATAGAGTTCATCCACTTTACCCTTAAGCTGTCCTTTTTAGAAGAGATATCCCAAACATGCTTGCCCAAGGCGCATAAACTCCATAAGGCAATATCTTTAAAACCCAAACCTCCCTCTGATTTAGAACGACAAACATCAATCCAAGATACATTCCCCAGGCCACTTAACCAATAAACACCTTTCCAAAGATAAGCTCAACACACTTGGTTAATTCTTTGAATGACCGATTTCGGAAGAATCACCAATTACGACTAGTAGAAATTTATAGTGAAAAGAACTGAGTTAGTTAACACTATTATACCTGCATAAGACAGATTCCTACTGCTCCAAATCCAAATTTGACTAACCATCTTATCCACCAAAGAAACACAATCAGCTTTAGAGATCTTTTTAGAACAAATTTTCATGCCAAGATACTGAAAAGGCAGCCCACTCTTTGGAAAACCAAATAAATCCACAAGTCTATCTATAGAAATAGAATCCATACATGCCCCATCACCGCAGATTAGCTAACATTCGCTATGAGCCCTAAGGAGTTGGAAAAAAGGTTAAAACCCCGCAGCAACAGAGTAGCAAATTTGGAATGACCTTTACAGAACAAGAGGAGGTCATCCGCAAAGCAAAGATGCATGAAATTAAAACTCTTGCATCTCGGATGAAATTTCAACTCAGCCTCCTTAGCCACCTTGAGCATGATCCTAGACAAACACTTCATTTCTATAACAAAATGAAGGGGGGATATTGGATCGCCTTGACATAAACCTCTTTTAGATTGAAGATAGCCATGAAGAGCACCATTGATGGAGAAGGAAAACCGAGGAGTGGTAACACACTCCATGATAAGATTAACACATTTTTTAGGAAAGTTTAAAGTTTCAAACATTTCTCTAAGAAAATCCCAATCAAGAGTATCATAGGCTTTTTGAAGGTCAATCTTGAACAAACAAGCTGACATTGCACTTCTTCTATCATAGCCCCGAACCATGTCTTGACAAATCATAATATTATTAGCGATTTGTCTTCCTCTAACAAAACCACTTTGATTTTATGAAATGATTCCTGGAAGAATTTCCCATAATCTTTTGCAAATCATTTTAGAGGCTATTTTATAGATCACATTGCAGCAAGCAATTGGTCTATAATCACTCACATTTTTGGGACGAACTGATTTAGGGATCAAAGTCACAGTGGTAGAATTTATCTCTTTAAGTAACCTTCCTGAGTTCAAAAAAGACAAAACAGCTTCAATCATCTCATTACTTGTTATCTCCCAAGTATCTTTAAAAAAAGCACTACTATAACCATCTGGCCCCGAAGCTTTATCATCTGGAATTGAGTTTAGGGCACATTTCACCTCTTCTTTAGTATAATCTTGCTATAACCAATCAGCTTGTCTCTAAGAAACCATAGGCCTTTCTTGAACAATTTTCTTGTGAACTCTAGTTCTATTAGTAACACAGGTTCCCAGTAGATTGTTATAAAAATCTAAAAAAGCTTTGATAACCCCCTCTTGATCATCAATCCACCTTCCAGTCTGATCTTGAATGGAGTAAATTGTGTTTTGCTTCCTCCTCCTTTTAAGACTAGTATGAAAAACTTTTGTATTATCATCTCCACTTTTTATCCAAGCTTCCTTGGATTTTTGGCTGAGGTACCTAATATAATTTCTGTGAGACTCTATATAAAAGTTACGAGCCTTAATTTCTTCCTCAATTAGCTTTGCATTACTAGGATTTTGTTGCAAGCTTTGTTGAATCTTTATCATATATTGATAGCTTTAACGATCTTGAATCTCAACATTTCCCCTGCCTTATCTGTTCAAAACTTTTAAACTAGATTTGAGATGCTTTAGGTGAGAAACAAGACAAAACATGGGAATGCCATCTATCTTAATCGTCCAAGACTTCTTCACAGTATCAATAAAACCTTCCAGGTTCTTCCAAAAGTTAAATTACCTGAAAGGCTTTTTTATATTTTGCATATGAGGGTAAATAGAAAAAAGGCCAGGAGAATGATCAAACTCACCTACAGGGAAAAAAGTGAGCTCAGCTGTAATATATTTGTCCATCCACTGCTTATTTGCTAAAAATCTGTCTAATTTTGCATAAAACTGATCTTTGCCATCTTGTTTATTAATCCAAGTGAAGAATTTTCCATTGAATTTTATGTCTTCTAATTCACAATCTGCTACACACTTTTGAAAATGGATCATCTCATTAGTATTACCCCAGTAATCAAGCCTTTCCTCAGTACTAAAAACCGAATTAAAGTCTCCTCCAACTATCCAAGGAAGATTCATACCGTCTGATAATTCTACAAGAGCTTTCCACAAGTGCTCTCTTCCTTTAGTGTCATTGACTGCATAAACCACTGTTAAAGCAAACCAGTCCCCTCTTTTTGCCTTTAACACACAATGGATATACTGACTAGAACCCCCTTTTATATCGACATTGAAACTATAAGGATTCCACGCAAAGATAATCTGCCCATTAGGATGATGCGCCAGATTATTAGTAAAACACCAGCCCTGAAACATTCTTAGGTATAAGGCTCCCATTCTTTGAGCCTTAACCTTTGTCTCAAGGAGCCCAACAAATCCTATTTGTTTCTTATGAATCATCTTCATAACATCAATTTGCTTAGAGGATTTGTTGATGCCCCTGACATTCCAAATGAAGATTTTATCCATCTATTGGTGGAGGGTTGCCCCTTCCATCAATAATGAACCTCATCTCACATAAAACCTCTCCCACCTACACTTGATTAACAGTAACATCCTCCAACACATCAAAAGTGTTCCTAGTCTTCACTTTGGACGAGCTAGCTATCACAACCTTCTTTCCTTTAACCTCCATGAAATCATTGTTATCCTCTATGGCAGCTATTGGAATTGGTTCACTCTGTATCCCTGAGACTTCCTTAGGTTTCCATAACTTCCTGCTTTGCTCCACCATATTCACTTTCTTGCACACATTATTGGTATGACAGATGCCTTTACACATTTCACATTTATCTAGCTTCCATTCATAAGAGATTTCAAGATAGACCATTTGCCCTTTTTCATCTTCAAATTTTAGATGATTTGAGAAGCCTTTTGAAACATCCATCTCCATTAACACTCGAGCAAATTGGAGCTTGTCCCTATTCATTGTAGCCTGGTCTTGCTTGATCATTCTCCCTAAAGAGCTTACAAGTTTTTCCATTGATCTCTCTCCCCAGTACTTTAATTCAAGTTGTCTCAATTGAACCCAAACTGGTACTTTGCAAACATCCTCTTTAGTAAACCTCACATCAGAATCCCAAGCCTTCATGATTAAAGGCTTCCTATCAAAAAATTGATACCCCCCTTTAAGAATCCGATCTCTATCCTCAACCGAGTGAAATCTTACCAAGAAGATGCCATGAGTAAGTAAACTCACTCTATCTATATTCTATTGCTTCCAAATTCTCCTCAAAAAACCTTCAATCACGTGTATTGGGGGATTAGCTCCTAACGCATAACACACAAGTGCAGAATTCCAATACTGAATCTCATCCATTATATCCTCTTCAATGATTTTAGCATAGCCCCTACCTCTCCCATAACCTCCTTTTCAAAACACAAAACAGGGGATATCGATGAAGTATTACCTGATTTGATCTTCACTGATTTAGCCCCCAAAATGTTTGCAAATGTTGCTTGAACTTTTGATCTCTGTATCAGCTCTTGCTCAGTTGAGTGTAGAGATAACAGTATCCCTTCACCATCCTCACTCAGAGTCGATTTCTTGACAATCAAAGGTATACCAGGAAGTGAGTCAAGATCATGTTCAGAGTCTGAACATTGTAATTCCTCTATTCCCAGGAGTTGATTCATCTTTTTCGTTTTCTTGATCGAATCCGAGGAGCTCGAAACTTTCTTCTTAGTCTTCAGAGACTTTGCCGCATTTTTATGAATTCTAGGTCCCCCTGCCATGGTGCAGCCCTAGCAGAGCTTAGAGTTTAGAGAGCAATAAGATTCTTTTGTATTTACGACTCTATGGGAAATCTTTTTTTATTTTATTTATTTTATTAATAGAAAAATAAAAGAAAATAAAATAAGGTAATAGATAAGATATTGTCATTGGTTGACTTGAGTCATTTTGGGAAAGTGCACAATTGAATTTGGATGTGTGAATATTCCTTGCTTGGCCGAGTAGGGAGAGAGAGTGAGGGAGAGGGTTGGTCAAGGGGAGAGGATGAGGGTGACCTTTTTCCTTTTTACTTTGTTGCTTGTCATTATTATCCTAAATTGATTTCTAGATAAATATTAAGGAAAATTTAAAAATTAGAACTTATCATTTTTCCCATTAGCATAGTGGTTGACCTCTAGGGTTTTTATAAAGAAAAGAATAGAGCTTGAAAACTCAATGTTTGTGGTTGTCGAGTTTAGAAAGAGAGAGAGAGAGAACACGAGAAGGAGAGAAAGAAAGAAGATTGTAAAGAACGCCCTTGACTAATACTTACAAAACATTCGCATAACATAATTTATAAAAGAATACCATCCATTATTAAAGGTCTCAGGGGGACTTATTTAAAATCATGCAAGTTGGCGCCATAAGTTTAAAATAAAACATAGGTTTTTATGCAAAGTTCAAAGAAAATCAATTAAGTTAAATAACTGAGTCCCACTGATAATTTAGGAAAGTCTCTTAAAAACAAAACATAATTTAAATGGCGTTCTACGTTGATCGTTTTATCGTCCATAGGATTGCCCCACGCCATACACCCCATGATGAAAGAACTCCTCACGTCACCACGCGTGCCATAGAGAAAACCTATTTGCTACCTGGAAGGAAAGTAAGGGGGGTGAGCTAAAAGCCCAGTAAGGAAGTACAAACAAATAAGCAAGTAAGAAAAACAACAAAAAACAAAACACTAACATTCATCTAAGACATCATGGTACGTCATAACGTAATCGTAACATATCATCATATCATAACATAATCGTACATATCATCATATCATAACATAATCGTACATATCATCATATCATAACGTAACATATCATCATATCATAACATAACGTAACATATCATCATATCATAACATAATCGTACATATCATCATGTCATAACGGAACATATCCTCATATCATAACATAACGTAACATATCATCATATCATAACATAAATGTGACATATCATCATATCACAAACATACAGCATACATGATAAGCATGGAACGCTAGTTGTCCATGTCACCCTATGAGGTAAACAGGAGATCACTGGTCCTTGAATAACCTCGGCGCGTCCGCCCTAGGAGTCACGTCTCAATGTCCTTAGTAACTCGTTCGATGTATCTGACATCGAAATCTGTTTGATGTATCTAACATCGTATTCTGTTTGATGTTTCTAACATCCATACACATATCACATTCAACAGATCATCACATTAAGGCATTCATATTTTCATAACAGTTCATTCATATAACAGCCTTACCATTCATAGCATAAAATCATAAAATCTATCTAACTTCCTTACCTCAGGTCCAAGCTAAGAATTTCACAATCTTTCAACGAGCCTATATCATAATCAAAACAACGTTTCTTAGGTTCATAAAATTACTATTTTGCCCTTTCATACAACTCATGTGTGCATGGGCCATGCACTCATGATAACAGTTACACTAAACATGCCATTATCGCTAAAAAGAATCATGCTCGTTCTACCCATTTTACTAACATGATTGTTTTATAAAAATCACATAGTGAATAATAATCATGATTTTGGACATAAAAGTTGATTTGCATGTAACATGCATACGTGGGAATGTTGCGTAATAAAAACGTTTTCAAAAACGATAATTCTACATTTCTTTTATTATTTTAAAATCAATAGACATATTACACGCTTTATTTTTCTTAAAATTTCTAAGTTGATTAAATTTCTCAAAAAACTTTATTTTATTTTATAAATTTATTTTATTTTAGCTCAAAATAAAATATGTGACATTTTCATTAAATAAATATTAATTTACCAAGAATTACCCAACAAGCTTAGATTTAATTGAAATACCTATTTTAATATGTTTCTTTAGAAAAATATATTTTATCATTGTGTTACAAAAATGATGTGAAAAATATATTTTAAGTGTGGAATAATACATTTTGATTTAAATTACTTAAGACTTAGTTTTTAAGTAGCAAAAATCCATATGTGACAATTTAATAACAATTGTTACCCTTTTTAAAACAAACTTTCAGCCACCATTTATTTTATTCAAAAATCACAAATAAATAGAGTCTAAATATTTTTCCTAATCATAATAAATGAAAATCATTATTTATCAAAATATGCATTTATACCATTAAAATATCATTTTTCAATATTACCATAACTTAGGAAAAATAATTTATTCCAAAAATTAATCAAATTCATTTTTAGTGAAACTTACTTAATATTTTATTACAAAATTCCAGCAACTATTATTATCATTAAAAATCACCATATTCAAGTTTATAAACCCATATTTTCCCAAAATTCAATAAAAATTCTGTAGGAAATTAATTGAGTAAAATATCATAACATGGGACTTAAAATCCTCTTTTAATTTCATAAAAATTAACATATTCATCAAGAACATTATTTATGCATGCAACTCATCTTTTTATCAACTTTTACCCAATTATTTACAAAAAAAACAGCAAGCTTAATTCTTTATAAAACTCAACTTTTGTCTCAAAAATTACATAAAATCATACATGCTTAAAATCTCATTATACTCTTATAATATGCATGATTCTAATATCACTAACATATTCACATGAATCCTTTTAAAAACCATTTGTTGCAATTCCATGAAAACCAAAAAAACACTATCAATAAAATAACATATAGTAATTTATAAGCACCATATTCACATATGCCTTATATTAACCTAACATGTTTCTATCATTATTTCATGCATCTTATAATTTAATCATTCAAAATATAACATGCATCTAACATTCTGTAGGAAATTAACATAAAAATTCAATAAAAATTCATAACATGAGACTTAAAATCCTCTTATAATTTCATAAAAATTAACATATTCATCAAGAACATTATTTATGCATGCAACTCATCTTTTTATCAACTTTTACCCAATTATTTACAAAAAAAACAGCAAGCTTAATTCTTTATAAAACTCAACTTTTGTCTCAAAAATTACATAAAATCATACATGCTTAAAATCTCATTATACTCTTATAATATGCATGATTCTAATATCACTAACATATTCACATGAATCTTTTTAAAAACCATTTGTTGAAATTCCATGAAAACCAACAAAACACTATCAATAAAATAACATATAGTAATTTATAAGCACCATATTCACATATGCCTTATATTAACCTAACATGTTTCTATCATTATTTCATGCATCTTATAATTTAATCATTCAAAATATAACATGCATCTAACAAAATTTCATGATCAAGATATCAAGATTGCCATTTATTCTCTTACCCATATAACATAGGTCCTAAAACATGGATCTAATATATTGTAAATCACACAACATATCAAGAACACCCTTGGGTGTACCTAGGCCGAAATCACAAAACATGCACTCATAGATTATTACAATTTTTATGCATAGCAAAATCAACATCACAACCCTTAAACACAAATCATACTCTCACAAAATCCAAATCCTATACATCAATCCTACCAAAATCAACCATTAGCACCATTAACAAAACCTCATATACAACCCACCAAAAACAATATAAGGGCTAAGAAAAGGCCATTACCTCTCTTGATTGTAAAATCAAGAACACAAAAGATCAATACCCAAACTCCACACCCTTGTTCAAGCCTAGGTTTTTATGGGAAAGCCACCATGAGGAGAAGGAAGAACCCAAACACACACAAGAAAATAACACAAATCAATAACATATTATCAAATAAAGAGATTATGCAAAAGAGAAAACAAGAAGACATACTCTAGGGGGTTCCTCTTCACCTTCTCCTTCCTTCTTCCTTTCTTTCTTTCTTCCTCTCTCTCTCTCTCTCTCTACACGCCACTCTCTATCCCTCTCTCTCTAGGTCACGGCAGCCACACACACAAGAGCAAAGGCTCTTCTCTCCTTTCATAGCCTCTTTATCACAAATCCTCCCATAAAGTCTCCCCTAACACAATAAGGTAAGTTTCCATTTCCCTTTTATTTTCTTAATTTCTCTTTATTTTAAAAAGATATAAAGGAATAAAAATATGATCATGCCTATCCCCAAAATGATTATGGTCTTAAATTTTTTATTTTTACCATCTTAAGTAAATTATTCCTTTCCCACTAGGTCACACGCCCAACTCCCTATTTCCCTTTTCTTTTCTTTTTTTTTTAATAAATTTTCCCAAATAAAATCTAAAATAAGGAAACATAAAATGTGTAGAAAATCTACACATGTGCACCATGCTACCATGCACTAGCACACACTAAATCACTAGGGTGCATTACTATCTACCATGCACCTTAGTGCATTCCACCATAGCTCACATAATTACCTCAATTGTCACACTTAATTAAAATGTAACACTAATAGTAAAATAACATGTTACACAATTATTCACTTATTAAATTAATTAACCAAACAAATTCTAACAATTAAATAAAATAATAAACAATCAAATAAAACAAATAATTAACCAAATAAAAATAACAACACTTAAATAAAACAATTCATCACACTTAACATTTAAATAAAATAAATCACAAAAATTTTAATAATAAAAAAAAAAAATTTGGTGCTCTACAAAGATAAAGAAGGAGAAGGATTCAAAATTAGGGTATGTGTGTTCTAGTTTTGGTTTTTTAATCCTCTAAG
Organism: Humulus lupulus; assembly: GCF_963169125.1. Lineage (NCBI taxonomy): Eukaryota > Viridiplantae > Streptophyta > Magnoliopsida > Rosales > Cannabaceae > Humulus > Humulus lupulus. The sequence goes on along the minus strand of NC_084796.1, from coordinate 198,623,232 downwards.
TCTAAGCTTTCTTCTTCTCAATTCTATGAATTTGCTTCTTTTTCTTTTGTGGTGTGTTCGATCCCTAGGGTGCCAAAGGTTGATTTAGCTTTTGTGTTCTTGAACACTATCAAAGGACGTAATGGGAATTTATAATCTCTTTGTTGATTTGATGTTGTTATATTCTTGTTTATGACCTTGGATTATTATTTGTTGTCTTGAGAAAATATGTTTATAATCTAAGATGATGTTTTGATCATTTAAGACTTGATGAGTATATGTTCTAGTGTATGTTTATGCACTATTTCTATGATGAATACACGAGTTGTTATGAAATCTTGATTAGAAACATGTAAAGATTTTAATTAAATTTCAGTAACAAGCGTATATTTTGGATGTATATTTCAGCATGTTGTAAGGTTTACTATGTTTCTTTGGAATTTTGACATGAGTTGGGTTATGATGATAATTTATGTGAGATACAAAAATTGAGATTCATGAACATGGTTATAGTGCATAGGATTCAACTATAGCATATATTTAGGCCTGGGGTACTTTTTTATTTATTTATTTATCTATAAGCATGAAAAATTGTTCCAATAGTATGGTATAAAGGGAGAATGTTTGAATTTCTATTGATATAAAATAAAAACATAATAAGTTTGGTGTTGATTATATGGTAATGCTCTGTGTCTTGAGAATATATTAAGATATATGTTTGAATTAGGAAGCATGGTAGTAATGTCCTAATTTAGTTCGTTTTTTTACTATGCTTTATAGTGTCTCGGCCAAGGCATCATTTTTTGGGGGTTTATGTTTTTGAAATGATTTAAATGTTTGATGCATGCAAATTGGAATATTGAAAAGAATTAAAAAGGTATAGAAACATGTTAAGTTAATGGTTAAAAATGGCTATGATATTTTTTTTCGATTATATAATGTTTTTTTATTTTTATTGATATTTTATGGTGTTACAAATAAATTAAAAAGAGAACAATTTGTCTTAAAGTTCATATTTTAAAACTAATACAAGTAAAAGGTGAATTTTCATACATGAATTAATAATATATATGCAGACTTTTTAGTGTTTAAAAGTTGAGAAAATTCTTTTTTAAAAAAATATGTCTAGAATTTGATTTATTGAAAATGTGAGTATTTTTAGCCCTTTTACCAAATTATAGATAATTGTAAATAATATGAATTTTGTGATCTATAAATTTTATTTTTAAAAAGAGATTAAATTATGTCACATTTTTAGTGGTATTATTTAATTAATTTTGTCAAATTAATTATTTCATAAGAAATTACAAATGTTGTCACATTTGATTGGATATTGAATTATAAATGAGATTATTATTTTGTACAATCAAAGCTAAAGAACTAGTTTAATAAAATAAATTCTTGTAATAAAATTTATGAATAGAAATTTTATGACTTAAAGAAGTAAAATAATAGTATTAATCAAGTTGGTAAATTATTTATGCTTGCTGAATTTTAATGAAATTGACAAGAAAATAAAGGAACAAAATTTGCCAACTTCAAAGTGCGTTTTAAGAACTGTCCCACGTATGCATGTTACATGCAAGTTTATTTTTACGTTCAAATATATGTCATTTAATCAAATTTATGGTTCTTGTTTGAAACCATTGAGAATTACTTAGTAGATTTGATGTTATTCTCTTATGATTTTATGTAAAGATGTTGTATGAATAAAGTTGTGGTGCAACTTGTGCCACGTGGGGTATGTTTGTGAGATGTGTTTAGTTTTACTTGATATTAAGACAAGTGTTTGATTAACTATTTTAGGCTCATTGTGAAGCTATCTTGCATCCTATAGCTTGGACATGAGGTAGGGCAGTTAGCTAGATTTCTGTTTTGATTTTTAATTGATTCTAGTTATGAGATATGTATGGATTTGTTTGTGTTTGCATAATCTAGTGTTGCAACATTATTAAAGACAGACGTGCCTAAAATCTGGACAACAGGGGTGACAGGTAAAACATGGACAATAGGGGCGCCATGTAAGTGACCAAAGAAGAGTCATATGTGATCTTGGGCAATAGGGATTCCATGATCTTATGTTGAATGATTATACTTATGTTTATGATTATGATTTACGTTGTTATGATTATGTTTCCACATGATGTGACGTAGATGATAGGGGAGCCATGATCTTATATTGTATGTTTATGCGTCTGTTGCATATAACCTTATGTTTATGATTATCATCTTATGCTATATGTTTATTCTTATGTTGCAAATATTCTTATGTTCATGGTTAAGACTTATGTTATCATGGTTATGTCTTCATATGACTTATGTTCATGATGATTGCTATAGGAAAAATATGTTAAGAATTTATGAGACATGTCGCTATGCTTTTATGATGCATTTTCCTTCCTTGTTTATACTTCCTTACTGGGCTTTTAGCTCACCCCCTTACTTTCCCCCTTGTAGTTAGACACTAGGTAGGCTTATTTGGCACGCATGGTGAGTTGAGTCAGATTTCCATAATGTATGCTGTGGGGACCCAGTGAACGAGGAAACGATCTACAAAGCCATAGTGCCTTAGAGCCTTTTTCTTATGTTAATTTACCAATCTGATGTATTTAATTAATTTAACATTGCATCAAATCCTCTTTCAGTTTTGAACATTGGTTCCAAATTCTACATTTATTTTCAATAAAGACCCAATGTATTTTCAGTCAAATAATGAAATCATTTAAGTTATTATCAAAATTAGTATTTTAATAAAGATATAAAAATAAGAGTGTTTACAATGATATTGAACCTTTTGGGGTCACAACTAAACATCTCCTCGAGCTAGCATCCTCAAACGAAAGGACAGACTAAAAGATTCAATGGAATGGTGGTAGAGTACTTGCGACGTTTTGTCAATGTCAACAAAAAGAATTGGCTGCAACTACTTGATGTAGCTCAACTTTTCTTCAACTCTCATAAGAGTTTATCGTCAAATAAGAGCGCCATTGAAGTTGTCAATGACCAACAACCACTGTTACCCCACAGAATGGACGAACACTGAGGGAGAAATCAAAGAGCCTTCAATTTCATGAAATGGAAGAAAACAACCGAGATTGCTCGAGCCTATCTGAAGAAGGCTTCAAAGAGAATGAAGAAGTGGGCAGATCAAAAGAGACGACTGTTAGAATTCAAAGCAGGAGACTTAGGGATGATCAAACTTAGGCACAAACAACTGAGGTTCTGACGAAATAAGGACATTAGGCTCATCCACAAATACAAGAGTCCTGCTCCAATCATCTTGAAATTGGTGTTCTTGATATTTAAGTGGTTTGAATCACCGGCCATAGAGAGAGAGAGAGAGAGAGAGAGAAAAGAAGAATGAAAGAAAGAAAGAAGAAAAATAAGGAGGATTTCGAAAACTAGGTTGGTATTCTTGGTCTTTAAGTGGTTTGAATCATCTAATCTATAATCTCATCTTTTTTATGCTAAAAATATTTTCTCTTTTTCTTGTTATGGGTTTTGAAAGCGCTAGGTGTATCAAGAGTAGATTTTAGTTTTGAATTGTTGAACACTATCACGGAGGTAATGGAGGATCCTAGCCTTTTGCTATCTCTATGGTGGATTTTTGTTAATCTTGTGTATGGGTTTGATATGTTAGATATTTTTCTATGGTGTATTTCTATGCATTTAGATTTTTCTTCATGATTCCATTTTTTTTCTATTCATAGAAACATGCTAAGGATTCTTGTTTGCATGACATGGAAGGTTGGTTTTGCTTTGGGCATATGTGTTTTAGGCTAGGGTATGCATTAGAAATCATGATCTTGTTGTATGCTCTTGTCATAGACCTAATGTTTTAGTTTCTTAAAAAATATGAAAAGTTTGTGATATATTTTGTTGTTGAACCCTATGTGTGATTCGGCCTAGGGGTATGCTTAGGGATTGTAATGTTTTCTTTCATGTTCTTGTAAAATTCAAAAAGAAAATATGAGATGTTGATGAGGGTTTCGGCCTATAGGGTATTGATGCATGTTTGTTTTGTTTTGTTTTGTTTTGTTTTATTTTAATTTATTTGATGTCACCTACACTCATTATAAATATGCTAGGTTATTTGGTTAATTGGGAATTTTTCTTAAGTTTCTTATAAATGATGATTTGATGATACATGAAATGAGTTTGGGGATATTCAAGCACTTTATGCATGGAGTTATCAAGTACTACTAGATAGCCAAACAGATTTAACTCAGAATCCACTTGATCCAGAATTACTCTCTAAAGAAACAGAAGCTCAAGCAATATATAAAGACATCAAAGCCAAGTATCTATCCTTCTTACAATAGAAAGCTAAGCTTCATTGGATGAAATATGGGGATGATAACACTTCCCTTTTCCATAACAGTATTCAGCTTAGAAGGTAATGTGAACAGGATATACTTAATCAAAGATATGGATGGTGTATGGATAGATAAACCAAATACAGTGGCTAATGCTTTCTTGAAGTTCTATCACAGCCTCCTTGGAAGCAAAATGGAAGGAAGGAACTCTGTGTTGCCTCAGATTTTTAATCAAGGCCCGAAAGTCACAGCAGCTCACAATTGTATTTTAACAACAGAGTTTTCTAATGCAAAAGTGAAAGCAGCTATGTTTGGGATTCCTGGAACTAAGTCCCCGGGGCCTGATGGTTTCAGTAGTTTTTTTTCCAAGATAGCTGGGAGGTGGTTGGAAGTTTAGTATGTGAAGCTATTCAATATTTTTTGTATACTTGAAGACTATTGAAAGAGATTAATTCTACAACTATAACTCTGATTCCTAAAGGCAAATGTCTAGAATCTGTTAAGGATTTTCGGCCTATTGCTTATTGTAATGTTGTGTACAAAGTTGCAACTAAATTAGTTTGCTCACGATTGAGGAAGGAACTTCCGGATCTTATTGCTCAGAATCAAAGTGGCTTTGTTCAAGGGAGGTACATAGCATATAACATAATGCTATGCCAAGATTTGATCAGGCATTATGGAAGGGGCAATTCCAAACCGAAACGCATGATTAAACTTGATTTACAGAAGGCATATGATACCATTGAGTGGGAGTTTATAGAAGAAGTGCTGGTTGCTTTCCATTGTCCTACTGAGTTTATTCAGTTGGTTATGATCTGTGTTAGGACCCCCAGATTTAGTCTCATGTTTATTGAGTCTTTACATGGTTTTTTTGCAGCAAAAAGAGGACTACGGCAGGGGGATCCATTATCTCCTCTTCTGTTTGTATTTGGGATGGAAAAAAATTTCCCGCATAATACTAAAGATTGGAAAGATAGAAGGCTTTAAATTTCATGAAAGATGCGGATATCTTCAACTAAATGATCTCTGTTTTGCAGATGATGTCTTATTGTTCTGTCATGGGGATTTTAAATCGATCCATCTTATGCTCAAAGGATTGAAATTATTTTCCCAAACATCTGGACTTCAACCGAATGCATTGAAATATGCTTTGTATTGCAGCAACATGGATGAATCGGAGGTTCAACGGATAATAGTTTCTTCTGGTTTTCAAAGGCAACAATTACATTTTTAATACTTGGGGATACCTATTTGTGCACAGAGACTTCCAGCAGCTGAATGTATAGTTTTAGTGGACAAAATGGTTCAGCGGATTAAACTATGGAGCACCAGAAACCTTTCTTATGTGGGCAAAGCAATTTTAGTTAATGCATTATTAATGGAAATTCACACATATTGGGCACAGATCATGATTCTTTCTAAAAAGGTTTTGCAACCAGTTAATGCAATTTGCAGGAACTTTTTATGGAAAGGTATGATTGAATCTAATACATAAGGACAAGTTTCTTGGGAGGATATCTGTAAAACTAAGGCTGAAGGAGGCTTGGGTTTTAGTAGGCTCAAAGAGTGGAATATAGCAGCTATTGGTAAATATGTCTGGGCAGTGGCCTCGAAAAAAGATTCTTTACGGGTGAGATGGGTATATGTTGTGTATATTAGAAAGACCGAATGGTGGGACTATAAAGCACCAAGTGACAGCAGCTGGTATTGGAAGCAGATAGTAAAAGTCAAGGAGAAATAAAAGAATCTGAGTATGGCACAAATTTGTTCTACTAGGGCTTACAAGATTTCAGAAGGATACAAAGCTTTAGTTACACCATATCAAAAGGTCTCTTGGTATAGGGAAGTCTAGAATAGAGCCATCATACCAAGGCATAGATTCATTTTATGGCTGGCTTTGTTAGACAGGTTATAACTGAAGGATAGATTATTCAGATTCAATATAGCTAGTGATAATCAATGTTTGTTGTGTGCTAGTGGCAAGGAATCACGAGAACATGTTGTTTTTTCTTGTCACTTGAGCTCTACATGTTTCAGGCACATCAAGGTCTAGCTGGATTGGAATTCACCAGCTTCTAACTTACCCAAGCTACTGCGGTGAATAGAAAAGTCATGAATTTGTAGATTCAGAAAGCAAGTGTTCATAGTGGCTTTGGTTGGATTGATATATCAGATTTGGTGGGCCAGAAATGAAGCTTTGTGGAATCATAGAGTTTATACAGTCATAGTTCTTATTTAAAAAATTCAAAGTAATTTAAAGAATAGAATTAGAAGCCTTATGACTAACAAGATACAAATGATAGACAGAGAATGGTTTGAAAAGTTGTAATAGAATGTTGACAAGCCTATCAAATTGGTGATGTTAGTTTGTAAATTGAAAGTATAAGCAATACATAGATCTGCTTTACCAAAAAAAAAAAATGTTAGTGCATCAAATAAATTATACCCTAAGTTATGTATAATTGTGATATTTTAAAAGTATAAATATTAATTTTTCACATTATTATTTAGGTGAAATTTTTATTTAAATGAGAAAATATTTTGGTTTAAATTCACTTATGATTTCTAAAAAAAATAAATAGCTTCTGAAATTTTGAGTTCTTGAGTTAAAATAATTGTTTTGTTTAAAATAATGAGTCGTACACCTAAATAATTTATGTCTTAAATAATATAAGTGAAAATACATTTTCCCCATACTTTAAATTATAAATTTTCACATTTAAACATGTAAATTTTTATTGATTTAGAAAAGTTATTTTCTAAAGGAAATAAGAAATTTATTAAGTTTTTCTAAATGGCTACAAATTTTGTCATTTTTCAATGCTATTTAAAATAATAAATAGAATTATTATTTTACGAGAAATTAGGAAAGGCTAAATAAATTATTTTATGTAGTAAATATAATGTATTGAATTGTTTAATCAAACTTTGGGATTTAAAGAATCAAATAATGGTAATTGAATTATGTTGCTGAATTTTGTTTGAAGAGGCAAGAAATAAGCATGTAGGAATTATCTTTTTAAAACGTTAAATTTTAAAAACGCTTCCACGTAAGCATGTCACATGCAAATGCATTTTTACATTCAAATATATGCCTATTGTTCAAATATATGGTTTTTACTTTGTAACCATGAAGGGTTAATAGGTAGAATTAACATTATTTTTTTATGATTTTATGTGAGAATGTGTATATTTGGAATTATTGGGCAACTTGTAGCACGTGTGCATGGCCATGCACACGTGGGTATGTGTGTTGGGCATGAATATTGATATGGGGCTCTAAGAGATGATGTTTGATTATGATTATAGGCTCGTTGTGAAGTTTTTTCTCATTTTTGCTTTGCTCGGACCTAAGGTAAGGAAGTTAGACAGAATTTCTATGTTTATGCTATGAAATGGTAAGATTGGTATGTTATGAGGAAAATGATTTGCTATGTTTGATGATAGACCATGTAATATGAAAAATGGAGTTCTAACTTGAAATGTTATGATTAGTATGATGCAACATGTGCACTACAAGAAAAAATGCTTTTAATAACACCAAAAATGTGTTATCAAAACATACGATAACACTTTCTGATGTGTTAAGACCGAATATGTTATCGTAGGTCAGGGTACTTTACATAACACTTTATTAGTGTTATACAGATGTGTTATTGTACTGTCAATGATAACACAATTTCTGTGTTATTTTAATATATAGATAAGTGTTTAATTATGTTATTTATAGTCGATTATATAACACTTTTTTTGTGTTATACTACACTTTAGTATAACACATTTTTTGTGTTATACTACATTTTAGTATAACACATGTGTTATATTAGCTTAGAGAAACATAATCTTTTTTTACTTACACAAAACTAGGAAAACAAATATGAAAGTTGAAGCCAAATAAGGTAACATAAATAGATTTTTATTAATTACTCAAATGTAATTACAATATTTAGTCTACTAGTCTAGGCTTAAGAAATTATATTACAACATAATTTATGCCCAATTCAGATTCCTTTATCACTAAATACAAAACAAGAAATGTATAGAAAAATTAGTGAAATACATCCTTCCATTCTAAAGGCCTCAACTACAAATGTTGTCAAGAATTTCTCCAAAGAAATCATAATATACCTGCACATTGTATAAAAAAAATATCCTTTTATTATTAAGAACAAAAGTTCTTGCCACCACAACAACAAACTTAAAGTCTTTTCTTAAATGATACATTGAAAACTTCAAAAGAAGAAAATGGAAAACTAAGATAAATACTTATCTGTTTTAGTTCAATAAAATAAGAGAGCTATCAAGAAAGAGCTAGGGAATTTTCAGATGAACAATAAAATAAGAGAGAATCAGTAGAGAATTTCTCTATGGTGATGAGTCTGATGACTCAAAACAGTCAGTTGGGACTGTAGATACTATACTGCTATATATAAACTATCATATTTAATGATATTCTTTTATTCTTATATATAAATATATATAAATAACTATCATAACTAGTTTCTCTGCCAAAGCTAGCTAGCTCATGTTTAGAAATCATTTACATAAGAAACTATACATGACCCTGAAATTTTCATAGTATTAAAACAAAAGTGTCCTTCCAATTTGAAATTCAAGTTATAAATGCTAACCCAAATGCTGAAAAACAAAATCATATTTACAAATAAAATGAAGAGAAATAGATCAATGGTGCTTAGAGAAACATGTATTTTGGTAATTTAAGAGATGAACTCTATCTCTAAATAGAGAGATACACCACAAAATGTAAGAAACCTATCATAACTTAAAAAAACTTTCAAAAAGATCACTCATGCAACTAAGAAGTTTATGCTCAGTCTAATATAAATTAAAATACTAAATAAGAGGAACACCTCATGTAGTTAATGACCATTAAACAAATAAGTTCCAAAGCTTTTTCAGAAGTTCAATAATGGTATCATGAATCAAAATGCTTTGATTTACAACAAAAATGAATTTAATACCTATAACCGCTCTATGAATATTGGGCTAACAATTCAGAGAAAGCAGGATGACTTTTAAGCTGCAAATGGAATTAAAAAAAACAGAGATATTATGCTACCTAAAATTTATGAAAAACTGAAAGAAAGTGAACAAGTTCCAGTTAAGATTTTAGTTAAAATGAGCCCTCAAAGAGCACAATACTTCCCAATTAATTTATGACAACATGCCTGAACTATTTATCTAAACTAACTATACCAATCTTAAAAGGGAAGAAGCACACCTTTTTAGCATGGTGCTCATCTTCTGAAGTATTGATACAGATAAACTTCCAGTACACCAGTAGCTAATTTCTCAATCAAATGCACCATGACAAAACTGGCAGAAACCTGCATATATTTACAATATAAATTAACTTAAAATGCCAATAATCAGTAATCACATCAAAGAAGCCATCTAAAACTATATGATCTGCAAATATTTTGTTAGGCATCATATATTGAATAGAGCTATATAGGATTAGTGTGTTGACTTGTAAATTTACTCAAGTTCTATTGGTTGGCTAGTAAGTGTTATTGTTAGTCTATAAATAGTATAAGAGAATACTTGGAAGGGATATATAGAAGAATTTGGTTACTGTTTAAAGTTTAGAATTTCTACTCTGCGAGATTTTGCTAGGTTTTCTCAAATTAACCTAGACTTTGTGCAAGATTTGGTTCTTTTCAGTACAATTCGTTTATTCTTAGAATAAAGCTTACAGAATCTTTCAAATTAGCAACCTAGACGGTGTATTAATTAAAATATATTAAATGAGAAACAATGGGTCAGTTGTTCAAATAAAAAAATTAATGATCAGGAAAGAAAATGCATTAACTCGAACACGCTAAAACAGCAAACGTATGGTGTTGACCTTAAAATGACTAACTAAAATTCACCCCAAACTTCATGCAAGAAAGAGCCATATATAAGTTTATACCCAAAAGTAGAAAAAAAAATGCAATATGGATTAGCGCTAGACTTGAACGCTGAAAATGGAGACAACTAACCTCATTTTGGCATGTTGAAGTTAATATGTTAGATACTGATACAAGGCAGTACTTATAAACTGGAGCAACTGGATCCAAGGCTTTTTTACTTGCCTGAGAAACAAAAATAGGGCAGTACTCATATATTTCAGTTGAGGAAACAAAACTAAGTAGACTAGCAAAAACAGAGGACAAATACAATTTTAAATTAGCAGGGCTTATAGAAAAAGTTTTATTGTTATATTAGCACTGCCTTTAAGACTTCCATTGAATGAGATGTTACTTACACTGCCATTTATCATAACATGAAGTTTCTGCCGTGTGCTAGAAGTTCATATATCTATTCATACAACAGAAGAATCCTTTAGAAATTATCCTGTCTAAATCAAACTATGACCCAATTAGTAAAGCAAAATTCTAGTTATGTTGCTCACAATCAAGAGATGTGATGAAACTTTTAGGTAAAATTACCCATTCAATGATCTCACTACCCAATATTACAACCTTTCCAATAACAGTTTTACACAGATGGATAAGAAAGGAAAAAAACATTGTTGCTTTTTATATTTTTATAAAGCAAACCTTTTTTTTTACTTGGCAAACTTGGAAACAATAATAATTATAAGAAAACAGTATAGATTCAACAAGCATCATATGATAAGCATTTCTAATTAAATTTGTATCCTGAAATCCGATGGTTATGGCAAGAGTAAGGATCATGAGTATCCAGTTGTAACGACCCAACTATTCTAGACCTTGGACCATTAATAACTACTATACTAATCTTAAGAAAACGTACATATGAAATAACCATAACTTTATTTAAAAACTGTAAAGTAAAGGTTAAATACATAAAAATTCATTTAGGATATGGGATCCCATTGTTTTGAAAAAAAAACAAAACATAACTTAAATAAATTGGTTACAAAATTAAGTGCGGAAAAATAATACATAGAAATCATAAGTAAAAGACTTAAAAACTTCATCCTCGAATCGAACGCGCAATCCACCGATTCCATCCTACCTCAATACACATCCTCAAACTGCCAAGAATCTTTTCGCCGCCACAACTATTTCCTGCACATATAAACATAAAGGAATGAGCCTAATGCCCAGCAAGGAAAAATACTAACCACCTAAACATACACATAAAAATCATATCATAACATATGCTAAAAACATATCATAACATATACTATATAAGACTATACTAATAATGGCCATTATGACATGTGATAAACCATCTACGTCCCCTGTCTAATATTTGAGGTAGGTTAGATCACATGTAGTGTATGATAACCCATCTACGTCCCCTGTCTAATATTTGAGGTAGGGTAAATCATAACATAACATATAAAAACATAAACTTATCATAACATATTAAACATAACATAACATAAAAACATAACATATCATACAAACATACAAGATATAGCCTATTTTCCTTACCAAAAATACCGGGATATGAGAACAGTTTTGGGACTTTGGAACACTCCTAAAAACCATAAATGGAAGGGTGAGTATACTAAAGAGAATGAGATTAAAAGAATGGAAGAACTATACCATTAAGAATATACTTACCAAAAAGCTTATGTTCAAGAACTTAGATTTCCTATCCAAGAATAAAGAATAAAGTTAGGGGCTGAGTAGAAAACTATAAGAACTTGAAGAAAATAATACCAAATGAACTAGAGTTTTGGAATACCTTGAATGCTTTATGACCAATCTAAACCTTGAACCGAAATATGTTATAAACCTTACTTCCCAAGTGTTTGGTAAGCTTAAAAATGATTAAGCTTATAATCCCTAACCCAAGTGTTTACACTCTCGCAATAACCTAGCAACTTGCAGCCTCTGAACTTAGCTTGATGAATGAATGAAAAAATGCTTGGTGCTAGGTCCTATTTATAGAGTTCGAGGAATAAAAATCTTCTAATTATAATCCAAATTTAAATTTAAATTTAAAATAGAATCCTAAGGAATAAAAATCTTCTAACTTTCTAAATCCCGTAACTCTAAACTAACCTACAGTAAAATAAACATATCTGGATCTGTAGGACGCCGATTTCAAATATCTTTATACCGTTAGAAAGCTAATTAAATTATCTACAACTTTTTAGAAATACTAGTTTTCGAAATTCATAACTTAACTGGGTAAAAAATAGGTCGGAAGTTACAGTACCCTAAAGTTACGAAAAAAAAAGATCTATTTAATTATCTAAATCACAAATAAATAAAATATCTAAATCACAAATAAATAATATTGTGAGTCTAAAATATCTGAATATCTAAATAAATATCATGCTCCCAACAGATTTTAATGAAAACTAAGTCTTATATTTCCCTTATTAAAATAATGACTCCTTAATAATCATGCATATGACAAGTGTCATATTCTTATAGGCTCTATCTAAACCTTAGGTTATAATAATCATCATATTAATAACCAGCAATATTAATCAAACCTTATGTTATAATTAATATTCTTAAACTATAGGTTAAACTTATAAAATCCATAACTATTGCTAGGAGTTTCCAACTAAGTCCCGGCTTGAACCAAAATCCACAGTAATGAACATAATATAACTAATACTAGCTATTACTACTACTACTATTACTATCTAACTAGCTAAGTAAATTTTGGGACTCTACACCAGTTTATTTCTGGAATGGAGATCTGCCCATAAATGTGTTTTGAGGTGTGGACAACTTTGAATCTTTGAAAGCAACCAAGGGCATGACATTGCTTGATGATGGAGAATGTAGCAGTTATAACAGCCTGGCTGCCAACAATAGCTGCTAGCGTGGCAACAACAAACACCGGCCAAAATACAGATTCTGCAATTTAAGCAAGAACAGAAAGCACAATTAGAGCAACTCATATATTAAAATGCAATTCTGGAAGCAATATTAATAATGCCAGGGAGTACTAACCAGGGATTGAATTATAAAAAGCTGTAATGAATCTTATCGGGGTTTTTGGACAAGTATGCAGCTTGACCCATGTATTGTACAACCAAACATGGGTATACAACAAAAGCAAACGCAAGCTGCACAGACAAAAAAGGGAACCATAACTATCATTTGTTGATAGCCAAAAAGAATTTACTACATCATGGTGAACAAGGCCTGCAAAAGCACAGTGATTTGGGGTAAATAAAATACAGAAGTATAAACGCTTGATTTTGAAGAAATATCTTCAACACTATGCTCTACTTTTCCAGCAGCATCTAATGGAGTTACTTCTATACATGACTTGCTAACTCAGTTGGTCCTCTTTTTTGGTTTTTTATTTCAATTTTTTTTTAACATGTTCTCCCATTGAACCTACAATCTTTGGGGGAGGCAGGAAACTCTAACAAATTTCTAGGAAGATCTCATGAGGAATCAAACCCCGATCTTATGAGAGCAAACCAAGAGCCCAACCAATCATTCTAACCCTCTTGGATCTCATTTGGTCTTCCTTTTACTTGGCTTTTTCCTACCAGGTTCTAATTCATGTGGTTTTTCCTTTTACTTTGCCTTGCACCAAACTAAATTTTCCAAACCAGCCAATATGTACATGTTTCCTATTATGTGTAGAAAAGAAATTCAATATATTTAGTCAAAAAAAATTATAATAATATAAAACTCACCCTTATTGACAAAGCAGTAAAATGAGCAAGGTCTGCAAACATAGCTTCGGTTCCTGGAAGGAATTAGAAAATGCCTATCGTTAATTTAACTAACAGAAACATATACTCTAGAACTATAATGACATTTTTTCTTTTAGGGTATTATAACGACATTTTGTCCTTAGTAAACTACATAGAACTTAATGGTTGACCAGAATTATAAAGATGAGTAGTGGCATAATGGAATTTAACATAACAAAGCCAATGAAAATGATGTTTATTTCCATTAAGTAGGATATAGCACATACCAGTTATAGAAAGAAGAATCCCACCAAGAGAAATCCAACCATCTTTACCAATCTCCTTAAAGAACTTGACAATATAATGGGGTGAAAAAGCATAAACAACTTTTGGGTTCCAATGTATTGTGTTGTAGAGACCAATAGAAAAAATGGAAAATAACCAGATCAATACGATAGGTGCAAATAAAAAGGCAACTCTATGTGTGCCACAATGCTGCAGAGCAAACAAACCGACCAAGATGCAACAAGCAATCAAGAGAAGTTCACCTAAAAACAATGAGCAGCACATAGTTTGTTAAGTCACTCATAAAGAATCAAAGTGAAAATAAAATATATGTATATATATAGCAAAACATGACAACTTACCACTAGTTAATTTCTTTTATGTAACTTCAAGCCCCGAAACTGAAGATAGAACTACAATTTTTTTTTTTTTACAAAGATGTTAAATAGAGACAAGGAAATAATAGTACCAGTAGTTACATATGAAGCAAAATAAGCAATTATAAAATTGACCTGAGATAGCAGGAGTAAGGAAACCATCACCAATGACCATGCAAGCTCCAAACAACACAACAACTAAAAGGGCAGTCCTTAACCTTTTATGCTTCTCCAAAAATCTCTTCAAGGGAGAGGAACTAGCATGCTGAGAAGATGGACCATATTTATAGGCAGTGAGCTCTTCATCAGCTGCGTGCTGGTTGGGAAGCAAACTAAACTTAGCATGGCGACAAAGCAGTGAGTAAAGAGCAAAGGTCCCACCTGAAATGAATTAAAATGAAATGAATCAAATTGAAACAAAAACTGAAATTGAAATTGAATTGAATTGGATTGAATTGAATGAAAAGGGAGGAAACAAAACACTCACCTTCACCATTATCATCAGCACTGAGTAAGACAAAGACATACTTAAGCAAAGGGATAAGAGTAAGAGTCCAAAAGATCAATGAAAGAGCTCCAAAGATTGCATCTTGGCTAATATGTTTCTGTAACTTCCCAGAAAATGTGCTTGAGTAAACATAAAGAGGTGAAGTACCCAAGTCCCCGTAAACTACACCAAAGCTCTGATAAGCTAGTAACAAATTCCTCGACATCCTCGGCCATGAAAATTGCTGCAACAAAAAGGGTTATCAGTAAACAACACTAAGAATCATCATCACCAACCCATCACAAGATCTAACAAAGATTCACTCCCCAAAATTCTCACCTTTATACATACATATATATATATAAAGATGTGAAAATATTGGTACAAACCTGGCCTATAGTAGTAGAAGTCGAGCGGTGAGCAGTGGAAATCCTAGATTCTGGCTCCATAACCTTGTTTATCTCTCAATCTCATTCTCGTTCTCTCAATCTACCGAAAAAATTATATTAAGAAGAGAAGAGAACAGAAGCTCAGGTCAGGACTCTGCCAAAAATACTGTTTTCCTTTCGGCTTCTCTGAGTCGAATCATTCTAAACCAGCATAAACAATAATGCAGAACGAGACACATAAAACAAAGAAAAATAAATACATAAAGAAATCGATGCATCTAACATACCGAGCAGTCTGTTCGGCCAAAGCTTCAATATTTTCTGTAGGCGGAAATTGAGAAGACGATCCTCCCACTACAGTGCCTCCTTCACTGCCTATATAAAAAAGCTTAATAGCCTCCTCAAGCTTCCAACTTGTGGCCTGTTCTCCCAAAACAATTCCATAAACTATCTCCAAAAGCCCAATTCTCAATCAAAATCTTCCGATTTCAACACAACCAAAATTAAATAAACCAGAAGACCAATGGAGGCAAGTAAAAATTGAGAAAGAGAGACAGAGAAACCTGCAAGAACTGCCTGGCAGTCTCGGCAGTTTGTCCAATGGCGATCTCCAAGAACAATGAGACCACTGGGTCGAAGGCACGCAGAGGTGGGCTCGCACCTGGGGTCACTAGGTTTGGGGGTTGGGTTCACGGGTGCCTCAGATTTGGAGCTTGACTCGGAGAAAAACGGGTGTGAGGATGGTGGTTAAGTGGTCGGAGCTGAGGATGATGGTGGTTACGGGAGTGCGGCTAGGGCGGAGGGAAGAGAGAGACGAGAAGGAGAAGGGGAATAAAGGTATGAGAATTGGGTCTCTCTCGGATCTCACAAATTTTGAGGTCAGAAATGAAAAAAAATCTAAGTGGCGCCCTTTTTTTATTACCGCCCTTTTTTTCACAAAGTGGCTCATTATAGTACTCTAGCATAACACTTTTTTATTAGTATTATATTCATGTGTTATGGAAATGGGTATTTGGTGTAGTGGTGTTTCCTTTGTTTTGATGTGAAATGGATTACATGTATCTGTATGATGTATGTAAAGCAAAAGGTTGCTGGCATGCTGAACGCGACACAACAAATAAGTTAGTAAGGATATGACATAACTCATAGGGCGGACGCGCCAAGGTTATTCGAGGACCTGAGATTCTGTTTACCTCGTAGAGGAGGTCTTTCCAGTTTATGATCTTGCTGATTAGCTCAAGATGTGACATGGACAATAGCAGTGCCATGATCACAAAGAGTATGAATATGATTATGATTATTAAGGTGATACGTTATGATTATGAAATGAATATGATATTACAATGGTATGATATCTATGAGTTTTACGATACAAATATGTCCTTCTTGTGTTTCCTTGAATATTTTTGTATTTGTTTGTACTTCCTTAGTGTGCTTTTAGCTCACCCCCTTACTTTCCCCATTTCAGGTAATAAATAGGGTTTCTCTCTGGCACTCGCTGTGATGTGGAGAGTTCCAACGTTTGAGTATGTATGGCATGGGGTTATCCTATGGATGATTAAACGATCAACATAAGTGTCGAGTTTTAAAGAATCATGTTATGGACTTTAGTTTTAAACTTATCAATGGAACTTAAAATTTTATTTTCTTTAAACATTGCATAAGAACACTTTATTTTTATTTTAAACTATTGGGCCCAACTTGCATATTTTATCAATGCCCTGCTGAATTTCATATGTTAAGTGGTATTTTCTAATTATTTATGAGAGAAGAGACATTTTTACAAAGTAATAGAATATGACGCTTTACATTTGATCCAACAACTTGTTATGAGTTGGTTTTGGCAAGCTCCTTTATCTTATAATAATATTACACTTTTATAAGTTTTTTAGTTATTATTTAGTTTCTTTCTTTTATTTTGTATTCTTTTATTAATTTTAATTCTATTTTTAACTTTAACTTTTTTAATATATAAAATTAATAAAGTTGGGATCAATTTTATACACACAAATAATAGGGACCAAACAATGTTTAATTGTATTTTTTTCATTAATAAATAATTAACTTTTTTTCCCCATTAGCTTTGACACTATCAAATTGTGCCCCGTAAAATATATTGGTTGGTCAAATTTTCCTGTCAACAATTACATTTATAGAAATATAGGCCTCTTGTTAGCTTTCGTTCTATTTTTCCATTTAAAAGATGATATGGCTTAAAAAAGATTAGCATTTTCACCCCTCACACTTTGACCACTACCAAATCGTGCCCTCTCTAAAAGATATTTTAAAATATTTTTTTATTAATTCTTACAAGATTAACACAAACCTTAAAAAATAAAAAATAAATCATGAAGGAATAAGAAAATTAAAAATAATAAATTTTAATGTTAATTAACAAATAATTATTTTTTATTTAAAAATTCATTTAAATATTAAAATACATATTAAAAATTTAATTTTAAATAATTCAAATTTTAAAAAATATTTTAAATCATTAAAAATTTAAAAATTAAATATATATATAATATTATAAACTAATTTAAAATAAAATCTAAATATGAAAATTAAACCCTAATGGTTTGGGAATTGATCAATTAAGGGATTATATTGTTGATTTTAGATGAGAAATTTGCATCTTTATTTTTTCAGTGAACTTGATTATATTAATTGATGAATTAATGGATTATATTTATCAAATATTTAATTAGATGAATTAATGAATTGATGAATCTGAGTTTGTAAATATAAATTTATGAATATGAACAAGTTTAAATTTGGGTTTGTTTAAGTGAATTTCAATTTTTGACTTTAAGTTTTTGCAATATGAATTTTAATTAATTTAAAAAAAATTATTGAATTTTAATAATTTTCTTTAACTTTTTAAGATTTTAATATATATTTTTAAGAACTAATAGAAAAACATATTTTGAAAATGATTTTTTAATAAAATATGGCACAAATTGGTAGTAGCCAAAATTAGGGGGACAAAAATGCTATTTATTTTATGCTATATCATAGTCTCAACAAAAGAACGTAACATAAGACTAGAATGGAAGCTAATAGAAGGATTATGTTTTTGTAAATGATATAGTTGAGGGGAAAATTTTAATAACCAGTATATTTTAGGGGACACAATCTAATACTGTCAAAAGTTCGAGGGGCCAAAATACTAATTATTGAAGAAAAAAAAACAACTTGCCAATCGACACAGAGTATAAGGACAAACCTTACAAATAATTTTTTATGTAAAGAATTTTTTTATTAATTTGTGCCTAATAAAATAAAATGAGCAATATACATAATTTTAAATCTCTTAAATTGTTATAAATTTTATAATATATAAATGAATATGCATAGTGATGAAAAATCTTCTTAGTTGTAGAGTCCAAGAACTTTACTTAGCTAAGATAGATAATAGTATGATAGTATTTATAGCATTATCTTTGTAACTGTGGATTTTTGGTTCAGACCGGGAATTATTTGGACACTCATAGTAGTACTTATAGATTTTCTAAGTTTAATCTATAGTTTAAGAATATTAAGTATAACCTAAGGTTTGATTAAAGTGACTGATATTAAGGATTATATTTATTATATTACAAGGTTTAGACATCAACCAATAGGATTTTAAGCACATGTTATGAATGGTGATTAAGGATTAAGTATTTTTGAGGATTAAATCTAATAAGGAGTAAAGTTTGAATGTTATAGGGTCAGTCAGCAGCTTTGAGTACGTTGAGGGCTTAGTCAAGGCTGTTTACTCCATTCAAACTTAGCTAAAAATGTGTAATTTCATGTTTAAATATTCAGCGAGTGCCGATATATCGCAGCTATAGGGGGCGATATGTCGCAGCACGTAGATACGGAAAACACGAAACGATGCACGGTCGCCTCGGGCATACTGGCCCAGGCGATATATCGCCTACAGGGGGCGATATATCGCCTCCTTCAGCATATGTTCAATTGTTTTTGAATTCTTTTCCTTTCAGCCATTCAAACTTCTTCATAAGTCCAGCATCTTTTGAACGAGTCTTCAGCCTCTGCTGAACGATTATTCAAATGATTTTCACCTAAAAAGCCATTATTTTTATTCAAGTAAAATCAAGATCTTTTCATCTCCAAACTCTATAAATAGGACCTAGTACCCAGCCATTATTCACCATTTGCTCTAAGTTCAGAAGCTGCTAGTGTTAAGTGAGTGTGAGAGTGTAAACACCTGGTTTGGGGAAAAACTATAAGCTTAAACATCATAAGCTTATCAAACACTTTGGGAAGTGAGTTCTATAGTATTTCGGTGGAGGTTAGATTGATCTTGCAAATCTTTGAGGTAAACCCGAAACTTTGTTTCATTTATTTCATGTTATTTCCTTTCTCAAAACCTTCTACTCAGTCCCCTAACCTCATTCTTATTTTGGTTAGGGAATCCAAGTTCTTAAGCATAGAAGTTGGTAAGTATGTTTTTATGGTTTAGTTTTTCCATCTCTTTCATTTCATCTCCTTTCTTTAGACTCACTCTTTCATTATGGTTTTAGGAGTGTTCCAAAAAGTCCCAACTCAGTCCATTTTATCCCGGTAACTTTGGTAAGGAAAATAGGCTAGAATCTATATGTTTATGTTTATGTTATCATATGTGTTATGTTATGAATGTGTTATGAATTTGTTATGCATGTGTTTGTTGTAGGCTTGGGCTTATGCCCTATTTGACTAACAAGACCCCAAAAAGATTGTGGGCATATGCCTATTTAGCTGGTAGGACCCCACTAATCTCATGGGCATAAGCTTGTTTAGTCTATGGGACCCCAAGTAATAATGGCCATTATAATAAGTGAATTATGTGTTATGATATGTCTTTACGTTATTATGAAATTATGTTTATGTTTATGACTATGTGTTAGATTTTTCCTTGCTGGGCATTAGGCTCATTCCTTTCTGTTTATGTGCAGGAAATAAGCTTTAGAGGTGGAAAGATTCGTGACGCTTAGAGGATGTGTATCGATGGTGAATGGAGTCAAGGGGCCGAGCGTTATTCGATTCGAGGATGTAGTCTTGTTTATGTTTTTATGGTTTTAAATGTATTTTCCGTATTTTCTATGTAACTCTTTTTAGTTTTTAAGTTATTTTTGTTTTAAAGACAATGGGTACCCATATCCTACTTATTTTATGAAAGTAAACTTTGTTTCTACAAGTTTCTGATAAATTATGGTATTTTCACAAAAATGTAAGTTTTATGTATAGTTTCGTTAATGGTCCAAAAAGTCTAGAGTAGCGGGTCATTACAGTTGGTATCAGAGAAACGGTTCTTTTGCATGAAGTTCTCCTCGATACACACGCTCAAAGCTCCGAATCGGACCGCCAAGTAAGTGTTTAAGTTACTAGTTATGTTACTTATGTGTATAGCTAACACCTTTAGTGTTTATGTTTTCAGTTAAGAATGAACGGAGCTTTAAGCAATGAGGATATCCGAGCCATTAAGGCTTTAAAAAGAATAAGGGAGACAAGGAACACCGTAGGAGCACTAGAAAGGATCACTCAAAGATTGATCTTGTTCCACAAAGAGATAGGTCACCTTCAAGAGTCTAAGCAAATCATGATGAGAGCTGCAGAACAATATGTCCTAGTAATTAGGCTTTTAAAAGATTTCCCTTCAGCAATTTTAACTTTAGAAGAAATATGGGAGAATATAAATAATGATGATGACTTACAAGCAGCCCTAAGATATTATTCTCTCATACTTAAGTTCACCTATGATTTAGAGTTTCAATTCACTAATGAGCAACAACATAGGATCTTCTTGAATCTTCCCCGAGGAAATTTTGAGGCTCAAGACAATGATGATTATAAGGAGATAGATAATGATATGCTAGATGAAGGATCAGATGTAGAAGATCCCGATTTTTAAGAATAGCTAGTTTTTCATTATTTGTTTTATTTCATTCTTTATTTATGATTGTAATAAGTGAAAATTATTTTTCCAAATTAATTTCATGTTATTTTATCATCATGTATGAGTTTGATTTTTTTTTTCGCAATCATAATAAGTAATAAATAAAATGAATAATGACTAAGTTCAGTGAAGGTGGATACAAATCAATGAACCAAGTTTCTTTATTGAGAGTTAGGGGGCCTTAGTAGTGGGAACGATTTTACTGGTCCCAGCCCTCCCTCAATATAGTTAACTTTGGAACAAAGATAAGTTTCGAGCCTGAGAATTAAGTCATATAGGATGATTAGAAACACACTTAGAAAATAAAGATGACTTATTTTTCTAAGTATAGAAACCCACTCTAATAATAAATAAAGACCTATATAATTTTTTTCATAAGAAGTCATAATAAATAGGTCCGAGATATGTTTGTTTTAGAATAAGTTTTTGCCTTAGAGCCTATTAGGGTAAGTTCTAACAAGTTCTCGACTGTTAGAACTTTTGGTGAAGATGTCGCTCCGAAGATCTGCACGCACCAGCGGAAATGCCTCCAACGTTGTTCCAACGACCAATGATGCCCTCCAGTTCGCAGAAGAGGAGTGCGTGCTACTACTAGCCGCAACACGCCGACACCGCCAGCTGACAACACCGCAGAAATCGCTAGACGGCAACAACAAGTCAAGGAACTCTTGCAGCAACAACGTCAACAGGCGCAGACTTAGCCTCAGCCTCCGCCGCAACCGCAGTCGCAGCTACAACAAATGGCCCTAGCACCCCAAAAAGTTGGTCCATATGGGGGATGGCCAGTGACGAACTACGCGCCACATCCAGTACCGAATATGGATTCAGTCTTCAATCATCATCCTATCTCTACATCAAAATTGATAATCACCAATCAGCATAGTTCATTGAGATGAAAACTATTTGTTGTGAGTGTATGTTTATAACATTATCATGCTATATATTTTGATAATAAAATTTATATATGTGAGTTGTAATTTTACCTTTGTGATAGTATGACATGGTTTAATGACATACTATCCTAAATATAATTATATTTATATGTACGTGTTCTTACTATCTCACATATATTTAATATTGATTTCACCAGAGTATTTATTTTATAGTTATTTAAAATATTTACATTAGAAATTATAAAGTCCAATGTTTATGACGTATTGGGAATAATTTTTTTTTATTATAGTCCCTTGATAAGATCATGCATGTATCCCAAAGATTATATAAAAATTGATATTCATCATTATAACTCATTTAGATAAACTAAAAGGAATATAATATTTATTTGTGTGTATATATATATTCATGTGATTTTGACAATATTGAAAATGAAATATAATCACTAAACTTTTGTGGTATTTTAGCAAAAATTTTCTAATGTGAATGTTGAATATTTGTTAATAATTTTAAATTTATGAATATAACTAAAAAATGTTGAAAATATTTTATGATTGATGCAATTAGAAACTTAATTTTGAAGTCCCAATTTTTTCAATAGGAAATTACATCAAAACATGAAAATATTTTTATAAATATAATTGAGAAAAATGATAAACTCATTTAGTGAAACTACCTTTGAATATTGAAAAAAAAAATATGTGAATGGTAGAATAAAGAACTTAGCATACATGAACTTTTTTGTACATTTAAAAATGTAGATCACGTATTTGGCTAACTCAAAAATGCACTAATCTAGTACTTTATAATACATTCGAATACTCATGGGTTTAAAAGAGAAATGACACTTATTATAAAATTCTAAACATGCAAGTTGGGTCCAATAGTATAAAAGAAAATAGAAATTTTCATGCAAACTTCTTAAAAACAACAAAAGTTCAAGTCCCACTGATAAGTTTAGACAGTTCAATTTAACATAAGATTATTAAAAGAAAATGCCGTTTAAACTGATCGTTTCTTGTCCATAGGATGCCCCCACGCCACACACACCATGACGATAGAACTCCCCACATCACCACGCGTGTCATAGAGAAACATATTTACTATCAGGAAGGGAATGTAAGGGGGTGAGCTAAAAGCCTAGTAAAGAAGTACAAATAGCACACAAGAAAATCAAGCACATCATAATCGCATCATACATCGTCACACATCATAGCATCATTATCGTAATAGTATCAACATCATAAACATAAATATAATCATAACAACATTGGCATCATATGAAAAATTATCATCATCATAACATCATCACATAAATATGGCCTGCTAACTTGTCCATGTCACCCTTTGACATAAACAAGATCGCTGGTCCTTGAATAACCTCAGCACGTTCGCCCTTTGAGCTACATCTTCATATCCTTAGTAACTTGGGTTATGTCTTCATATCCTTAGCAACCCCTTTTTGATGTGTCTCGTTCATCACACTAACATCTATTCATATCATACAGCATTCAAAATGACATACAATCCAATCACGTCATCATAATAAAGCATTTCATAATTCATAACGCATAAATCATTACATTCTCATTAATACAAACGATCTTACCATTCATAGCATAAATAAACAAAATTCTATTTAACTTTCTTACCTCGGGTCCAAGCAAGGTAAAATGACAACTTCACAACTAGCCTATACCATAATCAAAATAACCTTCCTTAGCATCACATAAACTCAATTTTGCCCACTCATATAACCCATGTGTGCATGGGCCATGCACACATGGTGAAAGTTATTCACAACATCCAAACAAGGCATATTTACACATAAGGTCACAAAAGAATAATGCACATTCTACCTATATTACATGCATGGTCTTGCTATAAAAACTATATGGTGGCATAATATAAATATTTTTTAATGTAAAAGTGAAATTGCATGCGACATGTATACGTGGGATTGTTGTTTCAAAAGCAGCGTTAAAAATAATTCCTAGGCGCTTATTTCTATCGTTTTTGAAAATAATGAAATTGTAACATGCTTGATTACCATTGTTTGTCCTCTTAAAATTACTAGGTTGATTAATTCTTTCAAGACATTATTTTATTTCATAAAATAATTTATTTAACCAATTTAAAATATAATAATACCATTATTTACTTTTAAATCCCATAAAATAACAAAGACTAAAAAAAAAAACTATGTGAAATACTTATAGTTTAACATGTTTGCTTAGAAAATAACATTAAAATAAAATTATCAACTTTATAAATTTAATGTGAGAAAAATATAATTTTAGGTGTGAAAAATATTTTTTTACTTGTATTATTTTTAAGACTTAATTTTTAAAATAGAATAAACTCATTAGCGACAATTCAATAATTATTTAAAATTATTTTATTAAACTTTCAGCCATTATTTGATTTACTTAAATATTCACAAATAAACTAAATTTACGATTTTTTCTTAACTAAAATAAAGGAAAATCATAACCATTAGAAGAAACACTCATGTTATATATATATAAAATACCACTTTTAATACTTCCATAGTTTAAGGCATTAACTTATTTCAACACACACATCAAATTCCATTTATCAAAATTTAACTTCACATTTTTCTACAAAAATTCCAGCAACCAATTATACCATTAAAATCACCATTTTAATTTTTTTAAAATTCATATTTTCATCAAAATATCAAAAAAATATGTAGGTAATTATTTGCACAAAATATCATCTCAAGGCACTATAAAATTCCCCATTAACTTCTTAAATTATCAAAACAACTTGTAAAATTTACTTAAGCATTAAAGAACATTTTTGTCATCATTTTGACACCTTTCATACACAAAAGTCAGCAAGTACCATAATCATGAAATTCATTCTTTTCATTATATTTCACAAAATTTCATACATCTTTATTTAACAATATTCCAACACAAACCCTAGCATGTTTCTACACCCTTTTTTATTATTTTAGACGTTACCATTAGCATACAATAAATCTTCAACCACCTCGAAATATATTCACAAGTCATGAACAAATAATCAACTTTGATCTTGTCTTAAATATAGTCTTGATATATTATTATCATGCAAGTATTCCCAAGAAACAAAACCACCATATATTCATATAAGGTCTTACAATACCCTATCATCTTTCTAAAATTTAAATTGGCATATAACATAAAAAAATAACCATCATGCTTTGAAACTCACCCTTAGGCCGAAAACCGCATAGCCCAAAATAATCAAATCCTTTCTCGTTATTTAAAAAAGTTCATCATCATTTTCCTATAGATCAAAACTTAAAACCCTTGCATGTTTTCACATAAATTTTTTTAAGCCAAAACATACCTATCATTAAACCATAGAAAAACTTTGAACAATATATAATTAACACCACATTTCAATAATCATCTCATTACACATATTATGAATATACAACCATAAGAATCAAACCAAAACACCATGAACCCATGCCCACGCCTAGGTCAATTTTCCCATGCATCAATATATATGAAAAAAATAGCCATCAATCCATGAACCAAAGAAAACATCATAACCTTAGGGTTAGAGATTCAATACCTCTCTTGATTGTAAAATCAAGAACACAAATTGATCAACACCCAAATGATAATCCCCCTTGAATACCCAAGGGTGTTTGAAACCCTTGAAGAAGAAGAACATAAAAAAAAAACTTAAGAAGATGGGGAAGAGAAACCTTAGACTTAAAATAAACAATGGATCAAAAACACTAGAAACCATACCTATGACCTTCCTAGACATTCTTCATCCTCCTCCTTTCTCTTCTTCCTTCTCTCTAGAAAATGGCAGCCCCTTCTCTCCCTTTCTGTGTCTAGCTCATCACTCTCTCTCTCTCACTTCTCTCTAACTTTTGGCAGCCACAAGAGCATAATGCTCTCTATTTTCTCTCTTCCCCTTTTTATTTTAATTCCCTCATAATACCCCAATGAAGAAAAATGGTAAGTTTGCCCTTATTATTTATTCTAATTAAGCCTAAAAATATTGTATAAATAAAAATCTTAACTAAAAGGGAATGTCAACAATCCCCTTACCCAAAATAACATTTATCATCTGATTTTAATTTATTTGATAAAAAAAATAAATGGAATAAATGATTTTCCTTTCCCACTCTATGCCACACGCCCAAGCCTAACATTCCCTTTTCTTTTATATTTTTTTTTATAAATAATTAAATTTAATAAAAAGAAACCACAAGTGTGTAGAAAATTCTACACATGTGCACCATTCAACCATGCACTTGCACACACAATAACTAAAGGTGCATCACTACCTACCATGCACCTTAGTGCATTCAACCAAAACTCAAATAATCACATTTTTTAATAAAAATAAATAAATAACATTTAACAATAAAAATCACAAAATTCAACCAAAACAATTCTAATAATTAATTTAAACAAAATAATTCACAACACTTAAGAATTAATTAAAATAAAACATAAAAATTTAATAACTAATAAAAAAAAATTGGTGCACTATAATATACCCTCCTTAAAAGGAATTTCGTCCCAAAATTCTTTCTTACCAAATAATTCAGGGTATCTTTCTTTCATGTCTTCCTCCAACTTCCATGTTGCTTCTCGTTCTGTATTATTCTTCCACAGAACCTTAACTAGTGGAATCCCTTTGGATCTCAGTTCCTTGATTCGCTTTTCAATAATGTCCTCAGGCTATTCATCATAACTCAGGTCCTGCTTCAGTTGTAATGGCTCGTAACTCAAAACATGAGAGGGGTCTGACACATACTTACGCAACATCGAGGTGTGAAAGATGTTATGCATTTCGGCTAATGCTGGGGGCAATGCCAAATGGTAAGCAACTTGCCCGATTCTGTCCAAAATCTCAAATGGACCTATATATCTAGGGATTAACTTCCATTTCTTTCCAAAGTGCATAACACCTTTCATCGGCGAGACTTTCAAGAAAACAAACTTGCCCACCGAAAACTCGATGTCCCCTCTCTTAAGGTCAGTGTAGCTCTTTTGCCTACTCTGTGCGGTAAGCATCCTTTTGCGAATCTTCTCAATTGCCTCACT
The DNA here is from genome assembly GCF_963169125.1 of Humulus lupulus. Lineage (NCBI taxonomy): Eukaryota > Viridiplantae > Streptophyta > Magnoliopsida > Rosales > Cannabaceae > Humulus > Humulus lupulus. The sequence continues at coordinate 198,595,855 of NC_084796.1, read as the reverse complement.
AGCTTCCCTAACTGCCTCAGGGCCTAAAATATGTTTCTCCCCAACTTCATCCCAATGCAAAGGAGATCTACACTTACGCCCATAAAGCATCTCATAGGGAGCCATCCCAATAGTAGATTGGCAACTGTTATTATAAGAGAACTCCATTAGGGGTAAGTATCGGTTCCAAGATTTTGAAAAGTCCAAAGCATAGCACCTAAACATATCCTCTAAAGTTTGTATAGTCCTCTTAGACTGCCCATTGGTCTAACGATGAAACGTGGTGCTAAACTTTATTCTTGATCCCATAGCTCTCTGTAGCCCTTTCCAAAAGTTCGATGTGAAACCTAACCCATGATCAGAAATTATCAACTTTGGCACCCCATGAAGTCTCACTATCTCACTAACATACAAATCAACATATTGATCTGCCGAGTATGTGGTCTTGACTGGCAGAAAATGGGCAGACTTAGGCAGTCTATCTATTATTACCCACACAGCGTCGTGCTACTTAGTGGTTCTGGATAACCCTACCACAAAATCCATTGCTACATCCTCCCACTTCCATTCAGGAATGTAGAGTGGTTGAAGCAACCCTGCTGGCCTTCGGTGTTCTGCCTTGTCTTTCTGGCATGTCAAACATCTAGCAAGAAACTCAGCAATATCCCTCTTCATTCCATGCCACCAATATAATGCCTTAAGGTCTTGGTACATTTTCGTGGACCCTGGGGTAAGGAATAAGGTGTTGTGTGCACTTCTTACATAATACTTTCCTTAATCTCAGCATTGTCCGGAACACAAATCCTATCCTTATACCTCAGCAATCCACCATTAGATATTGCGAAATCACTGCTACCACCTTCTTGTACCAAAGCCTCTTGTTTCACTAATGTTTCATCAAAGTTCTGTCCTTTTTGAATTTGTTCTAGTAGGGAGGATTGCAATGTGAGGTTCACTAAACTTCTCGTCAAAATTTCGATGCCGGCATTTAAGATCTCTTTCTGAAGAGGCATCTCTATTGTATGTAGTGCTGAGACATTCCCATGTCCCTGTCTACTCAAAGCATCTGTAACCACATTGGCCTTGCCTGGGTGGCATAGAATCTCACGATCGTAGTCCTTCACTAATTCCAACCACCTTCGCTGCCTCATATTCAGTTCCTTTTGTGTGAAAAAGTATTTCAGACTTTTGTGGTCGGTGTATATCTCACACTTGTCTCCGTACAGGTGATGTCTCCATATCTTTAGTGCGAACACTACTACTGCCAATTCAAGGTCATGAGTGGGATACTGTTGCTCATAATCCTTGAGTTTTCTGGAAGCATAAGTTACCACCTTCCCATCTTGCATCAACACGCATCCCAAGTCGTTCTTTGATGCATGACAATACACCATAAATTTCCCGCCCTTAGTGGGAACACAAAGGATTGGCGCAGAAATCAACTTATCATTCATGGTTTGGAAGCTTTCTTCACATTTTTCTATCCAGGCAAACTCCTGATGTTTACGGGTTAAGTTGGTCGATGGGGTGGCGATCTTTGAGAAACCATCAAAAAAATTCCTAGGGTAACCCGCTAATCCTAAGAAGCTTCGAACTTCTGAGGCATTCTTTGGCTGGAGCCAGTCTCTAATTGCCTCGATCTTCGATGGGTCTACTGCTATCCCATTCTTGGACACTATATGCCCTAGGAAACTTACCTGTTCCAGCCAAAACTCACATTTAGAGTACTTGCCGTACAACTGATGTTCTCACAATCTGTTCAGAGTCAACCTCAAATGCTCCTCGTGCTCCTCCTTGGTGTTCGAGTAAATAAGGATATCATCTATGAACACTACTACAAACTTGTCTAAGAAATCCTTAAATACCCTATTCATCATGTCCATAAATGATGCTGGGGCGTTCGTAAGTCCAAAGCACATCACTAAGAATTCATAGTGCCCATAGCATGTTCTGAAAGTCATTTTCGGAATGTCTCCCTCTTCCACATTCAACTGATGGTACCCAGATCGTAGATCAATCTTCGAGAATACTGCTACCCCTTACAGTTGATCAAAAAGGTCATCTATCCTAGGCAAAGGATATTTATTTTTAATGGTGACCTTATTGAGTTCTCGGTATTCAATGCATATCTTCATACTCCTGTCATTCTTTTTCACAAATAGGACTGGTTCTCCCCACAGCAAATGGCTAGGTCTTATGAACCCTTTGTCCAACAACTCGTGTACCTGGTTCTTAAGTTCCTTTAACTTTGTCCGTGTCATTCGATAGGGTGCTTTAGAGATCGGTGTTGTTTCTGGTGCAAGCTTGATTAGAATCTCGATTTCTCTGTCCGGGGGTAATCCTGGTAATTCCTCATGAAACACCTCCGGGAACTCACAAACAATATGTACATTTTCTGGCTTTAGTTCTGATTCCTTGGACTTATCCACCACACTAGCCAGGAATGTCGAACAACCATGTTGCATCATATTTCGTGCTTCCAGTGTAGTTATTATGGGTGACTGAAAACCCGTTACTTCGCCTCTAAAGGAAAAGATCTATCCTTCTTTAGGCCAGAACTCTTCTGACAGTCTATCGTAGCCCCATGTTTGGATAAGCAATCCATGCCAAGTATGATGTCATAATCTGGTATACTTAGTTCTATAAGATCTGTTGGGCACTCCTTGCCCTCTACCATTAGAGGTGTTGATGGTAACCACTTATTTGACAACATCATATCTCCCAATGGCAACATCGTACTAAAGTTATGTTCAAACAACTTATAAGGCATATTCAGTCTATCAATCACATTCATGGAAATATAAGAATGAGTAGCTCCATAATCAATTAGGACTCTACACATCGTACCAGATATAGGGAGCTGACCGATAACTATGGTGTTGTTGTTGGCTGCTTCATTCTGGGTTAAGGCTAAAACCCTTGCTGGCACCCGATTGATGTTGTTATTCTGTCCCGCCTTCCATTGTGGGCAATTCTTCCTCAAATTTCCTGCATGATCGCACTTGAAACATTTATTGGTACCACCCTGGCATTCTCCTGGGTGTCTTTTCGACCATTTAGGACAGATATGATGCTCTACTCGGTTGCCTTGATGGTTCCCACGGTTCCAGTCATTTAAGCAATTGTTGCGGTTGTTGTGGTGAGGATTGTGATTGTTGTTATTCGTGGCCAGAGGTTTGGGTCTCTTATAAGCGCCACTGTTATGCCCTTCATTAGCTTTCCTTTTGTTACCCTCACTAAAGCCCTTGTTTCCATAGTTCTCTCTTCTTGCAGCATTATCCTTCCATATCCGTTCTTCTAAATATTCGGCTTTAAGTGCTCTATCCAATACTTCTGCATAACTGACCACTTCAACACTGGTCATCATAATGTCCCTTACGATCATCGGTTTGAGTCCCCTTACGAACCTTTGGACACGGAAAGTTTCAGTTGGCACCACTTCAGGAGAAAATTTCACTAACATATCTAACTTCTGTGCATAGTCAGTGATAGATAGGTTCCCTTGTACCAGAGTTACGAAATCGTCAACCTTGGTTGCTAGCACTGCTGCAATGTAATACTTCTTACTAAAATCCTGGACAAATTCTTCCCAAGCCAGGGTATTCAGGTCACGGGTCTGTTTAATTACATCCCACCAAATCTGTGCATCCATCTTAAGTAAATAAACTGCACAAGAGACTCTTTGGCGATCATTTAACTCCATATGATCAAAAATATCCTCAACTGATCTTAACCAATCCTCTGCCACCATTGGATCTGCTTTCCCTTAAAAGGTAGGTGGGGCTTGTTTTCTGAAACGTTCATACACTAGCTCGAACCCATAGGTTACTGGTAGTTGTGCAGGTGGTGGTGTTGGCGGCTGAGGTTGTCCCACTGGTACTTGAGGTACTTGGGGCATTTGCGGTGCTTGTCTAGCATGTGCTAATTCCTCATCTCTTATCCTCAACTATTTTCTTAAACTTGCTACCTCTGCGACCATGTCCACAGATGGTGTTGCTGGAGATGCAGGTTGAATTGATGGCATTTCTACGTCAGGAGTTGTCATTTTTTCAGACCTTGTGGAGACACCCTTTCCTCTGCCTCTTCCTCTTCCCTTTCCTCCTCTTCCTCTAGTTGGCATAATGATATTCTAAGGCAATCAAAGGAAGATCATAAGGAAGGAACATTGCATAATGATTTGATAGATATTTGCAAAGCCATACATTCAAACAACTTCATCTAGAATTTGCAACAAAATAAACCATAGCATTCAAAATGTTCTAATTATTCCAAAATTTACAAAATCCCGAAAAGTATTTAATGACCAAACATAAATCCCTTCAGGTCTTAGAAAATATCCCATTTTATTCATTTGCGCCCCATGTAACGATTACACAATGGACTCTAGTCCTCAACGGTGGACTCGTCCCCTAAATTGTAATCAAAGACGTTTTCTAGGATGTGGAAATAGTCGGGAGCGCTCGTCATTATCTCCATCCTAGCAGTCAGACATGGCATAGCTCGAATTACTTCCTCAATTGCCAATTCTCCTTCCACATCGTGTACCATCTCCAAATGCTCTTCTATTTCTCCGTCATCTGTATTCACTAACACCAGCTCCAGACGGCTAAAATTGTAATTTTCTAGAAAATCGCGAATTACGAACTCCATCATACTAAACTCCAAGTCATCTTGCTCAACGTAATTCCATAATCGAGCCAATTAATGAAGGGCCTCTGAGTACATCGATAGTGCTTCCCTCAAAACCCAATATTTCTCTATGGGCCATAGCAAGGCTCCTCTTTTGTTCATGATCCCCTGAATGTGATCACAAACCACCTTTGTTGTTTTAAGAACCGCTATTTGCCAATCGTAGGGATCCTCGTCAAGCAGGACCTTAGGTATTGGCTGGATTTCCTTGAGTAGTTGTTTCTTAGTAGTTTTCAAAATAGGAGGCATCTTATTATACTGCAGTTTACGAAACTATTAAATTAAATAAAACACAAACAAGTAATAACACATAAACAAATAATTACGATGCGGTGAGGTGAGATTTTCCTATCTTTAGCGTGTATGGGGAGGGTCCTTGGAAATATGGACAACCTGTCTCTGATACCATATGTAAAACGCCCTAATCTATTACTTTATAAAACATTCATATACTCATGGGTTTAAAAGAGAAATGCCACTTATTATAAAATTCCAGTGGGGTCTTGCTAAAACATGCAAGTTGGGCCCAATAGTTTAAAAGAAAATATAAATTTTCATGCAAAGTTCTTAAAATCAACCAAAGTTCAAGTCCCACTGATAAGTTTAGAAAGTCCAATTTAACATAACATTTGTGTTTAAACTAATTGTTTCTCGTCCATAGGATGCCCCCACGCCATACACACCATGACGATAGAACTCCCGACATCACCACGCGTACCATAGAGAAACCTATTTCCTACCTGGAAGGGAAAGTGAGTGGGGTGAGCTAAAATCCCAATAAGGAAGTATAAACAGCACACAAGTAAATTAAGCAAATTATAATCGCATCATACATCGTCACACATCATAGCATCATTATCGTAATAGCATCAACATCATAAACATAAACATAATCATAACAACATTGGCATCATATGCAAAATCATCATCATCATCATAACATCATCACATAAACATCATATCATTGTGAACATGGCCCGCTAACTTGTCCATGTCACCCTTTGAGGTAAACAGGATCTCTGGTCCTTGAATAACCTCGGCGCGTCTGCCTTTTGATCTACATCTTCATATCCTTAGTAACTCGGGTTACGTCTTCATATCCTGAGCAACTCCTTTTTGATGTGTCGCGTTCATCACGCTAACATCCATTCATATAATACAACATTCAAAATGACATACAATCCAGTCACGTCATCATAATAAAGCATTTCATAATTCATAACGCATAAATCATTACATTCTCATTCATACAAACTGTCTTACCATTCACAGCATAAACAAACAAAATTCTATCTAACTTCCTTACCTCAGGTCCAAGCAAGGTAAAATGACAACTCCACAACGAGCCTATACCATAATCAAAATAACATTCCTTAGCATCATATAAACTCTACTTTTCCCACTCATATAACCCATGTGTGCATGGGCCATGCACACATGGTGAAAGTTATTCACAACACTACAAGAAAAAAGGCTTTTAATAACACCGAAAATGTGTTATCAAAACATACCATAACACTTTCTGATGTGTTAAGACCGACTATGTTATCGTAGGTCAGGGTGCTTTACATAACACTTTATCAGTGTTATACAGATGTGTTATTATACTGTCAACGATAACACACTTTCTGTGTTATTTTAATATATAGATAAGTGTTTAATTATGTTATTTATAGTCGATTATATAACACATTTCAATACTTATAAATTTGGGTTATACTACACTTTAGTATAACACTTTTTTTGTGTTATACTACACTTTAGTATAACACATTTTTTGTGTTGTACTATACTTTAGTATAACACATTTTTTGTGTTTTACTACACTTTAGTATAACACATTATTTGTGTTATAAAATGAAGTTTGCATAACATAATTCTTTGCATAAAAAGTGTTATTGTAATAGATATTATAACTCAATTATCATATTATTGTTATATTTAGATATGTTTAAATTCTCATTATATATTTTATTTATATAACACTAATTTATTCTATTATATTTTAATTTTTCTATATAATTAAAAATAGCTTTCTAATATATACTAGCATCATCAAATGAACTTGATTTTCAAATAACAAAAAGTAAGAACATTCAACATTGAATTAACAATCCACAATTTAGTTTAAAACATTCAACACTGTCATCAACAACAAAATATTCTTTAAGTATTCAAGGAGTCTAAAAGTTACTACTTTCAACACAAAGAAATAAACAAAGTTACTACTTTCAAGGAGTCTTAAGTATCCTTTTCTACTTCGCTTGTCACATCTGCAAAATAAATAAAGAAATATTTTATTGTTATTATCTAGCATCACAAATTACTTCAAGAAAAATGCTATGGAATTTATATCCAAGAAAGGACACCACATACAAAATAATGGATTCACAACTACACCAAAGCAAACAAAGAAACCAAACACTAAATTATAAGACATTAGTTATTTTTTGAGTATGAAAATGTACCTCTTGGAATAACTTTTTAGAAGGCCATGCAACTGTGGAACCAACTGCTTCTTGTATTGTAAGCATCGTATGATTAGGATGAAATAAGTAAGATTCTAGTACAATAGCAACATCAACCCATACTCGCATAAAGTCTGGTCCAAGAGGCTTTCCATGTACAGTTATCTTTGGATAACTAGAATCCCAACGACCTTCAGCAACAATTACATCTACCCAGTCAAGCAAGTAGCAAGCATTCTTCCCTTCTATAAAGTTATGTCTTTTTTCTAGTGCAATACTCTACCAAATTTATTTTAAAGACAATATATTAGTTTCTGTAATTGTTCTTCCAAAATGAAAACTTAAAACAATAACAACTTTTATAATTTACCTTAGGGGACTGAATATTGTTTGACTGCGGTACATTGCGAGACTGTCCTTCGCTTGGTGTCACTTTACCACCAACCTAAATATAAAACCAAGATAAGTTTCATTGGAAGAAAAGAAAACTAAGGTTTATAAGTGCAAGATAGAAATACCACCAAGTGTTCTTTAAGTAAATTCATCATTTCAGTCATTTTGAGCTTCATATTATGTTGCTCTTCTTCTAACTTGGAAATCTTGCTATTACACATATTAACAACAGTTAGCTTTGACCTTGTTACACCTCTTCCTTGTCCGATTAAACGACCAGATTTTGGGTTACTAAACAATTTTGTCAAGGCATCCTCATCAGCGTTGTCTGTAGTTCCAGATTTTGGGTCTTTAAGGAGAATCTCATTCAATGAACCCTGCATATAAATTAGTATAACTAACGTATGCATTATGGAAAATAAGTAAAAATTCACAAAAATTAAATGACTAATAGTCACAAAAATATCACATGCCGTTGGGTTTACAGCTTCACCATTCTTCTTGGTATGGGCTCTCCGAAAAGCATCGATTCTAGATATTTTAACATCCTCATTTTCTTTCTTCTACACAATACATCAATAGAGATTATAAAATAGAGACTACAATAATGGAAGCAAAAATACAAATAGTATAAAACTTAATTATTACCATATCATCGATTGTTCGAGCATATCCTCTTCGACTTAAGGTGTGTGGAACAGCTTTCTTTCTTCTCTCTCGGTATTTGGCCCTTATATCCTATTTAATAAATAAGTAAAAGAGGCATAACTATATTTAATTTAACACCAACAGAGATAAAAGAGGTAGCAACATCACTTCTTACATCATATTTCTTACCAAATGTTCTTTACTAATTTTTTTGGCAACAAATGCTCTCCATTCTACATCACTTTTTATGCAATCCGGCTTTAAGGCTAGTCGTTCACTCTCATTTTTTGCATTGATAATATCCTTTACAAGTCTAGATTTCCCAGCTCTCCATAGTTCTGCCATCATTTCAAAGCACATCTTTTTTTGCCAATTATCATGTAAGTCATATTGTGCCTACAATAGAATATAGAATAACATATTATATGTTTAAGTGTAGAGCTGAATATATATAGAAAAATACACTCATAAAACTTGTAATTCTACCTGAATAGATGCCCAAAGAACATCTCTCATAATTGGTGAAACTTTCCTCCAATCTGAAATAGTGTAAGGAACAACCTCTCGCACAAGAGCGCCCACAAAAGAAGAAAATTGCACTGAGTTAGTACCAACTGGTTGCCCTTTTTCATTCCAATTTATTATCCTTAAGTCAATGTTCCTCTTGGTCAGATTTTCCAATAGAGTTTTTCCCCTTGTCTTCTTGGCTAAGTTCATTACATTCGCATCTACATCTTGAGGTATTTCTTCAATCTCAGTTTGATTTGCCTTGTGAGTTTTTTTTTTTGTAATCTAACAGATTTTCTAAGAGGTTGTTCAAGTTCTATCTCAGCCAGTTCTTCACATTTTGCATCAGCCACTTCTTCACATTTTGCTTCAGCCACTTCTTCACATTGTGCAACAGCCCCTTCTTCAAATTTGACACCAACCCTTTCCTCATCAGCCATCTCTTCATGTTCCTCCCTTACTCCCTTTTCACAAACACTATCAACTACCTTATCTACACTATCTCCATGTCTTCCACATCATCATTTGGATCTAGCTCTGTATTATAGACCATACGACGAGTTGCTGCTCTAGTACTAAGAGCAGGTGGTGAGTCAATTACAACTCTAACAGGTGCAGAAAACCTACGAAGAGCACTCTTTTTCTTTAAAATAGGGCTTCCAAGCAACATATCGTCACAATCAGCTTGAGTCTTCAATGATGCTTTTCGCTTTTTGGGCACAAGATTGCATAGAGCACCTGGACGAAGGTGTTTTTTTGGAGATCTTCGTAATGTACTCATTTTCAAGTTGAAATTGCTGCAATATAAAAAGAAAGATAACATAGTATATAAATTAGAAATGCAGATCACCAAAGAGTAATAAACATACACCAAAACCATAAAACAAGAATTATTTCATTCAAATTAAAATAAAATCATAAAGTGCACCATAGAGAGTAATAAAACCAGATTTGTTTCATTCAACAAAAGAGTAATAATACACCAAAATTACATACAGAAAGTGTAAGCAGATTTGTTTCATTCAAAGTACATAAGAGACAACAGGAAACTCAATTTTCTTCATTGGATTCAAGTCCAAAACACCCTCTATTTTTGTATACTTTGAACAACCTTCATACAATGGAGATTCAACATCTGCTAATAGACTCTGAAAATCAGCATCATTGTTATCGTCACCAAAATCATTGGCGTTACTTGAAAATACTCCCACTGCCCAAAATAAATCATATTCAAAACTTGTGTTTGTCGTGTTGCTTTGGACTGGATCTTCCCCATGATGAAACCATGTTTTGTAAGATTGGTCCATGCCCCACAAAACTAAGTGGTCGACAACTTCGTCTGAAAGTTGATGTCTTAGATTGTGACATTTGTTGCATGGACAAAGAATCTTGGCTGGAAATCCAAGATTCGCCATGGCTGTCTTAACAAACTCCCTAGCTTTTTGCTCATATTCCACCGTTGCTCTACAATTTTAGAGCATACGTCAATAATCAAGCACTAACACTTAAACTTATACCCAAAATAAACTATATGATTTTGGTTACTAACTTGTTAAGATGGATCCAACTTTTATCCATCTCCAATGAATTTGAATTTGATGTTGTTCTCTTAATAAAATCTTGTTTTTTGTCTGGGTTTAACAACTGTTAGACAAGACAATCACATTATTTGCGGTTGTAATTTCAGAGTCACGACAAGGTCATTATTTGCAGAAGAAGAAGAAGAAAAGAAAGGTCATTAAGTCAATGTTGTTTAATAGAGAAGTTGACCATATTGTTATTTTCGACCTCAATTGTTTTGTGGGTTGTAAATATATAAATGAAAAGTCCTACTGGGCACTGGCCCTTTTAATTTGATTAAGAAAGAAAGGGATATTATGTCTAGTGGGCAGCAGACTCTACATTATAAATTCAATCTATTGTACTCACTTTGTTTGGACATACTTATAGGCTATATAGATAATCAAAATACATTTTGGAGTGTGTTTGACTCTGCAGTAAAAGGAAGTTTCAACAATGAACAAGGGTAAGATTTTCAAGTTAGCAAAGGGGTTCCGTGGGGTACAGTATCTAATACTTGTTTCATAGATTTGTAATTTTGAGTCAGATTTTATATTATATTCTCTGTCTATACACTATTCTAAGGGATTTCTGATCATTTGTAGTATTGATCTCAGAATGAATCCTGCTCTAAGTCTTAGTTCTGTATTTAGTTTCTTTTAACTAAAAACAATACAAATAGTTTAGTTAATGCTCTCCTTCAGCCGCACTAAAGAATTAGAGAAGGATTCATTTTGAGATCCATATTGAAGATAATAAATAGTAAAATATTGTGTACAATTTCTGAATGTGTAAATTACTTTTGTTTTTGTGGCTTCAAAAAGCTTGTTTGCATACTAGAGAGAACTATTGAAATTCCTCATTATTAATTAATAGACAATGCTGGTATAGACCAAAACCCTAAACATTACAAGGTTGAGTTAGATTGAGAGGCTCCCCTTTCCCAAAGATTGCCAAATTCTTCTCTAAGTAAATCTCACTCTCTATCTACAATATCTTCCCAACCTAACAGCCCAGACAACTTCTAACACAAGTCTTTCTTATTGGAGGCTTATCTAAATGCTTATCAAGTTATCTTATTGTAGGCTTATCTAAACACAAGTCTTGACCACCATTTTTTGTTAATTCTGCTGGTTTATTTTCTATCCATTTAATAGTCTCTAGTACAAGAGATTCTAGTGTTGTTTTTAATTTGAAAATCAGATTCTAAAATGGTAGCCACTAACTAATTGGGTTTGGATCAAAGACAAGATTTTAGCTTGGGTTATGCCAATTTTGTTATGGAAATTAAATCTAATCTATACATATGGAAATAATGAAAACAATATGACTAAATAAAAATTTTAATCTATACATATAATGAAAAATCTATTCTATACATATAAAAGCTTACCTAACCATCTATCAATACCAAGTCAAAAAATTCAAACAACACACAATAAGTTTTCTTCCTTATATCACCGCAGCACACAAACAAATTTTCCAGAACCTACTTCTCTAATACACACAAGTTTTCAACCTTCCGTTATCACCGTAGCACACAATATTAAATTCAGAACCTACTTCTCTATGGATGAATATTTAAGATATTCAAACTCCTCTAACATTTTTAAGATATTAATAATAAGAGTTAATAGAACAAATTCCGTACCTCTTGCAAATTAACTTTGCAATACTCCTTGCCAATTCGATCCCCAACCTAAAGAATATAATCAATACTTAAAAGATTAATACAAAATTAAAAAATTTCAATAGATATTAAAACAACCTTTGAAATCCAAAATTTATCTAATTCGATCTTAAAATTTGGGGATAAAATATATACACACATTTACATTAAAGGCATTTTAAGTATGACTTAGTATATTCAGTATATAATCTGGCTGAAATTACAGAGAGAAATTGAAAGGGTAAAGGCTGAACTAAAATTTAGAAGTGATAACCAAAATCTAGGCAAAGTAAATGAGAAATGACCAGCAGGGAAAATGAGTTCATCAAGCGTAGCTAATGAGTGAAAATGAGAAATAACCAAGAGAATATAAGTAGTAAAAAAAAGAACATAGAAGTGATATTCTTTCAAGGCAAAGTAAATGAGACATAAATTCATCAAGCGTAGCTAAAAATGAGAAATATGAATGAATATAATATGTCTTATTAATCTGAACCATACAAAGACAAATATTTATAGGAGAGCTATTGAAAAACTGAAAAGGAAACTAATTTTAATAATTGGCAAAAGACAAGCATGATAGTGTGATGATCTTTTAGCAACTACAGAAGTCTTGTGTTGTGATTGGCTCCTGTTATACATGTCATCTGTTTTAACTAGTCCAAACTTGCTTAACCCCGACAAGTAATTACTTGTTTATCATTTATGATTGACAATAGCCATACAACATTTAATAGCTAATTACTTAGCATTTTTGTGAGATCTAAAATCTGACCTGATTTTTAGCTTAACTTGTATATGTTTTCACTCTTGGATGGTTGATATTCTTTTATTCTCCATTCAGCTTTCTCTTCTTTTAAGTCAAATTATTTTTCAAAAATAAAACTATCTTATTACAACCCCAAATGGTTTTTTTTAACAGACATGCTTTTCTTCTGTAGTGCCACCATTCGAAAACATTGGCCCCCCATCTCACCTTAGCTTGTCACAATAGTTTTGGTAAGGAAAGAATGACAGTTTAATGAAACTTGGCATTCCCAACATTTATACCAGTATATTTTAGAGCAAAAAATCAATCAAAGTATCTTGTCTCAAGAACAGTTAAAAATAGCAATCAAACTATGATAAAATAGTTCATCAACACTTGTTTTTTGCCCCCAAAAGTACATCAACAAAAGTACTTACTACTTCTAAATGGAGGGAAGCTTCTTGGTCTCTCTCTCCAATTGCTGACTCAATTATTGAAGACTTTTGCTAAATTAAATAAGCTGAGATAAAACAGTTGCACCACTCCATCACCTCAGGACATATCATATGTGCCGGAAACAGCCACCAAAGCCACCTCGGCTCCGTCAAGTAAGACTCTGCTCGGCTCACTATGGCCTTAGCATAACCCTCGACTGACTCTTCTGGGACAAGTCACCCCAAAGCTATGTTCTGTTCAGCCAGATTTCACAGACCAATCATAATTACAATTTAACTACAAATTAAGTTACAAACTCATGCATCACAAAAAATATATTGAATATAACTCCATATACATATATAATTGATAAATTACTACCTGTTCACGTGAGATTTTGGTCCCAATGAGCCCAGGTGTGACAATTGTTATGCCAATGATTGAACCAACTTCATTTCTTAGTGTCTCACAAAAATGCTGCCTTGCTTGCCTAAGTATATATAGCAGAGAATACTATAATTTACACACAAAAAATAGGGCATTCTACAGTCCCAAACATTAAGCAAACTCTCATATAGATTAAAGACCAAACATATTGGTAAGAGTATCACATGCACCCAAATATTTTTCATGGAAAGCTTCTCTGTTCTTATATCAAATAAAGTATAATAAAATTAAACAAATGAAAAACCGTAAAAATTAATTATTCCCTTCGCTCATTCATTTGTATTAGCATAGATAATATAATTTCTATTTAAGAAAGCCACTGTGTGGAATAATTAGAGTAAACATATCTTTCTAGTGTTGTTAGAAAGCTGGCTTATAAAGTTAGTTATGGTAGTTATATCCTACACATTGTATAAATGTTCCAGCTATCTTATAAAGCTAGTTGGGTATTGTGAGGAAGAAAAAAAAACTCAAGAGAAGAAGAGTGAAAACAGAGAAAAAAAGCTGAGAAAAAAAGCCGAAATATCTTGGTTGAATCAGTATAAAACTCTGTGTTCTTTCTTTGTTTTATTTTTCTGTTAAGTTTTCTATGTGTTTGTTAATATTACTATGATATTGTTATTAAGTAACAAAGTTTTAGGATCTTGAAACTGGAAAACAAAGGGGTTTCCTTCAAAATCAGATACAGCTTTCATGATCAAGGATAGAAGATCAAGATCCTAACATTTATGCAGCAAGAAAGTTCAAGAATGAAGTGGATGAGGAAAACCAAGCAATCATTCTGCTAAGATCTTTACCAATAGCCTATCAAGAGGTGAAAGTTGCCATAAAATATGGCAGAGATGTGATCTCCTTTGATGATTACTTACTGTCACTAAATCATCAAGGAGAGGTATATGGAAATGATAAGAACTTGATTTTTAATTCCAATATGCTAATTTGTTTGTTTTTTTCTTCTTATTTAGCTAATTTCTAATTAAATGAACCTGTTGATTCTAAACTTGTAGACTTTTAACGCACATAGTGAGAGGCATCAAGAATCACTTTGCTGCAAGCTTCATGGCTTGTCAACCTCTTACTACAATGTGGATACACTGTCAAAATAGTCACTGTTCGAGACCTCAGTTTGTATTCTATTCTTTATCAATAAAATTTCAAGGGTATATTTGTTTGGTTTCAGATGTATTTATTCAAAGTGTATATTTGTGGGTTGTGTTTATGAATATAAATGGTACAATGATTAAAAGAAAATGCAATATACTTGGTTTTCTAACATTTTTAAGTGAAAGATAACTTCAAGCCATGCAATCTACCACATGTGACCATATCAAGCTTAATTTCACTCTCAATGAACTATGAGAAAATATAATCAGCATGGACATAAAACAGTTAGGAAATGCCTCAAGTGACCATCTTCCAATAGGGCATTTTTTGTCAATGGGAGACCTGTCACGCTACTTTCTGCCAAAAGTGAGATTTCCTTTCGCATATATGGTTTCTTTCCAACTTTCTCTGTCTGTTTACATTTAGAATACTATGCTAAACATGTTTATCTTCTAGTTTCGAAGATAAACACGTAGTTTCACTGGTTTACTTGATGGTGAATTATGATTCATGCTGGTATGCTATGACATAAGTTAAACTATCATGTTTGCCGATATTTATAGTCAAAAAACATTTGCTAGAAAGCTTCCTCTAGGGTTAGACTTCTAAGCACTGTAACTAAATCTTCCAAACATAAAGGTAAATAAGAGAATGAAGCCAAATAAACTACACCAAATTATCAGCATCATCAAACACACTTTTTATCTTTGAAATCTTCTGTTTTTTCTGCTATGCAAAACCGTACAAATTCCACCAGACAGTCACAGAAACAGAAACAAACAAAAGCTCAGAAAAACAAAATGGAATACATATGGGGACAGTACTAAATTCATGTAGATGGATGCATCTTTGGCAAAAGATAATTTATGAGCAAAAGTAAAGCTGGAAATTATAGTATAAAAATAATTGATAAGTTAAAAACCTGGCACATATTTGTATGTGTTCATGCAAATGTTATAAGAAACCTATTTATATAAATTAAAGTTGATGGTACCATACTAAAAAAAAAGTATATTTGCATATGTTGTAAGAAATGTGCTTGAATTCAATCTGAATATAATGTAGAAAACATGTAGATGGCTTGCCATTATTCTATCACTTTTATAACAAATACATATATAGATACATATGAGAACAAAAGACTTTCATTTATTAAAGAAACAAGCAATCCATAGCATCTAAACAAGAAATATACATAAATATGCACCTACCAAAAAAAAAATCTGGTTCATTTTAATGGATCATTAGCCGCAATAGCTAGTTTGAATGAGAACCTTTTTCATAGCACAAATCCAATAATTTGTAGATACCTGGAGGTTTCAAAATGCCCTTTTTATTAAAGAACTACATAAAAAGAGATCAATTACCAAAAATATAGTTACCAAAAATTACATGAACCTGTCAAGGGACAACAAAAAGCTTCTCCTTATGAATAATACAGGTACCTATTTATTAAAAGCTAAACTAGAAAGGTTGTTAGCCAAAAACATAGAAGAATATATGGAAAGAAGTGTTACTATCATCTTCCACCACTTGAAAGTCTCAAACAAGTCAAAGCACACATTCTAAATCAATGCCTCATTTCTCATTTCAAACTAGAAACCCCCACTTTTTCTTGTTTTTCAATAACTTTTCTGATGTGATATTTATTTTACACATAAGATTATCAATGCAATTTTCAAACATGCTCAATTATTTTCTTTTATATATATATATAACTTGATGCCAATTGTTCTAGGCTCATAGTTTTTGGGAGGTATCCCCTTTGTAGCAGTCATTTTAGATTCAGATAAAAAAAACACATAAAGCACACATATGCTTCCACAGGGATGAAGTAAGTGGTTCCATAACATTGACAAATAAGGACTTTATCTACCAAATCATAATACAAGCAGTACATGAAACAAAATTTAAGCTGGGAAACCTAGAAAAATAGATTATTAGACTAGAAAAATGAGATTAGAAAATGATGAAGACTTTATTTAAGCAATGTCAGCACACCCCTATTAAATGTAATAACGTATAAAGAAAGTGGGTCAAAACCAAAATCAATAAGAAGTCTAAAAGGAATGAGAGAAAGAAGAAAGATTAACCTTTTCCAAAATTTCCATTTTGTTTCATTTTGATAGAGAGATTTTCAATAAATGCTTCGTGAATGTGAACCCACAATATTCTGAAAAAATGAAAGAACTTTCAGATTTACAAAGTAATAAAATTAAATTAACAGTCTCCACAATACAATAAATTACAAAATTAACACAGTCAAATGCTTTCAACATTTCATTTTTCTGTATGGTTGGCCATGCATACCAAGCAGATCTACTCAAATCGCCATGGTTTTCTCAACTAACCTACTAACTACTAAGAGATCAAAAATCAAGTTTACAAATTTCTTACTGATGTGTCTCCAAGTAATTTGCACTGTTCTTTGAGGTATTTTGCTAAGCTAGACTCAATCTCCTTATACTCTTTAGATAATGGACCTATTAACCTATAAAAGATAAAATGATTACACTAGATCATTCTTTAAAACAAGATTTTAATATATATATATATATATCAAATACACACCAGAACTTAACAAATGACGAAGCTGCCTAGATTCAACATTTTCCAAAATGGCACCAAGTGAAGAGTAGGCTTGGGCCATCAATTCACAACCGCATAGAGCTGAAACAAATTCTTGAAGTTGTTTCTTGGCTGCATCCTCGTAAAAAGCTTCATTCAGTCAAAAGCAGTTGAATCATTCATTAGTCATTAAAAGTCTATTTAAGAATAAACAATAAATAGTGTCTTCCATTGTCTAGTCTCGTACCACCATTTTATGCATCTTCATAAAACAAATGAAAAACCATAAAAATTAATTATTCCCTTCACTCATTCAAATATTTAGCAAACAGTTAACTAGACCTAAAGTTCTTCCAACAAATAAAAGCAATGAAATGGGTCGACAATGACCGGAGATAAGGCTCAACATTGACTGAAAATAAGGTTCTACTCTTGAGCTCATAAAACAAAACACTAAGAATGATTACCGTGGGCCTTGAGAACACGCAAGATCTTGCTTCCAGTAACACTCTTCACCTGAGCAATACCATGAGAGTCATGAAGAATCACACTGATTTGAGATGGAAAAAGACCCTTCTTTGCAAACTTGCAAATGTTCTCCTCAACCTAACAGCATCATACTGAAAATAAGCTTGTCACGAGAGATTTAGGGAATGAGATGAGGGAGAGTAGTGAGGGAAATGTCAAAGATTATATTTTTATAGATATATATATATTCAGAAAACATGGTTCGTGAATACAGTGATTCTGAAGAAAAATATAGTCAAAATTTCAAATAAAAAATTATAGAGAAGCATACTTTACCATATATCTTGAGATTTAAGCTGGTTCCATTTTTTTTCTTCGTCAAGGCTCTAGTAGGAGGTCGGTCCGAGAGAGGAGGTGGTTTGGTCCGAGAGAGGAGGAGGAGGAGGTGGTGATAAGGTTGAGTCTTTACCAGATAAGCTTGAGTCTTTACTTGTTTTCCAGCTAGGGGACGGGAAATGGGTATAGCAGGAAGAGAATGTAGTGCACCAAATTATTATTTTTTAGATTATTAAAATTTTTGTGAATTATTTGATTTAAATGTTAAGTGTGATGAATTGTTTTATTTAAGTGTTGTTATTTTATTTGGTTGATTATTTGTTTTATTTGATTGTTTACTATTTTATTTAATTGTTAGAATTGTTTGGTTAATTAATTTAATAAGTGAATAATTGTGTAACATGTTATTTTAATATTAGTGTTACATTTTAATTAAGTGTGACAAATGAGGTAATTATGTGAGCTATGGTGGAATGCACTAAGGTGCATGATAGATAGTAATGCACCCTAGTGATTTAGTGTGTGCTAGTGCATGGTAGTATGGTGCACATGTGTAGATTTTTCTACACATTTTATACTTCCTTATTTTAGATTTTAATTGGGTTAATTTATTTATAAAAAAAAAAAGAAAAGGGAAGAAGAGTGTTGGGCGTGTGACCTAGTGGGAAAGGAAGGATTTCCTTAAAATGATAAAAATAAAAAATTGAAGACCATAATTATTTTGGGGATAGGCATGATCATTTTGTTCCTTTATATCTTTTTAAAATAAAGAGGAATTAAGAGAAAATAAATGGGAAATGGAAACTTACCTTATTGTGTTAGGGGAGACTTTATGGGAGGATTTTTGATAAAAGGGTTATGAAAGGAGAGAAGAGCCATTGCTCTTGTGTGTGCAGCCGTGACCTAGAGAGAGAGAGAGAGAGAGAGAGAGAGTGGCGTGTAGAGAGAGAGAGAGAGAGAGGAAGAAAGAAAGAAAGGAAGAAGGAAGGAGAAGGTGAGGAGGAACCCCTCCTAGAGTATGTCTTCTTGTTTTCTCTTTTGCATAATCTCTTTATTTGATAATATGTTATTGATTTGTGTTATTTTTTTTTGTGTGTGTTTGGGTTCTTCCTTCTTCTCATGGTGGTTTTCCAATAAAGAACCCTAGGCTTGAACAAGGGTGTGGAGTTTGGGTATTGATCTTTTGTGTTCTTGATTTTACAATCAAGAGAGGTAATGGCCTTTTCTTAGCCCTTATATTTGTTTTTGGTGGGTTGTCTATGAGGTTTTGTTAATAATGCTAATGGTTGATTTTGGTAGGATTGATGTATAGGATTTGGATATTGTGAGAGTATGATTTGTGTTAAAGGGTTGTGATGTTGATTTTGCTATGCATAAAAAAAATTGTGATAATCTATGAGTGCATGTTGGTGATTTCGGCCTAGGTACACCCAAGGGTGTTCTTGATATGTTGTGTGATTTACAATATATTAGATCCATGTTTTAGGACCTATGTTATATGGGTAAGAGAATAAGTGGCAATCTTGATATCTTGATCATGAAATTTTGTTAGATGCATGTTATATTTTGAATGATTAAATTATAAGATGCATGAAATAATGATAGAAACATGTTAGGTTAATATAAGGCATATGTGAATATGGTGCTTATAAATTACTATATGTTATTTTATTGATAGTGTTTTGTTGGTTTTCATGGAATTGCAACAAATGGTTTTTAAAAGGATTCATGTGAATATGTTAGTGATATTAGAATCATGCATATTATAAGAGTATAATGAGATTTTAAGCATGTATGATTTTATGTAATTTTTGAGACAAAAGTTGAGTTTTATAAAGAATTAAGCTTGGTGTTTTTTTTGTAAATAATTGGGTAATTGATAAAAAGATGAGTTGCATGCATAAATAATGTTCTTGATGAATATGTTAATTTTTATGAAATTAAAAGAGGATTTTAAGTCTCATGTTATGATATTTTATTCAATTAATTTCCTACAGAAATTTTATTGAATTTTGGGAAAATATGGGTTTATAAACTTGAATATGGTGATTTTTAATGATAATAATAGTTGCTGGAATTTTGTAATAAAATATTAAGTAAGTTTCACTAAAAATGAATTTGATTAATTTTTGGAATAAATTATTTTTCCTAAGTTATGGTAATATTGAAAAATGATATTTTAATGGTATAAATGCATATTTTGATAAATAATGATTTTCATTTATTATGATTGAGAAAAATATTTAGACTCTATTTATTTGTGATTTTTGAATAAAATAAATGGTGGCTGAAAGTTTGTTTTAAAAAGGCTAACAATTGTTATTAAATTGTCACATATGGATTTTTGCTACTTAAAAACTAAGTCTTAAATAATTTAAATCAAAATGTATTATCCCACACTTAAAATATATTTTTCACATCATTTTTGTAACACAATGATAAAATTTATTTTTCTAAAGGGACATATTAAAAATAGGCATTTTAATTAAATCCAAGCTTGTTGGGTAATTCTTGGTAAATTAATATTTATTTAATGAAAATGTCACATATTTTATTTTGAGCTAAAATAAAATAAATTTATAAAATAAAATAAAGTTTTTGAGAAATTTAATCAACTTAGAAGTTTTAAGAAAATAAAGCGTGTAATATGTCTATGAATTTTAAAATAATAAAAGAAATGTAGAATTACCGTTTTTGAAAACGTCTTTATTACGCAATGTTCCCACGTATGCATGTTACATGCAAATCAACTTTTATGTCCAAAATCATGATTATTATTCAACTATGAGATTTTTATAAAACAATTATGTTAGTAAAATGGGTAGAACGAGCATTATTCTTTTTGGCGATAATTGCATGTTTAGTGTAACTGTTATCATGAGTGCATGGCCCATGCACACATGAGTTGTATGGAAGGGCAAAATAGTAATTTTATGAACCTAAGAAATGTTATTTTGATTATGATATAGGCTCGTTGAAAGATTGTGAAATTCTTAGCTTGGACCTGAGGTAAGGAAGTTAGATAGATTTTATGATTTTATGCTATGAATGGTAAGGCTGTTATATGAATGAATTGTTATGAAATTATGAATGCCTTAATGTGATGATCTGTTGAATGTGATATGTGTATGGATGTTAGATACACCAAACAGAATACGATGTTAGATACATCAAACAGATTTCGATGTCAGATACATCGAACGAGTTACTAAGGACATTGAGACGTGACTCCTAGGGCGGACGCGCCGAGGTTATTCAAGGACCAGTGATCTCCTGTTTACCTCATAGGGTGACATGGACAACTAGCGTTCCATGCTCATCATGTATGTTGTATGTTTGTGATATGATGATATGTCACATTTATGTTATGATATGATGATATGTCACATTTATGTTATGATATGATGATATGTCACATTTATGTTTTGATATGATGATATGTCACATTTATGTTATGATATGATGATATGTCACATTTATGTTATGATGTGATGAAATGTTACGATTATGTTATGATATACCATGATGTTATGGATGAACGTTAGTGTTTGGTTGTTTGTTGTTTCCTTACTTGCTTATTTGTTTGTACTTCCTTACTGGGCTTTTAGCTCACCCCCCTTACTTTCCTTCCAGGTAGCAAATAGGTTTTCTCTATGGCACGCATGGTGACGTGAGGAGTTCTTTCATCATGGGGTGTATGGCGTGGGGCAATCCTATGGACGATAAAACGATCAACGTAGAACGCCATTTAAATTATGTTTTGTTTTTAAGAGACTTTCCTAAAATTATCAGTGGGACTCTGTATTTAAATTATTTGGTTTTTCTTTGAACTTTGCATAAAAACCTATGTTTTATTTTAAACTTATGGCGCCAACTTGCATGATTTTAAATAAGTCCCCCTGAGACTTTAATAAATGATGGTATTCTTTTATAAATCATGTAATGCGAATGTTTTGTAAGTATTAGTTTAGGGCGTTCTTTACAAATGGTATCAGAGACGCTCGTCCATGTTTTCCAAGGACCTCCCCCCATACACGCTAAAGATGGGAAAATCTCACTTCACCGCGTCGTAAGTATTTGCTTATGTGTTATTGCTTGTTTCTATTTTATTTAATTTTTCTATTGTTAACTGTTGTAGTAAATATGCCTCCTGTGTTAAGAACAACAAAGAAACAATTGTTTAAGGAGATCCGTGCGATTCCTAAAGTCGAGCTTGACAAGGATCCTGATGATTGGTGCATGGCGGTTTTAAAGACGACAAAGGAGGTTTGCGATCGTATACAAAGAATGATGAATAAGAGAGGAGCCTTACTTTGGCCCATAGAACAATACTGGGTAATGAGTGAGGCGTTGTCGCGTGTGACTTTACTAATATACTATAATACCTTTTTAATAGTATTATAACGATGTGTTATTGAAAGGGGGTTTTGTTGTAGTGCAACATCCAAACAAGGCATATTTACACATAAGGTCATAAAAGAATAATGCACATTCTACCTGCATTACATGCATGATCTTGCTAGAAAAACTATATGGTTGCATAATAGACATATTTTTTAACATAAAAGTGAAATTGCATGTGACATGCCTACGTGGGAACGTTGTTTTAAAAGAGGCATTAAAAACGATAATTCCTACGCGCTTATTTCTATTGTTTTTGAAAATAATGAAATTGTAACATGCTTGATTACCATTGTTTGTCCTCTTAAAATTACCAGGTTGATTAATCCTCTCAAGACATTATTTTATTTTATAAAATAATTTATTTTATTTCATAAAATAATTTATTTAACCAATTTAAAATATAATAATCCCATTATTTACTTTTAAATCCCATAATTGTAGATGTGGAAAATATATTTTTACTTGAATTATTTTTTAGACTAAATTTTTAAAATAGAATAAATTCATAAGCGACAATTCAATAATTATTTTAAAATATTTTTATTAAACTTTCATCAATTATTTGATTTACTTAAATATTCACAAATAAACTAAATTTACCATTTTTCTTAACCAAAATAAAGGAAAATCATAACCATTAGAATAAACACTCATGCTATATATAAAAAAGTACCATTTTTAATAGTTCCATAGTTTAAGGCATTAACTTATTTCAACACACACATCAAATTCCTTTTATTAAAATATAATTTCACATTTTTTTACAAAAATTCCAGCAACCAATTATACCATTAAAATCACCATTTTTATTTTTTTAAAACTCATATTTTCATCAAAATATAAAAAAAAAAATCTGTTGTTAATTATTTGCACAAAATATCATCTCAAGGTACTTTAAAATTCCCCATTAACTTCTTAAATCATTAAAACAACTTGTAAAATTTACTTAAGCATTAAAGAACATTTTTGTCATCATTTTGAATCCTTTCATACACAAAAGGCAGCAAGTACCATAATCATGAAATTCATTCTTTTCATAATATTTCACGAAATTTCATACATATTTATTTAACAATATTCCAACACAAATCCTAGCATGTTTTTACACCCTTTATTATTATTTTAGATGTTACCATTAGCATACAATAAATCATCAACCACCTCGAAATATATTCACAAGTCATGAACAAATAATCATCTTTGATCTTGTCTTAAATATACTCTTGATATATTAATCTCATGCGAGTATTCCCAAGAAACAAAAAAACCATGTATTCATTTAAGGTCTTACAACACCCTATCATGTTTCTAAAATTTAAATTGGCATAAGACAAAAAAAAAATAACCATCATGCTTTGAAACTCACCCTTAGGCCGAATACCCCATAGCCCAAAATAATCAAATCCTTTCTTGTTATTTAAAAAAATTCATCATCATTTTCCTATAGATCAAAATTTAAAACCCTTGCTTGTTTAGACATAAAAGTGTTTACGCCAAAACATACCTATCATTAAACCATAGAAAAGCTTTGACCAACATATCATTAACACCACATTTCAATAATCATCTCGTTACACATATTATGAATATACAACCATAAGAATCAAACCAAAACACCATGAACCCATGCTCACGCCTAGGTCAATTTTCCCATGCATAAATATACATGAAAAAAATATCCATCAATCAATGAACCAAAGAAAACATGATAACATTAGGGTTAGAGATTCAATACCTCTCTTGATTGTAAAATCAAGAACAAAAATTGATCAGCACACAAATGATAATCACCCTTGAATACCCTAGGCTTTTTGAAACCCATGAAGAAGAAGAACATAAAAAAAACTTAAGATGACGGGGAAGAGAAACCTTATACTTAAAATAAACAATGGATCAAAAACACTAGAAACCATACCTATGACTTTCCAAAACCTTCTTCTTCCTCCTCCTTTCTCTTCTTCCTTATCTCTAGAAAATGGCAGCCCCTTCTCTCCCTTTCTCTCTCTAGCTCGCAACTCTCTCTCTCTCTTCTCTCTAACTTTCGGCATCCACAAGAGCATAAAGCTCTCTATTTTTTCTCTTCCCCTTTTTATTTTAATTCCCTCATAATACCCCAATGAAGACAAATGGTAAGTTTCCCCTTATTATTTATTCTAATTAAGCTAAAAAATATTGTATAAATAAAAAACTTAACTAAAAGGGAATGTCAAAAGCCCCCATACCCAAAATAACATTTATCATCTAATTTTAATTTATTTGATAAAAAAATAAATGGAATATATTCTCTTCCTTTCCCACTCTATGCCACACGGCCAAGCCTATTCTTCCCTTTTCTTTTATATTTTTTTTATAAATAATTAAATCTAATAAAAGGAAACCACAAGTGTGTAGAAAATTCTACACATGTACGCCATGCAACCATGCACTTGCACACACTTAATAACTAAGGTGCATCACTACCTACCTTGCACCTTATTGAATTCAACAAAAACTCAAATAATCAGATTTTAAATAAAAATAAATAAATAGCATTTCACAATTAAAATCACAAAATTCAACCAAACAATTATAACAATTAATTTAAACAAACAAACAATTAAACAAAATAATTCACAACACTTAACAATTAATTAAAGTAAAACACAGAAATTTAATAAGTAATAAAAAAAAATTGGTGCACTACACTTTTGGCAATTGATATTGCCCAATAATTCACCTTGCGGTCGCAGTAGTAAACATGCTATATGTCGTATCTACAGAGAGACAAAACACAACTAAAGATTAGATTAGTAAAATTAATGATAAAAATAAAGTAAAATTGAAGAGTTGAATTTTGTGAAATTAAAATGATAGATTGAAGAAATTCATCAGATAAAGAGCATGACAAGGTATAGACGCAGTTGTAACGTCCTGTAAAATTTCTTACACTAAAGCGCATATTTTAATGTAAATTACGGTGTCATAATTTTAAAACGTTCAACAAGCCCAAAATAATTTCTTAGTTATCATATGGGTTCTAGTTCCCAAAACATAAATTCCAAAAGGTCGGTCCACATGTACATCCTCGTAGATAAACTCCATCTCACTGATCCACTTTGCCTTTGAAATTACCTACAACACAAAACAACTAGGTAAGCGAAATGCTTAGTAAGAACAACTTAACAAACATAATCACATAAACGAAGCAAGGACTTAAACAAACTGTAACTAGGCAGATAACCAACCAAGAATAGGATTATGATGAAACTGAACCCTAACATACAATTGAAGAACGTGCGAACGTCTTGGCAAACTTATGGTCATGCCTCATAACCAAAATTCATATCTTGAAAGTACACCTGCATGCAGAAAATCCCAGAGCATACATACAGTCTTAATTGGTAACATACATACTTACTTACTCAGTCATATCTTAACATACATACTTACTTACTAATTCATATCTTAACATACATACATACTTACTTAGTCATTCATATCTTAACATACATACATACTTACTTAGTCATTCATATCTTAGCGTACATACATACTTAGTCACTCATATCTTAACATACACACATACTTATTCATTCATATCTTAACGTACATACATACTTAGTCATTCATATCTTAACATACATACATACTTAGTCATTCATATTTTAACATACATACTTACTCAGGGTTCCGAAGGAACCTTCAACATAACTTAACAAATCTTGCCACAACGTCAACCGGTGTAAACTAGTTACACCGATTACACAGACTTCGAGAAGATTTTGACATACTTTCTTAGCCATAGAGATTTGATTTCAAAATTAACTTACTTACGTGTCACTGGGTTTAACCAGACTCTTATGTCACAAGTGTTAAACCGAACTTCTTCCATGTTGTAGTGGCCAACCGTCCTTAGTTACATAGTCACGGGTGGTGAACCGGTTTCTTACTCATTTCCCCGGTGGCTAGCTGGTGTTCATAGTTGTCACGGTAGCTGGCCAGAATCATAATCAACTTACTTATGTGTCCCAGAGTTTAATTGAACTCTTATGTCACGGGTGTTAAATCAGACTTCTTACATATTGCGGTGGCCAACCGACCTTAGTTACATAGTCACTGGTGGCGAACTGGTTTCCTACTTAGTTACCGGTTGCTAGCCAAATTTTGTAGTCATCGCGGTAGCTAGTCGGATTGCTTACCTTAGTAATTACTATGCGAACCCTCTAGGACCACGTTCTTGAGTAAACCTTCTAAGTCTAGTTCAAATTATTAACTTATAACATAGCTATCTAAACTAGTCATTAACGTGTTGTGGCCAAACATATCATAAGTTGTCTTGCCCGGATTCCTTAACCCTTTCTTGTGGAAATCTTCTATCTAGAAGTGAGCGTTCATGATTAGATAACACTGTAGTGAAACCACACAGTGACTCAGGTTAAATTATGGCATATTCTTATAGTTAATATCCCACGATAACTACATGAATTAAATTCTTAGAGACTATATACTATAGTCTCTTATCTTCTATATAGTGTATAAGGCCGGATTTCATTTCAGTCTTAAAGTATCTTAGGAAAATCGATCTCGCCGCGACACACTCATCGTGTCGTGCATTTTAATATTATTTAAATGAGGAACTCTCTTATCAAATAACTGGTATTTTGGTTTTTTGAAAAATGATTTCTACTTAACTCATATCTTTAGAAAATACCAACTTGTCGTCCTCTTATGAAAGTTTACCATTTTCTATCATTTACCAAAATACAACTTATTGACCCATTTCAAATAATATCTAACAATGTTATCCTGTTCTATTAAAGGTTCTACAAAACCGAAACTATCATCCTTACCAATTCTTACCCATAACCTAGGATCTTTCTTTATGTTATTTTTTAAAAGAAGGGCAATTGGACCCTTAACTTATAAAATGGTAAAAATCAACTTTTCGTTAAGGTTCGAAATTGCTACTTTTCAGACTTTAGGGAAAACTCAGAAAAATTATTTGTCTTAAACCGTCAAACATTTTTCTCTAAAATTTTACAGGAGTCCTTGTACACTTCTTAAATAATTCTCTTCAAAATTTTATAATTTTTTCAATGGAAAAACCCATTCGAATTTTTAAAGCAATCTTGGCAGTGCCTCTTGCCCATATTTTTTTTCCAAATTTATGGTAACTTTGAAAATTTATTTGTGTTACACCAGAGCCTAGTTCTTTCTGAAATTTTACAGGGATCTTTATACGTGTCTAATTTAGCTTCCTACAAAATTTCATAATTTTGGGAATAATAAAACTCAAAAAAATGTTTAAAGCCATCTAGGAAGTGCTTACTGCCGAGAAGTTTTGTTTCAAGATTCTAGGGCAAACTTTGAAAAATCATATCTCTTATACGTTAACATATTTGCCTCTAAATATTTTGAAGTGATCCTTGTACATGTTTAAAATAACACCTTACCACATTTCATAGCTTTTTGATTAGTAAACCTGTTCAAAAGTCAAAACAATCTAGGCGCTGCATGCTACCCAGAAATTTTCCAAATTTAAATAAAAATGCCAAAAGGTGCATAACTTGGGTTGAAAAATACCGTTTTATGATTTTCCGAAGTCTAACATCAAGTACTCACAACAAAATATGCAACTATACAAATACTTTTCACTTTCAGAGGTAGTAGAGTGTGATTTGAGCCATTGGAAGCCAGACCACAAAATTTTTACAGCATGCATTTTTACACAACCTAACAACAATAATCAATTCTAGCATAACCCTAGCCACATGAATGTATGAAAATCATCAAATCACACCATTTCAACCATAAGCATAAAATTAACTCAAAAGACCATTAAAATAACTTATACAACCAGATCTACCAACATAAAATCATAAAACTCAAGAACAACCAAAATATTCTACCTTTGATAGTTTTAGCTTGGAGATGTGTTTTCCTTAGCTTCCTCAAACTTCCCCTTGTGCTCTACACTCTCAAAACCGAGCCCCAAGTTACACATATAGATTTTTAAGAAAAGGATTAGGGTAGAAAACTTAGATGAGGAAGAAAACATGCAAACTACCAAGATTTCTTACCTTGCTTTCACTAAATCACCAAAGTGCTAACTCCTTGAGGTATTACGCGTACAATCTCTTGAACCCTAAAACACAAGATCAAAGCCATGCATGCCTATTAGATCACATGCATGAAACATAAATCCTTAGGGTTTTGGGTTTGAAGAGAAAGAGGGGAGAAAAAATGGAGTAGGGTTCGAAACTCACCCTTCCTTAGTGTGCTCTTGACCTCCTCCCTCCTTCAATGAAAAATGAGTGCTCTTGGCTCATGGAGAGAAAATAACTGCAATGGAGAATAGAGGGGCTAGGGTTCAATTTTGGGGGAGTGGAAATAGAAGAGGGTGTTTTTTTTTTCTTGAGAGAAAGGAAATTAAAAAAAAAAGGATTAGATGTGTAAGAGTGGAATGATTAGGGTTAAGCCAATGAGTTGGTGAAGCTCTTACACTTCCTAGGGTAAGTGTCTTAGGCTATTGAGAGTCGTATGCATAGCCTCGCTACCCCCCACCCCTTTATCTCTCTCATCCCTTTAAAAAGACCTTTATGCCCTTGCTCCATTTTATCTCTCTCCTTAGACACTCAAGGACCCTTTGGTAATTTTACTTATCTAAAATCCAATAAAATTTTACCCTATAGTTTTTAAATATCACTTAGCTTAAATAATTAAATTAAATGTGACCCAAAAATAAAATTTTTCACATAAGACATAATTTTGGTATCTTTATCGAATTGACCAAAATGCCCTTGAGGCTCGAACAAGAAATTCTCATTCTTAAGTCTAGTTGATTGAAATTCAAACCTCAATAAATTTTTCTTAAACTTATTGGCTAGACTATAAATTCCAAGTACCAAAAAAAATTAATATTTTATCACATAGCATTTCCTATTTAATTAATCCGAGATTTTTACCCGATTAGGGTTTTTGACCCGGTCCATGACCAAAGGTTTCGATTTCTAAAACAAAACTGCAGTTACCATACTATGGCTAGCATTAAAACATCACAACTTCTTGTAATGAAATATGTTCCCCTGAAATTATACATAATACAGGGAATTAAAATACTCGTACTAGGATTTACCCGGTGCCCTAAACGTGGGGCGTTACAATACCTACAGTTTAAACAAGTTTCGTCCTCGAAACTTAACACAACTGTGGGTATAACTCTCTCATCCAGCCTTCAGGTTCCCATGTTGCTTCTTCTACCCCGTGGTTGCACCACTACACTTTAACCAAGGGTATAGTATTATTAAGCAACACCTTATCCTTACGATCCAGAATATGCACTAGTTTCTCCTCGTAACACAGTTTTAGATCCGCCTCCAACTTTTCGTAACTAAGTACTTGGCTTGGGTCTTCCACTAGATACATGGAATACATCATGTACTAGAGCTAACATAGGTTGAGAGCTAATTAGTAGGCTACTATGCCTATTTTCTCAACTATCTCAGAAGGTTCGATATATATTGGACTTAATTTTCCTTTCTTAGAAAAACGCAGAGCTCCTTTCAACGGAGCCACCTTTAGGAGCACCTTATCTCCAACTTCAAATGCCAAGGGTCTTCTATGTCGGTCTACATATTTGCATTGTGGATCTATGGAGGTCTGCATCCTCTCCCGAATCTTCTTGATATCTTCGGTAACTTTGCCTACTTCCTTTGTACCCAAGAATTTCGTTTCACCGGCTTCGTGCCAATGAATCGGGGATCGACACTTTCGTCCATACAGGCCTTCATATGGAACCATCTTAGTAGAGTCATGGTAGCTATTATTGTAAGCAAATTCAATCAGTTGAACTTTTCCACTCCACGGCCTTTGGAAGTCTAGTACACAGGCTCTATCTTCCAGGGTTTTGATCGTTCACTTACTCTGACTGGCTATTTGGGGATGGAAATCAGTGCCGAACTTAAGTTGAGTACCCAAACTTTCTTGCATCATTTTCCAAAATGCGAAGGAGAGACATCCATTTCAATTTGAAATGATGAACTTAGGTACTCCATGTAGCTGTACAACCTCTGCTATGAATAAGTCTGCTAACTTATGCGCATAATAAGTTATCTTAATGGGTAGGAAATGTGCCAACTTGGTTAATCTACCAACAATAACCCATAACGTATCTTGACCCACAAGGGATAGTCATCACTGGGGCAATGGTCAACCTCGCCTTTAGTTCTTGGAAACTCCTCTCACACTGTTCGATCCATACAAACTTAGCATTTTTATGGATAAGAGCGGTCATTGGTGTAGCTATTTTCGAGAACCCTTCTACGAACCGCCTATAATACTCTACTAATCTAAGAAAACTTCTCACTTACTGAGCATTTTTCAGAGGTTTCCACTAACTTACTGCCTCTATCTTGGTAGGATCCACAAATATTGTTATATTATTTCATATAATATAGTGTTAGATTAAATAATGTGACAAAATGTGATTTGTCACACCTTGTAACATATTATTGAGAGTCACAAAATTAGACACATGTGTGTGCCCAAATGTGACCTATTTTGGAGTTACAAAATAAGTTACAAATTTTTAACTCCCAAATATTACACCCAATAATGTGTATATTATATGTTACACATTTCATATTGGATTTCACAAAGCCATAATGAAATATGGCGGTTGCAGACATGTTTTTAACTCCCTATAGGAGTTTGGAGGTTACAAAATCATGTGGGAAAGGATTTGGGACGTTTTGGAATGTTTTTGAAAAGTGACTTTTTTGTGCTGAAAACGGCCTGTGGTCGCGGCCACTAAATTTCAGTGGCCGCGGCCACTGAAAAGTCCAGGCCGCGGCCAGTGAGGCTGACAACCTATTTGGTTTTTCAGTTTTTTCCAAATTGAACGGTTCTAACATCCCAAATAACTCCCAAATCTCCATCTTAAGTCCATAAACATCCAATTAAACATTGGTAACAACCATGGGGGTTGGTGAAATTTGAAATTCAAAGGGAATCTCAAACTCTATAAATAGGAACCTAATGCTCACTTGTATGACACACCATTTTCCAACCACAAAGCACTTGGCTGGAAAATACACCGTAGAGGCTTGATAATTTCAGAGAGCTATTTCCTAGAGAGATCCCTTAGTGCTTAGAGAATAAGGGGAAATAAGCTTTTGGACAAAGGTTTTGAGCCTTGTTCAAGTTGGTGATCCCCACTACTCTACACTTTGGTTGTGTGAGAGTTTGTTTTCCATTGATCTTTTCATTCTGTTGTTCTTCTTGTATTATTAGTGTATTGAGTTAGTAATCCTCTTCTCTTATTCCTATTTACATATTTATTGGTGTCTTTTGTTTTAGGATTTTAGTTATTATAATTTTGTTCCTTCTCTTATTTCTACATTTACTTGTATTGTTGGTCATTGAGTTGTAAACCTATTTATCTATCATCTTGTCCATTGTATTTTTTGCATAGAGCTATATTTTGGTTTTTCCATATTTCCATTGAGTATAAAAATATATTGTCTAACAATCAAAAGCTTATTCTCTTTTCGGTGGAAGGAGAAACCATGGAGATCATATGAGGATCCAACTTTGAAAAGATGGTAAGATAAGGTAATGTTCTTCTTTTGTTTTCTTAGAAGATCTAATGGTTTTCATATAGTGATAGAAATGAGAAGAAGAAAATTTTATAAATGAGGTTCATTGTTTTCTAATCTCCTTTGTTTTTCAAATATAGTGGTTAGATTAGAAGATAATTTAATATCTTGAGTTTTTATTATATGTCATCAATGTGTAAATAATCTAGTAGATTATTGGGTAATATGCTAGCATGTCATAGAATTGTCTTATTTTGTATTAATGGGAAATTATTAGAATGACAACTATATGAGTTTTATATGACATGTATAAATATATTAATTTTCTTAAATATTCATTGTCTCAATGAGGAGACATTTCAAAATTGGAGAAGCAATTTTGAATCTTTACACCAATGGTGAATAAAAGAGAACTTTATTCATTTTGGTTAAAGATGGTTATATGTTTAAATTAATCTCAATGAGGAGATAATTTTAAACAAAAGCATAATAAATCAAAGTTTTTAAATAAATCAATGAGGGTTTATTTTCGTTGATTTAAAGTGTTTAAAAAAATGACATTTTCATTTTGATCTTGATGAGAAAGTCAATGGATGTCAAATTGATGTTTTCAAAAGAATCTCAAAGGGACTCTTAAGAAATACACAAAAGTTGTTTAAGTGATTTTGAGATTATTTAGACAACTAAAAATGAAAATTTGTGATTATTTGTTGAGAAATTCTCACATTACATTTGTGTTCACATTTTATTTTGTGAAATACATAAAAGAAAGAAAAATAAGTAAAAGTTGCTTTGAAAGAAATGTGACTTGCTTTAGCATGTAAATAAATCAAGATAAACATTGTGTTTTTTATCTTGATCTATTGAGAGTTTATCATGTGGCTTAGATGACTCATGATGAACTTTGAGAATTATAAGTCTAGATTTATCTTGGAAGATAAAGGACTTAATAGAAATGAAGAGAATTCTATTTTAAAGTGATATTTTATTATCACTATGTGAGAAATGTGGGGGTGATGCTCTAAAAGTTAATCAATTTATTTTTTTGATAATAATTGATTAATTTGGTCATCCTATCAAATATGTGATTTGGAATTTCACATTCTCAATCACATTGGCTATATGTTTATAGAACGGACAAATCTAGACATGTTTGGTGTGTAAAGTCATTGTTTGTAATATTTTGATTCAAGAAGGAATCAATTTAACACATAAAGGAGAATTTTAGAAACAAAGAGGTTTGTAGAATTAATATTCAAGGAAAATATTTATCTTGGATATTAAACTATAAATAGTGAGGGTGTTGACTATGGTCAAAATCACTATTTTAAAGAGGTAACTATTTTAATCAAACTATGGCTAGCAACAAAGTTTGAATAAAATAAAGAGTGTTTAAAGTATGCATACATGAGAAAAGAAATGATTCAAATGGAATCATTTCTACATCTCAAGGGGTGGGCCTTAGACTCCCTAAAGAGATTCGCGGTTGATGGTAACCTATCTTCATACTAGTCACCAAACTAGTATTAGGTTCAATAGGTAATAACAAGTAAATCAAGTGAATAGTAGTAGTACTCAAATTTTTTCCCATCTGAGATATGAGTACTAGTGTGTTACCAAAATGATGGTTAAAATCGAAAGGTTTTTTAATAGAACCCAGTCTTGAAAAGACAAGTATTTTAGGGTAACAAAATACTATAAGAGTTCTACCTATATAGACCTAGGGGTGGTGCCGCCCCTCATGAGAATTGGGAGTCATTCTCAACAAAAGTCTATGAATGGAATGTGCACATGGCCATTAACGGTGCAAAAGCAAGACATTGAGGTCTTAAGTGAACACAGCAAAGGTGTGTGTGTTATCACCGGTTTGTTATCAAGAGATAGTGGTTCAATGCTTCGACAACCAAAATTTCAACAAACTTTTTGATAATTACACTAAGGTAAAATTCAAGTCGAAAGACATTTTACTTTATGCACCAATGCAAAGGTTTCTATAGAGAGTGATTATTTAATCAAGTGGGGGAATATTATATTTTAATATAATGTTTGATTGATTAAATAAGTGTTACAAAAAGTGATTATTTAATCTATTGGGGGAATGTTATATTATTTCATATAATATAGTGTTAGATTAAATAATGTGACAAAATATGATTTGTCACACCTTGTAACATATTATTGAGAGTCACAAAAGTAGACACATGTGTGTGCCCAAATGTGACATATTTTGGAGTTAAAAAATTAGTTACAAATTCCTAACTCCCAAATATTACCCAATAATGTGTATGTTATATGTTACACATTTGAGATTGGATTTCACAAAGCCATGATGAAATATGGTTGTTGGAGACATGTTTTTAACTCCCAATAGGTGTTTGGAGGTTACAAAATTACGTGGGAAAGGATTTGGGACGTTTTGGAAAAATAACTTTTTTGTGCTGAAAATGGCCTACGGCCGCGGCCACTAACGTTTAGTGGCCGCAACCTAGGGGATAGAAGCCAGTGGTCGCGACCACTGAAAAGTCCTGGCCGTGGCCAGTGAGGCTGACAGCCTATTTGGTTTTTCAGTTTTTTCCAAATTGAACGGTTCTAACATCCCAAATAACTCCCGAATCTCCATTTTAATTCCATAAACATCCAATTAAACATTGGTAACAGCCATGGGGGTTGGTGAAATTTGAAATTCAAAGGGTATCTCAAACTCTATAAATAGGAGCCTAATGCTCACTTGTATGACACACCATTTTCCATCCACAAAGCACTTGGCTGGAAAATACACCATAGAGGCTTGATAATTTTAGAGAGCTATTTGCTAGAGAGATCCCTTAGTGCTTAGAAAATAGGGGGAAATAAGTTTTTGGACAAAGGTTTTGAACCTTGTTCAAGTTGGTGATCCCCACTACTCTACACTTTGGTTGTGTGAGAGTTTGTTTTCCATTGATCTTTTCATTCTTTTGTTCTTCTTGTATTATTAGTGTATTGAGTTTGTAATCCTCTTCTCTTATTCCTATTTACATATTTATTGGTGTCTTTTGATTTAGGGTTTTAGTTCTTATAATTCTCTTCCTTCTCTTATTTCTACATTTTCTTGTATTGTTGGTAATTGAGTTATGAACCTATTTATCTATCATCTTGTCCATTGTATTTTTTGCATAGAGTTATATTTGGTTTTTTTTTTTTTCCTATTGAGTATAAAAATATATTCTCTAATAGATATCCCTTCTCCTGACACCACATGGCCCAAGAAATTCACCTTTTCCAGCCAAAATTAACACTTGGAGATTTTGGCATAAATTTTTTGTTCCTTCAAACGCTAAAGAACCCTCTCCAAATGCATCAAATATTCCTCCGGGTTCCTCGAGTATATCAAAATATCGTCAATAAACATGATGACGAATTTATTCAGAAACTCGCTGAACACTCGGTTCATGAGGTCCATGAATGCGGCAGGTGCATTGGTGAGTCCGAAAGACTTTGCTACGAACTCGTAGTGCCCATACCGCATTCGAAACGTTGTGTTAGGTATGTTTGACTCCTTAAATCTGAGCTGATGGTAACCTGATCAAAGATCTATCTTGGGTAATACTAATGCTCCCGGGAGTTGATCAAATAAATCATCGATCTTGGGAAGTGGGTACCAGTTATTAATAATCACCTTGTTCAGCTCCTCATAGTCTATACAAATTCTCATGGAGTTGTCTTTCTTCTTTATGAACAATATCGAGGCTCCCCACTGAGAATGACTCGTTCTTATGAACTTTTTATCCAACAGCTCCTATAGTTGAGCCTGCAGCTCCTTCTATTCCTCTGACGCCATCTGGTATTGAGCTTTTGAAATGGGTGCCATTCCCGGAATAATTTCTATTTTGAACACCACTTCTTGCTCCACCGGTAGCCAAGGAAGGTCATCGGGAAATATTTAAGAATAATTTCATATGATGGTTACTTCACCTAGTTGTAACATGCCCTTTTTATCCTTATCCATGAGTTGCGAAAAATATCCAATGCGACCATCCCCTAACATCTTCCTCGCCTTCATAGTGGAGATCATCGCAAATTTCTTTTCCCTCACTACGCCTTGGAATGTAAATGACTCTTCTCCTGCCGATTTGAAAATCACTATCCTCTTCTTACAGTTCACTATTTTGCCATACTTAGATAACCACTCCATCCCTAATATTACATCATATTCGTGTAGATCTAAAATCAACAGGTCTACTTTCGATTCTCGTCCCTCTACCCAGACTAGTACGTCTCTTACCCATGACAACACCACCATATCTTTGCCTGAAGGCAATGACACCCCACATACACTAGGCATAGGTTCAGACATTCTATTCAATTTTTCAACAAAAGAGGAAGCTACAAAAGAATGTGATGCACCAGTGTCCATTAATGCATATGCTGAGGTTCGGGCAATAGAGATCTGACCTGACACCATCTCAGATGGTCTGACTTCTTTGTTGCCTTGAGTAAGATTATAGACCCGTGGCGGGGCTCCTATCTCCTTTTGTTAGTTGTTGTTGCCCTTCTAGTTTGGACTTGGGCAATTCTTAGCGAGGTGTCCTAGTTTTCCACAGGCATAGCATGCCCTCGCCTTACACTCACCAAGATGTCGATGGGCACACTTATCAAAAATAGGCCAAGACTCAAAATCGCGCCTGGGTTGTTTGTTCGAACCCCCAGTCCGACTGTCAGACGACCTCTCTTTTCTCTTGTTATTCCCATTGCTAGTCGGCGTTGAGCCTCATGGGGTTCCAAAATTCCCTTTATTACAGTTGGTCCTGGGGAAATACCTTCCCTTGGAGCCATTACGGTTAGCTCAGGTCTGACCCGAATTTCCAGAGGTAAACTTTCTTTCTTCAAACTTCTAGGATTCCTTCCTTTCCAGCCCAGACCATGACTCTTGGCAAAGAGCTCACTCCACTGCTTCTGCATATGTTTCTGGGCTTGTCTTCCCAGTGTCCACGAGTTTTCCGATCTCTCCTCGATGTCCTCTCATAAATCTCCATACTTTAGTTAATTCAGTACTAACCAGATCTGGTACGAATCTACATAACTAATCAAACTTTCTGGTATAGTCCTGGACGCACAAATTACCTTGCTTCACAGTCATAATTCTGGCATACTTTAGTTGAACAAGACTAGGAATTCTGGCCATTCCATTTCAGCCACATTATGACCCTTCTTTGCAACATCCTACCAGATGCGAACATCTTTTCTCAACATATAAATTCCATAAACCACCTTTTCATGCTCAGTAATTTTGATGAAATTGAAGATCCTTTCTAGTATGTTGATCCACTCTTCTGCCACCACTGGATCAGTAGTTCCTACAAAGGTGGGTGGGTTCTAGCGACCAAACCGTTCAGAGATGGGTTTCTGTTGGGCCACCCTCGATATCTCAACCTATGGTTCAACCCATGCCCCACCAGCAAGTGGATCCTGGTTCACCACTTCAGCCGCAGCTACTTCTGGTTCTTTTTGGTTATTAACTGGTGCTGCTGGGAGGCGTTGAAGTAATGCTTGAAACATCTCTATTTGGCGGGCATGAGAGTCAACCTGCCTCTTATGGCCCTACTCGATGCAAGCATTCTGAGCTTCCATATCCCTACAGAGCATCTCTATCTGAGCAGTAAGGTTAGGTCCTTGATTTTCTCCTTGACCTCGACCTTGGCTTCTCACTCAGCCTTGACCTCTACTTCAGCCTCTACCTCGACCTTGGCCTCATCCTACTAGATCTTGGGAGTTCATAGTCAGTTGCTCTACTGGATCTTGTGCATTATCGGCTTGACGTCCTACCCTAGCTCTGGTATTAGGAGCCACGAAAAGTTCCTACATATATATAGACAATGACGAGCGATTACTAAAAGTAACAAGCTAGTAGCAGCATAAGCATGCTACTCCTTACACAAGTGATCAACAACCAATCATAGAACTCAACCATTAGACAAAAGATTGCATTTAAACATATCAAACCATAAAATATCAGTCAAAGCAAAGTCTGAAAGCGTTTTCAAAAGTAAATAGGAAGGGAATCTAACCCTAGTCGGGGCTCAGGGTTTCTAGCATAGGACCCTTAATCAGAAGTGATACAAAACAGTGAACCTTGAAAACAATAGTGTTTTTCGCAAAAGATAATAAAACGGATGATCACTATCCTAATCGACATACTAAACATATTTCATATTGCATATCATATTCTCAACCATATAAACATTCAGAGTAATCAAGTATTCAACATACTAAACATATCGACTCATATCATATATGAATTTACAAATGATAACTAGGGTTAGCGCCCTCAGGCCGCACCCTCCGTTATCCCACTGACTCCAGCCCGCTTAAACCGAGCTCAATGAATATTAAGCTGTCCTCGGCTACCAGTGGCCAAGCTGCACCCTGTGCGCAAATATTGTGTACGAAACCCTTAGGCCGCTATCGCATGTCCCATGGCATAATACCATCATTGACATTATACAGATATCGGGAGCTCTTAGTCCCATCACAAACATATAACTGGGTGTAGTTTTCTTACCTTTAGATTCGCTAGCTTTGATCACTTGACTTCTTGAGCACGATCCCTCTCGAGCCCTAGTGCTCACCTAATCACAACCATAGATCAAAGTCATCACCAATACTCAAGTCAACAACTTACCCTCGGGACCAATCCCGAGCCCTCGGGAAGCTCTAATTCCACCAAACGGGGTGGTGGAATCGAACCTCGAATCCCCTGGCAAAAAACCCTTGAAAATAACCCTAAAACCTCTTTCTGGAAATAGGGCAGCACTACAGCGCTCTAAGGAGGGCGCTACAGTGCTACAAGCAGAACCAAAATCCCCCAGAAAGCATGGCCTAGGGCTACAGTGCCCAAAGGCTAGCGCTAGTCACAGACAACCAACACCACATTTTCCCTTCCTGCGATTTCCCCGAGCCAAACTTAACCAATACTTCTCCAAACCTTCACCAAAATTAAAAACAAGCTTATTAACACACTCCACTCAACCCAAGCATCCCAAATACTCAAAACCCAATCACATGCATCCCTAATCTCACAATTCACAATAGTTGCTCATAGACTTCAGAAACTCAGCAAAGACAATCAAACCTTCAAAGTTTAAAGCTTAGAATTTTATACCTTTGGTGGAAATTCAACCTTAAGTTGCCTCTAGACCTCCTTAGCTTGCTCTTCCTCAATCCTTGGCTCCAACTTCCCTAGAATTCCCCATCAATTCAACTTAGATACCTTAGTTAAAAATGAAAACCCGAACTGAAGAAACTTCAAAGTCTTACCTCAACCAAATGGCTTATCCTTGCTAAACCCTTGCCAAATCTTCAAGCCAGACCAAGAACTCTTGCCTCAAGCTTACCCTGGTTTCCCCTGGGTTTCTGCTCCAAAATACCTCAAGAAAATGGTGAAGGAGATCACCAACTAACCCTAAGTAAACTGCTCTCTTTTCCTTCCTTTTCTTTTTCTTTCTTTTCCTTCTTCTCTTTCCTTCCTCAGACTTCTACATTACTCTACAATTTCCACTAAGTATAAAGCTTCAGCATACTTATCTCTTGTAAGACAATTGATCATAATGCCCTCCGTCTTAATTTTAAACCTTTAAGTGCATCTAGGGCATTTTAGTCATTTCACCCCAATTCCCGCTAATTCCTCGAATGTCTCTAATATTTACCGCTTACTTCCCGATACCTAATTAATCACCAATTATATTCCTCATTATCAAAATTAACCTCAATATATTCTCTAAATTCCCATTTATACCCCTAGGCTCGCCCCGAGCCGGGTATAAATCTCCGCCGTGACTTTTTCGCTAATCTGCTCACTAGGATCGTCTCGAGTCACAGATCACAGATATATCCACATAATAATGTGGTCTCAACAATTATTGCATATATATACAATTATGCCCGCAACGGGCCAAAATTACGATTATGCCCTTCTAACCTAATCAGAGCCTACATGCATACTAATACACATAGTCATGCATCTCAAGTATTAAAATAGTCATATAACATGCTTTAAATCATTAAATCACATATATTCCAATGATGCCCTCCCGGCACAATAATCGAGGCCCTTAAGCCCTATTAGTAAATTTGGGTCGTTACAAGAAACTTCTAGATCAGGGAGTCACCGATCGGGCAGTAAAAAGACTCCACCCAGGCAGGATCAGACCAGAACTCCTCGAGATAAGAGGACTTCACAATTCAAAGATGGGCATGGTCGTGATGAGGCTGATAGTCATCACACTAACCAGTCAAAGGAAAAGGAGGGCAACGACCCACAAAGAGGGAAAGACTACCCAGGACGTACCGAAAAGTCTCCACTGCACCCCGCCCAGCAGTGTAGTAGGAGAGAGCAAGTCCCACATAGTAAGCCCTCTAGAAAATCGAAGAGTACGGTGTACGATCGGGCAGGAGAGCATGCTTCCCGGAAGGATCTAAGGGATGTTATCACCAACAAGAGGAGGACCGTCCCGGTCGAAGGGAAAAATCTGAATTGCCCTGCCAGTCAAGTAGAAATACTTGACGACAGTGCACCAGATGGTAATGCCCGACCAGGCCATCAAGACCCTAGAACTTCGTCAGTTGCAGTAGCCATCCATGCCCAACTTGGCGTGCTAACAGCTGCAGTGCAAGGTTAGTCAAAACGACCTTTCTGGATGGATGCGATAGACCACCGGAGTGGCAGCCCATTTTGTGCCCGGATTAGAGCAGCCCAGCTTCCGGCAAAGTATAAAGCACCAGTTCTACCAGTATATACAAAAAAGGGAGATCCCATCAGACATGTTGGGAAATTTGAGGAGCAAATGGAATTGCTCGGAGTAAGTGACGATTATCGGTGTAAAGTTTTCCCGACTACTTTGTCAGATACCATTATTGGAAGTTTAAATCAAACTCCATTACTTCTTGGGAATCATTCATGAAGTAGTTTTGTAGACAATTCAACACTGCCCAAACCCCACCAGTTTATGCCAACCATTTGGCAGATATCAAACAAGGAAAATACGAGTCTTTAAAGAATTATATACAGAGATTCATGAGAGAAGCCAATAGAGCAACTGTTGTAGGAGATGAGGGAAAGATGGTTGCCATTTCCGCTGGGATAACTTATCGGAGCCCTTTGCTGGATAGTATACATAGAAATCCAATTTCGACACTTCAACAATTTCTTGACCGCGCAGACAAGTATATGAAATTGGATGATGAAATCGAGAAAGAGAAGAATGGCATAAACAATCCGGGTAGATCGGCAGGCCCTCCTAAGAATGGTGGAAAGAAACGTGGGAATAACGGGTCTGACCACCATGAAGAAAAGAGAACAAAGTTGAGTTCAAACGAAAATCCAACCAAGTATGAGCCTCAGTTCACTAATTACACCACTCTCTTGGCCAATCGAGAGGAAATATATCTTGCTAGTCATGAAGAGGTTCCCTACAAGTAACCTCCACCCATCAGGATAGAGATGAGGAAGAGAGACATGAATAAGTTTTGTCATTTCCATGGAGATTATGGTCACGACACAAATTAATGCAATCACCTCAAGGATGAGATAAAGTTTCTTCTCTGGTCGGGCAAGTTGAGAAAGTACCGGGCAGAGACACCCCAAGGAGAAGGAGGCAGCAGCAATCCTGTGTTCAAACGACAAAGATCTCCACCCTTGCAGCCCGGGCCTGTGGACTTTACCTTAGACACTATATGTGGAGGTCCACACTTGGCTGAGGATAGCAACAAAGTATGGCAGAGGTATGTCGAGACACTTCGACATGAGCGGGAGTGCTAGGATCAGGAGCCAGAGGAACGACGAGCGTCTGTGAATATGTTATTTCTAAATACTGCTTTCAGAGTGGTAGTTTAATTTCAAGTTGTTTAACTTGTTATTTAAATTTGGTTTATGACCTAGTTATTTGCTGACCAGTCATCTATTTTTAAACAATTTTTGTTGTTTATGACTCGTTATTAGACACGTTTTGTCCTTTTTAATTTACGAGTAATAAAAGAGACTACGCGCAGCGTGGTCGATTCTTGCTACAAATACGCATGTGTGTTAATTATTTGAACAGTGTTCAATTGGTCGATACGTTCAAGCAGTGTTCAACTGCTCAAATATTTTCAATATATTCTATGTGTTTCACGAGCAATAAACTGCTTGAACAGATTCGGTCAAGTAGCAAGTGACCCAGGATCTTTCAACCCTCGATCGATTGGGGGGCACATGGGGTATGCTGGTATATAATTTAACACAGGAAAAAAGAGCACGAGTAAACATATTTGTTTTTAGGCTGACTTGTAAAATTTTGAAGTAAAAAAAGGCCATTAAGCTAACTTGTTTGACAAAGTTTAGGTAACTTGGAATTTTTCATAATTTCAAGTTAGAAGCAGATATTCGTTTGACAATAATCATTATGCTCATAAAATGTTAGAGCAATGAGAGTGTGAGAAAGTACATTTAGTATAGACTTATGAAATGTCTAGAATTTCTAAGTTATAAAACTAAGTACTCATGCGAAAATATAAGGCATACATCAGAGTGACTTTACTATTCACAAAAAAACTTATAACTTTATAAGTCTAAAAAGACTTAGAATGTTTCAAGTTAACAAAGAAAAGTAAAGTATAAATTCATGAACCATAAAAGTTTTGTGCAAACCCGAGGACATAAGGGCATGCATCCAAGCGATTAGGCAATGGTGTCTGAGTAGCCAAGCGCGCAGCAAAGCGGCTATGCGTGTACGAGTGGCTAGGGGCGTGTCCGAGCGGATGCTGGGGCGTGTCCGAGTAGACTGCGTGACATCCGAGCAGATGTGGAGTGGTGCCGATCGGATGGTGCGCGCGTGTCTGGGCAGCTAGCGTATCATCCGAGAAAATGTGTGAAGTCACCCAAGCGGCCAGGCGCGTATCCAAGGAGCTGTTGTAGGTGCGTCTGAGGAGCTGCTGCCATGCATCCGAGGAGCTGGCAGGTGCGCATCCGAGCCACTATGCCGCGCGTCCGAGATGCCAGGTGCACCAAGGGAGGCGCGCATCCGAGGGCCTCTGCCCTAGTGTTGAGGAGCCATCATGCCGAGGGCTGCTATCCGAGGAGGTTATGTGCCACAAACAGAGAGGGCATTCCCAACCCACAAGGTGGACGTCCAAGTAGTAGGAAACAAAGCACCCAAGTGTCAGTAGTTAAGAAATTATTTGGGTCCCTGAGGACCAAATAGGCATTTCCAATCAGCTAAGCAAGCACAAGTTTACTCAAAAAATGGAATTTGAAGAATACAAAAGTGAAAGTTACTGACCAGATGGAAGCTTTTGGATGACCTCAAAAACATTTTGCTAGAGAAAAAGTTTATCATACGAG
The DNA here is from genome assembly GCF_963169125.1 of Humulus lupulus. Taxonomy (NCBI): domain Eukaryota; kingdom Viridiplantae; phylum Streptophyta; class Magnoliopsida; order Rosales; family Cannabaceae; genus Humulus; species Humulus lupulus. The sequence goes on along the minus strand of NC_084796.1, from coordinate 198,552,504 downwards.
TAAATCATATAATAAACATGGGGGCAAATGTTATCCCCATAATTTCAGTTTGATGACATGGCAATCAGAAGTGACAAGTGGCAATGCATGGTCAGTAAAATGGCCCATTAATAGTCAATTAATGTGTTGGCTCTTCGGAATTGTGATAAAGTGATTTGACCGATCTGATAGAATTTATGTCCGACTAGTGAAGATTTTTGACTGACCAGTCACCTGTCTTGGCCGACCAGTTAAGTGTATGGTCGACCAGTTAGGTGTTTGGCCGACCGGTGGAGTGCATGGCCGACCAGTTAGGTGTTTGGCCGACCGGTGGAGTGCATGGCCGACCACTGAAGTATTTGGCCAACCGGTGGAGTGCATGGCCGACCAGTTAGGTGTTTGGCTGACCGGTGAAGTATTTGGCCGACTGGTGGCGTGCATGGCCGACCAGTAAAGTGTTTTGCTAGACCAAAGATGTGTCATGCTAGACCAGAGGTGTGCTAGAGGAGTTCTTTGCCTATACCAACCAGAGGTGTGCTTTGCCGACGAGAGGTGCTTGCCTATGTCCTTAGTAACAACTTCAATCCGAATAATTCTCAACTACCGCAGGAATCTCTCAAATATCCCAGAATAATATCTATATTGTTTTTATTTAAATTTATTTATATTTTTATTAATTAAAGTTTGTTGGAAGAACCAATGAGCTGGTCAAAGGGAATATCCGATGTACGATACATGAGCCTATAAATAAATGGCTCATGGCATCATTTTGAGGATCTAATCTTTTTAGACCGAGAAAAACTCTCTAGTTTGGAAACTTTGGGACTGTTACTTGGGGTATTTTGTAAGAAATTTTAGAGAGAGAAACTGTGTATTTTTCTACTTATACTTAAGAAACTCAGTTGGCTCAAGTTCATCTGATCTTAAGTGTAGGATATATATCACAACTCAAGTGGATTAGGCTATTACCAATAAATTAGGGTTGAACCACTATAAAATTATTTGTGTCGTATTTTTCTCTTAAAGGTTCATTGTAGTTTTGACGTCTACTCGTCGTTGGCCAAAATCGTGGTCAACACTTTTTAAAAAAAAGATCCTGAACTTTTAGGACACTCATTGAGAGTCCTTAAAATAATTCTTATAGGACATGCAAAGCAATCCCGAAAAACTTATGGATCAAACCAAACCATCACTGAGGGGTGGTGGCGCCACCGCGAGTCCTAAAATATCTCAGTTTTTAAGGCTCTCAAATAGAGGACTCGCGACTCGCAAATCCTAAAAAATAGGACCACGGTCTTGAGTATACCTTCTATGAATAGTTCAAATTATTAGATTATAAATTAGGTATCTAAACTAGTCATTAACGTGTTGTAGCCAAACATATCGTAAGTTGTCTTACCCGGATTCCTTAGCACTTGCTTGTAGAAATCTTCTAGCTAGAAGCGAGCCTTCATGCTTAGATAACATTGTAGTGAAACCAAACAGTGACTCGGGTTTATGGCATACTCTTATAGTTAATATCCCACGATAGCTACATGAAATAAATTTATAGAGACTCTATACTATAGTCCCTTATACACTACATAGTGAATAAGGCTAGATTTCATTCCAGTCTTAACGGTATCATAGGAAAATCAGTCTCGCCATGACACGCTCACCATGTCGTGCATTTTAATATTCTTCAAATGAAGAACTTTCAAATCGGATAACTCATATTTTGGTTTTTAGAAATCCAAACTCTCATTCTTACCTATTCTTACCCATAACCTAGGATCTGTGTTTATGTTATTTTTTAAAAGAAGGGCAATCAGATCCTTAACTTATAAAATGGTAAAAATTAACTTTTCGTTAAAGTTCGAAATTGTTACTTTTCAATTTTTTCAGGGCAAACTTAGAAAAATTATTTCCTGAAACAATGACACATTTTTCTCTAAAATTTCACAGGAGTCCTTGTACACATCTTTAATAATTCCCTTCAAAATTTTATAATTTTTGGGATGGCAAAACCCATTAGAATTTTTAGAGCAAGCTGGGCAGTGCCTTCTACCCAGAAGTTTTTCCAAGATTTTATGGTAACTTTGAAAAACTATTTCTCTTGCACCATAGCATAGTTCTTTCTGAAATTTTACAGTGATATTTATAAATGTCTAATTTAGCTTCTTACAAAATTTCATCATCTTTGGAATAATAAAACTCAACAAAAATTTTAAATCTATCTTGTAGGTGCTTGCTGCCCAGAAGTTTTGTTTTTAGATTCTAGGACAAACTTTGAAAATTATATCTCATATAGCTTAACATATTTTTCTCTAAAATTTTATAGTGATTTTTGGTTAGTAAAACCCGTTCAAAAGTCAATACAATCTGGGCAGTGCATGCTACCCAAATTTTTTTCCAGATTTTCATAAAAATGCCAAAAGGTGCATAACTTTGGTTTAAAAATACCATTTCATGATTTTCCAAAGTCTAACATCAAGAACTCACAAAAAACTAGGCAACTACACAAATACTTTAAACTTTCAGAGGCAGTAGGGTGTGATCTCACCAGTCGGACGCAAGACCAAAATTTTTTGGCAGCATGCATTTTTACACAACCTAACAAAAATAATAAATTCTTGCATAACCCTAGCCACATGCATGCATGAAAATCGTCAAATAACACCATTTAAACCTTAAGAATAAAATTAACTCCAAAGACCATTAAAATAACCTATACAACCAAAAATTTATAAATTTGATAGTTCTAGCTTGGAGATGTGTTTTCCTTAGCTTCCTTAAACTCCCCCTTATGCTCTACACTCTCAAAACTGAGCCCCAAGTTCCACATGTAGATATTTAAGAAAATAATTAGGGTAGAAAACTTAGATGAGGAAGAAAACATGCAAACTACCGAGATTTATTATCTTGCTTTCACTAGATCACCAATGTGCTAACTCCTTGAGGTACTACCCGTACAAGCCTCTCTTGAACCCTAAAACACAAGATCAAATCCATGCATGGCTATTAGTTCACATGATTGCAGCATAAACCGTTAGGGTTTCAGGTTTGAAGAAAAGAAAGGAGAAAAATGGAGTAGGGTTAAAAACTTACCATTCCTTAGTGTGCTCTTCACCTCCTTCCTCCTTCAATGGGGAATGAGTGCTCTTGGCTCATGGAGAGAAAATAACAGCAATGGACAATAGATGGGCTAGGGTTTGATTTTGGGGGATTGGAAATAGAAGGGGGTGTTTTTTTTTACTTGACAAAAAGGGAATTAAAATAAAATGATTAGATGTGTAAGAGTGGAGTGATTAGGGTTAATCAAATGAATGGGCGAAGCTCTTACACTTCGTAGGGTAGGTGTCCTAGGCTGTTGAGAGCCCTAGGCACAACCTTGTTGTCCCCCTTCTTTCTTTCCTCCCTTGGAAAAGACCTTTATGGCCTTGCACCTTTTTATCTCTCTCCTTAGACACTCAAGGACCCTTTGGTAATTTTACCTATCTAAATTCCCTTAAAATTTTACCCTATAGTTTTAAAATATCACTTAGCTTAAATAATTAAGTTAAATGTGACTGAAAAATAAAATTTGTCACATAACACATAATTTTGGTAATTTATCAAATTGACAAAAATGTCCTTGGAGGCTCGAGCAAGAAATTCCCATTCTTAAGCCCGGTTGATTGAAATTCAAACCTCAATCAATTCTTCTTAAACTTATTGGCTCGACTATAAAGTCCAAGTGCCTGAAAAAATTAATATTTTATGTCATAGTATTTCCTATTTAATTAATTCAAGATTTTACCTGATTATGGATTTTGATCCGGCCCACGACCTAAGGTCTTGGTTTCTAAAAAAAACCGCACTTACCATAGTGTGACTAGCATTCAAACATCAAAACTTCTTGTAACATAAAATGTTTCCTTGAAATAATACATAATACAGTGAATTAAAATACCTGAACTAGGGTTTACCCAGTGCCCTAAACGCAGGGCGTTATAGTATTGTTGTGAATCCTATTCTAATATTGATATTGATTCAAAACACAGTTGCACAAATTAATTAATCTAGATTAAATTGAAGCTAACTTCTATTTTCATAGCATAGCATATCATATATCAAAGAAAGACAAAATACATACAGTGGCAGAATGCAATAAAAGACATATAATATAACAAATATGCTAAAATAAATTAACAATCTATGTTACATAAGAAAAGCAAGACTAAACTTAGCTTTTAGAAAAGATAACAATATAACATAATTTTGTAAAAGATGCTAAATAATTTTAGAAAAGAAACTAAAAGATGAGAAACAAAATAATTAATGAGATATGGAGATGAAACACTAAAAATAATCAATATCACTATTAAGAATGAGAAGTACAAAAACTACACTCTAACCTCACCAATATTTCTAAAATAGTTCACTCATTTTTGTCACCTAAAACAAGCAAAACTAAGATAGAAATAAGAAAAGCAAAAAAATAACAAAGTGTATTTTTTTCTTCTCTAAAATTTGATGTTTTTTTCTTAGCTTTAGGGTCCTCATTATAGAGAAAATAGACCCTAAAATGTGATAAAATCATGTACAATATAGTGGAGGTAGTGATTTCAAATTGTGATGGAAATGGGACAAGTGAGACACGTGTCACACTCAGATTGACTTTGAAAAAGGGTTGCTGGTGGGGTGGGAGACAGGTCCGTTAGGTGTGGGGATGCATGTCACATACACAGTCATTTTGGAAGGGATGCGTCAGGCGTGGGGGCACATGGCAGCTACTAGAGGCTTCAGCAGGTTGTGGTACCCGCAGGTGGAAGGCGCTTGTCAGGCGCATAGGAACGTGGCGTCAGGAAGTGGCAGGTGCATCAAGCGGCTTGCGTAGCTTGGCATGATGGGCTCGGCTTAGCTCTATAAATCTGAGGCCGCCACATGGCAGTGTGGTGGTTGAGCTAAAAAACTGGCTTTAAGCTTGGGGTTTGATTTGGGCTTTGTCATGATTTTATTTTTACCCATTTCTTGCTCCCAGTATGAATTTAAGCACAAAATCATATAAAATTATTATTTTCAAACTAAAAAAAATTTGCAATTAAAATGATGAATATATATAACTCAATTTTAATTTATGTATACAAATAACACCTAAAAATGTTCAAATTTACACACTAATAAGTAAAATAGAGTCAATAAACGATGATAAATTATGTAGAAAATGACTACTAGTTTTTATCTGAATTGTAATTAAAAGAACACAAGAATTTATAGTGGTACGACCCCAAGAATTGGTAATGACCTACGTCCATTCGACATGTTTATTCAATAATTTTCAAACTTAAGATCAGATGAGCTAGATTCAACTAAGTTTCGTAAGCCCGAGAAGAAATAAGAATTACAGAGCTTTTGAGTATAAATGTGGGCAAGAAAACTAAATGATACAGTAAGTCTTGTATTTGTAGACTTACTGACATTACAAAAATGGGGCTTGTACTTTAAAAAGTGTTCTCGGCTTTATGTAATCTGAACTGTGTGAATGAATTACTATAAATATACTTAAAACCCTAAAACTCGGAATAAACAGCCCAAGTGAGGCATCTTGGTGTTGGTAACTAGTTTACCATGTGCCCAGCAGAATGCATGAGGTGGTGGATCCAAGGATTTCAAAAAAAATTATTAAAACAATTTTTAAATAACCGGATCCATTAACATGCGTACATTAATCAATGACATAAAAAAGATAAGGAATTTTACCATTTAAAGAACTATCAAGATTCCTCTTTATCCTTTTGTATCTCCTACGAACATCCAATCCAGAGCAGCCTCCAGAATACTCAGACTAAGTTCTTCCAAGATGTATCTCTACACCTCAAGACACGAGTGGGCATGTAGAGTATATTGGGTTTTATGCCCTTATAAAACCATGTCGGGCATGTAACACGATTTCATAATGTAAATAAAAGTAGTAGAAATCATTTAGTTTAACAATCGTGTTTCTTGCTTATTTTATTACATGATTATTGAAATAACACAAACATTTATAAAATCCTAAATATATGGATAGTTGCAATTATAGTGACTAGCTCACAGTGGATTATAGTTGTGATTATATGTTCAAAAGATCGAGTCATAAGATTAGATCAGTGCATTGGATTTTCACTGATTAAGCAATATATGATATGATCTACTTTCACATTCGGGGTGTGATGTCTTGTCCAATTAAAGAAAATAAAGCACAAAATTTGAATAAATTAAAATAAATGGTGCACTACAATATACCCCCCTTAAAAGAAATTTCGTCCCGAAATTCTTTCTTACCAAATAATTCAGGGTATCTTTCTCTCATGTCTTCCTCCAACTCCCATGTTGCTTCTCATTCCGTACTATTCTTCCACAAGACCTTAACCAGCGGAATTCTTTTGGACCTCAGTTCCTTGACTCCTTTTTCAATAACACGCTCTGGTTGTTCATCATAACTAAGGTCCTGCTTCAGCTGTAGTGGCTCGTAACGTAAACCATGAGAGGGATCTGACACGTACTTACGCAACATCAAGATGTGAAAGATGTTATGCGTTTCGGCTAGTGCTAGGGGCAATGCTAAACGGTAAGCAACTTGCCCTACTCTTTCCAAAATATCAAATGGACCTATATATCTAGGGCTTAAATTCCCTTTCTTTCCAAAATGCATAACACCCTTCATCGAAGAGACTTTCAACAACACAAACTCCCCCACTGAAAACTCGATGTCCCTCCTCTTCAGGTCAGCGTAACTCTTTTTCCTACTCTGCACGGTAAGCATCCTTTGGTGAATCTTCTCGATCGCCTCACTGGCTTCCCTAACTGCCTCAGGGCCTAAAATCTGTTTCTCCCCAACTTCATCCCAGTGTAAAGGAGATCTACATTTTCACCCATAAAGCATCTCATAGGGAGCCATCCCAATAGCATATTGGTAATTGTTATTATAAGAGAACTCAATCAGGGGTAAGTATCGGTTCCAAGACTCTGAAAACTCCAAAGCACTGCATCTCATCATGTCCTCTAGAATTTGTATAGTTCTCTCCAACAGCCCATCGGTCTGAGGATGAAACGCGGTGCTAAACTTTAGCCTTGATCCCATAGCTCTCTATAGCCCCTTCCAAAAGTTCGATGTGAATACTGATACTCGATTAGAAATTATCGACTTTAGCCCCCCATGAAGTCTCACTATCTCACTTACATACAATTCTGCATATTGGTCCGCTGAGTATGTGGTCTTAACTGGCAGGAAATGAGCAAACTTAGTGAGCTTATCCACTATTACCCACACAAAATCATGTTGCTTGGTTGTTCTGGGTAACCCTACCACAAAATCCATTGTTATATCCTCTTATTTCCATTATGGAACGTAGAGCAATTGAAGTAACCCGATTGTCCTTTGGTGTTCTGCCTTGACCTACTGGCATGTCAAGCATCTGGAAACAAACTCAGCAATATTCCTTTTCATTTCATGCCACAAATATAGCGCCTTAAGGTCTTGGTACATCTTCGTGGACTCAGGGTGTAAGGAATAGGGGGTTGTATGCGCCTCTTTCATAAGACTTTCCTTAATCTCAACATTATCAGGCACACAAATCCTATCCTTGTATAGCAGCAATCCACCTTCGGACATTTTGAAGTCACTGCTACCACTTTCTTGCACCAAAGCCTTTTGCTTCATTAGGGTTCCATCCACTTTCTGTCCTTCTCGAATTTGTTCCAGTAGGGAGGATTGTAATGTGAGGCTCGCTAGGCTTACTGTCACAAGTTCGATGTCGGCATTTATAATCTCCTTCTGAAGAGGCATCTCTATTGTATGTAGTGCTGAGACACTCCCATGTCCCCGCCTACTCAATGCATCTGGAACCACATTGGCCTTGCCTGGGTGGTATAGAATTTCACACTCGTAGTCCTTCACTAATTCCAACCACCTTCACTGCCTCATATCCACCACCCTGGATAACCATGACCATTACACTATGTGTTATAAAGGTGCAAGACTTGCTAATCAAGTCATTTAGTTAAAAATGTGACCCTAAAACCATAATCGAACTAGGGTTAAAAGATTTTGGTCATAAAAGATAAATTCCATTTAAATAAGCGTTTGATACATGGGATCCCAAAAATAAACAGGGTTAAAGAATAGTTTACAAAATTTTGAAGGTTATATACAACCACAAGCCACTCTAATGGAAAAATAGGCATTTTAGGTTCTCCTGTCCCTGTATCATCCCTCAACCGTGGCGGCCGAGCAGCCGACTATGTACATTCCGCCCGTAGAGCTCTCTAATTCAGGGTTTGTCCAGCTTACCCTTGCCTTTACCTGCACCACGTAGCACCCATGAGCCAAGGCCCAGCAAGAAAACCATATAACAGAGCATAACCAATAATAGTAATCAAACAATTCACAAATCATTATTCAGATACTCAGCAGATCACAACGTTCACATAATCAGTGATATTAATTAACAACTCACAATCTATCATTCAAGTAACTAACATGTCATGATCATCAGATTAACAATAGTAGATATATCATACAACATCCAGGATCAGCGCCCTAGGCCGCACCCCTATTTATCCCGCTGACTCTAACTCACATAGGTTGAGCTCAGTGATTATATAGTTAACCTGAGCTACAGTGGTCGAGCCACGTCCAGTGCACAAATATCAATTTCGGCACTCTTAGGCCGTTTATTTCATGCTCACATGGCATAATACCATCATACAACATTTCATACAAGTATAGAGAACTCTTAGTCCCAACATAGCCACATAACCGGTGCAATTTTCTTACGTTTGATTCCGAGCAGAGAAAGTGAACTGGTTCCGAACACAATCCCTAGCATTGAGTCTCGGAGACAAACCTAGTGACAAGAGTCATTGATATCCATCAACTTCCAATTGGAAATAAACTACCTATGGAACAAAACAAGCCTCCGGGACCTCAATTTCCACTAAACCGAGTAGTAGAAATGGTCCCGAGCCCCTAGGTTCGAACCCTCGAGTCCTAACAACACTAAGAATACTTCTAAGCTCAAAACTCCCAGGCGGGTCCCCAAGTCAGAGAGCAAGCTTTCACGCCAAAGGGGAGGCTAGTCGTAACTTGGCCAAGCATGTCGCGGCGCGCCCCAAGTCAGAGAGCTCCCACAGCCAGAAGGGCCACACGTGTCGTGGCGCCCCCAGGCTGGCTCGCGGCGCGCCCTACGAACCCAGAGAAAACTTGGGTTCTTCTCCTCCTTCTCCATCCAAGAACACTCAAACAACCCAGAATTTTACCCAACATCCTTCCCCATTTTAATCATCAATCAAGCTATGAATTTAAAGAATAAACCACCTATCTTAATCCTCAAAACCTTAACAATATACTTGAAGTCACCAATCAAAACCATCAGCTATTAACATTCCAAAAACTTGATCCAATTAAAGTTCAAGAATTCAAACTTGCCTAAACAACCCAGCTGAAAATCAGAATTGAAAGCCTAAATTCTTACCTCAATATAGTAGTTTCCTCCTTTGAACTTCCAGCTCCACACCTAGCTAAATTCCTTCCCAATTCCTTCTGTTTTTTTCAAAAATTTCCCCAGCTCAAGCCTATTTTAAGCGCCCCTTTGATCCTAAGCTTCCATATCCAACTTGAGAGAGAGAGAGAGCATAAATCGTGAGGGAGAGAGAGAAATTTCTGTGATATTTTCCTTTTTCAATATTTTCCCCAACCTTCTGCTTTATTCTAAAGAAAAACTGAATGTATCCTTAGTCTTAGGAAATGACCTTTTTACCCTCCCAAACATAATAACCCTTAAACTTAATCTGCGGGTAAAATGGCCATTTATTCCCAATTCCCACTAATTCCTCAAGTGTTCCTAATATTTACCATTTAAATCCCATTGTCTAATTAATCACCAATTATTTTCCCCAATGTCTAATAACCCTTAAATATAATTCCTAAGTTTCTGAAAATACCCCAGGCTCCCCCGAGCTGGGTATTAATCCCCGCCGTGACTATTTCGCCAAACCGCTCACCAGGACCAATATATCCACATAATAATGTGGTCTCAACAATTTACCACAAATAATCACATTTATGGCCTCAACGAGCCAAAAATTACAAATATGCCCCTATAAGCTAAACACGGCGAACATGCATATTAATACTAATAAACATGCATTCCACATATCCATATAATCATATATGCTTGCTTATCACATAATCATGCATTAAGACTCTTATGCCTTATTAGTGATTTTGGGTCGTTACAAAGGATATTTGTTCTTAATGGTGACCTTATTGAGTTTCGGTAATCGATATACATTCTCATGCTCCCATCCTTCTTTTTCACAAATAGGACTGGTGCTCCCCATGGCGAATGATTAGGTCGCATGAACCCTTTGTCCAACAACTCTTGTGGTTGGTTCTTAAGTTCCTTCAACTCTGCAAGTGCCATTCGATAGGGTGTTGTTTCTGTTGCAAGTTCAATCACAATTTCCATTTCTCTGTCTGGGGGTAATCTTGGTAATTCCTCGGGAAACACCTCCAAGAACTCACAAACAATATGCACATTTTCCGGTTTTAACTCCGACTCCTTGGATTTATCCACCACACTAGCCAGAAATCATTTAAGCATGCAAAAAATTATTTTCATTATATTCTAAATCATTCAAACACCAAAATCAGCAAGCTTAACAAATCTAGAATCCATCTTTTACATCATGCTTCACAAAATTAACATAATAACCATACATTTTTAAATCTATACAAATAAATCACAAACCCTAGCATGTAACTATTATCATATTGTTATTCTAAGAAAAATCCCTATCATCTCATAGACAATTAAATCATAGGCATGCTTCTAAGATCACAAGAGTCTATATTAATTACCATGCCAATATTTACATAGGATCCTAGATCATGGATCTAACAAAATTCAAATAACAATCATACCAGAAGATCCCTATACAAGCTTAAGCCAAAAAAAATATCCAAAAATCATCATATGCAAACATTCAACCTCATAAGTATACTTATCAATATACACACAAAACATCATGAACCCTAGCTTAAGACTAGGCCAAAACCTACATATACCCAATCATAAAAATATCAACAATCATTATATTCAAATATCTCAAATCAACACATGGCATAGATTCAAATAGGCATCAAAACTTCAAAATCATTTCAATAAAACAACAAAATTAAGCATAATGTTTAGGGATCAACTACCTCCTTATAGAACCAATACCCAAAATGGAAATCACTCTTGAATACCCTAGGGTTTTCGAAACCCATAACAAGAAAAGAAGAACAACCATCTTAGGATTGTGGGGGGAAGAACCTTAGAGTTAGAAAATTAACAAAATAATCAACAAGACAAGAAACCATACCTAGACTTTCCAAGACCTTCTTCTTCTTTCTCTTTTTTTTTCTTCCTTTCTTTCTCCTTCTCTCTCTTCTCACGTCCACTCTCTCTCTCTTTCTCTCACTATGGCTGACGGCTCCAAGGATCCAAATGGCCTCATCTTTTCTCTCTTCCCTTTTTATTCTAACTTAGCCAAAAATAACCTAATGAACATAATTGGTATGTTTTTTCTTCTTGGTATTTTCTTTTATTTTAATTTTATTTGATTTTATCTTAATTGGTAGAAAAATAAAGATGACAACCTCCATTTTCCATTTTAGCTATTGTCATCAATTTAATTGATAAATAAAATAGGAAAAGAAGCACTCTCCTTCCAACTAAATGCTCCCACGTTCACACTCTCCCATTCCCTTTCTTTTTATTTTATTTTTCTTCATTTTAATCAAATAATTAAATCTAATAAAATGAAACTATAAAGTGTGTAGAAAATTCTACACATGTGCACCTCGCAACCTTGCACATGCACACACTCAATAACTTGGGTGCTTCACTAACTACCATGCACCTTGGTGCATTCAACCAAAACTCAATTATTCACGTATTAAAATAAATAAATAAATAACAATTAAATTCACACAATTCTACCAAACAATTCTAACAACTAATTTAAACAAATAAATAAAATAATTCACAACACTTAACAATTAAATAAAAATAAAGCATAAAATTTGAATAAAAAAAAATTGGTGCGCTACACCATGTCTGAGCATCACCTCTCTAACCCTAATAAACCCCACGCCTCCACTGTCTTCAAACCATGGCTGAGCAGACGATACCCTGGTGCCTTTGTATCATGTGCCTTCATCTCTGCTCTTGAACCCAGTCCCTTCATCGACACTTGTTCTTGAACCCTTATGCTTTTCCGTGCTTATAAGAAGACCTTTTTCTCATCTTTTGGACCGAGACACCCTCGATTTCAGATGCGTTCTTGAACCCATATGCTTCATCTCTATTATTGATTTTGGACGCCTTCTTCATTAATCTTCGACCTTGAACCCAGATACCTCTTCTTCAATCTTGAATCTCGACTGCCACCGTCCATGTTCGAAGCCACCGCATTTGTGAGTAAGCTTCCACCATACGCCTTCTTCATTGAGGTTGTTCTTGTTTCTTTTTTTGGTCATAATTTTTTTTTCTATTTATTGTATATAATATGTGCAGTTTGTAATATTTGTGTTTGGATTTCTTAGTTTAGAGGGTTATAGGTTTTCAGATTGTTTGGAGGCTTTGGATATTTTAGACTGGCTGGTGGAATTGAGGTTTCCAGATTGATTATTTTGAGGTATTTTTGTATGATCACAATGAATAAATTCCCAATATTCTAAAGGATTAATGATGTTCATCATTTTGAGGGATTTTTCTTTTAATGTTTGTGTATTGCCATGTTCTCTAGATTTGTGGTTTTCAGATTGAATACTTTCAATATTTTATGATATTAGATTGAATACTGGCATGTTCTTTCAATGTTTATATTTGGTGTTCTTTGACATATTTGTGCTATGTTTACTGTGTTAGTGCAAAAGACTTTGTTTTTGATCTTGTTATGTTTATGAGCTTCGGGGTATATTTTTGTTTTAGTGTCAGTGCTTAATTTTTTATTTATTTATTGATTTTAGTGTATATTATGTATTTATATTTTTTGTTGGATACTTTGCTTATGATTTTGTTATGTTTATTCAGATTCAAGGATATATATAGACTGTTGTGTTGGTGGCTTTTGGTACCCTGTATATAATTTTATATTAGGTATTCTATGGCATATTTGTGTTGTGTTTACTCTGTTAGTGCTAAAGACTTTATTTATTATCTTGTTATGTTAATCAGCTTTAGGATATATTTATGCTCTGATATTAGTGCCTAATTTTTTTTAGATTTGTTGATTTTAGTATATATTGTGTATATATTTTTTTTGTTGATTTGTTTATGTGCTGCCATGTTGATTTTTATTCATATTTAGAGTATATATGTGTACTATTGTAATTAAGTTCTTTTTTGTGATTCATTTTTTACATTCATTGATTTTGGTATCTATAAATATCTATATATAAATATGTTTTTGTTGGATATTTCTTTCTGGTATTATTATGGTAATTATAGGACTTATTGTGTTCTTATATTTTTAAAGGGATACAAAGTGTCATAAATGCCCATAATAAGTTATTCTTTTTTCTTTCTGAAATCCTTATGATGATTAAATTGAGGATATTCTATTATTAAATTGGGAATTTTGTGTACTATAATTCACAACATCGTTGGTCTCCCAACTATCTCAAACCTTGTTGGTGTTATCCAAAAAATTGGCATTGATGACGTGGCAAGTGATCCCAGGACACGTGGCTGACATCTGGAGGAACTCTGCTAGTGTATCGACCAGAAGACGTATTAGAAGTAGTAAGCTGCCCAGTCTTACCTGCAACCAGTCTGGTCGATGGTTCCGCATGCAATGTAATATTACTGTAAAGATCTTTGTAAATCTCGAATTTAACTCACACAATCTCCTGAGTATCCGATTATTCAGGAGAGAATATCTGTAGCAATCTTGTGTAATCCCCCTTGAGCCTATAAATAGAGAAAGATAGCTCAAGGAAGGGACTTTTGGCTTTTGAATTATTTGAGACTAGAATAATTCTCCTTGGAAAATTGAATTGTTCTTCAGAGGTTAGTGAAACTCATTGAACCCTTGTTCTTTGATCACTCCTTTGATTCTCATATCAATAATAATCTAAGTGGACGTAGGTCATTACCAGATCCTGAGGCCGAACCACTATAAAATATCATGTTCTTATTACTTTTATGCCATTCGGTTCTTGTCAACACATTCATTCACATCAAGCATATTCTGACTCCGTGTCAGTTGACCAAAATCTGGGTCAACATTATGGTGCTTTCATTGACAGCTTGATTTATCATTGTTGAGAAAACCAATGGCGAAAACTGCAAGGAAAACTGGACAGACGGCCGCCGCTGCACCGTCAAACCCGCCACCTCCTCCTCCTCCTGCAAGCGTGGCTGAGGATGAGCCACATTTAGATTTTGAGGAGGAAGAAATGGATGATGCGACGCTGAAGAGTACTCTGGGAGCGCTGCAAGAAGAGCTGGCTAATCTGAGGGCCAGCCAAGAGACAGCTGCCAAGGTTATGGCACGGCAGCAGCAGGAGATTGAATGGCAGCGCGCAGAGTTAAGCGAAAGGCAGGCGGAGATGGACCACCGCCAGAGCGAAGCCATGGCAGCCCTTGAGGCAGCCTTGCAACTGGCTAGGAATCAGGCTGCGCCTATCTCGCAGCCTGACCAACCTGTCAATGGGCCACCCCAGAGGGGTCCCAATCCTAGCCCACCAATCCATCCCTCAAGTCCGTAAAGGACCGAGCAGCCTGAGGTGCCCCATGACGATGTTCCAATAGACCCTGGGGCACAGCCACCATCCCCAGCTGCTCGAGGTAATCTCCCGCAACAGAGGCAGAATAGGGCCGAGCGTCAGCCTCATAGTCCTAGACGCCGTAGGGGTGATGAGCCAAACCTATCGAACAGAGGTCAGTACCATCCTGGTAACAGGAGGGACTCAGAGTTAGGCTCTGCGGTCCGGGGTACCCCACGGCATGATAATGCATGGGCCACAACGACCAGCGCAGGCCGCCCTCTAACGCTCGTGATGCTTCAGCCAGGGATGGAAATTGAGGGAACAGTCAATCCTACCATAGCCAATCAAGGTTCAGAGATGGCCATGGATATAATGAGGCCGACTCAGGCAAGGGAAACGCTGACCGAAGGAATGAAGAAAGAGGTAAAGGCGGGAGCCAGGTACCTCAAGATGACCAACCCAATAGATGGGATGCTGGGGGGCAGCCCAGGCAAAATAATGTCTTCAATCGGCTCGGGGGTAGCGAGCAGCGGAGAAGAGACGAGGATTTGCGAGACGTGCTCAACGATCGCCGCAAGCGACATGGCGAGAACGTCCCCCCAGGAACAGAGGCTACAACGATTCCTGCCGCTGTCCAGGCCCAGATAGACACCCTCAATCAGGTAGTGCAACAGCTGGTCGGGGGAAGGACATCTTATATCGACCAGGATAGGAGGAAAGGCACTCCTTTCGTACAGAGGATAGCTAATGCAGAAACTCCAAGCAAGTTCAAAATGCCTACGCTTCCAAACTTTGACGGGTACGGAGACCCAGTATCCCATGTCAAAAAGTTTGAAATACAAATGGACATTCAGAAAGTGTCCGAAGACACTCGGTGCAGGATCTTCCCTGCAACACTTTCTGAAGCCGCGCAGGAATGGTTTTTTAAGTTCCCACCCGCAAGCATAGTTTCCTGGGAAATGTTTGTAATGGAGTTTTACGGACAGTTCTATGCAGGTCGTGTGCATCCGACCGAAGCAAACCAGCTGGTTGAAATTCGCCAGCAGGATGGAGAATCAGTGAAGGACTACATCTAGCGCTTTATGCAAGCAGCAGCTGGAGCAAAAACGGTGGGAGACGAAGGAAAAATGATGGCCATAACCGTAGGGGTTAGGCGTCGCTCCCCTCTCTGGAAAAGCCTTCGAAAGGAAGGAGTAAGAACTACCCAGGAATTCCTAGATCGGGCTGATCGTTACATCAAGCTCGAAGATGCCATTGCCGACGATGGAAAGCCTTCAGGCAAGGATAAGAAAGCAACCGAGCCCGCCAAAGCCGCCAATGGGTCCAAACCTAACGGCAACGGAAATGGCAAGAATGGTGGAAAACGGCCATATAACGAACCTTCCACCTCCGACAATAAACGAGCGAAGGGTAACCGTTTTGAACCTCGGTTCACTAACTACACTGCCCTCATTGAGTCTCGGGGAGAGGTTTATCAGGCCACAAGCTCTAGTGTGCCTTATAAAAATCCTAGCTCCATTCGAAAGGATATTTCGAAGAGGGACACTACCAAGTCCTGTCGTTACCATAACGACTACAGACATGACACCAACGAATGCAACCAGCTGAAAGACGAAATCAAGTTCCTTATTAGCAAGGACACTTGAGGTGATACGTACGGGCCTTGGGAAATTCCCAACGAGAAGCTCCGAGTAGCAATGAGCAGGCTCCCACGCACCAATGCTTGCCACCCTTACAGCCTACCCCCGTGACTGACACACTCTTAACCATCTGTGGAGGCCCGCACCTCGTGGGAAATAGCAGAAAGGCTAGGGAACGATATGCTCGGACCTTGCACCACGACCAGGACATCGAGATGATGACTGTTGAGGACCGTGCACCAAAAAAGGCTCGATCAGATGAAGGTGAAATAACCTTCTCTGATGGTGATGCCCAACACGTCCGATTCCCACATTCCGATCCGCTGGTCGTGGACATCCAAATGGCCAACATGATGGTGAAAAGAGTGCTGGTCGATACAGGAAGTTCGGTGAATATCCTGTATAAGTCTTCACTAGAATGCATGAAGTTTTCCGTTAAGGACCTAGAGCCATGCAACCAAACGATATACAGCTTCTCTGGAGAAGGACTCGCCCCCGCCGAATTGATCAGACTACCAGTGACGACAGGTACAGCGCCTGCTACAACGACATTACTCGCCACTTTCGTAGTGGTCGATTGTCCTTCGGCGTACAATGCCGTCATTGGGAGGCCTATACTAGTTGATCTACGGGCCGTCATCTCTATGTGGCACTTAGCCATGAAGTTCCCAACGGACGCAGGAGTAGGACGCGTGTTGGGAAACCAGAGGGAAGCCAGGGAGTGCTATAATGCCTCAGTAATGAAGGCAAAAAAAGGAACATCAAAGAGCACTACCTCAGATAGGTTGCAGATGGCGGTTGATACACAAACCCAATCCAGTGATGAAGTCACAAAATAGGGTGTTGCCCAAAGTGAGGATAGAGACTTAGATCCTCGCTTTGGGGATTTTGAAGAAAACGTTGGACCCATCGAGGACCTGGAAGAGGTCCAACTCGACGAAAAAGACCCGACCATAGTTGTAAAGGTCGGGAAAAACCTGGAGCCCACCACGAAGCACGCACTGGTGGAATTTTTGCGGAAGAACCAGGAGGTTTTTGCCTGGTCGCACAAAGACATGGCTGGGATAGATCCTGCAGTTATCAGCCATGTCCTGAATATAGACAAGACTTTTCCACCCGTGCAATAAAAGAGAAGGCTGCTCGATAAGGATAGATCGCGAGCCTTAAAAGAAGAAGTTGAAAGATTAAAGGAGAATGGGTTCATCAGGGTGGCATTTTATCCATCGTGGGTCTCCAATCCAGTGTAGGTTCCCAAGCCTAATGGCAAATGGCGAACCTGCGTGGATTTTACAGACCTCAATAAAGCCTGCCCAAAGGACTGCTTCCCACTCCGAAGAATCAACCAGCTGGTCGATGCAATTGCAGGGCACGAGATCCTCTCGTTCATGGATGCATATTCGGGCTACAACTAGATTAGCATGCATCCCCCCGACGAGGATCACACTAGCTTTCGGACCGATACGGGCTTATACTGCTACAAAGTAATGTCGTTCGGATTGAAAAACGCAGGTGCGACTTACCAACGGCTAGTCAACCACATGTTTAAGGAGCTGATCGGAGTGAACATTGAGGTATACGTGGACGACATGCTGGTAAAGTCTAAAAAGGCAGAAGGACATGTAAGGGATTTACAAGAGTGCTTTGATGTATTGAACAAATACCAAATGAAGTTAAATCCCCTGAAATGTTCCTTCGGAGTTAGATCAGGGAAGTTTTTGGGGTTCATTGTAAATTCAAGAGGAATCGAGGCCAACCCCGACAAGATAAAGGCCCTGATCGACATGAAATCGCCAGAAAGGGTCAAAGATGTACAAAGTTTAACTGGGAGAATCGCAGCCCTAAGTAGATTTATTTCGAAGTCAACAGAGAAGTGCGTCCCTTTCTTCAATCTACTTAGGGGAAATAAGAAGTTTGAATGGACGGGAGACTGCGAACAGGCATTCCAGGCCTTGAAAGCTAATATGGCACCGCCTCCCATCTTATCAAAGCCAATAGAAGGAGAAACTTTGTTTATTTACCTGGCGATTACAGAAGCTACTGCGAGCGCGGTGCTAGTACGAGAAGAAGAAGGCGTACAGAAAGCGGTCTACTATGTAAGCAAAAGGCTGATCTGAGCAGAACTGAGATATCCACCAATTGAAAGGTTAGTATATTGCTTAATCCTGGCCTCTAGAAAGTTACGCCTCTACTTTCAAGCCCATCCTATCACAGTTTTAACTGACCAGCCCCTTCGGCAAGTCCTCCAAAAAACAGAAGCGGCTGGACGATTATTAAAATGGGCAGTCGAACTAGGGCAGTTCGATATAACCTATTCACTACGAGCAGCAGTCAAGGGACAAGTCTTGGCCGATCTTATTGCAGAGTTCGCCGAACTCCCAGACAACGAGCAGTGCAAACAGCCTAATGCGTCTGAGCCTCAAGAGAAAGCTCCTTCGTGGAAGTTATTCACGGATTGGTCGTCTAACGAATCCCACACAGGAGCGGGAGTGATATTGATAACGCCGGAAGGGCATCGATTTCACTGCGCCATTAGGTTTGACTTCACCGCGTTAAATAATGAGGCTGAATACGAAGCACTCCTCGCTGGATTGAGAATGGCAAAAGACATGAGCATAAAGATGCTTGATATTTACAGTGATTCACAGCTGGTGGTGAATCAAGTTCTAGGAGAATATCAAGCACGAGGCTTAAAAATGGTGGCCTACTTGAATAAAACAAAAGAACTGCTAGCCCAGTTCACGGAATACACCCTTCAGCAAATACCGCGGGATCAAAATTCAAACGCAGACGCCTTAGCAAAACTTGCGACCGCAAAAGATGCTGACACCTTGAACATTGTGCCAGTAGAAAGACTGAGTAAGCCAAGCATACAAGCGGTTGAGACCAATATGGAGATTCGAATGGAGGATACGTGGATGGTACCTTACTTGGAGTATCTGACGAACGGTGTGCTACCAGCCGATAGAAACAAAGCCAGAACTCTACAAAGGAGAGCCACTAGATACATACTGGTCGATGATATTATGTACCGAAGAGGATATTCATTGCCACTACTCAGATGCGTTACACCAAAAAAAGCTAAGGAACTCATGAAAGAGGTGCATGAAGGCTTCTGTGGGGATCACGCTGGGGGCAGAGTTTGGAAAAGAAGATTCTGCGGCAAGGCTATTTCTGGCCAACTATGAACGAGGATTCGATGGAGTTTGTACGAAGATGTGATAAATGTCAAAGATTTTCCAAGATTCCACGAGCAGCTCCAAATGAATTGAAACAGATGCAAAGCCTGTGGCCTTTTGCAGTATGGGGGATAGATTTGATTGGATCCCTTCCTACAGGGAAAGGCGGAGTAAAGTACGCAGTTGTGGCAGTCGATTACTTCACTAAATGGGCCGAAGCTGAACCACTCGCCACCATAACGACCAAGAAAGTTCTTGACTTTGTCATCAAGAACATTGTTTGCCGCTATGGCTTGCCCAGGAAGATCGTTTCAGACAACAGAACCCAATTTGATAGCGACCTATTCACCGACTTCTGCAAAAGGCATGGAGTTATTAAAAGCTTTTCTTCAGTTGCGCATCCCCAAGCAAACGGGCAGGTCGAAGCCGTGAATAAGACTCTTAAAGTTACCTTGAAGAAGAGACTTGAAGAAGCTAAAGGAGCATGGCCAGAGCAGTTGCCTGAAGTTCTCTGGTCGTATAGAACATCTCATCGAACAGCGACAGGACATACCCCATTTTTCTTAACCTACGGATATGAGGCGATGTTGCCTGTCGAATTAGATCCCCCCTCACATCGACGTATAACGTACGACCAGGACCAGAACAGCCAACTGATGATGGAGTCCCTAGACTCGATTGACGAGATACGGGAGAAGGCCCAACTCCGAGTTTCTGGTTACCAGCAAAAAGTCACCCGGTACTTTAACTCCAAAGTTAAAGAAAGAAAATTCAACGTCGGTGACTTGGTGCTACGACGAGTTTTCTTAAATACCCGCGACCCCACTGCTGGAGTACTCGGACCTAATTGGGAAGGACCTTACCAGATCGAAGAAGTCCTTCATCCGGGCACCTACAAACTTGCACGCCTAAATGCAGATCTCGTTCCACGTTATTGGAATGGAGAACACCTATGCAAGTATTATCAGTGACCAGTCCTTTTTAAAGGACTGGCTTGTATAAAATTTTACTTTTTACAAGTTTTGCAAAGAGGGTTAGCCACGTTGTATGGCTAATCGCTCGTATATATAAGATTCTATTTTAGAATCACTCGTAAAGACATGTTTAGTCCATTTTTAATACGAGATTATAAGGGACTGTGCGCAGCCAGTCATTCTTGCTAACCTTTGTAAATTTATATTTACAAGTATTTGTTCATTACGTGTGTTGTTTTGCTGTATTACAAGTATTACTTTTTCACCCGAGCAGAAATGTTCGAACAGGTCATGGTCAAGGCAAGTGACCAAGGACCTAAAGCCCCTCGATCACTTGGGGGGCATATAAGGCACATCGATAGCAAAGCGTGCCATGAGGTATGTAAACACATGAACAAAATGAGTGAAAGCATGCTAAGGTACTTAGAGTATTTTTCAAAATTTATATTTTGTTAAATCAAACCAAAGTACTATGCTAAGTTCGGTCATACGAATAAATGTTATAATAAATGAAAATATTATAGCATCATGATGCAATCTTTTACACCGCCAGCATCACTGCTTGGATGTAACTATTCAAATAAAAGGAAAAGTTTGCTGCCCATGCAGCAAATTAAAAAAAAAAGGTATTGTCTTTACATCACGACCCGTGGGTCGTGTAATCAAAAGAAAGAAAAAATAATAAAGCTCAAGAGGCATTGGGAGCAGGAGGGTCTTTATCAACATTCTGATTGGTCGCGTCCTCAACGACTCCTTCTTCTTCTGCACCAGCAATGCTTGGGGAAGCAGGGATCCTTGCTCTGGCCTCCTCTTCAGCCAGTTGAGCAGTGCAGTGAGCCAGCTCAACAGTCCTAACATCCTCTGAAAGATAACTGAAGTTGGCACCCTGATTGTGTTTCCAGAAGTTATAAAAACACCGGAGCGTCGTCTTCTTATACCTTTCCAGATTCTTGGAGTTGTCAAGCTTCAGCTGCTCCACTTGGCTCTCAAGGGTGGTGATGGCCTCGTCCTTGGACTTGAGCTCCTCGCCCAGTCTCTTGACTTCGCGATACTGGACTCGGCTGGACTCTTGGTACTCCTCCCTCTGCTTCCTAATAGCTGCCTTCGAAGCTTCAGCCTCCGATAGCTTCATCACCGCGGCATCCCTCTGCTGAACCATCGCCTCCAACTCCTTTGCATGCCTGGCCTCTGCAGCCAAAAGTTCCTCAGCCACTTTCACCTGGTACCTCTTGATAGCCTTTTCCCGAGCCTGTTCGATGGTGGCTTGGGTGCGGGTACTAGCAGCGGTTGCAGACAGCAAAGCCTGAGGACAGAAGATAAAGTTAGAGCCTGTTGCAAAGAATAAAAAAGTATAAGGCCAAAAAGATAAAGAAGCACTTACGCTGGCTATTTCGTTCAGGGTCTTGTTCAGAATTTGGTCGACCGCCATACTCTCTGCCTCAACCATTGCATTTTTTACGCGGTCGTTCTTCACGATGTGCGCAAGGCGGTCTATTGCTGCTTGTAAGGCATGGCTCGAGAGTTTGGCCCCAAGAGTTTCTTCCCGCTTGTTTTGTTCCCTGGTGGGCGTAGCCAGAGGGTTTGACAGGGCAGGAGGAGTCTGCTTCTCAGCAGGAGCCAAAGGATGAGCAGAAGTTTGCCCAGTTGGCACGTCCTTGGGAGGGTCTTCTGTTCGACTCTTTTTGGCATGTCCCTGGCTTGTTTCGCCGTTGTGTCTCCTTGATAACTTTCGCCGGAGCTGAGGAACCTCCTCTTCCTCCTCAGCCTGGTATAAGTCGAAGACGTTGGGAGTGGCCATATCTGCACACAAGTTAAAACATGCAAAGGGTAAAGATAAAGGCAGATGAAGACTCTTTATCAAACAGAAAAGAAGGTCACAAAGTTCATACCCGAGCTACAACTACTGGTCGCTATACTATTGACTCTATTAGTCATACACTCATTATCTGGCATGAAGAATTTTGGCCCTAGATTTGGAGTATATGTAAAGTTGCCCTCCCCGTCAAACAAGTGACAGAGAATTGGCAAGCTATTTAAAAGCAAAATAACTTTACCGTTCTCATCAGAGGATTCCCCCAAGTCCACAACCGACTCTTTGGCCTTTTGTTTCCCCTTGCCTTGGGGAGCAGAAGGCCTTTCTGCGGAAGGATTGCCCGTGGGGTCCCTGATTGTAACCCCCGTCAGCCTCCTTCATGGAGGAGACGCAGGAGGTTGCTGCTCGGGAAACCCCTCGGCAGTGGCATCGGCTACCACGGGTCCTCTTGTTTAATGGCAAGGAGCCAGGAGGCCAAACAGCCTCAAGTTTTGATCAGTAACCAGGGACTTGACGCTTTTTTCTGCGTCTGTCATCCTGGCCAATGCATTGGACCTCAAAACCATGTCTGGTGTTAGGGTCGGACGTAACCATGGGCCTGAAAAACAAAGTATAGTTTGAGAAGAATGAAGGGAGACTCTTTGATTAAAAGTATCGACCAGTAAAAGACAGCACTTACCTCCTCCAGCGAAGGCCAGGTTGTTGTTGGTCAGGTCCGGCGTAAGGAAGTACTCGTTGCTGTACTGCCCCACGTTGGATATGTGTGTGGTGGCACTCAGGAACGTTCAGTTTGTCTCCTGGTGACAAAGATGGAAGAAGCCCGTCCCATACTATTGCGGGTTGGACTTAAGGTCAAAGAGATAATTGACCTCATGGGGGGTAGGTTCTGGCCAATTTTTAAGTTTGTACAGGATATAGAGTGCGGCCAGCATTCTATATCCATTTGGAGTAATCTGGAAGGGGGCGACATCAAAATAATCGGCCACCCCCTGATAAAAAGGATGTAGAGGGAGGCTAGCCCCCGCCTCTATGTGATACTGAGACCAAGCACTATATACACCTCCGGGGAGGTTAGCCCATTGGTCTGCAGAAGGAATTTTGAGGTTGACCCCTGTGAGGGGATACTTCCTGAGATAGTTGGCAAGCATCCTGGGAGTCACAAGGCTGGTCGGGGAGATATACCACTCGACATCAGGTAGATTCTGATGGCAAGGGCGGGCTCTAGTTTGGATGTTAGGGTCAGGAGCAGGATTGTTTCGGCCACTGGTCGAAGGAACCCTAGCCTGTGAATCAGGCTGGGCAGGATGGTTTGGACTATTGTCGGATTCAGGTCTTTTCTTGCCTACGGATTTGGAAAGAGCCATTTGAGGAGGAGAAGGATGACGTCTGGACGAGGATCGAGAAAAAGGAATCTCGTGGATTCGGTCAGTCGGTTGTTCTTCACCTTCGAGCAGCTGGGCGAGAAGGTCGTCGTTGATGGGTCATTCACCTCCCCACAAATCTGGCATCAAGGTCTGTAAACAAAAGAATGGGGAGGTGAGGATAGAGAATTTTTAAAGGCCTTTTAGAATAGCGCTGGTCGAGTATAAAAGTCAAGCTTTTATACAACATTATTCTAACAAAAAGCTAAATTTTTCCACACGAACAGTTTGAGAAACGGATCAAAGGGGGAAAGTAAAAAGGTTTTCAAAAAAGCTTTTTCAACTCCCATTAGGGCGGGAAAAACCTATTTTCCAACTAGCCTAAAGATCGAATTTTTACTTCGATTTTGCGTCCTAAAAGTATGATCCCGACTATTATACTAACTCGTAACCTTTTTCGCCTACAAGACATTCTACTCACAAGCATCTCAAACCAGAAGCAGATGAACTCAAACAGGCAACATACAGAAGCATGCATCATGAAAATTTGAAGCATAAGGATTCAAAAACTTACCAAGAAAATGGTCGTGGAGATTGGAAAAGAGTCTTCGAAAATCAAGGAACTCTCGGACTGAGTCTTGAAATTGCAGAAGAACGGTCTCCGGAGAAGATTAAAGCTCTGGTTTTTAGGGTTTCTTAAGAATACAATGGCGTGCGTAAAAAGAAAAAGGGAAGTTTGGAGATGTTATATAAGTTTGTCTGTGGCACTAAAAAGGTGTAATCATCAGTTTCCCTTTTTCGAAGTATGGGGAAGCGGAATAGCCGTCGATTTATTACTGGGGAACCGAAAAGTCATGATTAGACAGGAGTAGGTTGCTTTTTCCAAGAACACACGAAAGGTTCTGACACGTATGGTGGGGTTACCGAAGAGTCGTTCGCTCAAAAGTTTATTTATTGCTAGTAATAAATAAACTTGGGGGGCAAATGTTATCCAAAAAATTGGCATTGATGACGTGGCAAGTGATCCCAGGACACGTGGCTGACATCTGGAGGAACTCTGCTAGTGTATCGACTAGAAGACGTATTAGAAGCAGTAAGCTGCCCAGTCTTACCTGCAACCAGTCTGGTCGATGGTTCCGCATGCAATGTAATATTACTGTAAAGATCTTTGTAAATACCGAATTTAACTCACACAATCTCCTGAGTATCTGATTATTCAGGAGAGAATATCTGTAGCAATCTTGTGTAATCCCCCTTGAGCCTATAAATAGAGAAAGATAACTCAAGGAAGGGACTTTTGGCTTTTGAATTATTTGAGACTAGAATAATTCTCCTTGGAAAATTGAATTGTTCTTCAGAGGTTAGTGAAACTCATTGAACCCTTGTTCTTTGATCACTCCTTTGATTCTCATATCAATAATAATCTAAGTGGGCGTAGGTCATCACCAGATCCTGGGGCCGAACCACTATAAAATATCGTGTTCTTATTACTTTTTTGCCATTCGGTTCTTTTCAACACATTCATTCACATCAAGCATATTCTGACTCCGTGTCACTTGACCAAAATCTGGGTCAATAGTTGGCATTCTTAGAAGGTTAGTTTTTGTTTAATAATCTCTAAGGGGGATAATCAACTAAATTTGCATATTTTTATTGTTGGTTCTCTCATTCATTCGTTGATATATTATGGTAAGACATACTATTTAATTATAATTTGAAGTCTTTAATTCATTGGTGTAGGGAATATCATAGGATTGACTTTTAAGATGGATGCCTAGATTTATTAGGAAGAATATTGAGAAAAAAAACTTGATTGAGTTTGCAGTGATTTGAAGAAGAGAATTATGTTGTCTTGTTGAGATTTGTTGTATTATTTATTTTGAAGTTTATGTATTTATAATATTATAATGAATTTTTATTGAGGATTATTTAGTCTCATGGGGATTTGATGTATTATTTACATTTTAATTGTATGAATAAATGTGGTATGTATATGAATTTTTATTATGATAAAAATATAATTTTTTTTACAAGTTATGGTAATAATGATTAATTATGTGAGTAATTTTTTAATTTAAATTTATATCAAACTTCAATTGTTAAAAATATAATTAAAAGTTTTAAAAAATATATATCGAAAAATTATTATTTATATATATATATTTAATGTTATGACAACACCTAATAACTATCGGCGTTTCTAGCAACAGCGACACCTAATAACTGTCGGCGTTTCCAGAAACGATGACACCTATTAACTGTCGGCGTTGCCAGCGATGGTGACACCTATTAACGGTCAGCATTGCCAGCAATGACGACATTTATTAACTGTCGACGTTACCAGCAACGACGAGACCTATTAACTGTCGACATTGTCAGTAACGATGACACTTATTAACTGTCGGCATTGCCAACAACGGCGACAGTGTTTAATTGTCGATGTAGCTACCCCTACACCAACATAGGCAAATACGACAGTTAGTCGACTGTCGTCATTGCTCAATAGCGATAGTTAAAAAATGTCAAGAAAGCCTATTTTTGTAGTAGTGATATAGAGAGAAAGCACCACATTGTCGAGTATGTGTGGGGAAGGGGTGATGTGAAGGTGATGAAGATAGCATTGGAAAGCAATCTTTCATATCCCTTAACAAAGATATAAGCAGGGAGGATAATTGTGAAGCATGTATAATGCATGGTTTTGAGAAACATGTCCCATTAGTTTTAAAAGGGCAAGTGGGAGTTTGTTGGATTTTATGCCCTTATAAAACTATGTCGGGCATGTAACACGATTTCATATTGTCAATAAAAGTAGTAGAAATCATTTAGTTTAACAAAAGTGTTGCTTGCTTGTTTTATTACATGATTATTGAAATAATACACACATTTATAAAATCCCAAACATATGGATAGTTACAATTGTAGTGACTAGGTCATAGTGGATTATAGTTGTAATTATATGTTCAAAAGAACAAGTCATAAGATTAGATCAGTGCAATGGATTTTCACTGATTAGGCAATCTACAATATGATCTACTTTCACATTCGGGGTGTGATGTCTTCTCCAAGGCATTGACCATGTAGATAAGATCAGATATGTTTGGTTACATCGAACTAGGACCAATATTTAATATTGATTGATAAATAAGTATCATTGTTATCGAATCTAATCAATGTCACAACGTTAACCATAGGTTAAGTCGATCTAAATTCTGAGTGATAATATTTTGCTAATTATATTATTTAAATATTGTGACTTGTTCTTTACCAGCTTACCCTACAATCTTGCCCATATGTACATCTTAGAGACTTTGTAGTGTAATTGAATGAGAATATTATTCATAGATATGAAATCTATAACTTCTATATGAGAAGTGAAAAGAGGATTTCCTTAATTGTTTTGTTCAAAAGGTTAAATGATTGAGATCTCAATTGTGTGATTAAGTTCACGGAAATATCATTTATAAGGAACTTGGTGGGAGTTAAGGATAAAATACTGATGAGTGGTAAAGCGGTAAATTGCACCCAGCTCGTTAGTAAGTCATCGATAGATGATTGACTAACTGTAATGGTTATAATAATGGATAACGTATTTATAGTTTGGAAAATATGTTCTATGAATTCAATAGTTCAATTCCGAGTCTATAGTGGAATCACGAGGAATTAATAAGGTAGTGAAATTATTGGTAAATAAATTCACGGTAACTTATTGGAGTTGATTTCATGAATCCATGGTCCCCGCATCACCTTTGAGTAAATCTTCTAGAATGTCTCAATTAATTGATTTAATTATCAATTAGGATTTTTAAAGTTGACTGCGTTAATGTTGGAAAATTCACAAAGATATGAAATTTAGAGAATAAAAGAAAATCTTTAGGTAAATTTATTAATATAGATAAACTGGTGTCAATATAAATAAATAATATTAAATCAAGTTTCAAATTATTATTAGTTAATTTGAATAAGGATTTAATTAATTAATTAAAAAATAAATAAATAAAAGATTTTGAATTTAGGCCCAATGGGATTTAAATTCAAAACAAAGAGATTGGGCCCAAGTCCATTTATGGCAGCCCAAGGCTTTTATTTTATTTTAGTTTATTATTTTTAATTAATTTAAATTTAAATAAAGCCCATTAAGTTGCCTATATAAGAAATATGATATCCATGGTTTTCAAAAATAAGTAAGTCTTACTTGATTCATCGGGTAAGTGAAAACCTAGACACTCTAATCATTTCTTAGCTACTATCTTTTCTTCTCATCTAGATCTCTATCTCATGTGTTGAGAACCAACCCACACTAGTTGTAGGTTGATCAAAGGCTTGGCGGGGAAGACTGTGTTGTTGATCTAGTTCAATCTCTTGATAATACTCTGCTATAGAAAAGAATCAAGGGTTAGAGAGATTGAAGGAAGGAGTTGTTCCAGTTCCGCTGTGTAATTTAAGTTTTTTCTTTACTTTGTATATATATCAATTTCATAGGAGCATGTTCTAGGAATTTACATGTTTGTTTGATAATATGTAAATTGCATGAAAATAAATAAAGATCCCGCAATAAGTATTTCCTACAGAGTAATGGTGGTAATTTTAGTGATTCTCAAGATATTCTCAACACATATGATATTGTAATTTTAAGATTTGAGATGATATTCGGGTTTAGAGAAAATAATACGATATCTTTTTTCTCTTTCTGTGAAAATGTAAAAATTTAGGAAGTCTCTAGAAACTCTTTTCTTCAAGATAAATTTAAAAATGAATAATAAAATCAAAATTGAAATTATAAAAAGCTATTAAATAATAAATTAAATAAATAAAAGAAATATCCAAGACTAAGTCAATACTCAGTTACACGCCAATCACAGTCACTGTGATTGGCGTCTGGCACATGCTTTTTTAGGGAATGTGTCTTAACCACTTTTATTTCTTATCCAACAATTATTTATTCAAAAATTATAAAAATATATAAAATCTCATAACTATTCTTGTCATATAAATATTTTAATTATTCAATAAATTTTAAACAAATTGAAATCCAATTTGAATTATCTGATTTATCTTTTCACATAATTTAAATAAATAAACTAATTAATTAAATATATATTTCGAAAATTGCAATTATAATTAAATAATTATTTTCTAAAATTTCTAATTGATTATTTAATTAATTTCAAAAATTAATAAATTAATTTATTTCAATTACATATTTGCCTGTGAAGAACAAATTTCTTACAAATATGTCATTTCACCGATTTTTCTCAGTTTCAACTTTTGCCCTGAATAATGTTGATAGAGCCATCTCGGGGATCTATGGACATATAGCTTCATGCTACAATAAATTTAGATTATTAATTAAATTTCTTTAATATAATAACCTTAATTTATTAATCTCAATATTATTCCATTAAAATTATGAGACTACACTCTTGCAATTATAGACATTTAATTACATAGTACTTTTTAAAGATAAAAAGCGTCCATTGATTTAATCATTACATATAATTCAATCCTCTATAATGGTTCATAATTAAAGTAGGGATAAGTTCATCGTTTTACCTCTTTAATGATTTCTTTTTTCCTTAAGTACTATTAACTTTACTATTAAAGGTTAATTCATAAACTGATTTATGAATTTGAGGTCAATAACCTTTCAGCTCAAAAAGCTAGCCCTTAAGAGAACTATTATTCAATTCCTCTCAGAAAGGTATAGATTCCATATCTGTATATTATGTCCCTAGCCATTTATATCAATGAATCCCCAAAAAAAATGTTTTCAGCTTGATTATTTTGACAAACCATAACGAGTGAATCAAAGCACTCAAATGACATAAACAAGAGTTCATAATAATTTCAGGATTAAGATCAATTTGTATATGTTCATCTTATTGATATGTTTAATTAATACTTATAAGACAAAACGATATTCAGTTAAGTATTAATAACATATGGGTGCAGTTCTTGTATAACCACATTATACAAAGTACATCCACTAAGATGTATTTCTATATCAATATTCCAGATCTAGATTACATGTATTCAAAATACCAGTGAATCGTACTTACAGTATTTAATCCAAAGATTTTATGTAACGTTGTTTTACTATGAACTATATAAATTTGTTCCCTACAATCTTAATCCTCTTGTACCAATACAAGATTGTAGTCACAATAACGAATTTGAGAATTGTATGATATTCATATGATATTATTCAAATAATAATAATACATAATCAATATATCCAAATATTCATCTTAATTATTTATTTCATAAAACATTATCCAACACATATGATTTTAATGGCACAATTCCTAACACATGAACCTTGTAATCGACCTAGTATTTATCGATTGGTGACAAATTGATATCACTCGATCAGGAAGATTACTGCTAGGTGATGGTTTTGACCCTTACTGATGTCTTACTTGGTCGATCTGTTCGACTAATGTTGATGTAGTTTCTACATTTTGGTTACCACATGTCTACAATGAGTGACATATTTGCCCCCCTAAGTTTATCATAATGTAATTAGCACTAGATAAACTTTATTCGAAAAAAACACAGAACAATCTACATTTATGTAATTGTCTTTTGATATTCCACCACCTATTGGAAACACAAAAAATACTTATTACCTTTTTTGAAAACCATACCAATGGCCACATGATTTTTTAGGTCAATAATGAAAACTTGGTCTTTGATGAAAAGCTTATTGATGAAGCTTTGTAAACCGTCTTTTTGATGCAAAACATAAGCTGGTCAATTATAAATTTGTTTTTATAATCGATCAATATCACATTTAATTTTTCTTAGGCACATAACTTACTGGTCGACTAGGTTACTCACCCTCTCCCCCATTTCTTTCCATTCTTATATGTATATGAATAATTATTGGGGATGTGAGCGACCAATATCTAAAGATTTATTAAAGCTTTTAGACGGCCAGGAAGATCACGAACGTTACACCCTTCTCGAAATTTGCCTACAAGACTTGTTCAACAATGACAATAGCATCTTGAGGCACTCTTTAGCGTGCCAAAATTTTATTTTATTATTATTTGTTTATGTGATTAGTTATTTTAATTTTATTTATTTTATTTTTAAGTGTTTAATTGTTTAATTGATTTATTTGTAGATTGTTGTGCATGAGTATTGATTGTGTGCATGTGTGTGCATGGTTAGTAGTGATAGACTTGTTGATTGTGGTGTGCAAGTACATGGCATGCATGATGAGCATGCAAGAGAATACTATTAACCTAGACTAAATAGTGGAAATATTAGTCAATTCCCTACTTGTAGAAAAACTATCAAGTAGAGATAATTTTAGAAGGCTTGTTCACTCAACAGAAAGAAAAAAAAAAAAACAAAATATGTAAGAGAGAGAGAGAGAGGGTGGCGGGAGCTTGGAAGAGTAAGGGAAAAAGGATTTTTCCTTATTTATTCATTGTCATTTATTTTTCATTGATTAAAAATAAAGGAATTATTTTGTGTAAGTATTCGCTAAGTGATTTTGGTTGTGATTTCTTGGTTGTCTTCTTGATATTTTGAATAAATGGAAATTGAGATATTATGGATGATGAGTTGTCTCTTGGAGTGGTGCTAGCTGAAGCAATAAGGGAGTGAGAGAGATGGGGTCGATTTTGAATGGAGTGGAGGTATAGACTTTTGGTTAGTTTCTCTTTGAGAATTACCTCATTGATTTAGGACTAGAAATTTTGGGAATTAGTTTTAATAATTTAATAAGAAAAATCGAAGGAAAAATAGTTACCATTCTCACCATAGTTGCCACCCAACACCAAGAGAGAAACTTGTCTCTCAATCTTTCTTGCCATCAACATTAGTGAGGCTAGGGTTTTCGAATAACAAGGAGGTAAAGGTAAAGGTTGTTCTTATTTTTTAATGGTCTCTGTTTCTCCTTCTATGTTCTAAGCCAAGGTTTGTTAAGGATTCTATGAACTAGATTCTTTGTGGTGGTACTACTAAGAGGTTTAAGAGTTTTACCCTCATAGTAAAGTCGACCACCAAGGCAACATGTTGTAGACTCTTAAAAATTGGAAGAGGTATGATGGTTGTAATCCTTGGTTTCATTTTTCTTTCATCTCCTTTTCTACTAAGGTTTCTAAGACATGGATATTTGGGGTGTTTCACATCTAGGTTCTTGTGATAAGTAGCAAGGGTGTCAAGAGACACGATTCTAGAGTTTTGGCTAAGCATGGTTATCAAGAGGTATTGTGAGTTGTTTTGTTCTTGATTGGATTTTTGTCTATTTTTATGTGTTTTAATTAATGTTCTCCATTTTGTTAAATTCATAATAACATGAAAAAGGTATACATGTGGTTTATGTTTCAGTAGTTTTCTATTAATTATTTGTTTATGAATATGTGTATTCATGCACGTGGCATATGTGTGTGTGGTTCTTATGTTTGTACGTGTGTGTGTGTTTGGACAAGCATGAATAGTTAAAAGAATAAACATATGTATGTGGTGAAGGATGTATTATCTTGTTTAGGTTATATGATTTTGTTATCAAAAAAGCAGGTGTGGATGATGTGGCAAATATTTTCAACACGTGGCTGACACCTGGCAAAGGTTCTGTTCGACCATCGATCAGAGATGTTACCCTGACACGACATTTAAGTTTTATATACGACCAGACTACTCGTATAATCCGTATATTTTTTAGTAATCTTGTACAAGTGTAATCATATACGAGATTATTTCCCTTTATACCTGATTATCCGATTAATTAGGTCAAAATATCTTTGATTGATTCATGTAACTTACCTTGAGCCTATAAATAGAGAGAAATAGCTTAAGGGAGGGACGTTTTGGCTAATTTTTGTTTATGCTTTAGAAGAGAATTTTGGCTATTATCTTTTGGTTATATTACTCATCCCTCAAAGGCTTGTGAAACTCAAGAACCCTAGTTCTTTGATCACCCCTTTGAGAATCAAGATCAATAATAACTTAAGTGGACGTAGGTCATTACCAATTCTTGGGGCCGAACCACTATAAATTGTTGTGTCGTTTATCTTTCTTTCCATTAGATCTTATTCAATACTTTCCATCACATCAAGCATTTGACTCCGTGTCAGTTGACCAAAATGAGGGTCAACATTCTGGTGCTTTCATTGAGAGCTTGAGAAGAAGTTGTTGAAGGTACTAATGGAAAAGACATCCAAGAAAACTAGACAGGCTGCTGCTGCTCCATCCTAGCCTCCTCCACCAAACATGGCTGAAGACAAACCTCATTTGGAGTTCGATGAGGAGGAAGTAGACTCTGAGGCCCTGAAGACAACAATAGGGGTGTTTCAAGATGAGCTGGCCGCTGTAAGGGCCAATCAAGAGAGTGCCGCCGAGATAATGGCGTCACAATAGAGGGATATAGAGCGCCAGCGCCAAGAGTTGAGCGAAAGACAGGCGGAGATGGAGCATCTTTAGAGGAATGCCATGGCCGAAATAGCCACCAATGCCTCATGATGATGTCCCACCTAGGGACCCTGAGACGCAACCTCCATCCCAGGCTGGTCGAGGCAATCCCCCGCGTCCAAGGCAGAATAGGGCCGGGCAACAGCCCCACAGCCGTAGATGCTCGGGGGGTGAAGAGTTGCACCCACCGAGCAGGGGGCAGCGTCCTTCTGCCAACAGAAGGTACTAAGAGATAGGCTCTGCTGTCAGGGTCCCTCCACGGCATGATAATGCACGGGGACCCACCGACCAGTGCAGGCCTCCCCCTAACGCTCGGGAAGTTCCACCCCAAGGAGGCAACTGAGGAAACAGTTGATCCCACCATAGCCAGTCGAGGTTCAGAGATGGCCACGACTATAATGAGTCTGACTCAGGCAGAGGGAATGCTAGTCGAAGAAACAAGGAGAGAGGTGGAGGCAGAAGCCCCCCACCTAGAGAAGACCGACATGCAGGACATAATGCTGGGGGGCAACCCAGATAAAACAACGTCCTTAGTCGGCTCAGAGCCAGCGAGCAACGGCGAAGAGATGACGACCTAAGGGATGTACTCAACGACCACCGAGAAAGGCATGATGAGTACATTCCCCCTGCACCAGAGGCCCCGGAAATTCCTGAGGCCATTCAGGCCCAAATAGATGCCCTGAACCAAGCAGTGCAACAGCTGGTCGGGGGAAGAACGTCTCATATCGAGTACGATAGGAGAAGGGGCACTCCTTTCGTACAAAGGATCGCCATGGCTGAAACCATCAATAAGTTTAAAATGCCCACACTTTCGAACTTTGACGGGTATGGTGACTCGGTATCTCATGTCAACAAGTTTGAGATACAAATGGACATTCAGAAGGTGTCTGAAGATGCTCGATGTAGGATCTTCCCTGCAACACTTTATGATGCTGCATAGGAGTGGTTCTTTAAGTTCCCTCCTGCAAGTATAGTATCCTGGGAGATGTTCGTAAAGCATTTTTACGGACAATTCTACGCTGGTCGTGTACACCCCACTAAGGCAAACTAGATGGTCGAGATACGCCAGCAAGAAGGAGAACCACTGAAAGATTATGTCCAACATTTCATGTGAGCAGCAGCTAGGGCCAAAACAGTGGGAGACGAAGGCAAAATGATGGCCCTAACTGCAGGAGTTAGGTGCCGTACGCCCCTTTGGAGCAGCCTCAAGAAGCATGGGGTTAAAACTACCCAAGAGTTCTTGGATCGAGCTGATCGATACATCAAGCTCGAGGATGCAATTTCCAGCGAGGGAAAGACCCCAAATAAGGATAAAGGGACTGAAGACCACGCCAAAGCCCCCAATGGGTGAAAGCCCAACGGCAACGGCAAAGGCAATGGGAATGGCAACGGCAAGAATAGGGGAAAGAGGCCCCATAACGAACCCTCTACCTCCGAGAGTAAGCACCCCAAGGGCAACCATTATGAGCCAAGGTTCACTAACTATACCGCCCTTGTTGAGTCTCGAGCAGAGGTATATCAGGCGACAAGTTTCAATGTACCCTACAAAAGACCCACTCCCATTTGAAAGGATGTTTCGAAAAGGGATACAACAAAGTTTTGTCGCTTTCACAATGACTACAAACATGATACGAATGAATGTAAACAGCTGAAGGAGGAAATCGAGTTCCTTATTAGACAAGGACACTTGAGGAAATACGTGCGAGCCGCAGGAGCTTCCCAACAAGAGGCACCAGGTGGCAACGAGCAGGCGCCTGCACGCCAACGCTCGCCACCTTTATAGCCTGATCCCGTAGCAGGCACCTTACTCACCATCTGCAGAGGCCTGCACCTCGTGGGAAACAGCAGAAAAGCAAGGGAACGATACGCTCGGACCCTAAGCCAAGACCAGGACATCGAGATGATGACTGTGGAGGATCGGGCAACGAAAAAGGCTCGAATAGAGGACAATGTAATAACTTTCTCTGATAATGATGCCCAGTATGTCCAGTTCCCACATTCTGATCCGCTGGTCGTGGATGTTCAGATAGCCAATATGATGGTGAAAAGAGTACTGGTCGATACAGGAAGTTCGGTTAACATCCTGTATAAGTCTTCGCCGGAACGAATGAAGTTGTCCACAAAGGACTTGGAGCCTTGCAACCAAAAAATTTATGGTTTCTCTGGTGAGGGACTCGCTCCAACAGGGTCAATCAGGCTTCCAGTGATAGCAGGTATTGCGCCTGCCAACAGGACATTACTCACTACTTTTATAGTAGTTGACTGTCTTTCGGCCTACAATGCAGTGATTGGAAGGCCAATACTGGTCGACTTTCGGGCCGTCACCTCTATATGGCACTTAGCCATGAAATTCCCAACAGACGCAGGGTTAGGACGCATATTGGGAAACCAGAGGGAAGCAAGGGAGTGCTACAATGCCTCAATCACTAAGGCCAAGAAGGGTATGTCGAGGAGTGCTCCCCCAAAAGAGTTGCAAATGGCCATTGATGTACAAGCCCAATCAGGTGATGAAGTCACCAAATAAGGTGTTGCCCAAAGTGAGGCTAGAGACTTAGATCCTCGCTTTGGGGATTTTGAAGAAGATATAGGACCTGTCAAGGACCTTTAAGAGGTCCAACTCGACGAAGAGTTTCTGACCAGAGTTGTGAAGGTCAGCAAAAATTTAGAGACAACAACCAAATGCGCACTGGTGGAATTTTTGAGAAAGAACCAGGAAGTTTTCACCTGGTCGCATAAAGATATGGTTGGGATAGATCCTGCGGTAATTATCCATGTCCTGAACGTTGACAAAAGCTTTCCACCCATGCAACAGAAAAGAAGGCTGGTCGATAAAGACAAATCAAAAGCCTTAAAGGAAGAAGTTGATAAACTGAAGGAGAATGGGTTCATCAGGGTGGCGTTTTATCGGTCATGGGTCTCTAATCCAGTGCTGGTTCCCAAGCCAAATGGAAAATGGCGGACCTGCATGGATTTCACAGACCTTAACAAAGCCTGCCTTAAAGATTGCTTCCCACTCCCAAGGATCGACCAGCTGGTCGATGCAACTGCAGGACATGAGATCCTCTCCTTTATGGATGCATACTCAGGGTACAATCAGATTAGTATGCATCCCCCTGATGAGGATCACACTAGCTTTTGGACCGATACAGGGCTATACTGTTACAAATTAATGCCCTCCGGATTGAAAAACGCTGGTGCGACTTACCAGCGACTAGTTAACCACATGTTTAAGGAGTTGATCGGGATAAACATGGAGGTGTACGTCGATGACATGCTGGTGAAATCAAAAAAGGCAAAAGGACATGTGAAGGATTTACAAGAGTGTTTCCATGTTCTGTGTTTCCATGTTCTGAACAAATACCAGATGAAGCTAAATCCTCTCAAATGTTCCTTCGGAGTAGGGTCAGGGAAGTTCTTGGGGTTCATTGTCAATTCGAGAGAAATCGAGGCTAATCTCAAGAAGATCAAGGCCCTTGTCAATATGAAATCGTCAATGAAGATCAAAGATGTGCAAAGTTTGACTAGAAGGATTGCCGCACTCAGTAGGTTTATTTCAAAATCAACATATAAGTGTGCTCCTTTCTTCAATCTACTTAGAGTCAATAAGAAGTTCGAGTGGACTAAAACCTGTGAACAGGCTTTCCAAGCCTTAAATCCCACATGGCGCAGCCTCCCGTCTTATCAAAGCCTATAGATGGGGAAACTTTGTTCATATACCTAGCGATCACCGAATATGCTGCTAGTGCGGTGTTGGTAAGAGAGGAAGAAGGCGTAAAAAAGGCGGTATACTATGTGAGCAAGAGGTTGATCAGAGCCGAATTGAGGTATCCTCCCATTGAAAGATTAGCCTACTGTCTAATTTTGGCCTCAAGGAAGTTACGTCCTTACTTCCAAGCCCATCCAATCACAGTCTTGACTCACCAGCCCCTTCGACAAGTTCTGCAAAAGCCAAAGGCTGCTAGTCGTTTGTTGAAATGAGCAGTCGAACTTGGGCTGTTCGATATAACATATTCACCGCGAGGAGCAATAAAAGGACAAGTCTTGGCTGACTTCATTGCTGAATTCACTGAACTCCCAGATAACGAGCAGGGTGAAAAGCCTAATGCACCTGAGCCTCAGGTTGAAGCTCCTTCGTGGAAACTATTCACAGACGAATCATCCAACGAATCCCACGCAGGAGCAGGAGTGATATTGATAACGCGAGAAGGGCATCGATTTCACTGCGCAATTAGGTTTGATTTCACCGCTTCAAATAATGAAGTTGAATATGAGGCCCTACTCTCTGGATTAAGGTTAGCCAAAGACATGAACATAAAAGTGTTGGATATCTACAGTGATTCACAGCTGGTAGTGAATCAGGTCTTAGGGGTGTACCAAGCACGAGGCCTAAAAATGGTGGCTTATCTAAACAAAACAAAGGATCTGTTGGCACAATTTGAAAAATATACCCTATAGCAAATACCTCGAGATCATAATTCAAACGCGGATGCCTTAGCCAAACTCGCGAGTGCAAAAGATGCTGACACTTTAAATATAGTGCCAGTTGAGCGGCTGTGCGCACCAAGCATACGAGTAGACAAAACCAGTATGGTGATCTAGTTAGCAGATACATGGATGGCACCATACTTAGAGTGTCTTATGAACGGTACACTACCAGCAGATAGAAACAAAGCAAGGGCCCTTCAGAGACAGTCTACAAGGTATATCCTGGTCAATGGTATTTTATACCGAAGAGGATACTCAATGCCACTGCTCAGATGTGTTACACCAGGAAAGGCTAAAGAGCTGATGAAGGAGGTACATGAAGGCTTCTGCGGAGACCACGCTGGGGGGCAAAGCCTATCGAAAAAGATCCTAAGGCAGGGATATTTCTGGCCAACAATGAATGAGGACTCGATGGAGTTCGTGCGAAAGTGTGATAAGTGTCAACGGTTTTCCAAGATCCCACGAGCAGCTCCCAACGAGTTAAAGCAAATGCAAAGTCCATGGCCCTTCGCAGTATGCGGTATAGATTTAATCGGGTCCTTGCCTACAGGGAAAGGTGGTGTGAAATATGCAGATGTAGCTGTCGACTAATTCACAAAATGGGTCGAGGTTAAACTACCAGCAACCATAACAACAAAGAAAGTACTTGATTTTGTTATCAAAAACATTGTTTGTTGATATGGATTTCCAAGAAAGATTGTCTCAGACAATGGCACCCAGTTTGATAGTAACTTGTTCACAAACTTCTGCAAAAAACATGGCATCATCAAGAGCTTTTCTTCAGTTGCTCACCCCAAGCAAATGGGCAAGTAGAAGCAGTTAATAAAACATTTAATGATACGCTGAAGAAAAGGCTCGAGGAAGCTAAAGGAGCATGGCCAGAATAGTTGCCTGAAGTCCTCTGGTCATCCTACCGAACAGCAACAGGTCATACCCCATTTTCCTTAGCATACGGGTACGAGGCCATGATGCCTGTCGAGTTAGATCCGCCCTCGCATCGCAGAATAACATACGACCAAGACCAAAATAGCCAATTGTTGATGGATTCCCTAGACCAAGTCGAGGAGAAACGAGAAAAAGCCCAGCTCCGAGTAGTTGTGTACCAGCAAAAAGTCGCTTGGTATTTTAACTCTAAAGTAAAAGAAAGAAAGCTCAACGTCGGGGACTTAGTACTTCTAAGATTTTTCTTAAACACCCGCGGCCAAGCTGCTGGAGTGCTCGGACCAAACTGGGAAGGACCTTACCAGATTGAAGAAGTCCTTCATCCAGGCACTTACGAACTTGCACACTTAAATGGAGATCTCGTTCCACGTTATTGGAATGGAGAACACCTGCGCAAGTATTATCAGTAAACAATCTTTCTTAAAAGACTGGCTTGTATTTATTTTTACTTTCTACAAGTTTTTGAAAAAGGTTTAGTCATTAGATATGGCTAATCGCTTATAAGTGTAAGATCTTTTTTTTAGATCACTCATAAAGACATGTTTAGTCCATTTAATACGAGAATTATAAGGGACTGCGCGCAGCCAGTCATTCTTGCCAAACTTTGTAATTTTTTACAAGTATTTGCTCATTACGTGTGTTGTTTTGCCGTATTACAAATTTCATGTTTTATACCGAGCAGTAATGTTCATACAGGTTTTGGTCAAGGAAAGTGACCAAGGACCTAAAGCTCCTCGATCACTTGGGGGGCATATAAGGTACATAGGACGCAAAGCATACCTAAAGGTATGTAAACACATGAGCAAAATAAGTGAAAGCATGCTACTGTACTTAGAGTATTTTTCAAAATTTTATGTATTTTGTTAAGTCAAACCAAAGTACTATGCAAAGTTCGGTCATGTGAACAGATGTTATAATATAGTAAAAATATTATAATATCAAAAGAATTCTTTTACACTGCGAGCAGTACTACTCTGATGTAAATGTTAAGTTTAAAAGAAAAAGCTACCCATGCTGCAATAAAAGAAAAAAAATATTGTCTTAACATCATGACCCATGGGTCATGTAAAAAAAGAGAAAACAAGGAAAAAACTAGCTAAGGGGCAGCAGGAGGATCTCGGGGAACATCTTGGTTGACCGCTTCTTCTCCAGTTTCCCCTCCATCCATCCCCGTGGCCAACGAAATTTCAAGGGAAGCAAGAACTCCGGCCCTTTCTTCAGCAGCCAGTCGAGCAGCGCAGCGAGGTAACTCAGCTTTCCTGGCATCCTCTGGAAGGTAGTTGAAGTTGGCACTTTGGTTATGCTTCCAGAAATTGTAGAAGCATCGAAGTGTCGAGTTCTTGTACCTTTCCAGGTCTTTGGCGTTCGTGAGCTTTAGTTGCTCCACTTGGCTCTTTAAGCTGGCAATGCTCTTATCTTTCGCAAGATTTTCCCACTCAAGCCTATTGACTTCACGCCAGTGGATTCGGATGGCCTCCTGGTACTCCTCTCTTTGTTTTCTAGCACTTTCTAGAGAGGCATGTTTCTCCACCAGGTCCTCGGCCAAAGAGACCTTCTGTTGGGTCACCACTTCTAGCTCCCATGCATGCCTTGCCTCCGCAGCTTGAAGCTCCTCCATCAACTTCAACTCCCGAACATGGGACTACTCGATGCTAGCACCCGAGCGTAGGCAAGCAGCCGTTAAAGTCAGCATGGCCTACGCAAAAAGTAAGTGTTAGATAGACTTCAGGAAAGTCAGATTGTAAGTAAAGAAAAGTAAGATGCTTACACTGCCTGTCTCGTTCAGGGCCCTGTTGATGATCTGATTGACCCCTATTTCCTCTATCCCTGACATGGCCTCTTTGCAACGGTCATGTTTGAGGATTTTGGCCAAGCGGTCCTTGGCAGATCTCAAGGCATGGTGTGACAGTTCCGTCCCAGGAGAAGCCCCCCAGCCTGTTGTGTTTGTTCGGTAGGGGCTGGGGGTGATGGAGCTTTGGGAGCTGGAGCGTTTGAAGGTGGAACCTCCTACTCGACAGGACGTTGTTCGGTGTCTGGGACAAGAGGCCCGTCTGCCGAAGGGCCCGAGGCTTGGTTCCTCTTAGCCGAGGGCATTTGGCTGGACTCCCCATCATGTCGCCTGGACGACTTCCTCTGTAATGACCCAACTACTCTAGACAATTGGACCATTAACAAAAACAATACATAAACACTAATTCTTAATAACACCTACAAGTGATAAGATCATAACTTTATTAAAACTTGAAAAAAAACAAAGGTCAAACTTACATAAAATTTAAGTTAGGATATGGGATCCCATTGTTTTAAAACCAAAACATGACATAATGATAATTAAAAAGAGATTACATAATAAAATGCGAAAAAATACATATAAAAACCATAAGAACAAAAAAAATACATCCTTGAATCGAAACTCTTGGCTCTTTGAATCCATTCTACCTCAATACACATTCCCCAAGCTGCCAAGAACCTTACCCGCCACTAAAACTATTTTCCTACACATATAAACAAAAAGGAGTGAGCCTAATGCCCAGCAAGGAAAATCTAACATATAGCCATATACATAAAAATTCATAATGCAACATAAAAACATACCATAACACTTATGTCACATACATACTATAATGGCCATTATTACTTGGGGTCCCATAAACTAAGCAAGTCATATGCCCATTAGATTAGTGGGGTCTTGCTAGCTAAGCAAGTCATATGCCCATAATCTATT
This sequence comes from Humulus lupulus, assembly GCF_963169125.1. NCBI lineage: Eukaryota > Viridiplantae > Streptophyta > Magnoliopsida > Rosales > Cannabaceae > Humulus > Humulus lupulus. The sequence continues at coordinate 198,511,225 of NC_084796.1, read as the reverse complement.
TGGGGCTTGTTAGTTGTATAGGTCATATGCCCAAGTCTACAATCATACTTAACCTAACATATTTCATAACATAAAATCATAAGATAACATATAAAAGCATATAACACATAAATCCTATCCTATTTTCCTTACCAAAATAACCAGGATATGAGAACTAATTTGGGACCCTGGAACACTCCTAAAAACCATTTATAATAGGGTGAGTATATTGAAGAAAAGGGATGAAAGTGATGAAGGAACTATACTATCAAAATATACTTACCAAAAACCTTGTGCTCAAGAACTTAGATTTCCTAACCAAGAATAAGAATATGGTTAGAATAGTGAGTAGAAGACTATGAGAACTTTAAAGAAAATAATACAGAAATAGACTAGAGTTTTGGGATACCTTGAGTACTTCTATGATCAATCTAAACCTTGAACCGAAATGTGAATAAACCTTACTTCCCCAAGTGTTTGATAAGCTTATAATGATCAAGCTTTTAATTCCCAACCCAAGTGTTTACACTCTCACACTAACCTAGCAACTTGCAGCCTCTGCACTTAGAGTAATAGATGAATAAATGGCTGGGTACTAGGTCCTATTTATAGAGTTTAGGAATGAAAAGATCTCATTTAACTTGAATAAAAATAATGGCTTTTTAAGTGAAAATAATTTGAATTATCGTTCAGCAGAGGCTGAATACTCGTTCAAAAAGATGTTGGACTTATCAAGAGGTTGAAGGTTTGAATGGAGAACGTTTTTGAAAAGTTTCAAAATATGCTGAGAGAGGCGATATATCGCCCCCTATAGGTGATATATCGCCTAGGCCATTATGCCCGAGGCAATCGTGCAACGTTTCGTGTTTTCCGTATCTTCGTACTGCGATATATCGCCCCCTATAGCTGCGATATATCGGCATACGCTGAATATTTAAACACGAAATTACACATTTTTAGCTTAATTTGAATTGAGTAAACAGCCTTGACTAAGCCTCAAACGTTTTCAAAGCTGCTGACTGACCTTAGGGTATTCAAATTTTAACCTTAATAAATTTAATCCTCAAAATACTTAATCATTAATAAACCTATACATAACATGTGCTATTATCTAATTAGTTCTTATCTAAACCTTATAGTATAATAAATATTATCCTCAATATCAGTCATATTAATCAAACCTTAGGTTAAAATTAATATTCCTAAACTATAGGTTAAACTTAGAAAATCTACAAGTACTACTATGAGTGTCCAAATAAATCCCGGTCTGAACCAAAAATCCACAGTCATAAAGATAATACTATTATTACTATTATTCTACTATCTAACTTAGCAAAGTAAAGTTCTTGGACTCTACAATTCTCCCCTACTAAAAAGAATTTCGTCCTCGAAATTTACTTACCAAATAACTCTAGATACTGGCCGTGCATGTCCTCCTCCAACTCCCACGTTGCCTCTCATTCAGAACTATTACTCCATTGGACTTTGACTATAGGAAAGCTCTTGGATCGTAACTGCTTCATCCCCCTATCTAGGATACTAACGGGTCGTTCCTCGTAACTTAAGTCTTTCTGGAGTGCTATCGTATCGTACTTGAGGACGTGAGATGGGTCTGACACATATTTGCGTAACATCGAGATGTGGAACACGTTGTGACTATCGGCTAGTGCAAGCGGTAGGGCTAGTCTATACTCAACTGTCCCCACTTTGTCTAATATCTCAAAAGGACCTATGAATCAGGGACTAAGCTTGCCTTTCTTCCCGAACCGCTTGACACCTTTCATAGGAGATATCTTAAGGAAGACTTGATCTCCAACTTGGAATTCCACATCGCGTCGCTTGGCATCCGCATAGCTTTTTTGACGGCTTTGAGCAGCAAGCATACGCTGTCTAATAAGCGCTACTGATTCTTGAGCTTGTCTAACATCTTCGGGACCTAGTAGCTGCCTTTCTCCTACCTCGTCCCAGTGCAACGGTGATCGGCACCTTCTTCCATATAGCAACTCATAAGGTGCCATCCCGATCGTTGACTTGTAGCTGTTGTTGTAGGAGAACTCAATTAGCGGCAAGTACTTATTCCATGATCCTCCGAAATCAAGTACACATGCACGTATCATATCCTCTAAAATCTGAATCGTACGCTCGGACTACCCGTCTATCTGAGGATGAAACGCTGTACTAAGACTTAACATAGTACCCATAGCTTGCTGTAAACTTCCCCAAAATCTTGATGTAAACACCGATCCTCTGTCTGACACTATTGTCTTGGGGATTCCATGTAATCGTACTATCTCTTGGACGTAGATGTCTGCATATTGGTCTGCCGTATATGAAGTCTTAACAGGTAGAAAATGAGCCGACTTGGTTAGACTATCTATTACTATCCAAGCGGAATCATGCTGCTTATTCGTCTTTGGCAGACCCGTCACGATGTCCATAGCTATATCGTCCCACTTCCATTCTGGTATGCTAAGCGGTTGCAATAAGCCTGCAAGCCACTGATGCTCTGCTTTCACTTGCTGGCATATAAGACACTTAGATACAAACTCTGCTATGTCCTTCTTCATTCCTGGCCACCAATATACTGCCTTAACATCATGAGTCATCTTGGTAGACCCTGGGTGAACTGAGTACGGGGTGTTGTGCGCTTCTTCCATAATCGTCTTCTTAATACTTCGATCATTTGGCACGCATACCCGATCCTTATATCTCAATAAACCTTGGATAGATATTGAGAAATTTGTAGCCTCACCTTCTCTAACTGCATCCATATATGCTGCTAGTGTGTCATCATGTCATTGACCAATCCGTATGTCCTCTAGCAGATTCGATTGGATAGACAAGTTAGCCAGCTTGCCTACAACTACTTCTATTCCGGCACTGATAAGCTCCTGCTGTAGCGGCTTTTCTATTCTGGATAAAGCTGCTAAATTCCCATAACTTTTCCTACTAAGCGCATCGGCAACTACGTTCCCCTTTCCTGGGTGGTATAGGATTTCACAGTCGTAATCTATTACAAACTCCAACCACCTGTGCTGCCTCATGTTGAGCTCCTTTTGAGTAAAGAAGTACTTTAAACTCTTGTGGTCCGTATAAATCTCGCACCGTTCTCCGTAAAGATAATGGCGCCAGATTTTTAATGCAAAGACCACCGCTGCCAACTCCATATCATGAGTTTGATAGCGCTGCTCGTACTCCTTCAATTGTCATGAGGCGTAGGCTATCACCTTGTCATTTTGCATCAGCACGCAACCCAATCCTTGCTTCGATGCATCGCAGTAGACAACGAACTTATCGCTGGGTGTCGGTACACTAAGTACTGGTGCTGAGCAAAGCTTACCCTTAAGCAATTGGAAGCTTTCTTCACACTTACCATTCCAGTTAAATCTTTGTTGTTTCCGGGTCAGGTTGGTGAGCGGAGTGGCTATCTTTGAAAAGCCCTCTAAAAACTTCCTATAATAACCTGCTAACCCTAGAAAGCTTCTTACTTCAGATGCGTTCTTTGGTCTGGGCCAATCCTTCACGGCCGCTACCTTTGATGGGTCTACTGCAACTCCATCTTTCGATATGATGTGCCCGAGGAACGCCACTTGCGAAAGCCAAAATTCGCATTTCTTGAACTTGGCGTAGAGTTGATGCTCCTTCAATCGCGTCAAAATCAACCTCAAATGTTCCTCGTGCTCTACTTCATCCTTGGAGTATACTAAGATATCGTCGTTGAACACAACGATGAATTTATCTAAGTAATCCTTGAAGACCCTATTCATTAAGTCCATAAACACGGCTGGTGCGTTAGTAAGACCAAAGGACATAACCAAGAACTCGTAATGTCCATAACGAGTCCTAAAGGCTGTCTTAGGAATATCTTCTCCCTTTACTTTGAGCTGATGATACCCGGACCGTAAATCAATATTTGAAAATACAGTCGCACCTCGGAGTTGATCAAACAAGTCGTCGATCCGAGGTAGCGGGTACTTGTTCTTAATCGTTACTTTGTTCAGCTCACGATAGTCTATGCACATCCGCATACTTCCGTCCTTCTTCTTCACGAATAGCACCGGAGCTCCCCATGGCGAATGGCTCGGCCTAATAAAACCCAAGTCTAGGAGTTCTTGTAGCTGCATCTTTAACTCCTTGAGTTTCATAGGTGCCATCCGGTATGGTGCCTTAGAGATAGGCTCGGTGCCTGGTACTAATTTTATCGTGAAGTCTATTTCCCGAGTTGGCGGCAATCCTGCCATGTCATCGGGAAATACCTCTGGAAATTCTTGTATAACACGGACATCTCCAACATTAAGTGGTGTCGCCCTTTCCACATTTGTGATACCAACTGTAATGACCCAACTACTCTAGACTTTTGGACCATTAACGAAAACTGTACATAAACACTAATTCTTAATAACACCTACAAGTGATAAGATCTTAACTTTATTAAAACTTGAAAAAAAACAAAGGTCAAACTTACATAAAATTTAAGTTAGGGTATGGGATCCCATTATTTTAAAACTAAAACACGACATAATGATAATTAAAAAGAGATTACATAATAAAATGCGGAAAAATACATATAAAAACCATAAGAAAAAAAAAACTACATCCTCGAATCGAAACTCTCGACTCTTTGAATCCATTCCGCCTCAATACACATTCCCCAAACTGCCAAGAACCTTACCTGCCACTAAAACTATTTTCGTGCACATATAAACAAAAAGGAGTGAGCCTAATGTCCAGCAAGGAAAATCTAACATATAGCCATATACATAAAAATCCATAATGCAACATAAAAACATACCATAACACTTATGTCACATACATACTATAATGGCCATTATTACATGGGGTCCCATAAACTAAGCAAGTCATATGCCAATTAGATTAGTGGGGTCTTGCTAGCTAAGCAAGTCATATGCCCATAATTTATTTGGGGCTTGTTAGTTGTATAGGTCATATGCCCAAGTCTACAATCATACTTAACCTAACATATTTCATAACATAAAATCATAAGATAACATATAAAAGCATATACCACATAAATCCTATCCTATTTTCCTTACCAAAATAACCGGGATATGAGAACTGATTTGGGACCCTGGAACACTCCTAAAAACCATTTATAATAGGGTGAGTATATTGAAGAAAAGGGATGAAAGTGATGAAGGAACTATACTATCAAAATATACTTACCAAAAACCTTGTGCTCAAGAACTTAGATTTCCTAACCAAGAATAAGAATAAGGTTAGAATAGTGAGTAGAAGACTATGAGAACTTTAAAGAAAAAAATACAGAAATGGACTAGAGTTTTGGGATACCTTGAGTACTTCTATGATCAATCTAAACCTTGAACCGAAATGTGAATAAACCTTACTTCCCCAAGTGTTTGATAAGCTTATAATGATCAAGCTTATAATTCCCAACCCAAGTATTTACACTCTCACACTCACCTAGCAACTTGCAGCCTCTAAACTTAGAGTAATAGATGAATAAATGGCTGGGTACTAGGTCCTATTTATAGAGTTTAGGAATGAAAAGATCTCATTTAACTTGAATAAAAATAATGGCTTTTTAAGTGAAAATAATTTGAATTATCGTTCAATAGAGGCTGAAGACTCGTTCAAAAAGATGTTGGACTTATCAAGAGGTTGAAGGTTTGAATGGAGAAAGATTTTGAAAACTTTCAAAATATGCTGAGAGAGGTGATATATTGCCCCCTATAGGTGATATATCACCTGGGCCATTATGCCCGAGGCAATCGTGCAACGTTTCGTGTTTTCCGTATCTTCGTACTGCGATATATCGCCCCTATAGCTGCGATATATCGGCATACGCTGAATATTTAAACACAAAATTACACATTTTTAGCTTAATTTGAATTGAGTAAACAGCCTTGACTAAGCCTCAAATGTTTTCAAAGCTGCTGACTCACCTTAGGGTATTCAAATTTTAACCTTAATAAATTTAATCCTCAAAATACTTAATCATTAATAAACCTGTACGTAACATGTGCTATTATCTAATTAGTTCTTATCTAAACCTTATATTATAATAAATATTATCCTCAATATCAGTCATATTAATCAATCCTTAGGTTAAAATTAATATTCCTAAACTATAGGTTAAACTTAGTGTTATACCCGAAAATTGGAGAATGCATCCTAGGAGGCTAAGGAGAATGCATTCTAGGAGAGCTAAGGGGAGTGGTCCTAGGAGACCCCAAGGAGGATGTGGTCCTAGGAGACCCCAAGAGAGTGATCCTAGGAGAGCCCAAGGATGAGGTCGAGGAGAACTCAAGAAAGTGGTCTTAGGAGACCCCAAGGAGAAAGTGGTCCTCGGAGACCCCAAGGAGGATGTTGTCCTTGGAGACCCCAAAGGTGTGTTTGAGGTAAGCCTCCCAAGGTTTCCTAAGTGTTGGCTCGAACGTGTCCAAGGTAGGTAGCTAAGGAGGAGGAGTCCCATGCAAGTCAAGAGTGGAGACTTAGATTTTGACAAGGAGAGCCTACTCAATGTCTGATCGGACATGCTTGGGAAATGCTAAAGGAGAATGCCTTGAACTTGTCCAAGGTAAGATGTCAAGGAGGATGCCTTGGACCACCTTGGTCCAAGGAGAAGGCAAGAGGAGGATGCCTCGGACCACCTTGGTCCTAGGAGAAGGCCACAAGGTCCGATCGGACCTTGATTGGAGGAGGTAAGCTCGGATTCACCCGAGGTGAGGTGCCAAGGAGGTTGCCTCGGACCACCTTGGTCCGAGGAGAAACCAAGGAGATTGGTTCAAGGAGGAACATGGCATGCTAGAGGAGAGTGCCATGTTAGAGGAGAGAAGTGCATGTCCTACCACCATGCACGTTCAACCCACAAAAACATGTCTTACCACCATGCACGTCCGACCAACGCTTGCATGAGTGGTCAGTAGGAGGTGGATCAACTAGCTAGAGAAGACTAAGTCAAGATTCCCAGAGACAGCTTCAACAACATACGCGGGAATCTCTCATTCTTCCCACAAATGGGGGGTTTGTTACATTTCGAATTTTGAATATTTCTTTGTAATATAAATATAAGATGAATAATAAAATATCTCGGTTCTAAGGGATATCAGTTGTATGATCCTAAGCCTATAAATAGAGGGCTGATGGGATGAGAGGGGGGCTTCCTTCTGCTTCTTCTTTCTAGAGAGAGAAAATTGGGACTGTGTATTCTAGAGAGAGAAAATTGGGTCTGACTATTCTAGAGAGAGAATTCTTGTATAATTTCCATCAGTACTGAAGAAACTCAGTTGGCTCAGTCCATCTGATCTTGAGTACAGATATATAAATCACAACTCTAAGTGGATTAGGCTATTACCGACAATCGGGGCTAAACCACTATAAAAATCTCTTGTGTTCTTTAGTTTCTTTAATATACCGTCTGTGTCACTTTTACATTCTCTTGAAGGTTTGTCATATTTGATGTTCTCACGTCGTTGGCTAAAAACGCAGTCAACACTTAGAAAATCTACAAGTACTACTATGAGTGTCCAAATAAATCCCAGTCTGAACCAAAAATCCACAGTCACAAAGATAATACTATTATTACTATTATACTACTATCTAACTTAGCTAAGTAAATTTCTTGGACTCTACATCCTCTTGAGAACCAGGGGGACTTCTTCTTCCTCCTGAGTGTTGTAGATGTCGAAGACGCTGGCAGAGGCCATTTCTGCAAAAGAAGTAAACATGCAAACACTGAGCCAAGAATGGATGACAAATTATGTTGCATTAAAAAAGAAATAAAGAAAAATTGTAAAGTCCAATACCGGAGCTATTAATACTGGTCACTATACTATTGACTCTACTAGTCATACACTCACTCTCTTGCATGAAAAAGTCTGGCCATAGGTTTGGAGTATATGTAAAATTGCCGTCCCCGTCAAATAAGTGACAGGGAATTGGTAAGCTATCTAGGAATAAAATAACAGTACCATTTTCGTAAGAGGACTCATCTAAGTATATGACGGGCTCGGTCGCCTTTTGTTTTCCCTTTCCTTTGGGGGCAGAAGACCTTTCTGCTGGGGGGTGCCAACGGGTTCCTTGATTGTAACCGCAGTTGGTCTTCGTCGAGGAGGAGATGCTGGCGGTTGCTGCTTGGGATTTTCCTCGGCAGTGGCACTTCTCGCCGCGGATTCCCTCACATCCTAATGAGGGGCCAGTAGGCCAACTAGCCTCAAGTTGGCCTCGGTGACCAGAGATTTGACGCTCTTCTCAACGTCCGTCATGCTGGCCAACATGGCACACCTCAACATCATGTCTGGTGTAGGTTCTGGTCGCAACCATGGGCCTGAAAAACACAAGAAGTTTCAGAAAAAATGCAAGGAAAAATGCTAAGTAAAAACAACAACCAGTGGAAAAAGACTTTTACCTCCTTGAGTGAAGGCTAGGTTATTCGCGACCATGTCAGGTGTGAGGAAATACTCCAGACTGTATTTCCCCACGTTTGAAATGTGGGTTGTGTCACTCTGGAAGGTTCGGCTAGTCTCCTGGTGACAAAAGTGAAAGAACCCCGTACCAGACTGTTGGGGGTTGGACTTAAGGACAAAAAGGTAATTGACCTCGTGAGGGGTAGGCTCTGGCCATTTTTTGTGATTATAAAGGATATAGAGTGCAGCAAGCATTCTATATCCATTTGGTGTGATTTGAAAGGGGGCGACTCCAAAATAGTTCGCCACTCCCTGGAAGAATGGATGAAGAGGAAGAGTAGCCCCAGCCTCTATGTGATATCTCGACCAGGCGCTAAAAACGCCTCCAGGAAAATTCGCCCACTCGTGCGCAATAGGGAGTTTGAGGATTGCCCCAGAAAGGCCGTATTTTCTGAAGTAGTTGGCTAGCATCCTAGGGGTTACATGACTAAGTGGGGCAAGATACCACTCGACGTCGGGAAGAACTGAATACCGAGGACGGACTCTAACTTGGATGTAAAGGTCTGGAGCATTATTATCCCGACCACTGGTTGAGGGAACTCCAGCCTGCAAGCCAGGGTGGGCTGGTGGATTTGAAGGGTTTTTCTTCTATTTGGCGGTAGACTTGGCACGACCCATGCCAACAGAAGTTGGTTGAGGTCTTGGAGGAGAAATTCTCGAAAAAGGAATCTCTTGGATTCACTGAGCTAGTTGCTCTTCGCCCTCGAGCACCTGTGCAAGCAATTCATCGTCTATCGGCCTTTCACCTCCCCACAAATCTAGCATTAAAATCTGCGAACAGAAAAAGGGGGAGGTGAGGAAGAAGAGCCTAAGAAGTCGGTTAGAATAACGCTGTTCGTGTACAAAAGTCTAACTTTTTCACAACAGCATTCTAACGAAAAATTGAAATTTTCATACGAACAATTTGAAAAATAGATCAAAAAGTGAAAGTAAAAAGTTTTTTCTGAAAAAAGCTTTTTCAACTTCAGTAAGGACGGGAAAAACCCAGTTTTTCAGCTAGCGTAAAATATGAATTTTTACTTCGATTTTACGTCCTAAACCTATGATCTCGACTATCAAACTGATTCATAACCCCTACAAAGTAAGTATGCTCTACCATATCTAACATCAACAGGCAAACGTCCAATTTTCCTATATTTTTACCCAGGAACACGACACTGTTTCAGAGCCTAAAAGGCTAGCATAAACAGACATGCATAGCACAATAAAGGGTGCGAAAGTTCTGAAAGTTACCTATACGAAGAATTGAGAGGTCCTGGAGAAACTTCGATTCTAGGCGTGCGAGTAGCAGATTCCTGGAACAACGAAGGATAAACTTTGGAGAAATTTTTGGGCTCTGTCTTGGGAGTTCTTCGAGTGTTCTTGACAAAGAGAAAGCTAGTAAAAGGTGAAAAAGTGATTTTGAAGGCTATATATATATTGTCTAAGATATGTTAAAAAGAGGCAATCATAAGTTCCCCTATTTCGAAGTGTGGGGAAGCGTGATAGCCGTCAAAAGTTTGCTTGGGAACCAAAAAGGCATGATTGGACGTGAGTAGGTCACTTTTTCCAAGGAGGCACCAACTACTCTGACAGATTTGGTAGGGTAATCGAAGGGTCATTTTCCTAAAGTTTATTTATTGCTGGTCGTAATAAATAAACTTGGGGGGCAAATGTTATCCAAACAGCAGATGTGGATGGCGTGGCAAATATTTTCAACACATGGCTGACACCTAGCAGAGGTTCTGTTCGACCATCGATCAGGGATGTTACCTTGACACGGCATTTGAGTTTTATTTACGAACAAACTGCTCGTATACTCCGTATATTTTTGAGTAATCTTGTAAAGTTGTAATCATATACGAAATTATTTTCCTTTATACCTGATTATCCAATTAATTAGGTAAAAATATCTTTGATTGATTCATGTAACTCACCTTGAGCCTATAAATAGAGATAAATAAATCAAGGGAGGGACTTTTTGGCTAATTTTTGTTTATGCTTCAGAAGAGAATTTTGGCTATTATCTTTCGGTTGTATTAGTCATCCCTCAAAGGCTTGTGAAACTCAAGAACCATAGTTCTTTTATCACCCCTTTGAGAATCAAGATCAATAATAACTTAAGTGGACGTAGGTCATTACCAATTCTTGGGGCCGAACCACTATAAATTGTTGTGTCATTTATCTTTCTTTCCATTAGATCTTATTCAATACTTTCCATCACATCAAGCATTTCACTCCGTGTCAGTTGACCAAAATAAGGGTCAACAGATTTTATATGTGAGTAAGGCATGTAAGTAAATATGGATATGTGTTGCTATGTATATATATATGTGTGTGTTAAATTTCATGTCTTGGTAAAAAAGATTAATATTGGAATATAGTTGTTCTTAAATCATGATGTTTTGGGTAATCAAAATGAAAATTGAATTAGACACATGCATAGGGTTTCGACTTGGGTGATGTTGTAAAGTGCCCTAATCTATTACTTTGTAAAAACATCTCTTATCTCATAAATAATTAGAAAATACCACTTAACATATGAAATTCAGTGGGGCCTTGATAAAACATGCAAGTTGGGCCCAATAGTTTAAAATAAAAATAAAGTGTTCTTATGCAACGTTTAAAGAAAATAAAATATTTAGTCCCACTGGTAATTTAAAACTAAAGTCCATAACATGATTCTTTAAAACTCGGTATGTATGCTGATTGTTTATTCATTAATAGGATTCCCCCACGCCATACACACCCAGATGTTGGAACTCCCCACTTCACAGCGCGTGCCAGAGAGAAACCCTATTTGTTACCTGAAAGGGGGAAAGTAAGGGGTGAGCTAAAAGCCTAGTAAGTAAAAACAAATACAATAATATTGAAGGAAACAGAAGAAGAACATATTCGTATCATAAAACTCATAGCATATCATGAAATAACCATATCATATTCATTTCATAATCATATCGTGTCACATTCATAATCATAATCATAACCGTAATCGTAATCGTAATCATACATCATAATCATACTCTTTCTGATCAAGGCACCACTACTGTTCATGTCACATCTTGAGGTCACCAGCAAAAGCCTAAACTGGAAAGACCTCCTCTATGAGGTAAACAAGATCTCAGGTCCTCGAATAACATCGACGCTTCCAACCTATGTGTAATGACCCGACTAACTTAAAGACCTCAGACAATTAAAACTACTAAGACTTAACTATTAATTTCGAATTCATACATAAAATAATAGATCTTTATTAGAAAATCCAAAATACGGATGCCATTCTTATTACATAAAAATCATAAAGAAAATTAAACCTTTATTTTAATCGTTCAAATAATAATTGCAGAAAATCATAAATACATAATTAAAAAGACTCGAAACATAAACATCATCCCCGATCATTCCCATCAGTCCATTCATTTAGTTCTCGTCCAATACACATGCCAAAGCAACCATGAATCTGTCCCGCCTTCCATGATCATATACCTGCACAATCTAAATATAAAGGAATGAGCCTAATGTCCTGTAAGGAAAAACTACTAAAGCATAACATCAAACACAAGATGGAAAAACATAAATCATAAAGCATAATACTACAAATTAATGGCCATTAACTCATTACCGTAGTTTTTGATAGAAACCATCTAGGTCCTCTTGCTATTATTTAGAGGTAGGTTTAAACACAACTATAGTCTACGATAATGATAAAAATCTCGGGATTTGTTTATTTGCTATCTAAGCAACCATATTTTCCAAGCGACTATAAGTATAAAAATAACATACATACATATAGCATATAAACATAATCATAACACATAAACTCTAACTTATTCTCCTTACCAAAAATCAGGGTATTGGAGACAAGTGCAGGATTTGAAACTCCTAAAACCAAACAGTAAAATCATAAGTTTCCTAAAGAAAATAAGATGAAGAGAAGATCTAAACCATCAAGATAAGAACTTACTGAAAACCTTAAGTTCCAAGAAAATCAAACACCTAACCAAAAGCCATTATAATAAGTTAGGATTCAGGAGAAAATGAAAAGAATAAGAGGAACTATAATGAACTAAACCTGAGGATAAAAGTATCTTAGATAGCATAGAACTTTGATCTACATCTCAATACCGAAATCATACTCTCGCTTGCTTCCCAAGTGTTTAGAAAAACATAGATTTGAAAGCTTTTAACCCCAAAACCCTAGTGTTTCTCTCTAGAATGAAATTAGCAGCTTGGAGGCTCTGAGAAGTGCTTGGATGACGATGGAAATGGCTGAGTGAAGAGCCCTATTTATAGAGTTCAAGGAATGAAATTAAATCCTTTTAAAATGAATAAATAATTGAATAAAAATTGAATTTTCTGATCAATAGTTGCCCAGAACTCGGTCAAAATTGTTCAAGAGCAAGTACAAGTTGTTGAGGGCTGTTTCTAGCTCGAATTCCATAGACTTTCAAGATATGCATATGGAGCCGATATATTGCCCCCTATAGGCGATATATCGCCTCCCCCATATTCTCGAGGCTACGTGGTTTCGATCGTGCGAAGTCGACGAGTTTTCCATATCAACATAGGCGATATATCGTCCCTTATAGTTGTGATATATCAGCTTACGCTAATACATTAAACACGTTTTTGCACACTTTTAGCACAATTGAAGTTTGTTTAAACAACTTTGACTAAGTAATACAATATCCTAGCAGCTGAGGGATGGTTCTAGACTTCCTAGGTTTATCCTTTATTAATTTATTCATCTAAAATCCTTAAATCCTTAATAAATATACACGTGACAAGTGTCACATTCTTAATTATTCTATCTAAACCTTTGGTTATAATAAATAATATTTCTAGGACTAGCTATATTAATCAAACCTTCTGATAAAATTAATATTTCTACACAATAGGCTAAACTTAAAAAATTTGTAACTATCTCCATGAGTTTCAAACTAAATCCTAGCTTGAACCAATAACCACGAAAATTAAAATACTACAACACAAGCTACTACTACCTAGCTTAATAAAATTCTAATACGCTACTATTCTCACCTACTTAAAAGAATTTCGTCCCCAAAATTTACTTACCAAACAATTCTAGATACCATACTCGGATGTCTTCCTCCAACTCCCACATTGCCTCCCGTTCTGTACTATTACTCCATAAGACCTGAGACTATCGGAATACTCTTAGACCATAATTTATTCACCCCCTTCTCTAGGATGTTAACCGGTTGTTCCTCATAACTCAGGTCTTTCTAAAGTGCTAACGTATTGTACTTCAGAACGTGTGATGGGTCTGACACATATCTACGCAACATTGAGATGTGAAACACATTGTGGCTATCTGCTGGAGCTGGCAGTAGGGCTAATCTATAAGCTACTGGTCCTCCCTTTTCCAATATCTCAAAAGGACTTATAAACTGGGGACTAAGTTTGCCTATCTTCCTAAACCGCTTCACTCCTTTCGTAGGCGGTATTCTTAAGAAGACTTGATCTCCGACTTTGAATTCCACATCTCATCACTTGGCATCCGCATAACTCTTTAGTCGACTCTGAGCGACGAGCATACGCTCTTTAATCAGTTCCACTGCATCTTGAGCCTCTCTAACAGCCTTGTGTCCAAGACATTTCATTCCATAAAGTAGCTCATAGGGTGCCATACCGATAGTTTCCTGGTAGCTATTGTTGTAGGAGAACTATATAAATGGCACATACTGACTCCACGATCCTCTGAAGTCTAGTACAAAAACGTGCAACATATCTTCTAAAATCGGTATGGTACGCTTGAACTGTCTATCGGTTTGAGGATGAAATGTTGTATTGAGAATTAGCTTGGTACCCATGGCTTGCTGCAAGCTTCCCCAAAATCTCTATGAAAACACCGATCCTCTATCAGATACTATGGTCTTAGGGATTCCATGCAGTCGTACAATTTCACGAACATAAATGTATGCATACTGCTTTGCAATGTACGTAGTCTTGACAGGTAGGAAGTGAGCTGACGTTGTGAGTCTTTCCACCACAACCCAAGCTGAATCATGTTGCTTACTTATTTTTGGTAATGCTGTCACGAAGTCTGTGGCTATGTCTTCCCATGTCCATTCTGAAATACTAAGCAGTTGCAATAAGTCTGGGGGTGGCTGATGTTTCGCCTTTACTTGCTGCCATATTAGGTATTTGGACACATACTTTACTACGTCTTCTTCATTCCCGGCCACCAATATAGTGCCTTAAGGTCGTGAGTCATCTTGGTCGATCTCGGGTGAATAGAGTATGGGGTAGTGTGTGCCTCTTCTAAAATATTCATCTTAATTCCATGGTCATTATACATGCATACCCGACCCTTATATCTTAAGAACCCCTGTCCTGATATAGAGAAATCTATAGTCTTGCCTTCTTTGACTGTAGCCATATACGAAAATAACGTGTCATCATACCCTTGCTCAATCCTTATATTATCTAGTAAAATTGACTGGATAGACAAGTTAGCTAGTTGACCCATGACCATTTCTATCCTAGCATTAATCAGCTCTTGCTGTACCGAATTTTCAATTCAAGATAATGCTGCCAGATTTTCAAAACTCTTTCGACTTATTGCATCTGCAACTACATTTGCCTTTCTTGGGTGGTATAGGAGTTCACAGTCATAGTCCTTTACTAGTTCCAACCACTTTCACTGCCACATATTGAGTTCCTTCTGCATGAAGAAATATTTTAAGCTCTTGTGGTCCGTATAAATCTCACACCATTCTCCATAAAGATAGTGGCACTAGATTTTCAGTGTGAAGACCACCGCCGCCAACTTTATATCGTGTGTTGGATAGCATTGCTCATATTACTTCACCTGCCTTGAGGCATAGGCTATCACCTTGTCATTTTGCATTAGCAAATAGCCTAAAGCTTGCTTGGACGCATCACGTATACTACAAAATTATCGTTGTGTGTCGATACGCAAAGTACTGGTGCTGAGCATAATTTATCTTTGAACAACTGGAACCTTTCTTGAAATTTATCTTTCCAGTTGAACTTTTGCTGTTTCTGGGTCAGGTTGGTAAGTGGAGTGGCTATCTTAGAAAAGCCTTCTACAAATCTCTGATAATAGCTTGCTGGCCTGAGAAAACTTCTAACCTCTGACGCATTCTTAGGTCTTGGCCAATCCATCACAGCCTCTTCCTTAGTTGGGTCTACTACGACTCCATCTTTGGATACTATGTGGCCGAGAAACGCTACTTGTGATAGCCAAAATTCGCATTTCTTGAATTTGGCGTAAAGTTGATGCTTCTTTAGTCGTGCCATGGTCAGTCTTAAATGTGCCTCGTGCTCGACTTCATCCTTGGAGTACACCAATATATCATAAATGAATACCACGATGAATATTTCCAAGTAATCCTTGAAGACGCGATTCATTAAGTCCATAAATGCTGCAGGAGCATTGGTAACACCAAAAGACATAACTAGGAACTCGTAATGTCCGTATCGAGTCCTAAAAGTTGTCTTTGGTATATCTTCTTCCTTTACCTTGAGCTGGTGATAACCAGACCGTAGATCAATCTTTGAAATACAGTCGCTCCTCGGAGTTGATCAAATAAGTCATCGATCTGGGGTAGCGGGTGTTGCGATATTTTTGCTATGCAAGTGCACACAGTCGCAATTCATAATAAAATGGTAAAACCAAGTATCGTCCTCAAGGACTGATTTATCAATTACCAGTCAATTAATTTCTTGTTCTATTTGATGAATTAAATTCTTGATTTTTGTAAACACAGCAAAAGAAACGATAAAGTGCAGAAACAATAATCGAAAATTAAATGAGATAACAACTAATGGTAACACTTTTAATGTAATCACTGAAGAAACAATTAGGATATTCAATCTCATCAACTATCCTCCCTATTATTCCCTAATGCAAAGTGTGAATTCTTCTTCTTTTTACGTAATTCAATTAACAAGTTGATACAGCAGCCTATAATCATACTATGAATTATAAACTCAACCTAGGTGACAATTTCCTATATTTCTATGGTAAATTGAACCACAAAGGTAGCATTAATCTCGACAACTTAATAACAGTTACACAATAAATTCATATAATTTCGTTCTAAATTAGAATTATGTCCAATATAACCACAGCAGAATTAAATCTCACTTCTTAGATTTTGACTTAAAAACATATGTATATGACTAAAGATGGCCAATCAATAATCAATCTATAAAAACAGGTTATATGGAATTGAAGAAGATTGAAGAAGAAGAAAATTGAAATTGCATTAGTTCGTAACAGGGATTCAAGTGATTCAATTAAACATCCTAAACAGAAAATTAGTTCATAGTCATAATGATAATCACAACAAAAATTAAAGATAACATCAGGAAGAAGAAGAAAAACATGTAGAAATACTCTAAGTCTTCAGCCTTCAAAACCAGCTCTCATCCCCAATCCGTACGTCTGTCCCTCTCTTCTCTTTTTTTCCATATTAAAATCTAGGACTCAAATTTTAAAGAGGCGGGCCGCGGCTCTACATACACTATGCCGCGGCCCGTGTCCAATTTCCTAGGCAAAAGGTCCTCTTTATGCCGCGGCATTAGTCAGCCATGCCGCGGCCCGCGTCGGCGAGTTTTGGGCAAAATGCCCATCTATGCCACGGCCCTCTCTAGCCATGCCGCGGCCCGAGGATTTCCTTAAAAACATTGGTTCTGTTTCCCACCTAGCCGCGGCTCCACTTTGCTCATGCCGTGGCTCTTAAGGGATTTCTCAATTCTTTAAGTTTTCATCCCAAAAATTCACCAACACTTCCAAATTATGTTGAGAACCATTCTTTCTCGAAATATGATGAAAAACTTGGTTATTTCTTCCCTTTCTTTGACATTTTCTTCCACGAGCTCAATTCTTCCTGATATTCACAAAGATAGACAAACAAAGCATAAATCCGCACTAAATGAAAGAAAAACGAAACAAAAGACTACTAAAAACATCACCAAAACATGATAAAAACTAGACTCAACAGCGGGTACTTGTTCTAAATTTTCACCTTGTTCAGCTTGCGGTAATCGATACACATCCGCATGCTTCCATCCTTCTTCTTTACAAATAGAACCGGTGCTCCCCATGGCGAATGGCTTGGTCTGATGAAACCCAAGTCTAAGAGTTCTTGTAACTACATTTTCAACTCCTTGAGTTTGGTAGGTGCCATTCGGTATGGTTCCTTTGAGATAGGCTCAGTTCCAGGTACTAGTTCAATTGTGAAGTTAATTTCCCAAGTAGGGGGTAACCCTGGTAAGTCATCAGGAAATATCTCTGGAAATTCCTTTATAATACGAACGTCTCCAACCTTTAATGGTGTTTCCTGTGCCACGTCCGTGACACTTGCTAAGAATGCATGACATCCTTTCTCTATCATCCTCTGAGCTTTGAGACATGAGATAAGTCCATAGTCCTGAAACCTTTCCCATAAAACATAGTTTCTGACCCTCAGAAGTATCAAACATCACTTACTTCCATCTACAATCGACGTTCGCGCCATGTCTTGCTAGCCAGTCCATGCCCAGTATTACGTCAAAGTCCTTGATCTCTAGCTCTATCAGGTCTCCTTCTATCTTCGTGCCCTCGACTATGATCGGTACTCCTCGTACTATTCGTGATGATAGAACAACTTCGCTCGAAGGTAGTTTCGTAACAAACTTATTTCTAAATCTTTCACAACGTTTGTCTAATTTCTCTATCATTCCTAACGACATATAAAAGTGTGTTGCTCCTGAATCAAACAATACTGAACATATATTATTAAGGATAGGAAGCTGACCTGTGACCACTTTATTACTGGTTTCGACTTCTCCCTGGGTTAAGGAAAAGACTCTGGCTGGAACCATATTGTTGTTCTTCTTTTCTTCAGTTTTGAGCTGTGGACAATCTCTATTTTGATGACCTTCCTGGCCACAATTGTAACAACCCTTGGTGTTTGCACGACACTCCCCGGGATGTCTTTTTTGGCACTTGGAGCACTAAGGGTATTCCACATAACCTGACCTATTATTACCATTGTTAGTCTGTGCTCTTTTGTCATCGTCGACTTGCTTATTATGAGGATGCTTCCTTTTCTGTCCATTATTGTTATGCTGGTTGTTGTTGTGGTTTCGACCATTCTGAGTCTGATTCTACTGCTTGGGTTCAGACTTGCTTGCCTCCTCCTTACTAACATTTTCTTGAAGCCTTTCATCCTCTATAGCTGTTTCAAGAACATCGGCATAAGAAGTGGTTCCAGGGTTTGCAAGCTTGACTCCTAACCCAATCTTGGATTTAAGTCCTTTGGTGAACTTGGTAACCCTTAAGTAGTCTGTTGGGACTAACTCTGGTGCAAACTTTGCTGGACGATCAAATTGTCGAGCATACTCGGCTACTTTCAAATTTCCCTGCTTCAGACTGGAAAACTCCTCCACCCTCGTACCGATGACTGCCAAGTTGTAATACTTTTTGTGAAACAGTTCCACAAATCAGGCCCAAGTCATGGTGGTGATATCATGAGTCTATTGTACCAAATCCCACCAGATTCTAGCATCCTCTTTTAGTAGAGAGGAAACAAAAGATATGCGAGTCGCGCTACCAAGGTTCATGTGTTTTAGAATAGGCTCAACATTCTTGAGCCATTCTTCAACCTCAAAGGGGTCAGTTGTCCCTTCAAATTTTAGAGCGTGTTGCTTATGGAAATACTCGTAGACTTGTTCTATGTACTGAGCTGGATAAGGCGCGTAGTTTACCATTGACCATCCCCCATATGGATATCCTACATCTACCCTTGCTGAGGTGCTTGAGTCGTTGGCAGAGGTTGTGGCTGAGTCTGCGACTGAGGCAATAGCTAAGGCTGCGTCTGAGGTTGTTGTCGTTGTTGCTGTAGTAGTTCTTTTACTTGTTTCCCTAACTGGATAATCTCATCGTTGTTGTTAATCGGAGGTGGTGCATTTCTATTGGCAGCAGCAGTGGTAGCACGCTTTCCCCTTCTTCGGACTAGAGGGACTAGAGGTGGTGCATCTCATTGTCGTTCGTGTGTGCAGACCTTCAGAGTGACATCTTCAACAAAGTTCTAACAGTCAATAAAAACACGTTAGAACTTACCCTAATAGTTTCTAAGACAAAACTTAGTCTAAGCAAACATAACTCGGACCTATCAGTTATGATTTCTTATGAAAAATTATTTAAGTTGTCTTTATACATTAGGGTGTGTTTTCATACTTATACTATTAGGCCATCTTCATTATTTTCTAAGTCTGTTTCTAACCACCCAAAGTTAACCATATTGAGGGAGGGCTACCGGTACAACTAAGTATAAGAAATAATATCTCATGGCTACCGGTAAATCATCTTCATCATCCATAGTCTCCCATAATTCTTCCAATTTTGAAACTGTAGAAGGAAAATCCTTTAAAAGCCTAATTACTAGGACATATTGTTCCATGGCTTTCATCATAATTTGCCTAGCGATTTTAAGGTGAACTATCTCCTTTTCAAATATGATCAATCTTTGAGTGATTCTTTCTAGCACACATATTGTATCCCTTGGCTCTCTAACCCTTTTCAATGCCTTAATTTCTCAGATATTAAGATAGGTCAAAGCTCTATTCATTTTTGACTGAAAACATAATGACTAAAACGTTAGCTATTGAACATAAAGATAATATTCATAACGTAAAACACTTACGTTGGTGGTTAGATATGGATCTTTTGTGTGTGTATCAAGGAGAACTTCATGCATATGCACCGTGGCCATGGTACCAAATGTAATGTAAAATGCTCTAATCTAGTTTACATATTCATTGGTTTATAAGAGAAATCCACTTATTATAAAGATTTCAGCGGGGTCTTGCTAAAAACAGCAATTGGGCCAATAGTTTAAAAAGAAAATATCAATTTTCATGCAAATTTCTTAAACAACCAAAAGTTCAAGTCCCACTAATAAATTTTTTTAAAAAAAGTCTCATTAAACGTAACATTATTAAAATAAAATGGCGTTTAAAACTTATCGTTTCTCGTCCATAGGATGCCCCCATGCCATACACACCAGGACGACAGAACTCCCCACCTCACCATGCATGCATAGAGAAACCTATTTGCTACCTGGAAGGGAAAGTAAGGGGATGAGCTAAAAGCCCAGTAAGGAAGTACAAACAACAACAAGTAAGATACAACAAGTCACAAACACATTCGTCCATCTTTATACATCATAGCATCATTTTCATAATGGCGTCAATATCATAAACATAAACATAATCACGTCAACATTAACATCATTATCATAACATAAACATCATAACATCAACATAACATAGACATCATAGCATCGTCATAGCATAAACATCATAACATCATCATAAACATTTCCTTGTGAATATGGCCCGCTAACTTGTCCATGTCACCCTTTGAGGTAAACAGGATCTCTAGTCCTTGAATAACCTCGATGTGTCCGCCCTTGGAGTTACTTCTTCATATCCTTAGTAACTCGGGTTACGTGTTCATATCCTTAGCAACCCCTTTTTGATGTGTCGCGTTCATCACGTTAACATCCATTCATAACACACAACATTCATACAATCCAAACATATCATCATATTAAAGCATTCCATAATTCATAGTGCAAAGCATCATAACACTTTCTTTCAAACAATCTTACCATTCACAGCATAAATAAACATAAATTATATCTAACTTACTTACTTCAGGTCCAAGCTAAGTAAAACGACAACTTCTCAACGAGCCTATACCATAATCAAAATAACATTCTTTAGCATCACATAAACTCTATTTTGCCCACTCATATAAATCATGTGTGCGTGGGTCATGCACACATGGTGAGAGTTATTCACAACATCCAAACAAGGCATATTTACACATAATGTCATAAGAGAATAATGCACATTCTACCTATATTGCATGCATGGTCTCGCTATAAAAACTACATGGTTGCATAATAGACATATTTTTTAACATAAAAGTAAAATTGCATGCGACATGCATACGTGGGAACGTTGTGTAAAAGTGGTGTTAAAAACAATAATTCTACGCTTCTTACTTCTATCGTTATGAAAATAACAAAATTGCAACATGCTTTGAATAACATTATTTGTCTCTTTAATATTATCAAGTTGATTAATCCTCCAAAGCATTATTTTTATTTTATAAAAATAATTTAACCAACCATTTAAAAAAATATATAATTATTCCATTAATCACTTTTAATTTCTGTAAAATAACAAAGACTAGCAATTATGTAAAATACTTATAATTTAACATGTTTTACTAAAAATAACCTTATAGTTCAATTATCAAAATTTATAAATTTAATGTGAGAAAAATCTATTTTAGAGGTGGAAAAAATATATTTTTTTTACTTGTGTTATTTTTAAAGATTAAATTTAAAATAGAACATATTTATATATGAAAAATCCAATGATTATTTTTATAAAAATTTAACTAAACTTTCAGCCATAATTTAATTTACTTAAAATTCACAAGTGAACTAAATTCAACATTTTTCTTAATTAAATAAAGAAAAATCCTAACTATTTAAATGAACACTCAAGTTATATTAAAAATACCATTTTTAATATTTCCATAGTTTAGGGTATTAATTTATTTTAAGATACTCACCAAATTTTTTTAATTAAAAATACAACTTCACATTTTTTACAAAAATTCCAACAACCAATTATATCATTAAAATCACCATTTTCATTTTTAAAAGAAATCTGTTGGTAATTATTTGTGCAAAAATATCATTTTAACTGTTAATGAAAACACCATTTTATTCTCATAAATACAACATATCATTAGAGACATTTCTTATGCACGCATATCATTATTTCACCAAACTTATTCACCAATTATTCACAAAATCAGCAAGCATAAATCATCATGAAATTCATCTTTAATTGATGTTTCTCAAAACCCAATCCCTAATCTTCATGAAATCACTAATATATCAATTTATAAAAATTCATGACAATCCTTTCTTTTATTCAAATGTAGAGTCCCAGAATGTTTACTTAGTTAGCTAGTTAGTAGTAGTTGTAGTATTTTAGATTTCGTGAATTTTGGTTCAAAACGGGACTTAGTTGGAAACTCCTAGCAATAGTTATGGATTTTATAAGTTTAACCTATAGTTTAAGAATATTAATTATAACATAAGAATTGATTGATGTTGCTGGTCATGAATATGGTATTTATTATAACCTAAGGCTTAGATAGAATCAATAGGAATATGACACTTGTCATAAACATGATTATTAAGGATTAAGTATTTTAATGATAAAATAAAGAAATAGCAGCCTTAGCACCTACCAGAAACTGTTAGGGTCATATTTTGACTCAGTCAAAGTAGTTATCCAACCTTAATTATGCTAAAAAAGTGCAATTACGTGTTTAAAATATTCACATAAGCCGATATATCGTAACTTGGAGCCGATATATCGCCTGACGAAGGATACGGAAAACACATTGACAATGCACGAACGTACGAACGGAGGCTCGGGAATAGGGCAGAGCCGATATTTCGCCACATAAGGGCGATATATCGCCCTTAGTATATTTTTTTTATTTTTGTTTTAATTTTTAAAATAAGCTTTGACTCCTTAGACCTGCCCTAGATAGTTTTGACCGAGTCTTCAGCTTCTAATTGACGAATATTCAATTATTATTCATTATTTTATTCAAGCCAAAAAGAAGATATTTTATTCCTAGAACTCTATAAATAGGACCTAGTACCCAGCCTTCCACTCAC
The DNA here is from genome assembly GCF_963169125.1 of Humulus lupulus. Classification (NCBI taxonomy): domain Eukaryota; kingdom Viridiplantae; phylum Streptophyta; class Magnoliopsida; order Rosales; family Cannabaceae; genus Humulus; species Humulus lupulus. The sequence goes on along the minus strand of NC_084796.1, from coordinate 198,488,064 downwards.
TCTTCAAGCTGTGATCAGAGACTCGAAGGTGCTAGTGATTCCATAGAGTGATAAACACTTGGGTTGGGAAAAAGCTTTGCCATTCTTAAGCTTTATAAAATACTTGGGAAGTGAGGATTAGTGTATTTCGGTATTGGAGTTAGACCAATCCTTAAGGTCAACTAAGATACTCTTGTTCTTTAAGTCTAGTTCTTTAAACTACTTTAGTTTTTCTTTAGTTCCTTTTATTCAGATCCTAACTTTTGATATTGGTTTTGAGTAGGTTCTTGAAACTTAAAGATCTTCCTTGGTAAGTTTCTTTTTGCAAGTTTAGTTCTCACAATTATTCTTTACCCTTTAGAAATACTCACCATTTTTATTGTTGGTTTTAGGAGTGTTCGAAGTCCCGCATTTGTTCTAAAAAATCCCGTTTTTGGTAAGGAAAATAGGATAGATCTTGTATGTTTGTATGATATGTTATGTTATCTTATGTTGTATGTTAACATTATGCATAGTATGTTTATAGACCTTGGGCATATGACTTGTATAGCTAACAAGCCCCAATAAATTATGGGCATATGACTTGCTTAGCTTGCAAGACCCCACCAATCTGTTGGACATATGACTTGTTTAGTTTACAAGCCCCAAGTAGTATAATGGCCATTGTAGTAGTATATGACATATGTTTATAGTATATGTATTTATGATATAAATTATGTATATGTTTTATCTTGTTAGTAGATTTTCCTTGCTGGGCATTAGGCTCACTCCTTCATTTTTTTAGTTTGAAGCAGGAAAATAGATACAAGGGCGGAAGGATTCTTGGAAGTTTGGCATGTGTGTTGAGGTGAATGGAGTGGATGGGATGCGTGTCGATTCGAGGACAAAGTTATTTTCTTTAGTCTCTTTAAATTACGTTTTTATGTATTTTCAGCATTTAGCTTTGTAAACAATTTCATTTAAAGTTATGTTTTATTTTAAAACAATAAGCTCATTTACGTATTACAAATATTATTTTAAAGTTTTCAATAAAGTTATGAATTTTTCTCATGTATGTTCTCTTCAAAGTAGTAGTTATGTCTAGTAGGTTTAATGATCTAAGTCTTAGAAATAGTTGGGTCATCACAGCATTAACCTAGCATGTTCCTAACATGTATAAGTGACACAAAAAATAAAAATATCACAACATGCATCACACCCTATAGGCTAAAACCCATGCACCACCATTCCCACATGTTAGCAATTTACCCCAAACTCATAGGAATGTTTACCAACAATTTCAATAAACTCATGGGCCCAAATAAAAATACAAGATCACATAATTCCATCATGCTTTCCAAGAGTGAGATAAAATAATGATTCAACAACAACAATAATACATTTGCATGAATCCATCATCATCCTTATATTCTTATCAAAATAACCATGAAACATAACCATAAGAATTTTAGATTTCATGTATGACCAAAATCTATAATCATTCTTGCCTATACACACCACACGCCCATGCCCAAAACTTCTATGCATCAAACAAAACAACCCCTCATCCAAACATCAATAATATCAATCAACACACATAGTATCTTACCCAAAACTCAAACCCAATTTCAGCCATGATCTTTCCAAATAACAACATAAAATAACAAGAACCAAAGAATTGAAGGAGGAAAAATCCAATACCTCTCTTGATAGAAAATCAGGAGCCCAACTAGAACCACCTCCTTGCTCAAAGTCCTAGGAGTTTCGAACACCATAGAGCCAAAGAAAGAAAACACCATTATTCTAAGATCGAAGAAGAAGAATATTCTTAACCAAAGATTTAAAAAAAAGCACCATAGATGAACACATTACCTAGAGCTTTGAAACCCTTTTCCTTTCTCCTTCTTCTCCTTCTTTCTTTCCTCCTTCTCTCTAGAAAAATGGCAGCCCCTTCTCTCCCTTTCTCTCTCTAGCTCGCCACTCTCTCATTTCCCTTTCTTTTTATTTTTTTTAATTAATTCCAAATAAAGGAATCTACAAGTGTGTAGAAATTTCTACACATGTGCACCATGCTACCATGCACTAGCACACACTTAATAACTAGGGTGCATCATTACCTACCATGCACCTTATTGCATTCGACCAAAATTCAATTAATCACATTTTTAAAAATGAAAAGAAATAAATAAAACTATCAAATAAATTCACAAAATTCTACCAAACAATTCTAACAATTTAATATAAATCAAACAAATAAATTAATTAATTCACAACACTTAACAATTAAATATAATAAAACACAAAAAAAAGTAATAACTAAAAAAACATTTAGGTGCACTACATGTAATGACCCGACTAACTTAAAGACCTTGGACAATTAAAACTACTAAGACATAACTATTAATTTCGAATTCATACATAGAATAATAGATCTTTATTACAAAGTAAAAAATATGGGATCCCATTGTTATTACATAAAAATCATAAAGAAAATTAAACCTTTATTTTAATTGTTCAAATACTAAATACGAAAAATCATAAATACGTAATTAAAAAGACTTGAAACATAAATGTCATCCTAGATCATTCCCATCAGTCCATTCATTTAGTTCTCGCCCAATACACATGCCAAAGCCGCCATGAATCTATCACGCCTTCCATCCTCATATACCTGCATAATCTAAATAAATAGGAATGAGCCTAATGCCCATTTAGGAAAAACTACTAAAACATAACATCAGACATATGACGTAAAAACATAAATCATAAAGCATAAGACTACAAATTAATGGCCATTAACTCATTACCGTAGTATGTGATAAAACCCATCTAGGACCTCTTGCTACTATTTAGAGGTAGGTTTAAACAAAACTATAGTCTACGATAATGATGAAAATCTCATGATTTGCTAATTTGTTATCTAAGCAACAATATTTCCCAAGCGACTATAAGCATAAAAACAACATACATATATACATACACATAGCATATAAACATAATCATAACACATAAAATCTAACTTATTCTCCTTACAAAAAATTGGGGTATTGGAGACAAGTTCAGGGTTAGAAACTCCTAAAACCAAACATTAAAATCATAAGTTTCCTAAAGAAAAGAATATGAAGAGAAGATCTAAACCATCAAGATAAGAACATACTGAAAAACTTAAGTTTCAAGAAAATCAAACACCTAACCGAAACTGTTACGCCCTACCACCTTAGAGCCATTACTAAGTGAGTTTAAAATGTGCAATCAACTCGCTAATCGAGGTATTAAGACAAAAGTGTTGCTTAACCGTAAAGAAAGTCACATACTTTGAAAATAATTCCATTTCATTGAATACTATAAAACATTAAACATTTGGGATCCCAAAAATACTGTATAGAAATATTTACAATTCCAAAATATGATTAAGGTCAACTAAACGACAAAACTAAGTATAATACAACCATCTCCCAAAAATACCCCTGGTCATGGCAGCCAGGCCAGCCAAACATGTACGCGTCGCTTCACGCTCTCCATACTAAAGGTTGGTTGACTTTCCCTTTACCCTTACCTGCACCATAGAGCACCTATGAGCCGAGGCCCAGCAAGAAAGCCCTCACAAGCAAATAACATATGCATATTTGACATTCAACATATAATCAAGCCACCAATAGGCTAAACATATATGACCATGATGTCCCAGGTGCATTACCAGGCCCTGGGTTCATGGTCTACACCGTAAGGATATCCCAGGTATCCTATTGGATCTCGCCCTGGCAACTCGCACTTCGTGTGCTAACCGTTGCTTCCGGTCCCTTGTCGTACTCGGCCTTCGCCGTTCTCGGCCCTCGCCGTTCTCGGCCATCGTCGTTCCCAGCTCTTGCCATTCATCCACATATATGCACACATAGCATAAATAAATAAACACTTAAACATGTATAATCATAATCAATGGGGCTACGCCCTACAATACAATAATATAGGATCGGGCCCTGCAACACAAGCTATAGAGCCTCGCCCTGCTCTATGGGTACAACAATTTTCTTACCTGTGTCCCGAGCTTTCCAAGCAACGATGTCCCGAGCACAGTCCCCTAGTCCGAGCCTAGTCACAACGCACCAACAATATCCATCCATCAAGTTCTAATCCTTTAAATAACTTTGGGTCACAATTCTAGTCTCCGGGACCTTGAATACTGTCAATCCGGGTGATAAAATCCATTCCGAGCCTTAACTTTTGGATTCCCAAGCCTAAAACCTCGTTAAAGCCCAAAAATGCACTAAGCGTCATGACCCCATGAGGCCATGCCGTGGCCCGCCCCCAACCAGAACAGGGCAGGCGCGCCGCAGCCCAAGCTAGGGCATGCCGCGACCCGCCCTTCTTCTTGGGCAACAAAATGCTCAAGAGGGCGGCGACTCAGCAAGAACAATTTCACGGCCCAACCCTTCGAACCCAGAAAAATCCTCCATTTTTAACACGAAAACCAATCCAATTAACCCCAAAATCAACCCAACAACTCAAGCTAATCATCACAGAAGTTATACCATGGACTCAGTAACAAAACCTAACAAGAATTCTAACTCAAAACCTTATCATACATGCAGTATTCTAAAATTTCAATAGAAAACCAGTATAATTCACTAAGTTAAGGGCTTACCTTGAGCTGAGTTAAATCCCTGGATTAGTTCTCTAAGCTCCAAGCTTCTAGCTCCCAAAATTCCCAGCTCCAATTCCTTAGTCTTTGGTTAGTTTCCACCAAAATTCTCCAAGTTTCCAAAGGGATAAGACTCCAAGAGAGAGAGGAAGAAAGACGGTTGGTTATCTTAACTTCTAAACACTTATCCAATTTATTTTTATTTCACTTAAGTTTTTAAGGTTATCTCAAAGGCTCGGGGTACCAAAAACATCCCCGAGGGCAAAATGATAAATTTCTGCAATATTAATATATCTCCAAATATTTATTTCCATAACCCAATAACTCCATAAAATGTCTAATACCTGAAATACCCCTCGACTCACCCCTAGTTGGATTTTCGACCCCGTTGTGACTTTCTAGCTAACCGCTCCCTATGACTGTCTCAGATCGTGCAACACAGATATATCACAAGTATATCACAATTATTACAATTATCACATTTATGCCCCCAACTGGCTAAAATTACAAACATGTCCCTAATAACCAGACGGGTCCCACATGCATATTTAATTCATCTAAACATGCATCTCTAATAACATATTCTTACAAATTCACATATTATAATATTAGATCATTTATCGCCCTCCAGGCACACCAATCAAGGCCCTAAGCCTAATTAGCAAATTTGGGACGCTACAACTATCTCCTCCTTACAGAAATTCCATCCTCGAAATTACCTGAACAACTCGGGATACCGCTCCCGCATTTGTTATTCAAGTTCCCACGTCGCCTCCTCAACCTTGCTGTTCCTCCACAGCACTTTCACCAAGGCGATGGTCTTGCTTCGCAAGACTTTGTCCTTTCAGTCAAGAATCTGAACCGGATTCTCCTCATAAGACAAATCCTGGTCCAGCTCCAAATTCTCATAACTCAAAACTTGCGTCGAATCAGATACATACTTCCGGAGCATGGACACATGAAAAACATTATGAACCCCTGATAAGGCTGGAGGCATCGCCAGTCTGTTAGCTACCACTCCAACCCACTCTAGAATCTCGAAGGGGCCAACAAATCCAAGCCTCAATTTGCCCCGAACACCAAACCGCTTCACTTCCATCAAAGGTGAAACTCTAAGAAACACATGATCACCGACCTGAAACTCTATACTTCTGCGTCTCAAGTCTGAGTAACTCTTATGGAGACTCTGGGAGGCGAGCATTCGAGCTCTAATCTTGTCAATCGCCTCATTGGTCCTCTGAACCATTTCAGGACCCAAATAACTCCTCTCACCTGTCTTATCCCAATGGATAGGTGACCTACACTTCCTCCCATAAAGCATCTCATACGGGGCCATTACGATAGTTGCCTGATAACTGTTATTGTACGAGAACTCAATCAAAGGGAGATACTTGCTCCAGGATCCCACAGAATCTAGCACACAAGCTCGTAACATGTCCTCTAGTATCTGAATCATCCTCTCAGACTATCCATCTGTCTGAGGATGGTAAGTGGTACTAAACCGTAACTGCGTGCCCATAGCCTTCTGCAAACTCTCCCAAAACTTGGAGGTGAAGGTGGGGTCCCTGTCGGATACTATCGACCTCGGAGCCCCATGAAGTGGAATAATTTCCTTCACATATAACTCTACAATATAAGTTATCCTGACAGGTAAAAAGTGGGCGGACTTGGTATAACGATCCACAATCACCCACACTGAGTCATGCTGTCCCACGGTCTTCAACAAACCAACCACGAAGTCCATGGTAATATCTTCTCACTTCCACTCTGGAATCCCTAGATGCTGCAGCAATCCTACTGGCCTCTGATGTTCAGCCTTGACCTGCTGACAAGTTAAGCACTTGGCCATGTAATCCACCACATCCCTCTTCATGCCCGACCACCAATACAAAGCTCTCAGATCTTGGTACATCTTCGTCGTACCTGGATGTAAGGAATAGGGAGTGGTATGTGATTCATCTAGGATCTCCCGTCGGATATCAGAATCCATCGGAACACAGATTCGATCCTTGTACTTCAGTAACCCTATCTCCGAGATAGAGAAGTCCTTAGCCGCTCCGAATAAGACGTTCTCCCTGTGACCTCTCAACTGGGAATCCCTCCCCTAAGCCTCCTTGATCCTCTCAAGGAGCGTAGATTGAAGAGTGATGTTGGCTAACTTACCAACCAACAACTCTATAACCCGCTCTAGTCATCTCCTCCACTAGCTTATCAGATATCTGTCTCAAACTGAACAACTGTCCTGGGCCTTTTCGACTCAATGCATCAGCCACCACATTAGCCTTCCCAGGATGGTATAGGATATCACAATCATAATCCTTAACAAACTCCAGCCACCTCCTCTGGCGTATATTCAGACTCTTCTGAGTAAAGAAGTACTTCAAACTCTTATGGTCGATGTCTCCAAATCATAAGTGCGAATACCACCGCTGCCAACTCCAGATCATGCGTGGGACATCTCTGCTCATACTTCTTTAACTGTCTCGATCTGTAGGCTATCACCTTACCAACTTGCATCAGCACACATCCTAAGCCCTGTTTGGAAGCATCTTAATAAACCACAAACTCCTCATTATCTGTTGGCAAACTCAACACTGTCGCAGTGATCAGTCCCCGCTTTAACTCTTTGAAACTGTTCTCACATCTGTCTGCCCAAACTTAATTTGTCTTCTTCTTTGTGAATTCTGTCAACGGCGTAGATATCCTGGAGAATCCCTCAACAAACCGCTGATATTATCCTGCCAATCCCAGTTTACTCCTCACTTCAGGAACGTTGCTCGGTCTAGGCCAATCTCTCACTACCTTAATCTTACTTGGGTCAACCAAAATCCCCTCCTTACTGACGATATGGCCCATAAATGTAACTTGCGGTAACGAGAACTCGCACTTGCTAAACTTAGCATATAACCTATGCTTCCTCAACCGCTGCAATACCAAATGTAGATGTTGCTCATGCTCTATCTCTGACTGAGAGTACACCAGAATGTCATCGATAAACACAATCATAAACTTATCCAGATAGTCCTTGAAAACCCTATTCATCATATCCATAAAAGTTGTTGGGGCATTAGATAATCGAAAGGACATAACCAGGAGTTCGTAGTGTCCATACCTCAATTGGAAAGCGGTCTTTGGTATGTCCTCTTCTTTAATCCTTAACTGATGGTAACCTGATCGCAGATCAATCTTGAAAAACATTGTTCTTCCTTGGAAATGGTCAAATAAATCGCCGATTCTTAGTAGTGGATACTTGTCCTTAATGGTCAACTTGTTCAGCTCCCTGTAGTCAATACACATCCTAAGAGATCCATCCTCTTTCTTGACAAACAACATTGGAGCACCCCATGGCGAAAAACTAGGTCTGATGAACCCCAAATCTAGTAACTCCTTCAACTGAATCCTCAACTCCTTCAACACCGCCGGAGCCATTCTATAAGGTGCCCTAGATACTGGCTCCACCCTTGGTACCAACTCTATAACAAAATCAATCTTCCGCTGCGGCGGCAACCCTGGCAGATCTGCTGGAAATAAATTTGGAAACTCACACACCAATCTAGTTTCACCCTGTCCAACCGACACAACCCTAGAGGTATCCACAACATTTGCTAGGAATCCTGTGCAACTCTCCTGCATCAGGTCTCTAGCCTTCAGTGCTGAAATCATAGGTACTCGCGGTCCACTAGCTATCCTGACAAATACAAAGGGTACCTCCACTTCTGGTTCAAAAGTCACCATCCTGCGCTTGCAGTCAATTTTCGCCCCATACTTCGATAACCAATCCATCCCTAGGATCATATCAAATTCATCTATCTCTATCTCAATCAGATCAACAGACAACTCCCTACCATCTACCTCTACTGGCAAAGCTCTAACCCATCTCCTAGAGACTACCAGTTCCCCAGTAGGCAACAAAGTTTGAAAACCTCTAGCATACATAACACTAGGTCTACACAGCTGATCTATCATTCTAGCAGATACAAATGAATGAGTAGCTCCCGAATCAAACAATGCAGTATAAGAAAACCCAACACTAGAAATTTGACATGTCACAACCGAGGGGCTAGCCTTCGCCTCAGTCTGAGTCAAAGTAAACACTCTGGCAGGAGCGAGACTGTCGCCCTGCTTCGGCTCCTCTTTCCTGGCTTGTGGGAAATCATTCTTCAGATGATTGGCACTCCCACAAACAAAGCATGCCCTAATCATGCACTCACCTTGGTGTTGTCATCTACACCAGGGACATACTGGAAAACTCCTCCAGTTGTCACGTCCGCCCTGACGGCCACTAGAAGCACCCCGTGCCCTCCTATCTGAACTGGGAGGAACAAGGGAACTGGGGCCTTCCTCTTCTGCTCACTAGAGCCACTACCTTGACTGGATCCAATGGAAGGATGCACTATCCTCCTGGCATCGCACCTAATAACGCTCTCTCTCCAAATCTGATCCTCGACCCCCTCCGCTGCAAGGGCCTTGTCTACAACCTGAGCATAAGTAATAGTCTTTGGATCTAAAGTAATCTCCTCATCATGGGCGATCATAACATTCAACCCCCGTACAAATCTGTCTCTTCTTGCCGCATCTGTCAGCACCAAATCTAGTGTGAACTTCGCCAACCAGTCAAATTTTAAGGCGTACTCTATAACGGTCAACCAGTTCAGGGTCAGGTTGATGAACTCGTCAACCTTTGCAGCTCAGACAACTACACTATAGTATTTCTTGTTGAAGATGTTTCTGAACTCTTCCCAAGCCATAACTGCCACATTCATCCTCTGAACTACTACATCCCACCAGATGCGGGCATCCTCTCTACACATGTAGCTAGCACAAGCTACCCTCTCATTCCCCTCAACCCTTATAAAATCTAGGATAGAGGAAATCATATTCATCCACTGCTCTGCCTGCAGTGGGTCTGGTCCACCCTCAAATGTGGGAGGATGCTGCTTCCTGAATCTCTCATATAAAGGTTCCCACCTGTTCTCCACAATAGGTTGAACCAGCACTGGCGCCACAACCTGCTGAACTGGCAACCCAGTGACCTACGGAGGGGCCTGCTGCCTCAGATATCGAAGCTCTTCCTTCGTTCGCTACAATCTTGCTTCCATTTTTGCAAACATCTATTGCCAATTATGTGGGGCATGTGGAGGGTCCTGACCTTGGTTGTCACCCTCAGCCCTACTGCCGCGGAGTCTCGATGATTGTTAAGGTATCTCAACAAATATGCCTGCAATCAACGACGCCGCTCATCAGGCATGATAACAACATCCAAAACCACCTCCCAAATTGTATCAGTCAACCATAAAAAACAATCCACATAACATACAATTAGCATACAACACTCAACGAGCCATGCCCTAGCATCATGCATATGTTAACTCATTCATCATGCTCTATATGAAACAAGCAGGCAAACAGGGCATTTAAGCACATATTCATGAATATAAGTCAATCATTACCAACCAACCCTGAGTCGAGCTTGTAACTGACAACAAGCGTACATGTTCAGCCAATCTCCAAAAACCATAAACCTTGGCTCGCTCTGATACCAAGTTGTAACACCCTACTACCTTAGATTCATTACTAAGTGAGTTTAAAACGTTCAATCAACTCGCTAATCGAGTTATTAAGACAAAAGTGTAGCTAAACAGTAAACCGTAAATAAAGTCACATATTTTGAAAATAATTCCATTTCATTAAATACTATAAAACATTAAACTTTTTGGATCCCAAAAATACTGTTTAGAAATATTTACAATTCTAAAATATGATTAAGGTCGACTAAACGAAAAAACTAAGTTTAATACAACCATCTCCCAAAAATACCCATGGTCGTGGCGCCAGGCAGGCCAAACATGTACGCGTCGCTTCACGCTCTCCATACTCAAGTTTGGTCGACTTTCCCTTTACCCTTACCTGCACCATAGAGCACCCATGAGCTGAAGCCCAGTAAGAAAACCCTCACAAGCATATAACATATGCATATTTGTCATTCAACATAGAATCAAGTGGCCAATAGGCTAAACATAAACGGCTATGCTGTCCTAGGCGCTTTACCAGTCCATGGGTTCGTGGTCTACACCGTAAGGATATCCCAGGTATCCTATAGGGTCTCCCCCTGGCAACTCACACTCTGTGTGCTAACCGCTGCTCCCGACCCCTTGCCGTACTCTGCCTTGCCATTCTAGGCCTTTGCCGTTCCTAGCCCTCGACGTTCTCTGCCTTCGCTGTTCCCGGCTCTTGCCATTCATCCACATATATACACACATAGCATAAATAAATACACACTTAAACACGTATAATCATAATCAATGGGGAAACACCCTGAAATACAATCATATAGGGTCGTGCCCTGCAACAAAAACTATAGGGCCTCGCCCTGTTCTATGGGTACAACAGTTTTCTAACCTGTGTCCCGAGCTTTCCAAGCACCGATGTCCCGCGCACAGTCCCCTAGTCCGAGCCTTGCTGAAACCCTAGTCACAACGCACCAACAATATCCATTCCTCACGCTCTAACCTTTTAAATAACTTTGGGTCATAATTCTAGTCTCCGGGACCTTGAATTCTATCAATCTGGATGATAAAATCCATCCTGAGCCTTAACTTTTGGATTCCCAAGCCTAAAACCTCTTTAAAGCCCAAAAGTGCACTAAGCGTCGTGGCCCCACGAGGCCATGCTGCGGCTTACCCCCAACCAGAGGCCTCCAACCCAGAATAGAGCAGGCGCGCTACGGCCCAAGATAGGGCATGCCATGGCCCGTCCTTCTTTCTGGCTACCAAAATGCTCTAGAGGGCCACGACTCAGCAAGAACAATTCCGCGGTCTGACCCTTCCAACCTAGAAAAATCCTCCATTTTTACCACGAAAACTAATCCAATTAAACCCAAAATCAACCCAACAACTCAAGCTAATCATCACAGAAGTTATACCATGGACTCACTAACAAAACCTAACAAGAATTCTAGCTCAAAACCTCATCAAACTCAAAGATGATTCTTCACCCAACACACATGCAATACTCTAAAATTTCAGCAGAAAACCAGTATAATTCACTAAGTTAAGGGCTTACCTTGAGCTGAGTTAAATCCCTGGATTAGTTCTCTAAGCTCCAAGCTTCTAGCTCCCAAAATTCCCAGCTCCAATTCCTTAGTCTTTGGTTAGTTTCCACCAAAATGCTCCAAGTTTCCAAAGGGAGAAGACTCCAAGAGAGAGAGGAAGAAAGAGGGTCAGTTTCCTTTGCTTCTAAACACTTCTCCAATTTTGTTTTTATTTAACTTAAGTTTCTAAGGTTATCTCAATGGCTCGGGGTACCAAAAACGTCCCTGAGGGAAAAATTGTAAATTTCTCCAATATTCCCTCCTAAACATTCTATCTTCAAATATATCTCCAAATATTTATTTCCATAACCCGATAACTCCATAAAACGTCTAATACCCGAAATACCCCTCGACTCGCCCCTAGTCGTATTTTCGACCCCGTTGTGACTTTCTAGCTAACCACTCCCTAGTACTGTCTCGGATCGTGCAACCCAGATATATCACAAGTATATCACAATTATTACAATTATCACATTTATGCCCTCAACGGGCTAAAATTACAAACATGCCCCTAATAACTAGACGGGGCCCACATGCATATTTAATTCACCTAAACATGCATCTCTAATCACATAGTCATACAAATTCACATATTATAATATTAAATCACTTATCGCCCTCCAGGCACACTAATCAAGGCCCTAAGCCTAATTAGCAAATTTGGGACGCTACAGAAAGCCATTATAACATGTTAGGATTCAGAAGAAAATGAAAAGAATAAGAGGTTCTATAATGAACTAAAAGTACCTTAGATAGCGTAGATCTTCGATCTACACCTCAATACTGAAATAACACTCTAGTTTACTTCCCAAATGTTTAGAAAAACTTAGACTTGAAATCTTTTAACCCTAAAACCCTAGTGTTTCTCTCTAGAAGTTCTTGAATGACGATGCAAATGGCTGAGTGAAGAGTCCCATTTATAGAGTTCAAGTAGTGAAACTATAACCTTTTAAAATGAATAAAAATTGAATTTTCTCCTCAACAGATGCCCAGAACTCAGTCAAAATTATTCAAGAGCAAGTCCAAGTTGTTGATGGCTGTTTCTAGCTCAGATTCCATGGACATTCAAGATATGGATGTGGAGCCGATATATCGCCCCCTATAGGCGATATATCGCCTCCGCCATATTCTTGAGGCTTCATGGTTTTGATCGTGGGAAGTCGATGTGTTTTCCATATCAACATAGGCGATATATCAACTCCTATAGCTGAGATATATCGGCTTACGCTGATATATTAAACATGTTTTTGCACACTTTAAACATACTTGAAGTTTGTTTAAACAACTTTGACTGAGTGATACAAGATTCTAATAGCTGAGGGAAGGTTCTAGACTTCCTTGGTTTATCCTTTATTAATTTATTCATCTAAAATCCTTAATAAACATACATGCGACAAGTGTCACATTGTTAATTATTCTATCTAAGCCTTAGGTTAAAATAAATAATAACTTATGATAAAATTAATATTTCTAAACTATAGGCTAAACTTATAAAATCCATAACTATCTCTACGAGTTTCCAACTAAATCTTGGCTTGAACCAATTACCACGAAAACTAAAATACTACAGCACAAGCTACCACTATCTAGCTAAGTAAAATTCCAAGACACTACACTATGAGTTACGTCATATCCTTAGTAACTCCTTTGTTGTGTCACGTTCAGCATGCTAGCAACCTTTTTCTTTTCATACATCATACAAACACATGTAATCCATTTCACATTATCATACTCATCATAACATTTCAAGATAGAACTCCTTTTTTCATATTACATGGTCTATCATCAAACATATCACATAATTTTTCTCATAACATACAAATCATACAATTTCATAGCATAAAATTAGAAATTCTATCTAACTTCTTTACCATAGGTCCGAGCAAAGCAAAAATGAGAAAAACTTCACAGTGAGCCTATAATCACAATAAAACGTCGTTTCTTAGAATCCCATATAAATACTCATGCCCAACACATATACCCCACGTGTGCATGGGCCAAGCACACGTCGTACAAGTTTCCCAATAATTTCAAACATACACATTTTCACATAAAATCATAAAAGAATAAGGCTAATTCTACCTATTAACCCTTCATGGCTACAAAGTAAAAACCATATGTTTGAACAATAGGCATATATTTGAACGTAAAAATGCATTTGCATTCGACATGCATACGTAGGAGCATTCTTAAAATTTAACGTTTTAAAACGATAATTCCTACATGCTTATTTCTTTCATCTTCAAACAAAATTCAGCAATATAATTCAATTACCATTATTTGTTTCTTTAAATCCCAAGGTTTGATTAAACAATTGAATACATTATATTTACTTTATAAAATAATTCATTTAACCTTTTCTGATTTTTCATAAAATAATTATTATTTTAAATAGAATAGAAAAATGACAACATTTGTAGCCATTTAGAAATACTTAATAAATTTCTTGTGTCCTTTAGAAAATAAATTTTCTAAATCAATAAAAAAAATACTTGTTTAAATGTGAAAATTAATAATTTAGAGTGTGGGAAAAATGTATTTTCACTTATATTATTTAGGAAATAAATTATTTAGGTGTATGACTCATTAATTTTAAACAAAATAATTATTTCAGCAATTCAAAATTTCAGAAACTATTTATTTTGTTTAAAAATCATAAGTGAATTTAAACCAAAATCTTTTCTCCTTTAAATAAAAAAAAAAAACTACACCGAAATAATAGTGTTAAAAATTAATTTAATTGAAATATCACATTTATATATACATAGCTTAGGATATAATTTATTTGATGCACTAGCATTATTTATCTCATTTAAAAGACCTTTCTTATTTTTAATCCAACATTCGAGAAAATATTTATTCATTCAAAATCACAAATGTGGATTAAAATAATATTTTGCTTCATAAAATATACACAAACATCTGCATGATTTAATTTGATAAAAACACCATTTATATGTGAAATAAAAATGTCTTTTTGTTAACATAAACTCATACATCATTTTGAGGCATCACTTTAGCATATCAAACATTGTTTCACCATTACATTTACAATTATATATATAAAAAAAATAGCAAGAATAATTCACATGAAACTCACTTTTAAATAATGCTTAAACATTTTCTCAAACCAAAACCTTCATGTATCATCAAATCATCATTTATAAGAGACTTAAGACAAATTCCCAATTTAACCAAATAACCTGGAATATTTATGATGAGTATACGAGACATCAAATAAAAAAAAAGAACAAACATGCATCGATACCCTATGGACCGAAACTTTCATATCCCCAATCAACAAATTTAACACTCAACCCTAGCCTGTATCCTCCATCATCTTTACATATTTTTCAATACATCATAAAATGAATATACTATGGCAATAAGAATATAGGGTCCCCACAAGGATCATGCTTTGGTATCAAGATGAATTCAACAAATAAACTAATTATGCACACAGTTCCCATTAATCACCCTAGGTCGAAACCCCCCATGCATCAAACAAAAGCAACCCTTTAACCCACAATAAAAAATAATAATCAACAAACAAATCAAAGGAAAAAAAAACAAAATATCATTGCCAATCACCAAACCATAACCTCCACAAGAAATCAACAACAAAACATAGGTTTAGGGAGGAATCCAATATCTCTCTTGAGAGTTTTGAAGAACCCAAACTATGGCCACCACATTGCTCAAACCCTAGGGATTTTTGAACAACACAAGAACATGAGAAGAGGAAACAAGCACCAAAATTTAAGAAGAGGATCCAAACTCGGGAATCAACCAAACAAATCTCATATCAATTTACATACAGGACTAAGAACACACTTACCCTTGTAGGCCGAAGCTCTAGACCATTCCTTTCTATGCTCTTGTGAGATCAAACCTAGCATAACCACGGATTCCATCAAGCATAGATTCAAAAAGAAAAGGGAAAATAAAACATAAACCTAACTCATACCTTAGGGGATTCGAAACCCTACTTCCCTTCTCCTTCCTTCTTATTTTCTTCTCTTCTTTCTCTCTTTCACACAACCTTTCTCTCTCTCTCTCTCTCTCTAACCGTCTGTCCCAAGGAGCACAAGCTGGCTCTCTATTCCACTCTATTCCTTATAAAACCCTAGAACCTATAACAAGCAAGTGGGTAAAGAAAAGGTAAGACCTAGGATTGATTGCCTAATCTTTGCCTTAATAGAAATTGGATAGGATTGAAAACATAATTGGGAATAAATCCCTTGATTCCCTCTCACTCCTAGTCGCTCACCTCCTCTCTCTTTCCCTACACAAATGGCCAAGAGTGGCCTTTCTGCACTACCATCATCACACTCTCAAGTTACCAAGGTCTTCTTACCAAATATAGCTAAATGCAGCTAATAACCCTTAATTAATTTAATTAAAATACAAACTAGAAAAGAAAAGAAAACCATTGCTTTCCCACTATAGTCCACACGGCCATCACTTCCTTTACTCTTCTTTTATTTTCTTTTATAATTCTTTTAAGTAAATAAATAAATCAAATAAAAGAACATAATGTTTAGGAAATCTATTGCATGCTCACCATGCAACCATGCACATTCACACACCCAAGTGCTAGATGCATCACTACTTACCATGTACCTTGGTGCATTCAACCAAAACTCATTTTCTTACTAATTAAATTAATAAATAAATAAAACAACTAACAATTAATTTCAAATAATTCCTACCAAAAAATTAAAATAAATCCTAACACTTAACAACTAATAAATAAACTAAGCACAATATTACTAAAATAAAGAAAAAAATTTGGTGCTCTACCAATGTATTATTTAGAATGGTTTAATTCTATTGATTGATTTTTTTTTCATGCTAATTGTAATATTAAAATACATAAAATTGTAGAAACATGTTAGGTTAATTTGTTGAAATATTGTTAAAACGATTTTAACATTTTTAGCATTTTGTATGATTTTCTACTTGCTGAATTTTGCTATGTCCAAAATGGTGATTTGTAAATAATTTAAAAAGAGAGCAAAATGTATCTTGAATTCATATTTTAAAACTAGGATGAGAAAAAAAATTGTAATTCTTTACATGTGTCTTGGATTTCTAAATTATGGCATATGTTGAAATTCTAGTATTTAAAAGTTAATAAAATATATTTTAAAGGTGCTTAAATTTAGTTTATTAAAATGTAAATAATATTAGCCATTTTACCAAATTCAATAAGTATAAATAATGTGACCTAATAATTTTTTAAGAAAAGAGAATATATATGTCACAATTTATCAATCTAAAGAAAATATTGTTTTCTCAATCTTGTCAAATTAAAAAGGGAGATTTTATAAAGTTATTAATTATTTTTAAAAGTGGGTTTCCAAAATAAGTTATTAAATAATAAACAAGTTTTTTATTTTGTACATTTTAAACTATGAATATTATTAATAAAATAAAGTTTTGCAATAAAATTTATGTATGATATTGGTATGATTTAAAAGAATAAATGATAATAAACAAGTTGGTAATTTATTTGAAGATTTGTAATACTTGCTGAATTTTTGTGGAATTAACATGAAAATCAAAGACTTAATATTACCAACTTTAAGCGAGTTTTTAAGAAAAGTCTCACGTACTCATGTTGCATGCAAGAGTAATTTTACGCGCAATTTCATGTTATTTGATTAAATGAATGATGCTTGATTAAAAATAATTAAAGATTAATTAGCATAAACAATGTTATTATTTCATGATTTTATGTTAGAATTTAAGTATGTGTTCTCATAGAGCTATGTTGTAATGCAACTTGTGTGGGTTATGTGCCACGTGTGCATGACCCATGCACACGTGGGGTATGCTTGTATGTTATGCATAGTTTTACTTGGTATTAAGACGAGTGTTTGATTGATTATTCTAGGCTCGTTGTGAAGCTGTCTTGCCATTTTAAATATCGTGGATTTGAGGTAAGGAAGTTAGTTAGATTATCTTATTCGATTATGTTGAATGCGTGAGAAATAAATTATGAGATAAATTTTTATGTATGTATATGTTGTATGATAGTATGAAAAACAAAGTGTTCTTAGCGTGTTGAAATTTGACACAACAAAAGATTTACTAAGGTATGATGTAACTCATAGGGCAAACGCGCAAAGAGGCCCACAAAGGCAAGAGGAGGATTTAGTGGGCTATGCTTTACTGGTTACCTCGTAGAAATGTTACTTTATTTTTTATGATGAAATCCATATAAAGTGTATGTCATTATGAAATGTCTATGCTATGCCATTCTAAGTTATCTAGGTTGAGAATAACCTTGTATTGCGTTTTATTTGAATTATCGTTCTTCCTTGTACTTCCTTACTAGGCTTTAAGCTCACCCCCCTTACTTTCCCAATTTCAGGTAGACGATAGGTTTTCTGCTTGGCACACATGGTGATCTAGGGAGTTCCATAGTCAAAGTGTGTATGTCGTGAACGAAAAATGATTTAGAAATACCAATAGACATTTATATGGGTTTTATTATGTTTATTTACATTTCAGCGAGACTTTGGTATTTTCTATTTTAAATTGCATAAAAGACATTATATTTTGAATTAAACAAATGGACCCATAATGCATGTTTTAATAAGGCCCCACAGAACCATTTGAATAGTTGTGGTATATTTTTTTAAATAAGCATCAATTAGTAGTCTTTTGCAAATGAGAGTAGAATAGGGTGTTTTACACACTCGATATAGAGACCTATCAATGCAAAATTTCTAAGCTGTGCCAAAGAATACATCACTACTTACCCTACTATTGGACATATTATGTTTAGTCATGATTTCTGGACACTCTCCCAGTCGGTATACCAATTAAGGATGAATTTCTTCCTCATCTTTCTTTGTAGTTACCGCGGCTTGATTTCCTCTAACAATTGTGAGGGAAAAACAAAGAGCACATAAATAAACTAGAGGGGGCTAAACTTAGTAAGACATGTGCTCGTGGTTCGAATCTTCAAGAAACTCCAAATCCAGTCATTCAACCAGCCCCTCAGAGGGAGCGTGAACCAGAAAGTTCATTGACTATTGGTATTCATAAAGTTTCTCCAATACGAATTGATCCTCATGCAACAATTGATAAAGCCAAAAGAAAAACTCCTCAAAATTGGCATATTGTACCTACATCCGAGTAGACTCAAAGAGTGCTCGATACATACTTCGCTCGACATAGAATAAGAGGAATAGATCAAACTCTTCCTCAACCATGACAATGAGAAAATTATCCTGGAGGTGCCTATAATGCCTGCTCTGTTGGGAGAGAGTGAGATTACACCACCACAATAATAAGAATCTACACAAAATTATCCTTGACAGAGTCCAATAAAAGATAGAGATAGAGAAATGCAAATCCTAGTTATAGAACAAACTCTTGGATCCTCTTCCAAGCTTCAAACTCTTATTATAATACCACATGAAACTTCTTCGTCTTTGATGAGAATCAAAACAAGGCTTATACATGAGGAATATCATTGTCCAAATTCTCTATTTCCTAGATCTTGATGGATGTTTGAGGCTTTCTCTAGTGGGAAAGGGAATTTTTATTGAACAAGCCTTAGAATTCATGAAGACAAAGCACTATCTTGATGAATTGCTTGGAGAAAACTTATGATCTTGAGACCTAGAGAGAGAGATAGAGAGAGATTGGATAAAGTGATAAAGGCCATCAAAACTTTATGACAATCCTTTTATATTGTAGGCTCCATCATTAAGGCTAACCCATAGGATTAAAGCTTTAATCACATCATTTGGAGCTTAAAATGTGTGTCTGTATGGACACGTCAGGCAATGTGTTGCCTGTCTATAGGCGATGCATCGCCTACTATGCGACGCCTACTGGGCATTGCCAAAACCCTAGGGTTTTACGCGATGCAACACCACCTAGGCAGGTCAAAATTCTCAAATTTTTGGGCATCATTAGAGACCTCAACATATAAATTTTGACCCAAAAATATGATTTTTAAATGCCTACAACAAAAACTCAAATTTCACATCTTCTCTATATGGAACTCTTTAGTGTTTTACACTTAGCTTGTGTAAGAACACTTGGACTTTGTATTTTAACCAATCCGTACATGATTAACATACCATATCGAAGATGGAGCCACCTTGCCCCTTAATAGGTACTGTGTTGATTTGTGTAATATTTTGAGATTGCTCATTCTCAAATAAATCCAAAATTTTATCGAAAGAACTCTGGTCTATACATTTTCTATCACTTAAGAAAATGGCCATCCCTATGCCCGCTCGAAATAAACTACTTGCTCGACTTAAAGTTGAATCCTAAATAGGATGGAATATTTTTTTTAGTTTTTTTTTTCACTTTTACCACCAAGACAATAATAAATACTTGTCTAATACCACTGATGAATCAAACGTCGACCAATACCATAAGAGATATTTTATTACCATAGACATGCCTACCACATACCTCACTTTTCAACATTTCAACATGGAGGTATTCATTTCATATATATATTAATATTTGTATACTACCTTGCTTTGGATCCTTAGGATATAGATAATTTTAAAAATATTATATGTTTGATAGGCTCTTACATCCGATCAAAAAGAGATGCATATATCAGGCGTCGAGAAACCACATTAGCTAGCCTACCTAATGATGAAAATGATTGCAAAAAATTGGTCACTACTTCAAATCTTATTCAACTCTCATCATTTCATCAATGTGAAGGGGGACAATGTGGTAGAACCTGTGATGTGGAAATATCGAACCAAGATCAAGAAGATGGAGTTGATGCTCGTCATTAATATGTCGAGCCAGAACTTTATGAGCCCCAACTAGCTTCTCACCCAGCTAGAAGAAGAAATATTGGGGTCAGTATCAACGAAGAGGCTACAAGTCAAAAACAACTCATAAGCGTTCTAAAATTTCTCCAATACATTGGAAATGAAAACGGATCATGGTGGAAGATTGGGAAGCTCTTGAGCTATCTTCTTTGGAAGATGAAAATGGTAGAGTAACTCTGTCTAGAAATAGTACTACAAGTAAAAATGCTTATTATAATACCAAAAAAGTATTATAAAACAGTTATCATAATACTTTTTGAAGCATTAAGGAAGTTATCATAAATTGTGACACTTTTCCACTTATATTAAAGTATTATTGAAAACTCTATTATAAGACTTTTTTAATATTATTTTAATATTTTAATATTCTTAAATTATCATTATCCTTAATAGTTTTTATAATACTTTTTCACTCTTATATTGAGAGTATTATTGAATAATCTACAATAATACATTTTTGTGTTATTTTCTCATTTTTATAAGCATAAAATATAACTATTGTTTTGCTATTCATAATACTATTTTTCACTTATTTTACAACAATTCAGTTTTTGTGTTATCTTCTCACACTACACCAAATACCCATTTCCATAACACATGAGTATAATACTAATAAAAAAGTGTTATGCTAAAGTATAATGGGCCATTTGTGAAAAAAAGGGCAGTAATAAAAAAGGGCGCCACTTAGATTTTTTTTCATTTTTGACCTCAAAATTTTTGAGACCCGATAGAGACCCAATTCTCATACCTTTTTTCCCCTTCTCCTTCTCGTCTCTCTCTTCCCTTGGCCCTAGCCGCACTCCCGTAACCACCATCATCCTCAGCTCCGACCACCTAACCACCATCCTCACACCCGTTTTTCTCCGAGCCAAGCTCCAAATCTCAGGCACCCGTGAACCCAACCCCCGAACCAAGTGACCCCAGGTACGAGCCCACCTCTGCATGCCTTCTACCCAGTGGTCTCATCGTTCTTGGAGATCGTCGTTGGACAAACTGCCGAGACTGCCAGGCAGTTCTTGCAGGTTTCTCTATCTCTATTTCTCAATTTGTACTTGCCTCCATTGGTCTTCTGGTTTATTTAATTTTGGTTGTGTTGAAATCGAAAGATTTTGATTGAGAATTGGGCTTTTGGAGATAATTTATGGAATTTTGTTGGGAGAACAGGCCACAAGTTGGAAGCTTGAGGAGGTTATTCAGCTTGGGATTTCCACTACTCACCGCTCGACTTCTACTACTATAGGCCAGGTTTGTACCAATCTTTTCACGTCTTTATATATATATATATGTATAAAGATGAGAATTTTTGGGAGCGAATCTTTGTTAGATCTTGTGATTGGTTGGTGATGATGATTCTTAGTGTTGTTTACTGATAACCCTTTTTGTTGCAGCAATTTTCATGGCTGAGGATGTCGAGGAATTTGTTACTAGCTTATCAGAGCTTTGGTGTAGTTTACGGGGACTTGGGTACTTCACCTCTTTATGTTTACTCAATCACATTTTCTGGGAAGTTACAGAAACATATTAGCCAAGATGCAATCTTTGGTGCTTTTTCATTGATCTTTTGGACTCTTACTCTTATCCCTTTGCTTAAGTATGTCTTTGTCTTACTCAGTGCTGATGATAATGGTGAAGGTGAGTGTTTTGTTTCCTCCCTTTTCATTCAATTTTATTCAATTCAATCCAATTCAATTCAATTTCAATTTCAATTTTTGTTTCATTTTGATTCATTTCAATTCAATTCATTTTCATGTGGGACCTTTGCTCTTTACTCACTGCTTTGCTGCCATGCTAAGTTTAGTTTGCTTCCCAACCAGCAAGCAGAGCTCACTGCCTATAAATATGGTCCATCTTCTCAGCATGCTAGTTCCTCTCCCTTGAAGACATTTTTGGAGAAGCATAAAAGGTTAAGGACTGCCCTTTTAGTTGTTGTACTATTTGGAGCTTGCATGGTCATCGGTGATGGTGTCCTTACTCCTGCTATCTCAGGTCAATTTTCTAATTGCTTATTTTGCTTCATATGTAACTACTGGTACTATTATTTCCTTGTCTCTATTTAACATCTTTGTAAAAAAAAAAAAAATTGCAGTTCTATCTTCGGTTTCGGGGCTTGAAGTTACAAAAAAGAAATTAACTAGTGGTAAGTTGTCATGTTTTGCTATATATATACATATATTTTATTTTCACTTTGATTCTTTATGAGTGACTTAACAAACTATGTGCTGCTCATTGTTTTTAGGTGAACTTCTCTTGATTGCTTGTTGCATCTTGGTCGGTCTGTTTGCTCTGCAGCACTGTGGCACACATAGAGTTGCCTTTTTATTTGCACCTATCGTATTGTTCTGGTTATTTTCCATTTTTTCTATTGGTCTCTACAACACAATACATTGGAACCCAAAAGTTGTTTATGCTTTTTCACCCCATTATATTGTCAAGTTCTTTAAGGAGATTGGTAAAGATGGTTGGATTTCTCTTGGTGGGATTCTTCGTTCTATAACTGGTATGTGCTATATCCTACTTAATGGAAATAAACATCATTTTCATTGGCTTTGTTATGTTAAATTCCATTATGCCACTACTCATCTTTATAAATCTGGTCAACCATTAAGTTCTATGTAGTTTACTAAGGACAAAATGTCGTTATAATACCCTCAAAAAAAAAAATGTCGTTATAGTTCTAGAGTATATGTTTCTGTTAGTTAAATTAATGATAGGCATTTTCTAATTCCTTCCAGGAACCGAAACTATGTTTACAGACCTTGGTCATTTTACTGCTTTGTCAATAAGGGTGAGTTTTATATTATTATAATTTTTTTTGACTAAATATATTGAATTTCTTTTCTACACATAATAGGAAACATGTACATATTGGCTGGTTTGGAAAATTTTGTTTGGTGCAAGGCAAAGTAAAAGGAAAAACCACATGAATTAGAACCTGGTAGGAAAAAGCCAAGTAAAAGGAAGACCAAATGGTTATAATATTGTATACGAATTTCTATGAGACATTAGAGATCGATAGTGAAATGGGATCACAAGTTTATTAAAATTAGTATCTTTTGTAGACTTAAATCCTAATACATATGTGAAGTTTTTCATTCCCTGATTCGAAATATTTCCACTACTGTGTATTTAGCATGCATTGGTGTGCCTATAAGAGTATGTGATTTGATTATCAACAGTCGAATGACGACGTTGGGTTGCATGATGATACTCCATATTTTGTTGATTTTGGCAATTGTGTTAATGTCTTAAGTTCACCAAATTTCTGCATTTTAGGTGCTAGATACAATCTCCATTTTGGTCGTTCTTGTTTGTTTTTATATCTCGACATAACAAGATGGTAAGAGTTTTCTCTTCCCATTATTCCTTTGTTCAAAGTTGGGTTTTGAAGTTTGATTATTTATTTATTTACTACTACTATTATCATTATTATGGATTTGAGTTATAGCATCGGTAAGTAGTCCATTTCGCGTTTGGAGACATGCAATGAAAATAAGCATGCATTAATAATTTTGAGTGATTGAAATGGTTAAATGCTTGTAAATATTACCAAGTATTTTGCATTTTCAAAATTTGACATTTATAATTTTTTTTAAATTACATTTATCTTGCTGCAAATATATATATATATATATAAATATGTATTACATTTATCTGTTTTATTGCTTATCAATCATCTTCACTTTCTACGTAGGTTGTTCTTGCTGTTTCCATCATAACCAAGTCTGGGAAAGGTGTGTATTTGTTTGTATTACATTTTTTTATTTAATTTATTTATCAGTAGTATTTGAGTTTTGAGTTTGTCAGTTTCAAAATTTCATGTAATTACATAGGGCTGGACAAGAGAGAATACTTTTATTGTAATTGCAGAACTCATGTCTTGTTCAGTTGCTACTGTGTTGTCTCGTGTACAGTTCAATTGCTAAATGTCTAAACTACCCTAGGAATGTTATATTATGGGTTAAGATGATGGTAATGAAACAACCACTTCGATGTAAAACTGGATTTTATAATGAAGTTTTGTTTAGATTTTTATTATTTTTATGTTAGCTACCTAAAAGAATGCAATTGTGGAAAGAGTTTGTCGTGGATATAGGCCATATTTTATAGGCAGATCAGAAGATTGATTGACAGGAACTGGTAAAGTACATTGTTCATGGAGGTTTCTGGTAGCTCATAAGTCTTTAAACTCTGCTTTCTCACATAGTAAAGTTATTTTGTAGCAACAAGTTCATAATGGATTTTTTTGTTTTTGTTTTGGGTAAAATGGGATAGGAATGTGAATGTGAATGAAACTTTCAGAATAATGGTGCACCTCTTGGCATTGTCTAAACCTTTGTCTTTATTTATTTATTTTTTTTCTACACCTTCTCCTTTTCTTTCATATAAAATCCTTGCAGTAATTTCTTTGATTTTAAGGGCAAGCACCATTTTTACATATAATTTTTCACTGTCCTCGAGTACCTGGCATTGTTATTTATTTTCATCTGTACATGAGTAAAATGTTGTTAAGTTTCATTCTACAAGTGATTAGGAGTTCTAATTGGTGGTTTTATTTCTTGCTTTGGCAGTACTTGTTTCTAGACAATTTGTGGACATGTCTCGCATAAGAATAGAAGGTCTTCTTGCAGCTTTCCCAAAGTTGATAGGCACTGGAAAACAACATACATATTTTGAGACAGAAAATGTTCTCTATGTTTACCAGCCTACTGAAGCTTTGTACTTGCTACTTGTTACAAACAAAATATTCTGGAAGATTTGGAGACACTGCGACTGCTCTCAAAGCTTGTATCTTTTTTTTTTAAACGGTTTATGATTTTTATCACATTGTCCACACAAAATCCATTTTTTTACATGTTTCTATGTTGGGTTTATTATGAAATGTTTTAGCATGTGTATTCTTCTCTGCCCTTTTTCTCTCTCTATTAAAAAAATATTATATCACATGAATAACTTGGCAACTTTCCCCCTTTACCATAGATATTTTTTGTTCTGCCTTTTGTCAATTATTCTTAGCATGTATGTTCTAATTTCTATGAAAAGGGCATGAGAGATGTATTATTAGGCAAGAGCACAAAGACTGTTTCCACTTCTTTTTCTCTACACCACTTTTGTTAAGTGTGAACTTAAATTCATGTGCACGATTAGCTCACTTTGCAAAATAAGAAATTATTTTTCTGTATTGGCATGTTGAAGCCTTTACGAAAATGCCAACAACTTCATTTGCCTCACAAATCTCTTAGTTAGGAAAAGTATGACATTGGGGTCTTGGTGAACCTTGAAAATTTCTAGCTAAGCCTTCTGCCATGTATACCTCACTGTGGTGTTTCTTTTGGTCTTATTTATTCAATTTTTTCCCCTATTTTTTTTTCAGTCTTTTGTACAGTATATCCATTTTACAATTTGAATGGGTTTTATTTCCATCAAATTGCTATCTAAATAAGTAGGTGGAAATATCTGTATAAGTTTATTCCTTAACTAGCTTTAGGTGCCGGAGTATGCTATGTCTCTAGATGAAGAGGGTGTTTACAGGACTGCTTTTAAGCTAATTTTTGCTTTTGACGAGGTCATCCCTCTTGGACACAAGGAAAATGTAACTGTAGCTCAGGTTAAACAATACTGTGAAATGGAGAGTCACGAAGAGAAGCTGCACAAACTTGTAATGCAGAGCAAGATTAATGAGACGAAAGATGTCATGAAACATAAAGCTAGTGAGATTGACAAAAGCAAGGTACTGTACGAGGCTTTTGAAATGGCCTATTCAGTAGTTTTATTCATTGTATAATTTCCTTCATTTGTATGTTATATCAACATTGCGCATCATCATATCATTTGCAGATTGAAAAGAATAGGGGTGATAAGGGAGGGTTTATGTCAATGGGCTCAGGAAGAATAGAGAGCAGCTTTAGTGAGAGGAGCATTTCAAATACTGGAAGCGGTTTTGGGAGTGGTTCTGGTTTTGGATTGAACACTGAGATCGATCCATATTCTATCAAGTCTAAAGGTTTGTTCATGCTCTTTAATATTGAATTTGATGTGTAATGCTGGTACTTGTTTCAACTTTACTTTCAGTTCTTTCAAAATAATTCAGCAGTACTTAATTATACTCTTTGAACTGGTCAGTTCATTTAAGATTCAATTTTGAGAGCGTGCTTCATTAAGTTCTTTTTTGGTTGTCTTGTGACGAATATCAAATCTATTCCATCTCTTCCAACACCATTGGTTTAATTGTATATTCTATATTAACAAGATTCAGGTCGTCAACCTTCGGCTGCCAGTTCTTGGAGTCTTTGAAAGCAGAAGGGGAGGTTATCCTTGAAGATGTGCAGCCAAAAGCAGGCCAATCTAGATCATCTGCCCCACCTTTAACTGATCCCGTCACTTTGGCTGTTGAGGAGAAACTAAATGTAACACTGAAACGAGATGGTGGTGTCAGTAACTTTGATGTTCAGGGAACACTGTCGCTGTAGATTCTAAATGTAGAAGATGGGCAAATCCAAGTTCAGGTAATGTAGTCCAAGCTACTTTCTACTTGTAATCCTTGTGATAGTTTAATTTTAAGATGAGATATAATGTATGTGATGACATAGTAGGTAAGCTTAGACCTTGTCTTAATGTGTCATCAGGCTAGGAAACTAGTAATAATGTTTCTTCAGTGAGTCAACAGGAGGCCTCCTGTCTTTGTGTTTGATAATGGACTTCCAAGGTTGTCCTTCAACTGTTGTGCTTTAGTTTGTCTTGTTATAATTGTGCTATGATTGCCAGGATGATTTGATACGCTGAACAGACAAAGAGCATCTTAAGTAATTTAGTTGCTGCTGTTGACAATTTGTCGTATATTTAAGCACTGTTCTGTAGACTTATCTCAGTTTTTGGTTCAAAGTTTTGATTTTGAATTTTTCTTGCAAACGTTTCATCTGGGTATCAGTATAATTTCGATTTTAGTCACCATAATTGCTTAATATGGTTTTTTTTATTTCTGGGTTATTGATCTCTTATGTAATTGAAGTTAATTTTATTGCCTCTGAACTTATATTTATGTGAATTTCCATTTATTAATGCAGCATTTTGATTCATATCTTGTTAATGAATTTTCATAATTTAATCCGATAAAAATCAATTTTTTAGTTGGAGTTTATATTGCTTTTATTCATGTTATTTCTGATAGTTTTTAATAAATTCTCTTACATGGTTAAATTGTGTCTACTGACTGCATAGTCAATGCATTACTTCATAAGACCACTCAAGATAGTTTTATATGTGTCTTACATGGTTACATGGTTAAATTGTGTCTTCTGTCTATTCCACTCAAACTTATTGTTAACTGCTCAAATAAGAGGAATAGCATGAGCTTCATAAAGGACCTCTAACAGCCATATTCACATTCTACTTGTTAATTTGGATGCCATACTTGATGCCTTGTTGGTTACTTATGTTATTAATAATAAAATGACTTTTTTTTTACAATGTGCAGGTATATTGAGATGATTTCTTTGGAGCAATTTTTGACAACATTTGTAGTCGAGGCCTTTAGAATGGAAGAATGTATTTCACTAATTTTTGTATACATTTCTTGTTTTGTATTTAGTGATAAAGTAATCTGAATTGGGCATAAATTATGTTGTAATATGATTTCTTAAGCCTAGACTAGTAGACTAAATATAGTAATTACATTTGAGTAATTAATAAAAATCTATTTATGTTACCTTATTTGGCTTCAACTTTCATATTTGTTTTTCTAGTTTTGTGTAAGTAAAAAAAAATTATGTTTCTCTAAGCTAATATAACACATGTTATACTAAAGTGTAGTATAACACAAAAAAAGTGTTATACTAAAGTGTAGGATAACACAAAAAAAGTGTTATATAATCGACTATAAATAACATAATTAAACATTTATCTATATATTAAAATAACACAGAAATTGTGTTATCGTTGACAGTACAATAACACATCTGTATAACACTGATAAAGTATTATGTAAAGTACCCTAACCTACGATAACATAGTTGTTCTTAACAGATCAGAAAGTGTTATCATATATTTTGATAACACATTTTCGGTGTTATTAAAAGCATTTTCTCTTGTAGTGTCATTTTTATAAGCTTAAAATATCATTATTGTTTTAGTATTCATAATACTTTTTTATCCACTGATTTTACAATAATACATTTTTTGTGTTATTTTCTCCTTTTTATAAGCTTTTTGGTATTCATAATACTTTTTTATCCACTTATTCTACAATTATTTAGAAACACTAGTTAATTTTTATTTAATAAAACCTGTATTGTGATTCAAAACACTTGATGCAATATAGTCTCCAATAAACTCAAAACATTCACTATTAAAAAATACTACAATAAGTCTCAAACACTAACTCAATCAGCCTTAAGAATGTCAATATATCATTATAGCAAAGTATTGAAAGGCAAGCTTTATAATAGTGCAAAATGCATTAACTAAATGACATCAGAGATTCTTAATTCTTCAAAGTCTTGTGTAAACAGGTAAGCATTATGAGAATCATTAATATCTAGTAAGTCATCCAACCCTTCAAAATCTATGTCATGCCAACAATCAGGCCCAAAAATAGCTTTGCTCCATGACTTGCAAATGAGTGGCACTGAGTGAAGTTTATCTGGTAAATTTGTAAAGATTAATAGCAGTGCTTCTGGTATCAATTCAACTCAACCACTGTGAAATACTTTCATCCCTATTAACAATTAAAATATCATATAAGAATTAAGAAAACTGATCAATAAAATATGACAATGGAATTTAAATGTATAATAAAATTATGTAAAATATGTACCACGACCAAAACCAAGAAGATTATCACATATATATGTATGATCTTTCTGTTTTTGCTAATTGTAAATAATTAATGAAATTGATAATCAAAATGATACTCCTTCAACAATTCTCAACAAACTAGAGAAACAAAAATTCCTACCCTTGTTTTGGCCTTTTTAAGTTGAAAAATTATTAATTAAAAACAGGAAATAGTGCAAAAACAATTAAACTACTACAGCAAAAATTTCATATCCAGCAAAAATAGAACACCAATTATTTGTTCATTGGTCAATTTGTCAAAAAGTATACGATTTAGTAACCCTTATATTAAGAGAGTAAAAAACATAAGGACAATTCTTCTATAGGGGCTTCACTTTAAGCCCTACCGGTGGGGCTCTCAGTGTTTCTCGACCCGTGAACAGTTTTCGGCGTGATTTTTTTATGACCGTGTATATTGTAGCTATTTAGAGCATCCTGCAAATTTTCAGAAAATTCTGAATAGTTTACAGTACCGAAAACTAGGTTCAAACATGCTGTTTTCCACACGCATAAAAAAAATTAGTCACACGTGCAATAACATGTTTGAACCTAGTTTTCGGTACTGTAAACTATTCAGAATTTTCTGAAAATTTGCAGGATGCTCTAAATAGCTACAATATACACGGTCATAAAAAAAATCGCGCCGAAAACTATTCACGGGTTGTAAACACTGAGAGCCCTATCGGTAGGGCTTAAAGTGAAGCCCCTATAGGAGAATTCCCCAAAAACATAAATGGTAAAGTAGCAACTCAGTTTCAAAGTTCATGACCTCTAGCCAAGTAAAGCTGATATTAGAACGAAAATGAAACATATAATGGACATAATAGCACAAACAATAGGAGTCAATTAAGTCAGACAAATCTTAGTGTAATCACACCAGAGCCACAACAGTCAATCAAGGCTAGCTACAAGCATATATTGATTAATATGTCATGATGATCAAGGCTACCATATATTAGTGGAGCAAATTAAACCTCTCTATTTTGACTTTTTTTCGGCCTAAAAATAATTTGACCTGGGCGTGATGTTATATAATCATATATATCCAAGTATTCATTGAAGATGTAAATAGAATTCTAACCTGAGAGATAGCAAAGTGCTCCCAATCTTTGTATCAAACAACTCCAAGCCAATCAAAATCAGTACCTGATCATATTGAACACAAACGAAACAAGGCTTTAATTCAGATTTGACAATAATACCATAACAAAGCAATACAATGATATAATCAGAACATAAATATATTAAAAAAATATAACAGAATAAGTAAGAATTTAGAAAGCTAACCAGTGAGCCAGTCAACTTTTACATATGGAAATGTGATGTAATCATTTCATTGATTGTGAAAAAGTAAATAGAATACAAGGGCAAACTAAATAAAAATAGAAAACTTTGAATAGAATAAAGATATGACTTCGATCAAATGAAAGAACACCATATTAATTATGAATAACAATGGACTCTGAAAATAAATAAATAAGGACAGCAGTAGAAAAAATCATTCAGAATTCATTTTTGAATTGAGTAGGCATCAATAAGAAAAAATACTAGAGAAAATATGTTCAAAACTATACAAAACAAATTTAAGAGTCATGAGACTTATATGTCAGGACTTAATCTTCCTCTGCAAAAGAAAACAAATGAACAGCTGAGTTTTGATGCCCATTTTCATGCTGCCTACCTCAGCAGTGGCCATAGAAAGTCTGAAAACAAAAGAAAATTTATAAAGAGCATATGAATCCAAATATATATTTAACTAGTTGTAAGCAGATAAAACACATATTAATTAATATAACTAGAAGAACATATTTACCACACCTGCGGTACAAACAAATAACAAGACTTGACACACCGAACAAAACATTATACAAGAAAAATGAGAACAAACAGGTTGCAGTAAATAACTTCAGCGGGGGCCTTTATGTTACAACAGTATAAATAAGAAACCATTTTTGTGCGTGCATCCAACAATGTGAAAAACTTCATATAAAATTTTGAAAGATAAAAAGAGATCACAGCAAAGCTCACTACGGACTACCAAGTACAAGACTAAGTATATATATAATACATATGAAGATACATCAATTCCAGCTTCACATTTGAACATACAGAACTATCTCAAAGCTAATGCTAGTCCTTAAATACCAATAAGAAAATCCTAAAACACTAATTTGAAGAAATTCATAATATAAACCATAACATTAATCTAATTATACACTAAAAGACTTACATCCAAACAAAATCGAAAGTGATGGAGATAATAAGAGAGAGGTATACAGATTTAATATTCACAATATTAGAAAAAGAGGCTGTAAGAGAGCAAATGTGAAATTGATTGAGCAATTGACAGAGGAAATCTAATGGAAGAACAAAATGACCAAAGCAAGTTGATTGAGCAAGTTTCCGGAGAAAGTCCGCGGATCGAGGGAGCGAATCGCCGTAGCAAGTTCACTGATCAACAGAGCAACAGCGGATCTCCCATTGTACGATCAATCAATAATGGTAGAGACAGAGAGAATCGCTCTTGTCATAGAGAGGCTAATGACATTTTGGTTGGGCTTGGACTTATTGAGTTTTAATTTAAAGCCCATTGTACTATTACTCAAAACTCACATACAAGTATAGCTAAAAACAACGTGCTTAACGTATATGTTCTGTAATGCAATTCTAATCTATTTTATTTTATGTTTTCATTTACTTACTGTAATACTTTTTAAATACACTTATTATTATGCATTATGGAAAATATATTTTCTTGTAGTCTATAATAGACTTAATTCTCTAAATTTTTACTCCCAAAAACTTTTATTTGATCTTCCCCCTCCCCTCATCGATGTGTCTGATTGGAATGGAAAGTTTCAACCTCACGACCAACAATTTTCAAGAAGAGATTTCTTGGGCAATTGCCTTCTTATTGGATTCTGAGTGTAAAGTAGAGAGAGTAGATAACTTAGAAGCAAAATTAGAACGAGTATTTCTACTAAATAATCTTTTGCAACGCTCATTGTATAGTAGTCATATAAATTTTTAATGTTATTCTAACTTATTTCTTCTTTATTATAGATATGTCGGATGCTCTAGACCTGTAAACTTATAGAACTACTCAAATTTCGAGCAGAGGAAGGAAGTCGACTACCAAAATAAAAGGTCTTGGTTAAAGCAACCAAGAGGCCTCTAAGAAATAGGCCAGAGGAACTGATCAATCTACTCCTGGTCAATCAACCACTCATTCTGTCCCTTGACCTCTGACCACGACTCCTCACATCATTATCGATGATTCCACCACTGAAATTAAACTGCCTCATAACAACAAACAACTTAAGGGTGCGTTAAAGTTGATTAATGAGATGGTCTCAAAGGTTTCCACAATAAATGATCTGAGAGGATTTTTGATGAGTTTTCTTCATTACCATGAGACCATATCATCGACCGTTGCTACAATGAGATTATTAGTGCAAATTTATATTACTTTTTTGCTCACATTAATTCTTATCGTTTATTCCCTGATTACCATTTTCTGGCTTTAGGCTTCTCTTCAACTCAGCTTGGTATTCAACATGTCGAGGCTCTTATTTTGTAAAGCAAGACCCAGCTAGACGAATCTGAGATTAAAAACAAGAGCCTCAACTACCAATTAACCAAAGTTAAAGTTAAAGACAAAACTGATAGTGAAGAAGCGGCCAAGAAGATTAAGCAACTAGAAGAAGAGCTTGACAAGGTGAAGAAAGAAGCCAAGCAGACTAAGGAGAAGGCTTAATTAGAGAATCAGGCCACCAAGAACATGTATGCGGACAGCGTCTTAAACTATTTTACATGTTCTGGAAGAATAAATAGAATGCCCCAAAGTGGTTGTATGTATGTGTACATATAGCATATGTATTACATTGCTAATGCCATATATGCCCCAAGTGATCGAGGAACTAAAGGACGTTGGCTGCTTGTCAGTTAACTGAACCTGTTCGATCAATTATCATTACTCATTACATAAATAATAATTTAATATAGCAAGAGATAACACACACATTAAGCAATACTTGTGAGAAAAAAAACACAATAATTTTGGCAAAAAATTAACTATGTTGCGCACAGTCCCTTTTATTAACTCATAGTAAATGGACAACTGTGCCTTATCAAATAAAAAATTGTATGAGCATCTAATGTTGAAACTAGTAGTTTAACAACTTATAAGCGATTAATCGAATTCTTGACCAGCCCTTCCACTAACTTATATACAATTTTTGCTCAATATATAAGCCACCCCTCTGAAATTGATGTTTATTTATAGTATTTCTTGAGGTGTACGTCATTCAAGTAATGTAGAATCAATTTCATGTTTAGTCGAGTTAACTTGTAGGTGCTAGGTTGTAATGTGTTGTAGTATCCGATACACATATCTTGAGATTGTTTGTTTGTGATATTATATTTTGTTAATTTTCTCTTATTCATCAATTTATTTATTTAATTATTTGTTTATCCATTTATGTATCTATTTACTTATTTATTTATAAAAGTATTTATTTTCCCTATTTTATTTTATAATGTGTTCTTTCCTTTTATATGCCTGTGTGAGAGAGAGAGAGAGAGAGAGAGAGAAGATCTTGGTAAGTTGCTATATTTGGGATAATATGAGTATTGTTGACCCTCAAATTAGCCAACGACATAGAGTCAAATATACGACAGGAAATAGCATGACGCTTGAAAAGATAATCTAATGGAAAGGAAAAAACACCAAGAATTATAGTGGTTCGGCCCTAGTGATTGGTAACGACCTACGTCCACTTTGTGATATTGTTATTATAGAATCCTAAAGTTGTGATCAAAGAACTAGGGTTCTTGAGTTTCACAGAACTTAGACGTAATACAATCGGATGGTAACAATTCACCTTAGCTCCTTTTCTCTCAATCTTAATCAAAAAAAGCAAGAATGAATCCAAATGTCCCTTCCTTGAGCTATTTTATGTGTATTTATAGGCTCAAGGAGGGTTACATATGATAACGTGTCTTATCTTATCCTTAATAACCGTGTATCAAGGATAATTATGAAGAAATATTCAAATGCAGTTAATATTAGATTACAACTTAAAAAGGAAATAAATCAAGCTTCACGACTAGTCTGGTCGTGACAAACATTAACTCTGACAAGGAGGCGCACTTCTGGTCGATAGCCGAACAACACCTCTACTTTTTAATTCTGCCACGTGTCAGTCTATGTGTAAGTAATCTTTGCCACGTCATCAGTGACCTTTTTTGGGTAAACATTTGCCCCCCCAAGTTTATTTATTGCGACCAGCAATAAGTAAACTTAGGAAACTAACCTTTTGTATGCCCCACGAAATCTGTCAGAATCGCCCGTGCCTTTTTAAGAAACGTGACCAATCATGTCTAATCAAGTCCTTTCAGTTTCCCAAAAGTGTGTCTGACGGTCATTCCACCTCTCCATACTTAGAAAAAAGTAACTCATGATTGCCTCTTTTAACGTGCCTTGGTCTCCATAAATAATCCTCAAGTTACCATATTTACTTTTTACTCGCCTTTGCCTTCTTGAAGAACGCTGAAGAACTCACGCTCCAGAGCCTAGAAACTTTCAGAGATCCATACTCGGACGCCCGATAGCTCTCATCATTGGACTTCAATCTTTACCTAAGTAAGTTTTACAACTTTCTTGTCCTTTTAGTTACTATTCGAAACTGCCTTATGCGTGTTTTTGTTTCTGAAACTCTTCATGTTCTTGGATGAAAATATATGGGGATTGTTTGCATGCTGACAAATGATTAATAGGGTAGTGAAATATTGTTTCGTATGAGTTAGGAGCCAGTTTGGTAGTCAAGATTGTATATTTACTTCGATTTTTAAGCTAGGTGAAAAACTGGGTTTTTCCCACCCCTTCGGAATCGAAAAAGCTTCTTCCCAAAAAATTTTTACTTCTGCTTTTCAATCTATTTTTCAAACTGCTCGCATGGAACTTAGTGTTTCTGTTAGAATGTTGCTGGTCGTATACGCGAGCAACGTTATTCCAACTTTCAACATAATCTTTCAAGCTATGCGTCTTATTTCCTCCTTTCTCTATTCGCAGCTTTCATGCAAGATCCATGGGGAGGAGAAAGACCCATCGATGAAGACTTTTTGGCTTAGCTACTTGAGGACGAGGAGCAACCATCATCACTAATACCTGACATTCCATTTTCTCGTGCCACTTTAAACACTCCATTTGTCCTTATTCAAAATATGGCTCGAGCAAAAACTACAGCCCAGAAAAAGAAAACTCCCAATCATTCAAATCAGCCTGGTTCTCAGGCTTAAATTCCCTCGACCAGTGGTCGAGCAGAAAATACTCCTGACCCCAATATCCAAGCTCATGCTCAACCCTGAAATGCCATTCAACCAGATGTTGAATTGTATGTTGTCCCTGAAAGCCGGGTGACGACCAGGGTGATCGCCAACTACATTAGAAAATACGGACTCCCGGGGGTGACATTAGTTCGACCCAACCACGACCAATGGGCGAACTTTCCCGGAGGCACCTTCAGTGCCTGGTCGAGATACCATATTGAGGCATGGGCTACCTTGCCTCTTCATGGATTCTTCCAAGGAGTAGTCAACTACTTTGGGGTTGCCCCTTTCCAAATAACCCCCAACGGGTATAGGATGCTCGTGGCACTCTATATCCTATATAGCCACAAAATGGCATGTGCCAATGCCTCATGAGGTTAATTACTTGTTTGACCTCAAGTCTAACCCCAACTAAGAAGGTATGAGGTTTTTTCATTTCTGTCATCAGGAAACTGGGCGCACCTTCCTGACTGATACCACCCATATATCAAATGTGGGGAGGTACTACCAGGAGTACTTCCTCACAACCGACATGGTCGCGCACAATTTGGCCTTCACACAAGGAGGTAATGCCTTTGTACCACTGTTTGTCAGTTTTCCTTTAATTTTTTCTCTACATTTTTTTTAGATTTTTAGTGCCTTTCAGGCCCATGGTTGCGACCAGACCCCACTCCAGACTTGGAGTTAAGATCAGCCCTCTTGGCCAGTATGACTGACGTGGAAAAAAGCGTCAAGCATCTGGTCACAGAGGCTAACCTTAGGCTGGTCGGCCTTTCGGCCCCTCATCAGGATGTGAGGGAGTCAACAGCGGGGAGTGCTACCGGCGGAGAGGTTCCCGAGCAGCACACAACCATGGAACAACCTCTTCCGAGGAGGGCCATTGGAGTAACAATCAGGGAACCTTCCAGCACCCCGCGGGCTGCTACTCCCCCTGCCCCAAAGGGAAAAGGAAAAAAGAAGGCCACTGAACCTCCCGCTCCCATCGACGAGTCTTCCGATGAGAACGGTACTGATCTTTCGCTTTTAGATAGTTTTCCTATTCCCTATCATCTATTTGATGAGGACGGAAACTTTAAGTATACTCCAATCTTAAGTTCAGATTTCTTCCAGGCAGTAAGTAGTTCAGTAAATAATGTAGCGACCAGTAGTTGTAGCGTGGGTACTTTACTTATAATCTCTTCACTTTTATTTTTAGCCCCACACAAATACCTTTTCTAATTGCTCGTGTTGTTTCCTTTTGTGCAGATATGGACTCTGAGGACGTGTTCGAGCATTATAAGGCTGTTGCCACATCTTCTGGCAAGAAAAAGGACAGCAAGAGGGCCCGAGGTGAGTGCAGTAAAACCGCCTCAAAGAAGGCTCGAACCGATGACCCTCCAACCACCGTCCCTTGGAAGGAGAACACACCACCTCCATCACCACTCGAGTAGCCAACCTCAACCCCTCTAGTCGAACAAAGTTCCAATCCTCCAACACCCGTCAACCAGCAGCCTACTTCTCAGGCCCCTAGCAGTCAGACGCGACGTAATCAGCCTGAAGGCTCCCTGTCCAGCATCGTGGTTAGCTCAGCTAGGGAGAGGATATACAAGCTCTCCAAACATAAATGTAGTCAGGGGGCTATTAATTAAACCATATCTATGGAGCCTGATCAAATACTCAACCGCGGGCTGAACGAGATAGTTAGCGTAAGACACTCCCTGATGCTGGATAATTTATTTTTGATTCTCTGCCATCACTCTATCCTTTTTTTTTATCTGATTATAGGGACTACTGACCACGACTACTGGTTGGCGCCGTACTGGAGCGATGGTGTCCCGAGCCAGAAATTTCGACACCAAGCTCATCAAGACTAAGAAAGCACTCGAAGAGAAAAACGCTGAGTTGCTCGAGAGGAGCAACGAGCTAACTAAACAGAATGGCAAGTTGCTTGAGAAGAATACAGAGCTATCTAAGAAGAAAGAGGAACTGCTCGAGCAAAAATCCACTCTGACCGAAGAGCTGCTGGAGGTTCGGAATGGCATGAAGAAATCTAACGAAGACAAAGAAAAGTTCAGGGAAAGCGCCAAACTCAACTACGAGCAAGCCGTACAGCTCAAGCTTGATTTGATTGCGAGCAGGTAGGAGATGGAGGAGCTGGAGAAACGCGTGAATGAGCTTAAGGAAGCTGAAGCCAAGAACTTGGAGAAGTACAAGGAAGCCACTCATCTTTGCTTCTATGAGTTCTGGAAGCACAACCGGGAGGCTAACTTCAACTATCTGTCAAAACGCCTGAGGCGGACTCTAATGTCTCAGTGTGCCATTCGCCTGGAGGAAGAAGAGAGGGCTAAAGTACCTGCTTCCCCGGAGATTTCTCTGGCAATATGGATAGATGGTCCAGACAATGAAGCTGGCGCAGCTGTCGACCAGGATGTTCCTCAAGATCCTCCAGCCCCTTAAACTTTTTCCCTTTTTTCTTTTGATATTTTAATAACATGACCTACTGGTCTTTATGTAAAGACACTAATTTTTTATTGCTGCGCGGGCAACTATTTTCCTTTTAATCAGACAATTACATCCGAGCACTACTTCTTGCGGTGTAAAGTAATTCTTTTTTGTTATTATAACATCTTTTTATTTTATTATAATATATGTTCGCATGACCAAACTTAGCATAGCACTTTGGTTTGATTTAACAAAATAATTTTTTTTTGAAAAATACTCTAAGTACCCTAGCATGCTTTCACTTATTTTGCTCATGTGTTTACATACCTTTTAATGATATGCTTTGCTTACTTGTACCTTATATGCCCCCAAGTGATCGAGGAGCTTTAGGTCCTTGGTCACTTGCCTTGACCAGAACCTATTCGAACATTACTGCTCGTAGCAATATAATTAGAATTATAATACAGCAAAACAACACACGTAATGAGCAAATACTTGTAATAAATACAATAATTGGCAAGAAATTACTGGCTGCGCATAGTCCCTTATATTTCTCGTAATAAATGGACGAAACATGTCTGTACGAGTGATCAATGAGATCTTACACTTATAAGCGATCAGTCACATAAAATGACCAACCTTTTTTCAAAACTTGTAAAAAGTAAAATTAATACAAGCCAATTCTTTAAGCATAATTGTTTAATGGTAATACTTGCACAACTGTTCTCCATTCCAATAGCGAGGAACGAGATCTCCATTTAAGCGTGCAAGTTTATAGGTGTCTGGGTGAAGGACTTCGTCAATCTGGTATGGCCCTTCCCAATTATGTCTGAGAACTCCAGCAGCTTGGTTGCGGGTGTTTAGAAAAACTCTTCGGAGTACGAGATCTCCAACACTGAACTTTCTTTCTCACATTTTAGAGTTGAAATATCGGGCGACCTTATGCTGGTATGCAGCTACTCGGAGTTAGGCTTGTTCACATTTCTCATCGATTGAGTCCAGGGATTCCATCAATAGTTGGCTATTCGAATATTGATCGTACGTTATTCTGCAATGCGAAGGCAGATCTAACTCAACAGGCAACATGGCTTCATATCCATAAGCCAAAGAGAATGGAGTATGACCCGTTGTTGTTCGGTGGGAAGTTATGTACGACCAGAGTACTTCAGGAAATTGCTATGGCCACGCCCCCTTAACTTCTTCTAGCCTTTACTTCAGTGTATCCTTCAGCATTTTATTGACTGCTTCAACTTGTCCATTTGCTTGGGGATGAGCTATTGAAGAGAAGCTCTTGATAATACCATGTCGCTCGCAGAAATCCGTGAATAAATCACTGTCAAACTGGGTGCCATTATCCGAGACGATCTTCCTTGGCAATCCATAGTGACAAATGATGTTTTTGATCACAAAATCTAGCACCTTCTTGGTCGTTATGGTAGCGAGTGGTTCGGCTTCGGCCCATTTGGTGAAGTAATCGACGGCAACCACAACATATTTGACACCGCCTTTTCCCGTGGGCAAAGATCCGATAAGGTCGATACCCCAAACTACAAATGGCCATGGGCTTTGCATTTGTTTAAGCTCATTGGGGGCTGCTTGTGGGATTTTGGAAAATCTCTGGCATTTGTCACATTTTCGCACAAATTCCATCAAGTCTTCATTCATCGTTGCCCAGAAATATCCTTGCCTTAGGATCTTTTTTGACAAACTTTGCCCCCCAGCGTGGTCTCCACAAAATCCTTCATGCACCTCTTTCATCAACTCTTTGGATTTCTCCTTTGTAATACATCTGTAGAGTGGCATTGAGTATCCCCTTCGGTACATGATTCCATTGACAAGGATATACCTAGCAGCTTGCCGCTGAAGGGTCCTGGCCTTGTTTCTGTCCGTTGGTAACACGCCGTTTGATAGATACTCTACATATGGTGCCATCCATGTATCCACCATATGGATTACCAGAGTGGTCTCCTCTGCTTGGATGCTTGGTACAGATAGTCGTTCGACTAGCACTATGTTAGAGTATCAGCATCCTTCACACTTTCCAGTTTTGCCAAGGCATCCGCATTTGAATTCTGATCGCGAGGCACTTGCTGGAGACTGTACTTGTCAAACTGAGCCAACAAATCCTTTGTTTTATCCAGATAGGCAACCATCTTTAAACCTCGCGCCTGGTACTGTCACAGGACCTGATTCACCACCAGCTGAGAATCACTATAGATGTTGAGCACTTTTATATTCATGTCCTTAGCTAACCACAATCCAGTTAGTAGTGCTTCATACTTGACCTCATTGTTAGAAGCAGTGAAGTCAAATCTGATTACACAGTGAAATCGATGCCCTTCTAGCGCTATCAGTATTACTCCTACCCCAGCGTGGGACTCGTTAGAAGAACCGTTCGTAAATAATTTCCACGTGGGTGCTTGGATTTGACATTCAGGTTCACTAGGCTCTTCAGTCTGCTCGCCACTCGTAAGTTCAGTGAATTCCGCGATGAAGTCAGCCAAGGCTTGTCCTTTTATCGCTGCTCACGGTAAGTAAGATATGTCGAACTGCCCGAGTTCGACTGCCCATTTTAGCAATCTACCAGCAGCCTCTGGCTTTTGTAGGACTTGTCGAAGAGGTTGGTCGGTCAAGACCGTAATTGGATGAGCTTGGAAGTAAGGTCGCAGCTTCCTAGAGGCCAAAACAAGGCAATAGGCTAGTTTCTCGATGGGCGGGTACCGCTGTTCTGCTCCAATCAGCCTTCTGCTTACGTAGTAGACAGCCTTCTGCATGCCTCCTTCTTTGCTTACTAAAACAGCACTAGCAGCGTATTCCATGATTGCCAGATAGACGAACAAAGTTTCTTTATCGATGGCTTTGACAGGATGGGTTGTTGCGCCATATGTGTTTTTAGTGCTTGAAAGGCCTGTTCGCACTCATCTGTCCATTCAAATTTCTTATTGCCCCTTAGTAGATTGAAAAACGGAACACACTTGTTTGTCGATCTCGAAATGAATCTACTGAGAGCAGCAATCCTCCGGTTAGGCTTTGAACATCTTTAATCTTTACTGGTGATTTCACCTCGATCAGGGCTTTAATTTTCTCGAGATTGTCTTCAATTCCTCTTAAGTTAACTATAAATCCCAAGAACTTCCCGCATCCTACTCCGAAGGAGCATTTAAGGTGATTTAACTTCATCCGATATTTATTCAAGACGTTGCAGTATTCTTGCAAATCCCTTACATGCCCTTCTACTTTCTTTGACTTGACTAGCATGTCATCGACATAAACCTCCATGTTTGTGCCGATCAGCTCCTTGAACATGTGGTTGACGAGTCTCTGGTAAGTCGCACCAGCGTTTTTCAAACCGAAGGGCATCACCTTGTAACAGTAGAGCCCTGTATCAGTCTGAAAGCTAGTTTGATCCTCATCAGGGGGATGCATAATGATTTGATTATACCCGGAGTACGCATCCATGAATGAGAGGATCTCATGCCCTGTAGTGGCATCGACCAGCTGGTCGATCCTTGGGAATGGGAAACAATCTTTGGGGCAAGCTTTATTTAGGTCTATAAAATCCACGCACGTACGCCACTTGCCATTCGGCTTAGGCACTAGTACGGGATTAGAGACCCACGATGGATAAAACGCCACCCTGATGATCCCATTCTCCTTTAGCTTCTCGACTTCCTCTTTCAAGGCCTTTGATCTATCTTTGTCAAGCAGCCTTCTTTTTTGTTGCACTGGTGGAAAGCTCTTGTCGATGTTCAGAACATGGCTGATGACTGCCGGATCTATCCTGACCATGTCTTTGTGCGACCAGGCAAAGACCTCTTGGTTCCTCCTTAAAAACTCCACCAGTGCTTGTTTTGTTGATGTCTCTAAGTTTTTACCGACTTTCACAACTCTGGTAGGATTTTCCTCATCAAGTTGGACCTCTTCAAGGTCCTCGATGGGCCCCACTTCTTCTTCAAAATCCCCAAAGCGAGGATCTAAGTCCTTATCCTCACTTTTGGCAACGCCCTATTTGGTGAGATTATCACTCGAGTGGGTCTGAACATCAGTCGCCATTTGTAACTCCTTTCTAGTGGCATCTCTCGATACACCCTTCTTCGCCTTGGTGATCGAGGCATTGTAGCACTCCCTTGCTTCCCTCTGGTTTCCCAATACGCATCCTATCCCTGCGTCCGTTGGGAATTTCATAACGAGGTGCCATATGGAGGTGATGGCTCGTAGGTCGACCAAAATTGGTCTCCCTATCACAGTGTTGTACGCCGAAGGACAATCAGCTAATATAAAAGTAGTGAGTAATGTCCTATTAGCAGGTGCAGTGCCTGCTGTGACTGGGAGTTTAATCGACCCTGTTGGGGCGAGCCTTTCTCCGGAAAAAACACAAATGGTTTGGTTGCATGGCTCCAGGTCTTTCACAGACAACTTCATCCTTTCCA
This sequence comes from Humulus lupulus, assembly GCF_963169125.1. Lineage (NCBI taxonomy): Eukaryota > Viridiplantae > Streptophyta > Magnoliopsida > Rosales > Cannabaceae > Humulus > Humulus lupulus. The sequence goes on along the minus strand of NC_084796.1, from coordinate 198,445,539 downwards.
GCGAAGACTTGTGTAGGATGTTGACCGAACTTCTTGTATCGACCAACACCCTTTTCACCATCATGTTTGCAATCTGTATGTCCACGACCAGCGGATCGGAGTGTGGGAATCGCACGTGCTGGGCATCATCATCAGAGAAGGTGATCAGTTACTCCTTTGTTCAACCCTTTTTTGGTGCTCGATCCTCAACACTCATCATCTCAATGTCCTGGTCATGGCGCAGGGTTTGAGCATATCGTTCCCTCGCTTTCCCACTATCTCCTATAAGATGTGGGCCTCCGCAGATGGTGAGTAGGGAACCTGCCATAGGGGCTGGCTGTAAAGGTGGCGAGCATTGGCGTGCAGGCGCCGACTCGTTGCCACCTTGAGCCTCTCGCTGAGAACCTCCCGCGGCTCGTACAAATCTTCTTAAATGTCCCTTCCTTATCAGGAACTCAATTTCATCCTTCAGCTGGTTACATTTGTTAGTGTTGTGCCTATAATCCTTGTGAAAATGATAGAACTTTGTGGCATCTCTCTTGGAGATATATTTCCTTATAGGTGCGGGTCATTTGTAGGGCACGCTTGATCTGGTTGCCTGGTAGACCTCAGCTCTGCTTTCAACAAGGGCAGTGTAGTTGGTGAATCTTGGTTCATACCGATTACCTTTGGGGCGCTTATTCTCGAAGGTCGAGGGTTCGTTGTTTGCCCGCTTCCCACCATTTCTACCATTGCCATTCCCGTTGCCTTTTTCGTTGCCATTGGGATTTTTGTACCCATTGGTGGCTTTGGCGGGTTCTACCTTGGGCCCCTTGTCCTTCATTGGCGATTTCCCTTCGATGGCAATCGCGTCTTCGAGCTTGATGTACCGATCAGCTTGATCTAAGAACTCTTGGGTGCTCCTTACCCGATTCTTTCTGAGGCTGCTCCAGAGGGGTGAGTGGCATCTAACCACAGTAGTTAGCGCCATCATCTTACCTTCATCACCCACAGTTTTGGCTCCAGCTGCAGCTCGCATGAAGCGCTGAACATATTCTTTCAAAGGCTCTCCCTCTTTTTGGAATATCTCAACCAATTGGTTTGCCTCAGTGGGGTGCACACGACCCGCATAGAACTGTCCGTAGAACTCCTTTACGAACATTTCCCATGATACTATACTAGTAGGAGGGAACTTAAAGAACCACTCTTGGGAAGTGTCAGACAGTGTTGCTAGGAAGATGCGACAGCGGGCATCTTTTGACACCTTTTGTATATCCATTTGTATCTCAAACATATTAACGTGAGATACCGTGTCGAAATTTGGCAGTGTTGGCATCTTGAACTTACTGGGGGGTTTCAGCCACAGCAATTCTCTGTACGAAAGGGGTGCCTCTCCTCCGATCGTACTCAATGTTGGATATTTGCCCCCCGACCAGCTGCTGCCCGCCTGGTTCAAGTCATCGATTTGAGCCTGAACATCTTCTGGGATTACTGGGGCCTCTGGTGCCGGGGGAATGTACTCATCGTGCCTTTCTCGGCGGTCGTTAAGTATGTCTCTCAGATCATCCTCTCTTTGTCGCTCGCTGGCTCCTAGGCTACCCCTGGTCCGCTGGTCAGTCTTCTCTAGGTAGGGGGCTCCTGCCTCCACCCCTTTCTTCGTTCCTCCGACCAGCATTTCTTCTGCCAAAGTCAGCTTCATTGTAGTCGTGGCCATCTCTGAACCGTGGCTAACTATGGTGCGACCGGCTATTTACTTTGTTGCCTCCTTGGGCTGGAATTTCCCGAGCGTTAGGGGGAGGCCTGCGCTGGTCGATGGGTCCCCATGCATTGTTATGTTGTGGGGGGCCCCTGACCACAGAGCTTGTTGGCAGAAGGATGCTGCCCTCTGCTTGGTGAATGTGGCTCTTCATCCCCTGGGCGTCTAGGGCTGCAGGGCGATTGCCCGGCCCTATTATTCCTCGAGCACGGGGGAATTGCCTCGACCAGCCTGAGATGGAGGTTGTTGCTCAGGATCCCTAGGTGGGACATCATCCTGAGCCACATGTGACTGCTCCAGCCTTTGAGGGCATACTGGCTGGAGCCGAGGACTAGGATTGGGACCCCTTTGAGGTGGCCCATTTGGTGGCTGATCTGGCTAGGAGGCTGGCACAACCTGACTCCTAGCTAGCTGGATGGCTGTTTCAAGGGCAGCCATGGCATCCCTCTGTCGACAGTCCATCTCAGCCTGCCGCTCGCTCAGCTCCTGATGCTGGCGCTCTATTTCTCTTTGCTGCGACGCCATTATCTCGGCAGCATTCTCTTGATTAGCCCTCAGATTGGCCAACTCATCCTGCAACACCCCTAGTGTTTCCTTCAGGGTTTCAGAATCTAACTCCTCCTCATCAAACTCCAAATGCAGTTCGTCCTCAGCCACATTTGGTGGAGGGGGCTAGGATGATGCAGCGCCAGCGGCCTGTCCGGTCTTCTTGGATGTTTTTTCCATTAGATTCTTTTACAATCTCTCAATGAAAGCACCAGAATGTTGACCCTCAAATTAGCCAACGACGCGGAGTCAAATATACGACAGGAAATAGCATGATGCTTGAAAAGATAATCTAATGGAAAGGAAAAAACAACAAGAATTATAGTGGTTCAGCCCTAATGATTGGTAACGACCTACGTCCACTTTGTGATATTGTTATTATAGAATCCTAAAGTTGTGATCAAAGAACTAGGGTTCTTGAGTTTCACAGACCTTAGACGTAATACAATCGGATGGTAACAATTCATCTTAGCTCATTTTATCTCAATCTTAAGCAAAAAAGCTAGAATGAATCCAAAAGTCCCTTCCTTGAGCAATTTTATTTGTATTTATAGGGTCAAGGAGGGTTACATATGATAATGTGTCTTATCTTATCCTTAATAACCGTGTATCAAGGATAATTATGAAGAAATATTCAAATGCAATTAATATTAGATTACAACTTAAAAAGGAAATAAATCGAGCTTCACGACTAGTCTAGTCATGACAAACATTTACTCTGATAAGGAGGCATGCTTCTGGTCGATAGCCGAACAGTAGCTCTGCCTTTTAATTCTGCCATGTGCAGTCTATGTGTAAGTAATCTTTGCCACGTCATCAGTGACCTTTTTTGGGTAAACAAGTATTTAAGGTAAAATTATATGGAAATATTGCCTTTGATTCTAAAGGATTATTTGATCATTTTATATAAGGAATTTAAATCTTTTTAGTGTCATTAAAATGGTAAATATAATTACCATGATTTTCAAAGTGAATGGTAGAAATGAACCTGGTCAATAATATGTTTTTCAAACATAATTCGTGAAAATCAAACGGGATTGTTAAAGGATTTCAAAATTGATAAGATAATAGAGTTTGATGGATGAACCTAGTAGGAATTATGTCTTGATAAAAGAATTGGGAAGAGATCATAGGAAGATATGATTTGTGTTTAGATTTAATTAGGTGTGAATTACATGTGAATTGAAAGATTCGAATCAATTAGCTTCTATTATGAAATTTGAGAGAGATGTGGTTGGTGAATTTGTGAGCCTATAAATAGAGTATGAGAGGCCTAGGCAGAAAAACACATAGAGAGAAAGGGAGAGGTGAAAAATTGGAGAAACAGAAAGAAAGAAATGAGAATCAAGGTTTAGAGGTAAGTATTTTCCATTTTTTTTGTATTATCTTCATCTTTTTGGATTTGTAAGAGATATGGTATTTGGTTCTTAGGGTTTTCAAATACTTTGGAGGGGGAATCATTATGTTTTCATTCACCATAAGGAAAGGTAACCATTTGGGGTTTTTATTATTTTTAGATCTATGCAAGAATAAAATAGTATTTTTGAGGAGATGTTTCTACTTTTGGTCTAGGGTTTTGGGGTTTGCTTTAAGGGTTGACTTTAATTATTCATGATGGGTATTCATAGAAGTTATTTGATGTTTAAAAGGTTTTTGACATAAATTTTTGCACTCCATTTTTCTCTCAAAGACACTCACGCCAAGTTAAGGAAGTTAGACTGTGTTCATGAGTTTATGTTGCATGTGTTTATGCTAATGATTTTAGGCACAAATATTGAGAATATAAGATATTTGGCAGTGGTTGCCAAGAACAATGACCGAGGTGGTCTATGATGATAGTTTATGTTGAGATTGGTTAAATATAATGGTTAAGTTGTTTACACAATGTTGTGCAAAAAAATTAACGATTTTCACTTAAGTTGAAATGAAAATATGAAATTTTTTAGTAGGCACCTATAAACGAATTTTGTGGGTATACATGATGAGTTTATGATGGTATTTTCATGCTATGCTTGTAGATTATGATGTGATGTGGTATTTGTTTGCTATGATTATGATTATGATTGTAGTAACAAGTATTTGGGTAGATGAGTTTACCTTGTATGAACATTTGGCAGTGGTTTCCCCATAATTGACCAATGTGGTCCCAGGAGGACAATTTTCCTCACCCAGCTTCTATTCCATAATACTTGTTGTCTTTAATGTTTTATGTATGATTGTATGAATGCTAAGTTAACATATGTTATGTCTTAGAGTCCATGTTATGACCATTGTGATGTATTGCTATGACTAGTTAGATCATAAGTCATGCCATGTTGATGTTAGACCATGACGAGTTAAAGGTTGGGTTTGACAGATGTCGTGCATGTTAAGACATCACATTATATGATAGTACAATTTGCTAGTGCTACAAAATTGAGGTAAATGGATGAAGGTTAAAGTATATGATGATGATGATTGAATGCTTAGGAAATCCTACTACATTGAATGTATTAGCAAAGCCTACGATTATAGGCTAGTTCTTAAAGTGACCATGATCATGGTTTCAATTTAATGTTTCTACTTCTTTAGTGGGCTCTCGAGCTCACTCCCTTACATTGCCCTCTAGTTGCAAGTATTTGTTGAGTGTTTACTTATGAGCGTGGTGAGTTAAAGCCCATCTAGATGAAGTATTTATGTTGTGGGGGCCATATGGAACAGAAAATGATCAAGAATGACACATGTTTATTTTATTTTTTGAAGAGCTTTAAATAAGACAAGTATCATCTTAGAAATGTAATAAGGTCTTAAATTTACTTATTATGTTTTATTGAAAATCTAGATCCAATATTTTCTGCATGTTTTATTATTAAGGCAATATTTGAAAAACACATATTTAATTATGAATTATGTCAAATTGTGTATTTATTAAAAAATAGAATATCTGGAGCGTTATATACGACTTCGACATGATAAGGTCCTTCCCAATTTGGCCATAAAAATCCTGTAGTTGGGTCGCGGGTTTAAGAAGACTTGTCGTAGAACCAAATCTCCAACCACAAATTTTCTATCTTTAACTCTAGAATTGATGTATCGAGAAACTTTCTGCTAGTAGGATGCCATTTGTAGGTTGGCTATCTCATTTCTCACTTCAATCAAATCTCTAGCAATTGATTATTTTGATCTTGATCGTAGGCAATTCAACCATGTGATGGGGGATTGAGGTCGACAAGCAACATGGCTTTGTACCCATATACTAAGGAAAATGGAGTATGTGTAGTTGTTGTTCGAGCTATAGTTCGCTAAACCATAGTACTTCAGGTAATTCATCAGCCCAACCACCTTTAGCTTGCTCGAGACATTTTTTCAGGATGAACTTCAAAATCTTGTTTACTACTTCAACTTGACCATTAGCTTTTGGATATGAAACTAAGGAGAAGCTCTTCGTTATACGATGTTGGTTGCAAAAATCTATAATCAGATCGCAATTGAGTTGTGTGCCATTATCTGATATTGTCTTTTTTGGTATACTATACCAACACATGATGTTTTCAAAGAAAATTGAGAACATTTTTTTATGTGATCATTTGCAATGGCTCTACTTTTTTCCCATTTGATAAAATAGTCCATTGCTACGACAACAAATTTAACTCCTCCTCGACCAGTAGGTAATTGCCCAATCATGTTGATTCCCCAAGCTACAAATGGTCCTGAATTTTGCATTTGTTTTAACTCATTAGGTTGTGCTTGAGGTATTTTTGTGTATCTTTGGCATACGTTACATTTCTTTACATAATCCATAGTCTTCATTTATTGTTGGTCAAGAATATCATTGTCATAGAATTTTCTTTGGGAGGCTTTGCCCCCAACATGGTTACCACAAAAGCCCTCATGCACTTTCTATAGTAATGCCTTGGACTTGACTTTTGTTACGCATCACAGTAATGGCATAGAAAATCCTCAATGGCACATAACCTTGTCTACAATTATATACCAAGCAGATTGGCTCATCATCTTTCTTACTTCGTTCGATTGGTAGACAAGATACCTTGTTCAAGATAGGTGATGATAGGGGTCATCCACGAATTAACTGTCATAATGATCAAAGTAGGGTCGTGCTCATTAATACTCGATTTGGCCAGGTGCTCAACGGGAACCACATTCAACGTTTCTGCATCTTTAGCAATGGTTAGTTTGTCAAGCGCATCAACATTTAAGTTATTGTCTTAAGAAACTTTCCGAATAGAATATTACTTAAACTATGCTAATAGATCTTTGGATTTTTTTAAATAAGTGACCATTCTTATCCCTCATGCTTGATATTCTTGTTTGATTTGATTCACGACTAGGTGTGAATCACTGTGTATCTCAACTGACTGTGCTTTCACATCTTTAGAAATTAATAGACCAATGAGTAAGGCTTCGTAATCTATTTCGTTGTTCGATGCACCAAATCCAAACCTATTGAAAAATGAATCTAATGGCCTTATGGCATGATTAAGATTAATCTTGCCCCTTATTTGTGTTCATTTGATGAATCATCTATAAACAATGTCCAACTTGGGTGTTTTCTTTTATCTTTATCAATTTTATTTATAGTGTGTTTTTCTTCATCTTAAGGAATGCCTATACATTCAGCACTAAAGTGTTCAAGGGTTTGTCCTTTTATAGCTCGTTTTATTAGTTTACCAGAAGCCTCTTATTTTTCAAGACTTGCCTCAAAGGTTGGTCGGTAAGAACTTTGATCAGATGGGCTTGAAAATATGGTCGCAACTTTCAAGAAGCTAGCAATAAAAAATATGCTAAATTTTCGATCAGTGGATATGTAGATTTTGCTCCTATTAGCCTGTTTGCCCATGTAATAAATCGGGCTTTGGGTTTGTTCTTTTTCTTGAATAAGTGTTGCACTAACAATATGCGCAATCAGTGCTAGATAAAAAAAGAGATCTTCCCCATCAACAAGTTTAGATAGAATAAGTGGTTGAGCCATGTGATTTTTGATTGATTGAAATGCTTGCTTGCATTCCACTATCCATTCAAACTTCTTACTTCCCTTTCATACATTAAAGAATGAGATACACTTATCCATTTAGTTAGAAATAAACCTGCTAAGGCTTGTTACTCGTCCTATTAAGCTTTGGATGTCTTTTGTTCTGGTCCACGACTTCAAATCATTCAATGCATTAATCAATTGGCTAATTGCACTAATGTTTATCCCATATGGGTGGTTGAAGATGTTTTTGTGCATGTTCTATGTGAGAGGCCATTCTTGCTCACTAAGAGTACAAATTTGGATGTTAAAGCAAGAACGTTATCAATGAAATTTAATTGTGAAGTAATCAAAATCAATCTGTTTAACTTTATTGATAAGTAGAAGAGGAAGAAGGTTCTGTAAAATGACCCACCATAACAATCATGACCAAAGCATTCAGTCTAGCTAACGACATTAAACATAGCGCACTTGCAAGAATTTTTCTTACCTTTTTTTATTATTTTGCATTGAATTTTATTTGTTTGAGCCTTGAAGAAAATGCATATATTAAGCATGGGGGGAGGATAACTATCGTATTCTATATCTTTTTTAGTTTATTTTTGTTTTTATTAGTCATAGTAGTAAAGCATGGTTAAGTTAAAAGTAATTAGTCAATGAAAATATTTTTTCTATTGTGATTAATATGATTATAGGAAAATGATAGATTTTACGTGAATCATATGCTTGGCTTTTGTTTTCATTACTGCTTAGGCTTGATTCTTGATTTTTGAACTTCGGCACATAATTCAATCTACTTAGTTGCTAGTACTTAAAGAGATTTATGCATGCTAAGATAATATTTTTATTTTACCCTCTACCACTCTAGAACTTATTTGACGATTATTTGAAGCAAAATTTATAAGTTACATATGGTTAGGGATATGATTTAGGCAATTTCTTTGGACTGATTAAGCCTCTCAAGCTAACCTTCTCTGTTTATTCCCTAGCTACCCAATTTGAGTTTTATTGATATCCATTTATTTTCTTTTATTTTTAAACCCCTATATATGAGCCTTATGAAATGAGAATACATATATCTATATCTATATATTTATATATCATTATCCTTAAACCCATCACATCATAGATATAGTGTTTGATTATATGTTTATTGTGTGGAGAGTTATAGAGTGGGAAAGTATTGAAATTAAGGTTTCGCATTGGGTTGTGCTTGAAATAGATAAAATCTCTTATTTCTCTAAAAAAAAAAATCAATTTATTCAAGAATAATGAAAAAAATAGAAGAAATTCAATGAAAAAAAAAGTGACAAAAAGAATACTTGCAACAATTCAAGTGTGATGGAAATAGTGAGATTTATGTTCAAAAGAAAAAATAAATAAAATATTTTGATATTTTGGAAATTGTTGAGGAATATTTTTTTAAGGGTTTGTTGACTATCATTTGCTAACAACTAAATAATAGAAAAGCATAAAGAAATGAAAGAAGAGCATTGATTTTGACGTGGTTCAGGTTATCAATTAACCCTTGTCCATGAGTAACTTGTATTAGGATTATCAAGAATTTACACGGTTCAAGCTCTCTTGGGGTTTTCACACAACGTTTGTGGTCACTCTGAAAACTAGGAATCGAATCCTTTACAATGTGTGACCTAGCTCAAATTGTAGGCAGCTGGGGAAATTTAGCTTACAAAATTGGAGCTTATTATATTTATTCCACTTAATGGAGGTTTATTACAAATTAAATACACATTTTGTTCATTAAATAAGATGGCAGGCCCGAGCATATCTCAGTGGGCACAATACAATGAATTTCAACCCTCTACTTTATTTGGGAAAATGCCCTTGATTCTGTCATGGTGCTAGCTGCACATTTTCCCTTGTTGGGTGGCGTCGTGGGACATCTTTTTTGCTGCTTGTACGGAGTGGGTACCACGATCCATGTGACAATGGGTGTTAAAAGGTTGTTTATTGTCTAGGGTCATGATACTAGACATTTGGCCACTGTCCTCCTGGTTTAGAGGAGGGTTCTTACACATTGGGAGGAGGGGATTATGGAGTTGGTGATCTCATTGTGAGACTTGGAGCATTATTCTTCAACAAGGTCCTTGGGAGGTAATGATTCGAAGGATTTATTCCTGCGGTGGTGATGAACTGTGATGAGAACTGGTCTTAACACTCGTGGAGCCTTAAACAGGTTTCGAGGAACATTAACCAGCTTCCATGGACCCCTAATTACTCTTAATGTGTGCAATCTGTCACTCGGTGAAAACACCAACAACATGGTAAAAATTAGAAGAAAGTGTATGCTATGGTGTGATTTGAACCTAACAATTGTTATTCTCATCTACCTTTAACCTTAACCATACATTATAAGCCTATATAGCTCTATTGATCTTTGATTATGTGTACTTACATTAGTGGATAATGAGTTGAAATACACATTTATTATTATTAAAATAGATTGAGTTTGAATTAATATTTCTATGGATTTAATTTAATATATTTTTTAATTGGAAATATTTAATTTTGATTTGATTTATTTGGTTTTACAGGAAAGTAGTGTATTTTTATAAAGAAAATAAAAGAGTTGTAGCCTGAGCTGGATCTGAAACTTCATGTGCAATTTTGACATTGTTGGAGCCATATTTTGGAACTTTTGGCAGAAATTAAAGTTGTAGATCTTTTTCTTAGCTTTCTATATCATATTAAATCGTTCAAATCTATCAAGCGAGTTATGGAAAAAATACGATCAGATGCACTAGAAAAATTAGTTTCTTGGGGACCACAAAACTAACAGATTTCACACTCCAAATTTGCAACAAATTACTAGATATTTTTTTCCTAAATTAAAAAATTGGACTTATCATTTTATGTTTTAGATTTTGGATTTTAAATTTAAATTTAATTATTTTAATTTAGTATGAGACTATTATAAATAGAGGTTTGTCTCTATTTGAAAACACTTTATACTCTCTCTTAGAGAGACATTCTTTTTTACACTTTTTCTCTTAGTAAATTTTATGTTTTTTATTTAATCATTTCTAGCTAAGTTTCAATTTTGGTTAAGGGTGCTTTCAATCTCCTAAATATGATTTCTTACTTTTAATTTTTTTTAATTTTTATTATGTTTCCATATGTCAAATTGTTCATATTCATCTATGTTTAAATTCTATGATTATTGTTTAGATCTTATTTAGTGGAGCTCCTAAATAGGGGTTTTTCTTTAATCTACTATCATCTCAGGATTTCTATTCACCTAGTCGTTTAAAATTCTAGGTTTTGAGAGATAAATTATAATTGAGATTAATGTCGAAGTTGCTTTTAATTTTGATAATGAATATCACCTAGGTTAAATAGATCACATGTTTATGAATTTATTGCTTAGACTAACCTATCTCGACTATGCTTAATGCTTTTATTATATTAAATCGTTGGTGTTTGCCTTTAGTTTTTTTTAATGAATAGAATTAATTAAGAGTGTTTGCTTTAATTAATTATATTGTGAGATTGGGGTAACGACGGTTTCATATTATCTACGATTAGGAATTTGGTAGGAAATGAGATTCAATGATGTTATTAATTGTTTGAATGATTGTTTAGTGGTGGCGAATGATCTTTTAATTGCTTTAATCATCATATTTTTCATTCATTGTTTTTCCTATCGCTTTTATTTCTTTTTATTTTATTCTATCATAAAAACCCACTTTTGTTACTTTTTAATTAAATTGAGTAATAAAGCGAACTGACAACCCTCACGGGATCGACACTTACTATTGCTTTACTAATAATTTAGTGAGTAATAAGGAATATTTATTATCAAATTTGGGACAGCTTACAACACGCATCAACTAATGGGAAAATCCCAACCATGTCTTTGTGCGATTATGAAAACACGTCTTGGTTATGCCTTAGAAACTTTATCAGTTCAACTCTAATTTCGTCCCTCAAATTCTTCCCGACCTTGACAACTCTGGTTGGGTACTTTTCATATAAAGGGTGTAACGTCCTACGTTTTCGGGTACCTTTAAACGACTCGGGTCGGGATTTTTTCCCTCGGGTTAAGAATATTATTTTAAATAATATTATACTTTTGTTTGTAAGTATTCCATGAGTTATTGCTAGCCAAAATATGAATTTTGGGATTTTTAAAAGTCAAGATAAGACTTTCGGTCCTGGACCGACACAAAAACCCTGATCGGGTAAAAATCTCGAAAAATAAAATGAAAAATCAAGTCAATTATATTTTGGGCATAAAATACATTCATAAAAGTTAAAGTTTGGTAAAAAATAATAAACCTAAAAGAAAATGGAAATTTTAAGGCATTTTGTGTTAAATGCCTAATTTTGCCGAAATGGGGAATTTTATTCCATGAATGGACCTTAGGTTAAATTTTATTATGTGATTAATTAAATTAAATGTGAGAGACATTTAATTTAATTAATTAATGTTAAGTTTGGTGATTAAAACTTAATAAGAGAGAAAAATGTGTCAAAAACCAATTTGGACTTTTCTTCTTATGAAACATTTATTAACCTTTATAAAAAAAAATGAAATGATCAGATATATAACAATGGGTGGCCGGCCATGTGATGTTTTGAAATCCCATTTATTAACTAATTGAGTTTAAATCTTATTTATTTAAAGGTTTGGGATAATGTCAAGTGGGCAAGTGGGAGTAAAGCACTTGAGTGTTTTTTTAGGAATTTTAGAGTGTGATAAACACTTCCAACCCTCCCCAGCCGACCACACCACTCTCTCTCATTCACTCATATGATTTTTGAAGACCTCTCAAAGTGTTCTCTCAATATTCAACCTCAAGAACACCAAGGAAACTTGGAGGCTAAGACTTGGTCTAGGAAGTATTTTCCCTAAGGTAAAGTTTCACTAATCTAGGCTTTTGTAAAGTTTTAAGCATAAAGTTTGAAATAGCTAATGAACTATGTTGTTGGGGGAAATTTCTTAGGGTTTTTGAAAGGTTTTGAAGGAGTCAAAGCTAATAGGAAGGTCCAAACCTTAAGCAAGAACACCAAAAAGGTAAAAAGTTTACTTTTGATGATTTTGTTGTAGGGTTTTTAGTTTTAAGCATTATTTTGTATATTTAATGCTTAAAGTTTCTTGTAGGTGATGTAATAAGGTTATGGTAGTTGTTTAATAATTTTTATGATGGATGTGTATTGATTTTTGAAAATGGGAACCAAAACCCCCAAGGGTTTTGTAGGATACCCTAAAACAAAACATGTTTTGAGCTGTGACTTCCAAGGGGTCAAGTAGCCACAGTATATTGGTTTTATAAAATTAAATTGTACTGTGATGTTGTTGAGATTGCGTACATAAAATTGACCTTTTGAAATACTAAAAAATGTTTATAAATTAGTAAGTTATGCTATTTCAAAGTTTAGGTAAAAAACTGTTTTTTCGTATTCTTATTTTCGGAACCAAGTTTGGACAGCCACTGTATAGGGAAAATGAACCCATTTTTTTCTAAAATTTTGTGGGCATATTTCTGGAATAACCTATTATTCCACTGTAAAATTTGGTAAGAAAATATTGAACGGTTTGAAAGTTATTAACTGTCAAAGTTTTGAAAATAAGGTCATTTTTACCTCATTGTTGGAAAATGATTTCACCAATCAAAAATGCTCATTTTGACCTAAGATTTTACAAAGACCTAAATGGCATAACAAAAATGGAATTGGGAAATTTTGGTAACAATTGGGTAAGTAAATTTCAAGTTATGAACTAACGAAGTATGTAGTAAAAAATGTGAAAAATAGGCTTTTCACACTTGGTGTAAAAATGAGATTTTGGAACATAAGGTAAAAAGTAAAATTTTGCTTATTTCAAGATATAAATTGGTAAGTCTTGAAATCATATTTTCACTAAAATTACCCCGAGTTTAAATGAATTATTTTTATTAAAGAATTTTCATTCTTTCTAAAAATAAGAGATTTAATTTATTAATAGTTAATAAATTAAAAGAGGGTTTAAAACCCTATATTTTGAGAAAATAATTAAATGAATTATTTTTCTAGTAAGTAAAATTGATTAATTGATTTTGGAAAATTAATTAGTCAGGATGGGAATATTTTAACGGTTTTCCTAATTAAGACACATTAGGCAATTTTCTTAGAACGATTTTTAGAGATTAAAACCTTAAGGAAAATAAAAGGGAAAAATTTAGAGTTTATTTTCTTTAAAAATAATTAAGGAATTTATTTGTATTTTCTGGATATAATACCTGCTAAAATCTTACATATTTTAACTGACTAGTCGAAAGTGCAGGTTAATAGCGATACCTTGAAAGAATAAGATTTTTAGCGGATTGTGGGGAAATACCATTGTGATACCCGAGCCTAGGTATCGAGACCTTAGGATAGGTCTCCCCAAGACTTAGGGTTTAGTCTCGAATATTTTGTATGATTTTCCTTAATAGGTTTAAAACCAAATAAGGAATATAAATCCTTACAAATGACTTTTATTAAAATGACCAAACTGCCCAAAATAATAATAATGAATTACGAGTGCCATAATTAATCCGAGTATACTGTATGGATAACTACAGTATTGGCTAAGCGTAACTGGACTGAACGTTGGAGGGTGAAAACCTGCTGAGCGCTAAGGACTCCAAGTAAGTCAACTTATATTGTATGGCTGCAACATGAAATGATTATTGTCTTGTATGTTAGTATAGGGATACATGCACATATATAGACTGTCATAGAAAGTTGCTTAGAGACGTTAGTCTAGTGAGTGCTGGTTTAGAAAATATGAAAGGTAGATGTCCGTCATATCCTAGACGGTTGATCCCCGTCACACTGCTTGATTTTATTTATGTCCGGCTCATTACCGCGATGAGTGGCCATGAGATGAGGGTAAGCTGGTTAAACGTAGGGGCGCCATAATAAATGGGACCTAGGGGCCTTCATGCTTACTTAATTATTGGACGGTTAGAATCCGAGCAAGTGCTCTGATAAGTTCTTCCCGGATAGCAGCCGTGAATATTGGCCATTCAGTGAAAGTGCCTAGAGATACTAGGGGTTGCCAAGATTGAGTGAGGCTGAACACCCTAGGGGCAACTGCTCACCAGCACCACTGATTAACATAGAAGTCTCCGTAAAACCGTGTAAATTGGATTACACTCTTGGATAAGTAGCGATGCCCTAGGTAACACGATAGTTACCCTTGATGAGAATATTTATTGGCTAGATCTTAGTGTGGAGACTCGGTTCTCTTTTACAGATTAGCAATTATGTTGGAGGGCGCATTACGCCTGAATTGTTGGAAATTTTCGAGCGTTGGTCTCGAATTATATTGTGATATAATATATCTGCTTGCTCTGGGATTTTCTGAGTGCAGGGATATAATTGTTGATAAGATATAGTTGTGATATAATATATCTGCTTGCTCTGGGATTTTTTGAGTGCAGGGATATAATTGTTGATAAGATATAGTTGTGATATAATATATCTGCTTGTTTCTGAGTGCAGGATTTTTATCTATTTATGAATTAATTTATCCTTGGTTATCTGGCATGACCATAAGTTTTTCAGGACGCTTTAGCGTTCTTGAAATTGATTGTGTAGGGTCCGGATGGGTCCGGAACCCTAATTCTCTACATGCTTTGTTTGAAAGTTGATCTTACTAAGCATTTTCGCTTACCTAGTTGTTTCATGTTGTAGGTAAGAGCAAGGGCAAGGCAGAGCAGTGAGCGCTGGAGTCTTCCTTGCAAATTTACATGTGGACCGACCTTTTGGGAAGCCGTTTTATTTTTGGAAATGCTGTGTAATTTTCCTAAACTAGACTCACTCTACTCTTCATAAAACATGTTTGTAACTAAATGTTAAGTATGTCCAGACGACTTTTTTAAAAAGTTTTTTTTTAAATACGAGTTTTTGAGACATTTAGTTAAATGAAAACATTTATATTTTCGTATTATCGAATCTTGAAAATCTGGGTCGTTACAGTTGGTATCAGAGCTCGAGTTGAGCCGGTTCTGTAGACAACCCACATGTACATTTCGCAAAGATAGACCGACACTCACTGTAAGTACTGTTTCTTCCTTTAGTGTGTTGTTTTCTTTTTATTTACCTCCATTATATAAATTGTAGGTTATGGTCGATATACCTGAGATAGGTGACCCTGTGATAGGAAAACTACCCATGATCCCTTCGCCTAGAATCAATTTTCTATAGACTCTTTAACGATGAGAATTCCTTGCCACTTCGAGTACGAATGACGACATTGGCATGCCATTTGGCAATGTACGCAGTACATGACGGAAGTCTTCAGTAGAGCCAGATGAGGATCTCGAGCAGTCTGACGAGGATACCGACATAGAGCTGGATATGTTGATGGACAGCTTAGATTAGGTTATGCTGTGAGGGTCTTGTTGATACATTTTGTAAAGACCTTACAACCCTACTAGGTTGTAGGACTTTGGTGTAGTTGTAGCTGAGAACCTACCAGTGGAGGAAGTGTATAATGAAGAACTCGGCGATGGGGGAATTTCTTATGAGGAGCCGATGGACCAAGATGAGGAAGATCCCAAGGAGGATCCAGACGGAGGTCCTGATATGGTTGCTGACAGCGACACCGACTAAGTGTTAGGAGCTGCATAGGTGTTAGAAACCCACTTACTTTTGAAATATGTACCTACCTTGTATATGATTAAGATAATTTGTAACTGGTCCAGCAGGGTTATAAGTCCATTTTTTTGGGCTAATTTTGTAAATCCCTTAGACTTGCCAACCCAAACTTGAAACATTGTATATGTTATAGGTTATGAAATGAAGTTGCTAACTTTTGTTAAAAAGTGTTGATTGCTTGTTATGCTTGATATGTTTGGTGTGCTTAATTAGGTTGATTAACTATTTGTGTCAATATTAACTTCTCATCCTTATGCGCTTAAGAGCTTTAGATTGAAATCAAACAATTGGAAAGGACAAGAGCTCAAAGAGGAAGGGGTGTCGTTGGCCGAGGCCAGGCCACACCTACTGATAGAGCTCAGAACGCGCCTGCCGCTAGAGATCCAAACCAAGTTGCTAGAGTTCGCGAGATAGCCGAGCAAATGAACAATCTGCAAAGGCTAGTGGAGACGCAGGAAGCCCAAATAGAAAGAGGGCAAAAGAGACAGGAGGACGCTGATGCCCTCCAAGCTAAAAGATTTAACACCCTTTTGGGATGACTCCCCATGCCACCCAATAATGCTCTGAACAACGAAGTACCACCTGGGAACAATGAAGAACAAAACCTTGGCCCGCAAGTTATCATTGAGCAACCTGTACAGCCAGTAGAAGCGCCAAGAGTTGCCCGAGCAAAACCTATATCAGAAAGGTTCGGCAACCAAAATCCACCTATATTTGAGGGGAGCAGTTACCCTTCAATGGCAGAGGAATGGATTAGTATTTTGGAAAGAATCTTCGACTTCATTGGAACTACTAAGAGAGAAAAGGTAGTCTGTGCGACCTATATGCTGAGAAAAGATGCCCGCATCTGGTGGGACACAGCCAAGAAAGGGCATAACGTTGGCGAGATGGAATGGCTAGAGTTCTTGACCTTGTTCAATGGCAAGTACTTTAGTAAGGCGGTGATTGAGCACAAAGTGAATGAGTTCACTAATCTGAAGCAGGGAACATCAAGCGTGCAGGACTATGTTCAAAAATTTGACCAACTATCTAGGTTTGCGAAGAACCAGGTGAGCCTGAAGAGAATAAGACCTGGAGTTTTATGAAGGGCCTACGCAAAGACATTACCAGGTGTGTAGACACTGGTAGAACTGGCCCAGAGACGTATGCTGAAGCTATGGAACGGGCTCTTCGCCAAGAGTCTTGGGCCCTGTCAGACAAGACAGATCCACAAAAGAACGAAGATAGGAGGTACACTCCAATTAACCCTGGACAGTTTCAAGCCAATCAGAATGGCCCAAGGGGAAGGTTCAACCCGAGGTTCGGCCAGAACTCTGGGCGAACAAACAATCCAAGAGGCACAAGATCGATTTTTGGGGGAAATAATAAAAGAAAAGGGGGACCTCCCAATCAGGCAATGGCTAGTCACAACAAACAGTCGAGACGTGAGTTTGAACAATGGACACTGTGCAACAAGTGTAACCGCCGCCATTGGGGCGAGTGCGGGGTCTGTTTTAACTGTGGAAAGCCAGAGCACTTTGCTAAGGATTTTCGAATGCCAGCCAAGGGCAATGGAAATGACCAACATAAACAAATTGGAGCTCCGCCTCGAGTTTATGCGCTTACACAAAGCGACAAAGGAGGTGGCCCATCTGATATGGTGTCAGGTCAGATTTCTATCGCCCAAACCTCAGCATATGCATTAATGGATACTGGTGCATCACATTCTTTTGTATCTGCATCCTTTGTGGAAAAATTAAATAGAAGTCCTGAGCCTATGCCTGTTATTTGTGGGGTATCCTTGCCTTCGGGAGAGGATATGCTGGTGTGGGTTAGAGCCGTACCATTTTGGATTGAAAATCGTGAGCTGATGGTGGATCTGTTAGTCTTGGACCTACATGAATATGATGTCATATTTGGGATGGATTGGTTAACCAAATATGGAGTTGTTATCAATTGCAAGCGCAGAAAAGTGGTCTTCACCCCAGCAGGAGAAGAACCATTCGAGTTCAAGGGTACGTCAAGAGAAAAGAAGTGTCCCGTGATTTCTGCGATGAAGGCGAGAAAAATGTTGAGTGATGGGTGCATCGGTTTTCTGGCAAACATAGTGGATAAGGATAAAGAAACGAGTCACCAACCATGTACCGGTTGTGTGCAAGTTTTCTGATGTATTTCCTGAAGATCTCCCAGGGATTCCACCAGACCGAGAGATTGTGTTTGAGATAGAGTTGATTTCGGGAACTGCATCGATCTCAAAGACTCCTTACAGAATGGCACCAGCTGAACTCAAGGAGTTGCAGTCACAACTGCAAGAGTTACTGGACAAGAAGTTCATAAGGCCAAGCCATTCTCCGTGGGGAGCCCCGATATTATTCGTTAAGAAGAAAGACGGTACGATGAGAATGTGCATTGACTATTGGGAGTTGAACAAAGTGACGATCAAGAACCGATATCCATTACCGAGGATCGATGATCTTTTCAATCAACTACAAGGAGCGTCAATATTTTCCAAAATAGACCTGCGATCAGGCTATCATCAGCTCAAGGTTAAGGAGACGGATATACCAAAGATGGCCTTCAGAATGCGTTACAGTCACTACGAGTTCTTAGTGATGTCCTTTGGACTAACCAATGTGCCTGCAGCATTCATGGATCTCATGAATCGAGTATTTCACGAGTATTTGGATAAGTTTGTTGTCGTGTTCATTGACGATATTCTGATATACTCAAAAAGCCAGGAAGAGCATGCAACACATCTAGAACTAGTCCTCCAGTGTCTGCGAGATGAAAAGCTTTACGCTAAGTTTTCGAAGTGCGAATTCTGGCTAGACAAAGTAAGTTTTCTGGGGCACATAGTGTCGGGAAACGGAATTTCAGTAGATCCCGCCAAAATAGAAGATGTTAAGCAGTGGAAACCTCTGAAAAATGCGCATGAGGTTAGAAGTTTTCTTGGGTTAGCGGGATACTACCAGCGATATGTGGAAGGATTTTCCAAAATACCCGCACCAATGACTGCCCTTACCTGCAAAAACATCAAATGTGAATGGACTGACAAGTGTGAGGAGAGTTTTCAGGAGCTGAAAACAAGATTGACGACTGCCCCAGTGCTGACAATCCCCAATGGCACAGAGGGATATACTATTTATAGCGATGCCTCAGGCCGAGGGTTGGGAGCAGTGCTGATGCAGCACGAAAAAGTAATTTCTTATGCTTCTCGACAGCTAAAGAATTACGAGAAGAACTATCCCACTCATGACCTGGAGCTTGCAGCAGTGGTTTTTTCTCTAAAAATATGGAGGCACACCCTATACGGGATACACTACGACATCTACACTGATCACAAAAGCCTGAAGTATTTCTTCACTCAGAAGGAATTGAATATGAGACAGCATCGATGGTTGGAATTATTTAACGACTATGACTGCGACATTCTGTACCACCCGGGAAAAGCAAACAAGGTGGCAGATGGATTGAGTCGACAACCAGGTGCTTATGTGATGACAGCGAAGGAAATTTCGCCGCAATTACAAGCCAACCTTGCTACCTTGGATTTAGAGATAGTAGTTGGTCAATTGGCTAATCTTTCTATCGAGCCTACCATTATGGAAGCTATAAGAGGCAGGCAGTTAGTCGATCCTTGGGTTCAAGGATTGATGCACAAAGTGAGGAACGTAGGGCGACCAGGATTCCATATCTCCGAGGATGGAGTATTGGGGTTCAAGGGAAGAATATATGTTCCTGATGATGACGAGATCAAGAAGCAGATCTTTTTCGAAGGACATAATGCTCCTTATGCCATGCATCCGGGTACCACAAAAATGTACCAAGACTTGAAGAAGTACTTTTGGTGGCCTGGAATGAAAAAGGAGACGGCAGAATATGTGGCACACTGCTTGACTTGTCAGTAGACAAAGGCCGAGCATCAACGGCCAGCCGAATTGTTACAACCCTTAGAAATTCCGGAATGGAAGTGGGAGATGGTCACTATGGACTTTGTCACAGGTCTACCAACCACTCCTAAGGGGCACGATGCCATTTGGGTTGTCGTGGATAGGCTGACTAAGTCCGCTCATTTCTTGCCGATCAAGGTAACTTATGGCGCACATAAGTTAGCAGATATTTACATTCCAGAAATAATGAGACTGCATGGTGTACCCAACTCCATCGTATCAGATCGCGACGGACGTTTTACCTCAACATTTTGGAATAGAATCCAAACGAGGTTGGGTACTAAACTGAAGTTTAGCACTTCTTTCCACCCGCAAACAGACGGTCAAAGTGAACGAACAATTCAGACCCTGGAAGATATGCTAAGAGCCTGCGTGCTCGACTTTCAAGGGTCATGGAATGAGAAGCTTCCACTGATAGAGTTCGCTTACAATAATAGCTATCATGATTCCATCAAGATGGCTCCGTATGAGGCGTTGTATGGAAGGAAATGTCGATCACCGATTCATTGGCATGAGACCGGTGAAAGAAAGTTTCTCGGATCGGATGAGGTTGATCAGATTACAGAGGATATCCGATGGATAAGGCAACGCTTGTAAACTTCGGTTGATCGACAATGCAAATATGTTGATCGACGCAGGAGACCCCTTGTGTTTGAGGTTGGTGATAACGTGCTGCAAAAGGTAGCTCCGATACGAGGGGCTATGCGATTCGGGAAGAAAGGAAAGCTTAGCCCAAGGTTCGTTGGACCTTTCAAAATCATAGAGAGGATCAGGGAAGTAGCTTATCGTTTAGCTCTTCCGCCCGCCCTGTCTAAGGTGCATGACGTGTTTCATGTATCCTTATTGAGAAAATACATGCGTGATCCCTCGCATGTAATCAGCTATGAGCAGCTGATCGTGGATCCTCAACTAGTCTATGAGGAAAAACCGGTTATGATACTAGACCGAAAGGAAAAAGTGTTGAGGAACAAGATGGTGCCATTGGTAAAGCTGCAGTGGTGTAACCATGGCATTGAAGAGGCAACCTCGGAAACAAAAGACAAGATGAGGGAGCTGTATCGTCATTTCTTTTAAGTTTCGAGGACGAAACCTTTATAAATTGTAGGTATTGTAACGTCCTACGTTTTCAGGTACCATTAAACGACTCGGGTCGGGATATTTTCCCCCGAGTTAAGAATAATATTTTAAATAATATTATATTTTTGTTTGTAAGTATTCCATGAGTTATTGCTAACCAAAATATGAATTTTGTGATTTTTAAAAGTCAAGATAAGACTTTTCGTCCTGGACCGACACAAAAACCCTGATTGGGTAAAAATCTCGGAAAATAAAATGAAAAATCATGGCAATTATATTTTGGGCATAAAATACATTCATAAAAGTTAAAGTTTGGTCAAAAATAATAAACCTAAAAGAAAATGGAAATTTTAAGGCATTTTGTGTTAAATGCCTAATTTTGCCGAAATGGGGAATTTTATTCCATGAATGGACCTTAGGTTAAATTTTATTATGTGATTAATTAAATTAAATGTGAGAGACATTTAATTTACTTAATTAATGTTAAGTTTGGTGATTAAAACTTAATAAGAGTGAAAAATGTGTCAAAAACCAATTTGGACTTTTCTTCTAATGAAACATTTATTAACCTTTATAAAAAAAAATGAAATGATGAGATATATAACAATGGGTGGCCGGCCATGTGATGTTTTGAAATCCCATTTATTAACTAATTGAGTTTAAATCTTATTTATTTAAAGGTTTGGGATAATGTCAAGTGGGCAAGTGGGAGTAAAGCACTTGAGTGTTTTTTTAGGAATTTTAGAGTGTGATAAACACTTCCAACCCTCCCCAACCGACCACACCACTCTCTCTCATTCACTCATATGATTTTTGAAGACCTCTCAAAGTGTTCTCTCAATATTCAACCTCAAGAACACCAAGGAAACTTGGAGGCTAAGTCTTGGTCTAGGAAGTATTTTCCCTAAGGTAAAGTTTCACTAATCTAGGCTTTTGTAAAGTTTTAAGCATAAAGTTTGAAATAGCTAATGAACTATGTTGTTGGGGGAAATTTCTTAGGGTTTTTGAAAGGTTTTGAAGGAGTCAAAGCTAATAGGAAGGTCCAAACCTTAAGCAAGAACACCAAAAAGGTAAAAAGTTTACTTTTGATGATTTTGTTGTAGGGTTTTTAGTTTTAAGCATTATTTTGTATATTTAATGCTTAAAGTTTCTTGTTGGTGATGTAATAAGGTTATGGTAGTTGTTTAATAATTTTTATGACGCATGTGTATTGATTTTTGAAAATGGGAACCAAAACCCCTAAGGGTTTTGTAGGATACCCTAAAACAAAACATGTTTTGAGCTGTGACTTCCAAGGGCTCAACCAGCCACTTTATATTGGTTTTGTAAAATTAAATTGTACTGTGATGTTGTTGAGATTGAGTACATAAAATTGAGCTTTTGAAACACTAAAAAATGTTTAGAAATGAGTAAGTTATGCTTTTTCAAAGTTTAGGTAAAAAACTGTTTTTTCGTATTCTTATTTTCGGAACCAAGTTTGTACAGACACTGTATAGGGCAAATAAACCCAGTTTTTTCTAAAATTTTGTGGACATATTTCTAGAATAACCTATTATTCCACTGTAAAATTTGGTAAGAAAATATTGAACTGTTTTAAAGTTATTAACTGTCAAATTTTGGAAAAAATAAGGACTTGAAAATAAGGTCATTTTTACCTCATTGTTGGAAAATGATTTCACCAATCAAAAATGCTCATTTTGACCTAAGATTTTACAAAGACCTAAATGACATAACAAAAATGGAATTGGGAAATTTTGGTAACAATTGGGTAAGTAAATTCAAGTTATGAACTAACGAAGTATGTAGTTAAAAATGTGAAAAATAGGGTTTTCACACTTGGTGTAAAAATGAGATTTTGCAACATAAGGTAAAAAGTAAAATTTTGCTTATTTCAAGATATAAATTGGTAAGTCTTGAAATCATATTTTCACTAAAATTACCCCTTTGAGTTTAAATGAATTATTTTTATTAAAGAGTTTTTATTCTTTCTAAAAATAAGAGATTTAATTTATTAATAGTTAATAAATTAAAAGAGGGTTTAAAACCCTATATTTTGAGAAAATAATTAAATGAATTATTTTTCTAGTAAGTAAAATTGATTAGTTGATTTTGGAAAATTAATTAGTCAAAATGGGAAAATTTTAACGGTTTTCCTAATTAAGACACATTAGGCAATTTTCTTAGAACGATTTTTAGAGATTAAAACCTTAAGAAAAGTACAAGGGAAAAATTAAGAGTTTATTTTCTTTAAAAATAATTAAGGAATTTATTTGTATTTTCTGGATATAATACCGGCTAAAATCTTACAAATTTTAACTGACTAGTCAAAAGTGCGGGTTAAAAGTGATACCTTGACAGAATAAGATTTTTAGCGGATTGTGGGGAAATACCATTGTGATACCCGAGCCTAGGTATCGAGACCTTAGGATAGGTCTCCCCGAGACTTAGGGTTTAGTCTCGAATATTTTGTATGATTTTCCTTAATAGGTTTAAAACCAAATAAGGAATATAAATCCTTACAAATGACTTTTATTAAAATGACCAAACTGCCCAAAATAATAATAATGAATTATGAGTGCCATAATTAATCCGAGTATACTGTATGGATAACTACAGTATTGGCTAAGCGTAACTGGATTGAACGTTGGAGGGTGAAAACCTGCTGAGCGCTAAGGACTCCAAGTAAGTCAACTTATATTGTATGGCTGCAACATGAAATGATTATTGTCTTGTATGTTAGTATAGGGATACATGCACATATATAGACTGTCATAGAAAGTTGCTTAGAGACGTTAGTCTAGTGAGTGCTGGTTTAGAAAATATGAAAGGTAGATGTCCGTCATATCCTAGACAGTTGATCCCTGTCACACTGCTTGATTTTATTTTTGTCCGGCTCATTACTGCGATGAGTGGCCATGAGATGAGGATAAGCTGGTTAAACCTAGGGGCGCCAGAATAAATGGGACCTAGGGGCCCTCATGCTTACTTAATCATTGGACGGTTAGAATCCGAGCAAGTGCTCTGATAAGTTCTTCCCGGATAGCAGCCGTGAATATTGGCCATTCAGTGAGAGTGCCTAGAGATACTAGGGGTTGCCAAGATTGAGTGAGGCTGAACACCCTAGGGGCAACTGCTCACCAGCACCACTGATTAACATAGAAGTCTCCGTAAAACCGTGTAAATTGGATTACACTCTTGGATAAGTAGCGATGCCCTAGGTAACACAATAGTTACCCTTGATGAGAATATTTATTGGCTAGATCTTAGTGTAGAGACTCGGTTCTCTTTTACAGATTAGCAATTATGTTGCAGGGCGCGTTACGCCTGAATTGTTGGAAATTGTCGAGCGTTGGTCTCGAATTATATTGTGATATAATATATCTGCTTGCTCTGGGATTTTCTGAGTGCAGGGATATAATTGTTGATAAGATATAGTTGTGAGATAATATATCTGCTTGTTTCTGAGTGCATGATTTTTATCTAGATATGAATTAATTTATCCTTGGTTATCAGGCATGACCATAAGTTTGCCAGGACGCTTTAGCGTTCTTGAAATTGATTGTGTAGGGTCCGGAACCCTAATTCTCTACATGCTTTGTTTGAAAGAAGCGTTTTCGCTTACCTAGTTGTTTCATGTTGTAGGTAAGAGCAAGGGCAAGGCAGAGCAGTGAGTGCTAGAGTCTTCCTTGCAAATGTACATGTGGACCGACCTTTTGGGAAGCCGTTTTATTTTTGGAAATGTTGTGTAATTTTCCTAAACTAGGCTCACTCTACTCTTTATAAAACATGTTTGTAACTAAATGTTAAGTATGGCCATACGACTTTTTTAAAAAGTTTTTTTTTATATACGGGTTTTTGAGACATTTTGTTAAATGAAAACATTTATATTTCCACATTATCGAGTCTTGAAAATCCGGGTCGTTACAGAGGGACCATGCCGAGCCTATTGATGGATCCTACTTCATTATCCAAATAGACAAAGCTAATATCTATGTCTTCCTCCTCGCTTTGGGCAACACCCTATTTAGTGACTTCGCCACATGATTAAATATTACGCTTGTAGTTAATGGTATCTTTGTTGATATCTATCACTTCACTTTCTTCTATGTTATATTCTTCACAACATTTGACCCACGAGTTGCTACTAAAATCATGTTGGTGCCATCATCACCTTTTTTACTTTGATGATTGTGGAGTTATAACACTGCTTAGCTTTTCTTTGGTTTCCTCGAACACAGTCTATACCGGCGCTAGTCGGGAATTTCATGGTAAGATTTCACTTAAATGTTACTTTTTCACAGATATTTCACGATTGGTCATTAACGTATGACATAGTAATCATATGGGACATAACTATAACATATGTTGCCATGATCATAACAATTTTTGGTGCATCACCTGCTGTGACTGCTAGCTTAATCGAGCCTTCGGGTACAAGACCTTCACATTTAAATCCATAAATAGTTTGAGTATATGGTTTTAGGTCTCGAATAGAGAGTTTCATTCTTTCTAGCAATAACTTGTACAAAATATTCATATTTCTTCCATTATCGACCAGGAATCTGAGCACCATCATGTTTACAATATGAACACCAACGACTAGAAGACCATTTTGGGGAAACCTAACATGATTATCATCCACCTCGCTGAAAGTGATTGATTCAGTTTCATGATGAATCATTTTGGTAGTTTGCTCATCAATAGCTAAAATTTCAACATGTAGCTCGTGACGTAGCGATTGGGCATATTTTTTCCACTGTCACCATCTAGACGAGGTCCTCCACAAATCGTGTATATAGTCCCTGCCAGGGATGCTGGTTGTAAAGGATGCCACCTTTCTCTTCTGGATCCCATGTTACCTCCTCCAGCAACTTGTTGTTGGTCGGGGTTCTAACGTACAAGCTTCTTCAAGTGTCCTTGTCAAATAAGAAATTTGATCTCATCTCATAACTTGTTATACTAATTTCTATCATGTTCCTTTTACTCAACTCTTCGCAAATAGGAGTTTGTTTTCGATATGCAACAATTGTATTAGTCGACACAAACACTTCTGCTCATGATTCCACATAGGCATTATAGTTGGTGAATCTTGGCTCATGCTTAAGTGGCTTATCATTTTCCCTTGCTTGCTTATTGTTATTGTCATTATTGTTCAAGCCATCGTTCGAATTATTATTTGCTCATTTGCTATGATGGTAATCTTTTTTAATAGCTTCCTCGAGTTTTATATACTCTTCATCCTGATCTAAGAACTGTTCCATAGAATATACTGACTATCTATGTTTATTTTCCAATAGTGGGCTTCGAGCTTTGATGCTAGCCATGATGGCCATCATCTTTCTTTCATCGCCAACTATTTATGCTCAAAAATATAATCTTGTGATTCTTTAGATATAATCTTTTAAAAGCTTATCTTCTCCTTGCTTGATATCAACTAGGTGATTAGTGTAGAGTCCCAGAATATTTACTTAGCCTAGTGAGATAGTAGTAGTAGTAGTAGTAGTAGTGGTTAGTATTAGTTAGTAGTATGTTAGTTACCGTGGATTTTGGTCCAAGTCGGGACTTAAGTGGAAACTCATAGCAATAGTTATGGATTTTATAAGTTTAACCTATAGTTGAAGAATATTAATTATAACATAAGGTTTGATTAATATTGTTGTTCATAGGTATATTATTATAACCTATGGTTTAGATAGAGCCAATAAAATCATGGCACTTGTCATAATCATGATTATTAAGGAATTAAGTATTTTTTATGAATAGTTTTAATAAAAGAAAGATCTAGAGAGCTCTAGAACCTTACAAAAATTGTTAGGATCGTATTATGTCTCAATCAAAGTTGTTTATCCAATTCAAATTATGCTGAAAAAGTGCAAATAAGTTTTTAATATATCTACGTATGCTGATATATCGCAACATAGGGGTTGATATATCACCTACGGAAGATACGGAAAACACGTGTCGACTTTGCCCGAATAATCGAACAAGCCTCAGGAATACTAGGGAGGCGATATATCACCAAGGGTGGGCGATAGATCGACTCCATGGGTATAGTTTTGGAAGTTTGACTTTTTAAATTTTAAAAATAACCTTAACCACTTAGACCTGCCTTTGAACGATTTTGATCGAATTCTGGGCGTCAGTTGAATGAAAATTCAAATCTTTTTAATTTTATAATCATTTATTTATTCAAATTAAAATGGGTTAGTTTCACTCCTTGAACTCTATAAATAAGACCTAGTGCTCAACCATTTTCATCATTCTTCAAGCATTTGATCAGAGCCTCCAAGGTGCTAGTGTTACTATAGAGAGATACACTTGGGTTTTGGGTTTAACCATTATTATTCTAAGTTTTTATAAACACTTGGGAAGTGAGAAATAGTGTGATTTTAGTATTGGGGTTTAGACCAATTCATAATGTCATTCAAGGTATTCCTATTCCTTAAGTTCAATTCTATATAATTCTTTAGTTTGTTTTATTCAGATCCTAACTCTTGTTATTGATTCTTGATTAGGTATTTAAGTTCTTGAAACTTAAGGTCTTTCTTGGTAAGTTCCTTCTTGATGGTTTAGTTCCCATATTCATCTTTATTCTTAAAGATTCTCAACCTTTTCTACTGTTGGTTTATAGGACATTCTAAATCTCGTTCTTGTTTCCAAATATCCCGTCTTTTGGTAAGGAAAATAGGATAGACTTTATATGCTTATATGTTATGATATGTTATGTTATAATATATATGAATATGTCTTGTAGTCCTTGGGGCTTATAGTTGCTTGGCTAGCAAACCTCAATGGTTCTATGTTGCTTGAGGCTTATAGTTGCTTAGCTAGCAAACCCCAATGTTTTTATGTTGCTTAGGGTTTATAGTTGCTTAGATAGCAAACCCCAGGATTACCATGATCATGGGTTAGAGTATGTGGTTATAATGTAGTCTTATGCTTTTGATTTATGGTGTATGTTGTTAGTAGATTTTCCTTGATGGGCATTAGGCTCACTCCTTTATTTTTAGTGTGATGCAGGAAAGTGATTATGGAGGTGGAAGGATTCTTGGTAGCTTGGCTTGTGTGTTAAGGAAGAATGGACTGAGGGGACTGCATGTCGATTGAGGATGACGTTTATTTAGTCTTGTGAATTATGTTTCTTTTGTAATTCCGCATTTTGTTTTCGAACAATTGATTTAAAGTTATGTTTTATATTTTATAAACAATGGGAACCCATGCCATATTACATTTTAATTTATAATTTTATGTTATTGAGACAATAATTATTTTAGAGTTTTAATAAAGTTATGATTATTTCATATGTTTTCTCCAAAAGTAATAGCTAAGTCTAGTAGTTTTAATGGTCCAAGGCCTTAGAAATAGTTGGGTCATTACAATTAGGCTTCATAGCATGAATAAAGCAGCGTAAAGCTGGGCATAAAATGCTTTAACCAGCATGTCCCAAGAAGTTAAAGAGTCGGGTTGGAATTTAAAGTACCACTCCTTGGCAAAATCAAAGAGTGTATCTAGAAAGATTCTGCATTGAGCATTTTTAGGAACCATCTAAATATTCATTTGTACATCAAACTTGTTTACATTAATAACCGGGTCCTCTTTAGCAGTGTATGTAGGTGAGTCGACATTTTAAATTTGCTCAATATTTCAGATGCATTGACTTTTTTTTTTTGAAAAATGGATCCCCTTTCATCATTAGATTTCCATTGGTTGTTTATTGTTGACCAAAATTTTCACCATCTGATTTAAAGCATTGAACTATGCTTGAATGATAGGAAATTTTGTATCATTTTGTAGTTGGATGAATTCCGACACTGGTGGAATTTATGTGTTATCATTTAATGGTTTAGTTAATATAGGAGGAATGGTTAAACCTCCACCTTCGACCAACCTTTCTCTCCATTGGTTTAGTACATTCCTTAAATCTTCTTTTGATTAGGCCCCTAGCTCTGAACCTATAAAATACATTTTTACTTCTCAGTGGACCTCGAGAAAATTGGTTCTCTGGTCGATTGTTCATCAGAGGGGGGTGCTAAGGATTTTGACAATTGTCTCTTGAAGGTACAACTTAGAGCTCTGGTCGATATTCTCTATATCTTTAGTCATCATTGTAGTATTGACTATCTCCTTCATCTTCCCTATATCGTTCATATATGTTGGTTGATGTCCCTTGCGTTGATGATTTCTAGCTTGACCACTCTTGGGTATAGATTGTTGTGCTAGTTGCGATCCTCGAATGTCATAATTATAAGGTCCAATAGTTTGGCTATTATGAGGTACACCTTGATCATTCTGTCTTGGTGTGTTATGCCGACCAGAACCTACAACTGACCTTAAATCTTCTAGGTGTGTTATTTCTTGATATTTAGAAGGAGACTCACTATCACGAGTAGGCATGATCTACTCGTGAGGTAATAAATTCCTCTAACTTCTTTTCTTGTTAGCCCGGATTACCAACAAGCAATTCATTAAAATTTATTTGTTGTACATTAGATATGTTAGAAGGATGATTCTACTCCAGTGATGTTGTTGAAAAAGAATACCAACTCTCATGGGTTGGTCATTGCCTCTTATTGATTGTGGTTGATGAGCCTCAATTTGCCGGTCAGAATTTTGTGGAGTGTTCTGTTGTAGATTCTATTGGATTCGAGGTGCTGGCAGCCTCATCTGTCCTTGTGCTAGTAGAAGAGCTGCTTCGAGGACCACACAGCTTCTCTATACCTATGATCAGCCTCCTACAATCGCTCATCTACAATCCCTTATTGTTTGGCTAAGGCTTCGACTAAACCCGCTTGAGTAGCTTCTTGGGTGGCCTAAATGTTAGCCAATTCATCCTGCATAAGGCTCATTGTAACATTAAGATTTTAACATCTCAATTATTGAATTTCCCAATGCATTAATAAATTGGGAAATTGATGGTTTGATTATATTAAAAACCTTCATATAAGGTAATTTTTAGCCGAGAAATCAGTGTTGAGTTTAAGAGTTGAAATCAAAACCCTAATTTCGACATGTCGACCTACGAAGCTGGAATGTTGGTAAAATAAAAATATTCAGCATAAAATTGTTCAAAATGTAAAATTATAAACTATAATTCTTACCATATATAAAGGTAGATTTTCATAAATGTTATAAAAATTCTCAAAACGGAATTTCAATACAAAATTTAAGATTTAGGCTAAATATGTATATGACATGGTTTTATTAGTGATTATGGGAACTTAATCATTCAATAATGATTGTGTTGTGATATATGTTAATACTATGCTGAGGGTATGGATATTCTTAGTCTAAGAAATTTAGAAATATCGAAGAAAGTCTGAGTTAAAAACCCTAATCGAGAAAGGTTGTGGAATTTTATTTATGGGAATTTAAATTATTTCTAACTATATTTGGGGCATTAAAATGTGTAAAGTATAAAGATATATAAATATAAGTAAAATTCTTGAACAAGAAGTTTTACTTTGAGAAATACCAAGAATTTGCAAATAACACTTAATGTGTTTAAATGTATCAATTTTTTTTTTCTAATTTAATGCTAACCATATTCAATTAGGTGTTTGAATGTATTTGTATACATTTCAATATTGCAAATGTAGAAAAATTCCCTAAGGCAAAGGTCTAAGTGCAACTTAAGGGTAATGAAGCCTCACGTCATAAGCGAGGCCTCTGCCTCACACACCTAGGCCTCGTGGTCTTGAATTGGTGGCCTCCATGGCACTCAAGAGCAATTCAAGGCGTGGATGAGGAAAGATGCTAAGAGACTCCAAGCGTGGAACAAACACCCAAGAGGAGTCCCAAGATATAGGAAAAGCCTCAGGGATCAAATTCACTCCTCCTTAGAGCTTCAGGGGTGAGCTCAAGCCTCCATGGAGTTTATTGTTTACTATGCAAGTAATGTAAGCATGGAGAAATGATAAGAGAAACCAAACAAGACGCCAATTCCCAAGAGCTTCTTTGAAGAGATGGAGGAGGCACGAGGACCAAGATCACACCCCCTAGGACTCTAGGGGCGAGCTCACATTGGGGGCGACCTTGGAGGTGGGGGGGGGGGGGGGGGAGAGGTTAAGTTAAATGCATAAAAACATGTAATTTTTCTAGGTTTTTCTAGGTATAGAGGGTTAATATATGAATTTTTAGGCTGAAAGTTCATGGGTTTTGGCTCAAATATAAATATTCTAGGAGACACAATTCCAGGGTGGTTTAGTATTAAACCGCTTTTCGAAACCACCAAGCCTAACACACGATTCCTGAAGTTTCAGTACTTTCCCAAGATCAGGGCTTGTGAATTAGGGGCACTCATGAAACCATGCATCAGGGTATTAATCCTGAACTTAGCTCGTAAATACTTTAGGTCGAGTAGTGAAACCTTGGAATCTTAGGTCGCCATTTCTTCCCTTATTAAAACTACGGTGCATCCCCAGGTCGCCTCTAATGAGTCATTTTTAACCATGCAAACTATAAATAACCATAATGGTCCAACAAAAGAAAAAGTTCATTGTAGGCTCCTCTACTCGGAGCAAGGATAAGAAGGCCGCCTCTGAGATCCTCATCCCCTACTTTGGTCTAGTAGTGGAGAAGGAGGCCCAGGGGGGACCTGATAGTTTCTTCAAGGCCGATAGGATTGTATCTCGTATTAATTCTCAATCTAAGGTGAATAAAATAATGCTTAGTCATGAGAATGAGAAAACCCCAAAATTCTATTCTCGACCTCCATTTGAGGGTGAGTGAAAGTGTACCCCGTTGGAGGACAACTTCGATGCCTTGAACGATGAGCATCTGAAGGTAGGTGCCTTCCTCCTGCTGGATCAATACTTTGCAGACTTCTTGAACAACGTATGTTTAAAGTATATGTTCCTCTAGAACGAGTTGGAGGACCCCACCCCAGAGGATATTTTATATTTCGGCCGTTTTAAGGCCAATCCAAATGTTAAAAGCCGAGGAGATGGTTTTATTTCCTCATGAAATTCCCCAAATCTGTGACCATCATCGACCTCCCCAGCCTTCCGAGTGACTTGAAAGACCAGTTCATTGTGTCAAACAAATTCTGGAAGTGCGAATACTGTTACTTCAACAAAACTCGTAAGTATCTTAACTTTTAAACTCTTCATCTGAATTCTTTACATTTGTTAAGTTTTACTTATTCTGATCGAGTTTTTATCTTGTAAAACTATTTACAAGAGGGTGAAACGACCTCAAATCCTTGGGGGTTAATATAATACTCTAGCCAATGCTCTTGCCGAGGTGAAAGATTGAAAGGCGTTGGTGAATGACGCCACCATGGTGGTCTACAAGCTGATCAGGGAAGATCAAACACTAGCCATCAAGCCTTGAGGTCCTCCCAAAAGGCCACCTCCAATCGTTGAGGAGGTCAAGGAAGAGGAGGAGGATGTGCAATGCTGCCAAAGGCGGGCAGATTAATAATAACCAAGGTCGTGCTGAATCAGGGGTCGCAGTCGACACATCTGGCTAGGGTAATAAAGATAAGGAAATAAACCAAGCTGCTGCAAATTTCATACTAACCCGATTCAATCTGAGGCAAGTCATAAGCAGACATCCCGAAGCCCCGAACCTGGATGTAACCTTGCATCACTGTGTCGACAACTTGGTTGTTCGCCATAACTTAGCCTACCCTAAGTATATTGTAGTAGTAGATAACACTTTTCTCTTTAGTCCACCATTTTTTAACAATATGGTACAAACCTCCAATCATTGCATTACCTATATGATGGTTCCTTATCCCAGGTATTAGGCATGTTGAATATGAGCCTAGTACAGATGATGAAGCCTGACCTAGTGAGTCTCGCAAAGTAATAATGTGAGAGTCTCCTCTACCACCAGTCGTACAAGAGTTAGAGGTTGTGTCTATCCTGGTCCATGATCTGGAGTTGATCGTAGTAGTTTCCTCCTCTAGTAAGGAGGGTAGGATTCTTGTACTTTTACTTCTTGATGTTTACATAGTAAAAATTTGTCTAAATCATTTTTGATCATTTTACAGAAGACGACATGGACCTAAAAAGTGCCTTTAAGACCAATTCTTGTCCCGTCATTAAGAAGCAACTGCTCTCGAAGAAGGCCGCCTCTGAGGTTGGAGCTTCAACAAAAACTCATGCCCAGGTCAAGGAGACCACATCGTCGCAACCATAAGCTTCAATGGTAACGATTAAAGATAATCCTTCCCCAACACCCCGGGTGACTGATTCTGCAGTTCCGCAAGTTATTCAGCAGTTCCTCCGGTTGCCATCCCAACTCCTTATATCGAGGTGGGAACATTTCCCAAAAAATCTCCAAGCTCCGGTCCAGGGCCTTACCAGTCAAGTGGTCTCACTTCTCAATGAGCTCTCTATTAAGGAGATGGAAGCGATTAAGGGAGATCTCACCTCGTCTGTTCTGAACTCTGCCCTCAAGATGTCTCTTACCGTGAGTTTCATTGCTTCTTTTCAGAATTTATCCCATATTTTGCGTAGTCTAACCCTTTATTTATATTCCCATACAATCATGATTTGTCCATATCCGGGATGGAGATCAGATGTATTTCACCCTGATCCGCGGGGGAGAACAGATCTGTTCTGTCCTTGCCGCGGCAGAGCAATCCGTAAAGAAGTTTGACGAGATCAGGGATGGGTGCAGGCAGATCAAGGATGCAACTTCTAAGGAACTGGAGCAAGCTCATGAAAAAACTCATCAGCTTGATGCAGATCTGGAAACTTCCTGGAACAATGAAAAGATTCCCAATGCATAGGGCATGAAAGTGATCCAAAGCTATGACCAGCTTCAAGGGAAATTCGATGATCTCCAGTTGAAGGTCAAGAAAGTTGATGCCCAATTGAGGAGCTCTAGCTGAAGGTTACGGGAGCTGATGCAGAGTAGGCAGAGTCCCTAAAAAAATTGTTTTACAAGGTCTGATGCTTTAACTGGGAAGGGGAATTCTCCTTCCTAGATGTTGATCTATGGGGGCGATACCTCTCGAAATTCATAGATCAGCTAGCGAAAGAACCGACTGAGACAATGGACACAACCTTGGGGAGAGAGAAAATGAAGGGGGGGGGGGGTGAGATTTCTTCTCATGAGAACATTGTTGGAGCTCTGAGTTGAAGGCCTCGTCCATTTATGCTTTATATATTTTTATTTTTGGGGATGCTTCCATCTCTTGTAATTGCGCTTTTTAGGCCAAGACAATTGCCTTAGGGCACTGCTCGAGGTTAATTATCTTCATTTAATTTAAACACACTTTCCTTATATATGTTGGTTTTTTATGTAAGATCTTCCTGCCCCCCCCCCCCCCCCTCCCCCTTTCTATTAATTATAATCATGTTTATAAACCTTGAAGTCTTTATACACTTGCAGAGTTGCAGGGAGTGCTTTATTGATTGAGACATGTCCTGATGGCTTGACAACCTATTTGCATATACCTATTAGGATTCAGGTCTCAGGCCTGTTGTAGCTCTAGGATTTTTGTATATAGTTAAATTTAACGATTTTTTATTTTTCTTTGAATTTTCTTAACTTTCTTTGCATTTGGAATTCCTTTGAAAACTCAAGCTTTAAAAAGCTACAAATTTTCTAAAATTTTGTAGAGTCCCAGAACTTTACTTAGCTAGTTAGATAGTAGTAGTAGTAGTAGTTATAGTATGATAGTTACTGTGGTTGTTGGTTCAAGCCGGGACTTAGTTGAACACTCGTAGAAACACTTATAGATTCTATAAGTTTAACCTATAGTTTAAGAATGTTAATTAATATAGCTGATTATAAAGATGTCATTTATTATACTATAAGGAATAAGATCATGACACTTGTCGTGTGCATGTTTATTTAAGGATTTAATTATAGTTTAAATAAAAGAAAGTTCTAGAAACTCTGGAATCTTCCAAAAACATTAAGAGCATGACACTTGTCACAATTTTGTTTATTTGAGGATTTAAGCATTTTAAGTGGATAATTCAAAAATATAAGTTTCTAGAAGCTCTAGACCCTTCCAAAACTTGCTGGAATCTCGTATTAATCAGTCAAATCTGATTAAACAATTCAAATTATGCTGAAAAAGTGCAATTATGTGTTTAATATATTCACGTATGCCGATATATCGCAGCATAAGGATCGATATATCGCCTACAGAAGATACAAAAAATACGTCAACTTTGCACGAACGGTCTAATGAACCAGCCTCGGGAATACTGGGAGAGGCGATATATCGCCTATAGGGAGTGATATATTGGCCCCACCTATGTATTTTGGAAAGTTCAGTTTTTCAATTTTAAAAATAGCCGTAACCTCTTGACTTGCCTTTAAACGTTTTTGACCGAGCCTTAAGCACCTGTTGAACGAATATTCAAATATTTTTCAATTAATATTCATTATTTTATTCAAGCTAATAAGAGGTAGTTTCACTCCTTGAACTCTATAAATAGGACCTGGTACCCAGCCATTTTTCTCATTCTTCAAGCTGTGTTCAGAGCCTTCGAGCTGTTAGGGTTACTATAGAGTGTTAAACACTTGGGTTGGAATAAAATCTTTATCATCCTAAGCTTTATAAATACTTGGGAAGTGAGATATAGAGTGTGTTTTCAATATTGAGGTGTAGATCGGTTCTAGTACATCAAAAGGTATTCTTATTCTTAAGTTCATTTCTATTTAATTCCTTAGTTTTCTTTAGTATTCATTCAGATTCTAACTCGTTGTTTTCAATTCGTGGTTAGGTATTTAAGTTCTTTGAACTTAAGGTTTCTTTTTAGTAAGCTTCTTCTTGGTGGTTTAGTTCTCTTCTTTATCTTCTCTTATCTTTTGAAATACTCACCATTCTTATTGTTGGTTTTAGGAGTGTTCCAAATCCCATCCTTGTTCTCAAATATCCTGGTGTTGGTAAGGAAAATAGGATAGTTTCTATATGCTTATATGTGTTGATATGTTATATGATGAATATATGAATATGTTTTTATGTTGCTAGGGGCTCATAGTTGCTTAGCTAGCAAACCTCAATGTATTTTGAGGCTCATAGTTGCTTAGCTAGCAAAACCTAATGTTTACCATGGACATGGGTCAGAGTTGTGATATATGTTTTATAGTATATGTTGTTTTATAATATATGTTTTGTAGTCTTATGTTTATGTTTCATGTTGTATGTGCTAGTAGATTTTCCTTGTTGGGCATTAGGCTCATTCCTTTATTTTTATGTATGTAGGAAAATAGTTATTGAGGCGGAAGGATTCTTGGTAGCTTGGTTTGTGTATTAAGGATGAAGGGATTCGATGGACTGCGTGACGATTCAAAGACAACGTTATTTTTAGTCTCTTTAAATTATGTTTTTATGTATTTTTCACATTTAGTTTTGTAAATAATTTCCTTTAGTTTAAAGTTATGTTTTATTTTAAAGCAATGGTGTAACGCCCTGGCTACCCCAGAACAGTTACGGTGAACAGTGAACCGGAAATTTGACCCACTACCCGAGTCCTTTGTTTAAAAACGTGATCTAAGTGTTATTATTAGGTTAAGGTGAAAAACCAGTAAAAAGGAAAGGATACATTTCATTAAGTAAATAAACTGCTCATGAGCCTTTCAAAATATTTACAAGTAGTTCGTAATACAAAAGGGTCGCTATTGTTTCAAATATACAATCCCTGCCGACCTATGCGGCAAAAACAGGGTAAACCCCTAGTCCCTCTGAGAACTCCCTGACCGTGGTGGTCAAGCAGCCCAGTATGTACACAACATCGCCCAAGCTCTCCACTCAGGGTTGGGTGAGCTTCTCTTTTCCTTTACCTGCACCACACATCACCCATGAACCAAGGCCCAGCAAGAAAACACAATAAAGCATGATATAATATCAACAATAGTCATAATAATCGTTCAGGATCAGCAGATCAAGCAGATAGGTGACAATAGCCAAAAGTCACAATAGTGGGTATAGCTCCCTCCTGCCATGTGACAATAGAGTCACCAAGGCTTAACTGATAAGTAGTTCTTTCATAAGTTTGATTAGGACAGGTGCATGGTGATTGGTCACCAACATAACCTTCCTCCCGACTCTAGAGTCGAAACTGTGGACAACGTGCCCTAGCCATGTGACAACAGTCACCGGGGTCATATACCTTGGCTAAGTACATCTGGTCTTAGACCAGGCAAGCGCTTATAAGTTCTTCGACCTTAGAGTCGGTCCCACACTAATGCCATAGAGCCATTCAATGCGTGTTTCTCGACCTTAGGGTCGGTCCCTGACTAGTCAGTGCCATAGACAAGTAATCAGCGTTCACTAGCATTTAATATGTAATCCAAGTCCACATATATCAACCAACATGCCTCAATATCAAGCCATGCATGTCATATACCTATACAGGGTGCAACTGTATTCATACACTGTTTTCTTCCCTCTGGTTCGAGTGAGAATTATTATATGAACAACCCCAGAGAACGATCAACCTTTAAATCCCTTGACGGTCACCTTGAAACCAGCTTTGAACCTCCCTCACTAGCTGAACCAAGTCCACCAACCCAGCCTTCTAATTCCCTAGCTTGAATCCCCACCTAGAACTCAAAAACCTCAAAGGAAAGATGAAGAAGATAGTGTACGGGAAGGAAGAAGAAAGTCTCTGTTTTTGTTCTGTTTATTCCACATGCTTCTACAGCCAACTAAAGGGTAATATAAATCCTTTCAAATGACCAAAATACCCTTAAGTCACTCTAACCCTCTAAAACCATTCCAAGGGTAAAATTGGTACTTTCCACTTACACCGTTAATCATAATTAATGCTTCCCAATTCCTGTTAATCTCAATATCCTCAAACACAAATAATTCATATCCCGTTAGCCTAAAATCCCTGGTAACGCTATAATCATTAATGTCACCCCGAGACTCACCCCGAGCCCCGAGCTGAAACCTGTTATGACCAAACCAATAAATCACAATTAAAGATCGTCTCATGCCGAAATACTCGAACCAATCCACATTATAATGTGGTCTCACAATATATCATTGACATACAAACAAATATACAATTATACCCTCAACGGGCCAAATTACCAAAGCACCCCTGTAAACAAATGTGGACTCACATGCATGCATTTAACATCATATTATAATATAATTCTCATAAACATGCATAAACACATTTAATGGCATAATTAAACAGTTATGGCCCTTCCGGCCTACTAATCCAGCCATTAAACCATATTAAGGAATCCGAGGCATTACAAATGGGATCCCATATCTCTCATTTATGTATTTCAATATTTACTTTGGAGTTTTTATTAATGTTATGAATATTCCTTATGTATGTTTTATTTAAATTAGTCGCTATGTCTAGTAGTTTTAATGGTTCAAGGTCTTAAAATTAGTTGGTCATTACAGTTTTTATCAGAGCAACGGTTCATTCGTATGAAGTTCTCCTTGATACACACGCTCAAGCTCCGAATCTAACCGTCAATGTAAGTATTTATGTTATAGTTATTATGTTTATATGTATAGCTAACATTTTAGCCTTATGATTCAGTTAAGAATGAATGGAGCATTAACTTATGAGGATATCCGAGCAATTAAGGCCTTGAAAAGAATTAGAGAGCCAAGAAATACCGTAGGACTGCTAGAAAGAATCACTACTCTTATTCCACAGGGAGATAGGTCACCTAAGAGCAACTAAGCAAATCATGATGAGAGCTATGGGGCAATATGTTTTAGCGATTAGACTTTTTAAAGATTATCCTACTGTAATTGCAGCCTTAGAAGATATATGGGAGACTATAGATGATGAAGATGAATTACCGGTAGCTATGAGATATTATTTTCTCATACTTAGGTTCACTTCTAAAATGGAATTCCAATTCACAAGCGAGCAAAAACATAGAATCTTTACGAATCTTCCTCGAGGGAATTTTGAGGCTCAAGATAATGATGACTATGAGGAGATAGATGATGACATGTTAGATGAAGGATCATATGTAGAAGATCCCGATTTTTATAATAGATTAGTTTCTTTATTTATTTATTATTTTGCTTTTATGAAAGTACTTAGTGAAAACTATTTTTCCAAATATATATCACTGTTATTTTGATGACATGTATGAGTTTGAATTTTCTTTTGCAATCATAATAAATAATAAATTTAATAAATAATTACCAAGTTCGGTGAGGGTGGATATAAATCAATGGACCGGGTTCCATATTGAGAGTTAGGGGGCCATTACTGATCACAGCCCTCCCTCAATATGGTTAACTTTGGAACAACGACGAGTTTCGAGCCTGAGAATTAAGTCATATAGGATGATTAGAAACAGAATTAGAAAATAATAAAGATGGCTTATTTTTCTAAGTATAGAAACACACCCTAATCAAAGAAGGCTTATATAATTTTTCATAAGAAATCATAATTAATAGGTCCGAGTTATGTTTGCTTAGATTAAGTTTTTTCCTTAGAGACTATTAGGGTAAGTACTAACATGTTTTTCTCAATTGTTAGAAATCCACTGAAGATGTCGCTCAGAAGGTGTGCTCGCACCAATGCCAATGCCTCCAACACCGCTCCTAAGAGCAGTGAAGCCTCTCCAGTACGCAGAAGGGGAGTGTGTCCTACTACCAACTGAAATGCACTGCCATTGTCGCCTCCGCCGCAACTGCAGCCTCAACGATAACACTATAGAAATCGCCAGACTATGATAGCAAGTTGAGAAATTACTGCAGTAACAACGACAACAAGCTCAGTCTCAGACTCAGCCTCCACCTCCGCTGCAACCGCAGCCTCAGCAAATGGCTCAAGCACCCCATCAGGTAGGTCCTTATGGGGGATGGCCAAGGCGAACTATGCGCCGTATCTAGCTCAGCACATGGAGCCAATTTACGAGTGGTTTCGTAAACAACATGCTCCGAACTTTGAAGGGACAACAGACCCCTTCGAGATGGAAGAATGGCTCAGAAATGTGGAGCTAATCTTAGCGCACATGAATCACGGCAATGCGGACCGCATATTCTGCGTTTCATCTCTGCTTAAGAAAGATGCAAGAAGATGGCGGGACTTAGTTCAGCAGACTCGCGATGTTGCCACCATGACTTGGACCAAATTTCTGGAGCTTTTCCACAAAAAGTACTACAATTCGACAGTCATCGCTTCAAGGGTCAAGGAGTTCGTTGGCTGAGGCAAAGGAACTTATCAGTAGAAGAATATGCTCGGTAGTTCGATAGATTAGCCAAGTTTGCACCATAAATGGTTCCAAATGACTTTTTGAGGGTAACCAAGTTCGTTAGAGGACTTCGACCAATGATTGAGCTAGGGGTTAAGCTAGTAAACCCGCGAATTACTTCCTATGTCGATGTTCTAGAAACGACAATAGAAGTAGAAAGGCTTCAGGTGAATGTTAGTAAAAAAGAGGCCAGTAAGCCTGAGCCTAAACAACAAAGTCAACCTCAGAATGGTTCGAACAACAACAACAAAAATCAGTCCAACAACAATACTAATGGTCAGAAGAGACGGCATCCTGACAACAAGCAGTCCGATAATGATAAAAGAGCACAGACAAACAACGGAGGCAATAAGTCGGGTTATGTAGAATACATGCAATGCTCTAAGTGCCAAAACAAACATTATGGTGAGTGTCGTGCAAACACCAAGGAATGTTACAATTGTTGTCAGGAAGGTCACTGAAAGAAAGAATGTCCCCAGCTCAAGCCAGAGGGAAAAAGGAACGACAAGATGGTTCATGCCAGGGTTTTTGCCTTAACCCAAGGAGAAGCTGACGCTGGCAATAAAGTAGTTATAGGTCAGATTCCTATCCTTAATAATGTATGTTCTATATTATTTTATTTGGGAGCCACTCACTCGTATATCTTGTTAGGAATGATAGAGAAATTAGACAAACCTTGTGAAAGATTTAGAACTAGGTTTGTAACATAGTTGCCGTCAGGCGAAGTAGTCCTATCATCACGGATAGTATGAGGCGTACCGATCAAGATTTAGGACATCGAACTAGAAGGAGACCTGATAGAACTGGAGATCAAAGACTTTGACGTGATACTAGGCATGGCGCAACCATCGACTGCAAACGCAAGAAAGTGACGTTCGAGACTCCTGACGGCCAGAGACTGTGCTTTATGGGACAAGTTTCAGGACTACGAACACCGCTTATATCATCTCTCAATGCTCAGAGGATGATAGAAATAGGATGTCACACATTCTTAGCAAGTGTCACGGATGTGGTAAAGGAAACACCACTAAAATTTGGAGACGTCCACATTGTAAAGGAATTTTCAAAAGTATTTCCTGACGACTTACCAGGATTGTCGCCGACTCAGGAAATTGACTTCACAATCGAATTAGAACCAGGCACCAAGCCTATCTCCAAGGCACCATACCATATGGCACCTACCAAACTCAAAGAGTTAAAGATGCAGCTACAAGAACTCTTAGACTTCGGTTTCAATAGACTAAGCCATTCGCCATTGGGAGCACCGGTTCTATTTGTGAAGAAAAAGGACGGAAGCATGTGGATGTGCATAGATTACTGCAAGCTGAATAAGGTAACGATTAAGAAAAAGTACCTGCTACCCCAGATTGACGACTTGTTCAATCAAGTCCGAGGAGCGGCCGTGTTCTCAAAGATTGATTTATGGTCCGGGTATCATCAGCTCAAGGTACGGGAAGAGGGTATCATCAGCTCAAGGTACGGGTGTCGTCAAGAGTACTCAGATTAGAGCTACAAGAAGAAAGGACAGGTATGAGAAAATTTGATCTGAAGCCGCAAAGAAGCCAGTGATGAATATCTGAAGAATTGAAGGCATAACAAGACTGGTAAGCGCGTCATCTATTGCACAAGCACCTCCGGGGACAACTACATCAGAGATGAGGAGAACAGTAAAACTCGAGGTTAGACGGACTGAGTGGTGTCACATCAGAAAGAAATTCATAAGACAAGGTAAGATTTTTTAGTATCTGGTAATTCTGGAATTTGTGTGTGTTAAGGTTAAGTAAAGAGTGATTGCATAAAGGACCTGATCTATGGTAAGGACATGGAAGTGGGGGAGTGTACCACGATTTGTGCACGCCCAGGCACATTTGGCGCGAGGATGGATCGAACCTTGCGGGAGATGAAAGAATGGATCATGGTTGATATCCTTGGAACGCTAAGTTGACAGTTACGCGTATCATAAGGTGCTTGAGTATTGGGTATTAGTAAGAAAGATAGCGTTGAGACGCAGAGATGGTGAAAAGTATCAGACAGGTGATCAGTGTTTGAAATCCTCGATTGAGCGAGGGGAGATGTAATTGGAGGCGGAACTCCTAGCTGAGGGGCGTGTGTCAGTCGGGGAATAACGCCATAGATTGTGATGGAGGATACAAGGCAACGACTGAGATTGGCGTAACGTTGGCAGGTATGATTAGCTGGTGAGTGTCACTGAGCTATGGAATCTGAAGTGTCGGCTTTGGTTGAAGCAGGGAAGGACCCTGCTAAGGTAGTACAAGTTGGGATACCAGGAATGGATGAAGGATCCAATTAGATTTGGTTTATGAATGAGAATTCTGAATGGATATCATTCCACCTCCTAGGGTACGTCGTACCTGGAGGGTCGAGCGGGTGACGGAATCTAGTGTTTTCCTTTGGGCCCTGAGGGGTTAAGTGATGTGGTAGTGTACCATGGGAATGGACCACAATAGACCTTGAGTAAAGTGACTGGACATGAAAAGTTTTAACTCGGTGGTTTGAGTTAATGTAGTTGGTTCAGGTGAACGGGTAGCAGGGTAAAACGTCGATGATACGGAATTGAGACCCAAGAGTATTTTAAATTTTGGAATGGGTCTAGAGAGCGAAAAAGAACAGAGTGGGAACCTGGGTTTATCAGTTGATTGCAAGTGGAATGGCAGTCTGAAAGATTATCAGATATCTACTGAATTGAGCGCTGAGTATGCGAAAACTTGAGATTTTAAGGGAAGCGTTATCCCTGGTGAGTTAGCCGTGGTGGCAAATGTTGGCATCTTGTTAAAGAAACACGACATAGGACATGGTAAGAGACGAAGGATAATGAATACTACTAGTTGGCATTGGTTCAGAGTGAAAGCCAGAGAGGTTGTTGGAATCCTTAATGCAGAAGTGTCTGCATATTCGAAAGAATAAAGAGCTGGTAAATTGCTAAGTTATGAGGAAATAAAGTTCCGAAAGGAAAGAGTTGCGTCTCTGCGTAATAACAGACGAGGATCTGTAAGGTGTTCAGAGAAAGAAGGGAGAGTTTTGGCTCTTAATTCAACATAAAATTATGAAGTTGTACTAAGGGTTAGGCCAGCGGGGCCTACAAGTTGATCCCACCTAGTAGAGGTGATGACGTTTGAGTATCTCTGGAATCAGGATTAAGACAATGAATTGGTCATTGTAACCTAGGCAGACCCTGGGCTTCGGCAGGGTTGCGGCGTAACGAGAGGCTATCGAGAGTATGGCTATTAGACAAGATCTTGTGGGGCAAGATGGTTACTCTTGTAAGAGTGTAGTTGGAAAGTAAAGTAAAGGCGGTGGACCCTGGAAGTTGTGGTCAGAGTTGCGGGTTTATTGACTGATGTGTTTGGATAAAATTCGAGGACGAATTTTTATGAGGAGGGGATAGTTATAACGACCCAAATCCGCTAATAAGGCTTAAGGGCCTTGATTAGTGTGCCAGGAGAGCATGATGGGATTTATGTGTGATTTCAATGATTTAAATGCATGGTTATGATTTAAAGCATGTTATATGACCATTTGTTTATCTGAGATGCATGACTATGTATGTTAGTATGCATGTAGGCCCTGATCGGGTTAGAAGGGCATAATTGTAATTTTGGCCATGTTGGGCATAACTGCATTGATATGTGATGATTGTTGAGACCACATTGTGATGTGGGTGTATCTGTACTTTGTGACTCGAGGCGATCCCAGTGAGCAGGCGAGCGGAAAGTCATGACGGGAATTTATACCCGGCTCGGGGCGAGCCTGGGGGTACGAACAGGAATTCAGAGAATAGATTGAGATTTATTTTGATGATGGGGAATATTTATTTGGTGGTTTATAAAGTGTTGGAAAGCAACGCGAAAATATTAGGGACACTTGAGGATTAGCGGGAATTGGGTAAAATGACTAAAACGGCCCTATTTGGACAAAAGGATTTAGAGTTAATAGGAAGGGCATTTTGGTCATTTGGCTTTTAAAGACAGGTTTTATGAGGCTTTACACTTAGTGGGATTTATAGAGAGTGTTGGCTGTGGAGAGAAAGAAAAGAAAGAAAAAAAAAAGGAAAGAAAGAAAAGAGGGAAAACACAGGGGTTTTCACAAGGGTCGGTTTGTGCATTTTTGCACCTTTCCGCTCCATTTTTCTTGGAGCAAAGCTTAGTGGAGAGCAAGGATAGGTTGAGCATCAAGGATCTTGGGTTAGACATGAAGATTTGGCAAGAACACATCAATGTTTGAGGTAAGTGTTAGAGATTTTCGGTTTTAAGGGTTTTGATGGTTTGAGCTGTGTTTTGAGCTGAGATAATGGGAATTTTAGGTATTTCTGGGCAAGCTTTGAGGGAGAGCAAGCAAAGGAGGCCTAGGGTTGAATCAAGGTCGAAATTTGCACTAATGGTATGATTTCTAAGGCTTTATCTTTGTGGTTTGCATGAATTTCTGGTTTAGGGTTGTTCATGGTAGATTTTGAGATTTGAGTTGAATGTGATTGGGTTTTGAGTTCTTGGGATGTTTGGGATGAGTGTGAGATGTTTATAAGCTTGATTTTGGGCTTGGACAAGTTTGGGATTGGATTGGTTGAAGGAAATCGCAGAAATGCGATT
The DNA here is from genome assembly GCF_963169125.1 of Humulus lupulus. Classification (NCBI taxonomy): domain Eukaryota; kingdom Viridiplantae; phylum Streptophyta; class Magnoliopsida; order Rosales; family Cannabaceae; genus Humulus; species Humulus lupulus. The sequence goes on along the minus strand of NC_084796.1, from coordinate 198,400,890 downwards.
TTGGGTTTTTTGGGCTGCAACTAGCGCTACAGCGCTAGTCAGTGGGCGCTGTAGCGCTAGTCCCTGTTTCTAGAGGGGTGTTCTGCTTGTAGCGCTACAGCGCCCTCTTTAGAGCGCTGTAGCGCGGCACTGTTCACAGAGGTGAATTTTTGGGTTTTTGATGAGGGATTTTGACCTAGGGTTCGGGGCTCGATTCCGCCACTTTGTTTTGGGGATTTAGGACTTCCCGGGGGCTCGGGATTGGTCCCGAGGCTAGGTATTCGGACTTGGGGTTCGGTGTTGACTTTGACCTATGTTTGTGCCTAGGTGTACGCTAAGGCTCGGGTGGGATCGTGCTCAAGGTGTCAGGTGATTTTAACTATCGAATTGTCAGGTATGAAAACCGTAACACCCGTTAATAGGGCATGGCCCCACTGTGTGATTGTAGGGCATGGCCCCGGATTGTATTATGTGTAAATGTTTAACCTTAAATGAACCGTGATGTGTGTGAATGTTCATTTCGAATGTACTATATGTGTGATTATGATGAAATGAACGGCAAGGGCCGAGTACGGCGTAGGCCGGGGCGGCCGTGGGGCCGAAAGTAACACCTAGCACATGGGATGCTATAGTTAGGGCGGGGCCCGGTGGATACATGTGTTATGCTACATTTAGGGTGGGACCCAAGGGATACATGAGTTATCCTCACGGTGAGAACCGATACCCCAGGGCTTTGGTAAGGTTTCTGGGGCGGCTTGGCCGTGTTTGCTTAGTCTAATGGTTGACTTGTTTATTTGTGGATTATCTGTTATGATAAACTGTATACATTGCATATGTTATGTTCTGCATGAGTTTTCTTGCTGGGCTTCGGCTCACGGGTGCTCTGTGTTGCAGGTAAGGGCAATGACTGAGTCAACCAACCATGAGTACGGAGAGCGTGAAGCGACGTGTACATGTTTGGTCTGCCCGACTGCTTTGGTTGGGGGTTTATTCGAAAATGGCAGTAATAATCTATGATTTTATGATTTCTCAACTGTAACCTCATTTCAAGATGTAATTTGTTTTCAAACCTTATTTTGGGATCCTAAATGTTTAATAATAGAAGTTTTAATGAAACTACGCATTTTCAAAGATTACAGCCTTAACTTTTAATTAGTCACACTTTTGTTCAAAACCTCGGTTAGCGAGTTCATTGCACACTGTTTTGTCTTAAAAACTCACTTAGTAACGGCTCTAAGGAAGTAGGGCGTTACAACTTGGTATCAGAGCGAGCCAAGGTTTATTGGTTCTGGAGATCGACCGAACATGTACGCTCGCTGTCAGTGACAAGCTCGACTCAGGGTTAGTTGGTATGAATGATTGACATGTTTGAATATATGTTTGAATGCCCTGTTTGCCTGCTTATTTATATGGAGCATGAGGAATGAAATGAAATATGCATGAGATGCTGTTGGGCTGGGCCCTTGATTATTGCATGTTGAGATTGATGCACGCTGAATAATACTATTTTGCATATGGATGAATATTAGCATAATGGTTCGCATATTGAGTGTATGTGGGTAATTTTCTGAATTAAATTCATATGTTATATCCGTTATTTACTTGTATGAAGCATGTTGAGACCTGGATATACCTAGTGATGTTAATCTGGTAGCTAAATGTATATCATTGTGGGCTTGACCTAGTATATGCTTGTGTGTGCATTATACCTGTGGATATTTGGACCTAGTGGTGGTTTGGTTCAGAGTAGGAACCACAGAGTTCAGGAGTTGGTCGTTTTTGATAGATGAACTCGAGTTGTTTGTTCCTAGAAGGGTTGGGGACCCGATATTGTGTTGAAAAGAGGGATTCTAGATATAAGTTGGAGTTGAGATCTCTAGTTATCCCTGAGAGCAGCAGCAAAGGGGTCACTAGTGTGTGAGTAGGCTGTGGAGTTTGTTAGTTGAGATGGGATAGAAGAACAGCAGATTTCTCTTGGGAAATAGTTGATTTCGATGTTTTAACAGTAAGGTTACCAGTGTTGGTCTACTGTAAGGTATGGACAGATAAGGGTATTACATGAAAGGTTTAAGGGGTGTTATCCTCGGGTTTTGAGGGGAGTTCGGGCTGATAAGGAATTATCAATAGATGGGCAGAGTTATTTCCACCCTTGGTTGAGAGGATGAGAGATCCTGATTAGAGGGTTGTGTTAATGTTGAAGCAGAGAGATGCCTGCATTTGGTACTCGGGATGAGGTACTGACTCAATGGGTTGGGAAGAACCTAGATGATGATTGTTAGAAGGGATTATAAGACATGATTTGAACCGTGGAGATGGGTGGACTTATAAGTTTGGCTTGGACTGTTGGGGGTAACAACAGTGTAAATCAATGGGTTTGGTGAATTGGATAATTCATTTGGGAATTTATACTGACGGATGTATCCAGAATTGGATGGCGACCCATTTAAGGATATGAGATCTGGAATAGTCTAGGGAATTTGGGCCGCCCTGATATAAGGAATTATCGTATGTATGTGGATGGCGGAGAGGGCATGACGTCGAGGAATTGACGGTTGATGAGTAGAGCATGAGTGCTAGAGCCGCAAGGGCAGTGCTTCCTTTGATGAAATTAGTAAAGATAGATTCGGAACAATCAAGTTAAAAGAACCCCGGATAGGGTTGTGGCTTCTGGAATTGCCAAGAAAGGGGAGAGGTCTGGTTGAAAGGATGGTACTTTTATTTGATAGAACGCAGCAAGGTTGGATTCACGATTGTTGAGGTAGAAGGACCCCAGACAGTGCTTGGGCACCTAATTTGAGATTTTAATGAAGCTTGATTGCTAAGGTGGTTGTCGAGCTGGCGACAGGAACCAGGGAGGTTAGTTAGTATGCGCATAGGGGAGAGGATGCCACCTGAGAGGAGGTCAGGTGAGGACTTCTACATAGAATGACTCGATATGTTGGGATGGATTTCCCATAGTGAGGGGACGGAGAACTGGAATGCATCGATACGTTCAAAGTTCGAGGCTGAGTCCTCAAGGATGAGTATTTGACTGACGAGCTTATGCTTTGGGCATGTAACGAACTGGAAGAACTCGGTGTTGTGAATGCTCCGAGAGGGTGATGGACATAGAGAGGTTGCCTCAAAGGTGCCACTTGAGAGGCTGAGGACAGTAATACCTATTGAGAAGGAATTTGAAACTCTGGCAAATGGATTGTAGAGGATATCATCTGGAGTACGTAAAGGAGACAGAGCTGACCAGTGGTATGTGGGTACGAAAAGGAAGACTCAGGAGCATTTCGAGGTTAGACTACAGATAGGATTGGTATAAAGAATGTTGTAAAAGACGGTTTTGGCCGACGGAAAGTCTAGTGAAGCAATCGAAGGGATTGACCCTAGTGTAGCCAGTGTGTTATACTGCGGGGATGTTAGCATCGTTGAATTAGAACGAGAAGTACAATGTTGGGTACAAGAAAGGACGATGTCTCCAAGAGTGATCTATGACCTGGTTATTACCAGTTAGAAACCAAGGATAGAGACATTTCGGGAGTTTGTCTAGTTTGCACCAGGTAGGGTGTGAGGAGTTGGTAGCAGAGACTCTAGAATGGTTCAAGCTGCAGCAGCACAGGTAAGTTCTTTAGGCAGGGAATGCGTGAACGGTATGGGCAAGTTTCCTTCAAGCTCACGAGCAGTGCGCATGGATTACTCTCAGACGGAAATGGTGAGCAAATGACTATACGGAAGGCGTTTGTACCCAGAAGGCAGAGTCTCAGGTAAGGTTCTACGGAGTGTTAGTTTGGGTGTCGTCAAGAGTACTCAGATTAGAGCTACAAGAAGAAAGGATAGGTATGAGAAAATTTGATCTGAAGCCGCAAAGAAGCCAGTGATGAATATCTGAAGAATTGAAGGCATAACAAGACTGGTAAGCGCGTCATCTATTGCACAAGCACCTCCGGGGACAACTACATCAGAGATGAGGAGAACAGTAAAACTCGAGGTTAGACGGACTGAGTGGTGTCACATCAGAAAGAAATTCATAAGACAAGGTAAGATTTTTTAGTATCTGGTAATTCTGGAATTTGTGTGTGTTAAGGTTTAGTAAAGAGTGATTGCATACAGGACCTGATCTATGGTAAGGACATGGAAGTGGGGGAGTGTACCACGATTTGTGCACGCCCAGGCACATTTGGCGCGAGGATGGATCGAACCTTGCGGGAGATGAAAGAATGGATCATGGTTGATATCCTTGGAACGCTAAGTTGACAGTTACGCGTATCATAAGGTGCTTGAGTATTGGGTATTAGTAAGAAAGATAGCGTTGAGACGCAGAGATGGTGAAAAGTATCAGACAGGTGATCAGTGTTTGAAATCCTCGATTGAGCGAGGGGAGATGTAATTGGAGGCGGAACTCCTAGCTGAGGGGCGTGTGTCAGTCGGGGAATAACGCCATAGATTGTGATGGAGGATACAAGGCAACGACTGAGATTGGCGTAACGTTGGCAGGTATGATTAGCTGGTGAGTGTCACTGAGCTATGGAATCTGAAGTGTCGGCTTTGGTTGAAGCAGGGAAGGACCCTGCTAAGGTAGTACAAGTTGGGATACCAAGAATGGATGAAGGATCCAATTAGATTTGGTTTATGAATGAGAATTCTGAATGGATATCATTCCACCTCCTAGGGTACGTCGTACCGGGAGGGTCGAGCGGGTGACGGAATCTAGTGTTTTCCTTTGGGCCCTGAGGGGTTAAGTGATGTGGTAGTGTACCATGGGAATGGACCACAATAGACCTTGAGTAAAGTGACTGGACATGAAAAGTTTTAACTCGGTGGTTTGAGTTAATGTAGTTGGTTCATGTGAACGGGTAGCAGGGTAAAACGTCGATGATACGGAATTGAGACCCAAGAGTATTTTAAATTTTGGAATGGGTCTAGAGAGCGAAAAAGAACAGAGTGGGAACCTGGGTTTATCAGTTGACTGCAAGTGGAATGGCAGTCTGAAAGATTATCAGATATCTACTGAATTGAGCGCTGAGTATGCGAAAACTTGAGATTTTAAGGGAAGCGTTATCCCTGGTGAGTTAGCCGTGGTGGCAAATGTTGGCGTCTTGTTAAAGAAACACGACATAGGACATGGTAAGAGACGAAGGATAATGAATACTACTAGTTGGCATTGGTTCAGAGTGAAAGCCAGAGAGGTTGTTGGAATCCTTAATGCAGAAGTGTCTGCATATTCGAAAGAATAAAGAGCTGGTAAATTGCTAAGTTATGAGGAAATAAAGTTCCGAAAGGAAAGAGTTGCGTCTCTGCGTAATAACAGACGAGGATCTGTAAGGTGTTCAGAGAAAGAAGGGAGAGTTCTGGCTCTTAATTCAACATAAAATTATGAAGTTGTACTAAGGGTTAGGCCAGCGGGGCCTACAAGTTGATCCCACCTAGTAGAGGTGATGACGTTTGAGTATCTCTGGAATCAGGATTAAGACAATGAATTGGTCATTGTAACCTAGGCAGACCCTGGGCTTCGGCAGGGTTGCGGCGTAACGAGAGGCTATCGAGAGTATGGCTATTAGACAAGATCTTGTGGGGCAAGATGGTTACTCTTGTAAGAGTGTAGTTGGAAAGTAAAGTAAAGGCGGTGGACCCTGGAAGTTGTGGTCAGAGTTGCGGGTTTATTGACTGATGTGTTTGGATAAAATTCGAGGACGAATTTTTATGAGGAGGGGATAGTTATAAAGACCCAAATCCGCTAATAAGGCTTAAGGGCCTTGATTAGCGTGCCAGGAGGGCATGATGGGATTTATGTGTGATTTCAATGATTTAAATGCATGGTTATGATTTAAAGCATGTTATATGACCATTTGTTTATCTGAGATGCATGACTATGTATGTTAGTATGCATGTAGGCCCTGATCGGGTTAGAAGGGCATAATTGTAATTTTGGCCATGTTGGGCATAACTGCATTGATATGTGATGATTGTTGAGACCACATTGTGATGTGGGTGTATCTGTGCTTTGTGACTCGAGGCGATCCCAGTGAGCAGGCGAGCGGAAAGTCATGACGGGAATTTATACCCGGCTCGGGGCGAGCCTTGGGGTACGAACAGGAATTCAGAGAATAGATTGAGATTTATTTTGATGATGGGGAATATTTATTTGGTGGTTTATAAAGTGTTGGAAAGCAACGCGAAAATATTAGGGACACTTGAGGATTAGCGGGAATTGGGTAAAATGACTAAAACGGCCCTATTTGGACAAAATGATTTAGAGTTAATAGGAAGGGAATTTTGGTCATTTGGCTTTTAAAGATAGGTTTTATGAGGCTTTACACTTAGTGGGATTTATAGAGAGTGTTGGCTGTGGAGAGAAAGAAAAGAAAGAAAAAAAAAAGGAAAGAAAGAAAAGAGGGAAAACAGAGGGGTTTTCACAAGGGTCGGTTTGTGCATTTTTGCACCTTTCCGCTCCATTTTTCTTGGAGCAAAGCTTAGTGGAGAGCAAGGATAGGCTGAGCATCAAGGATCTTGGGTTAGACATGATGATTTGGCAAGAACACATCAATGTTTGAGGTAAGTGTTAGAGATTTTCGGTTTTAAGGGTTTTGATGGTTTGAGCTGTGTTTTGAGCTGAGTTAATGGGAATTTTAGGGATTTCTGGGCAAGCTTTGAGGGAGAGCAAGCAAAGGAGGCCTAGGGTTGAATCAAGGTCGAAATTTTCACTAATGGTATGATTTCTAAGGCTTTATCTTTGTGGTTTGCATGAATTTCTGGTTTAGGGTTGTTCATGGTAGATTTTGAGATTTGAGTTGAATGTGATTGGGTTTTGAGTTCTTGGGATGTTTGGGATGAGTGTGAGATGTTTATAAGCTTGATTTTGGGCTTGGAAAAGGTTTGGACAAGTTTGGGATTGGATTGGTTGAAGGAAATCGCAGAAATGCGATTTTGGGTTTTCTGGGCTGCAACTAGCGCTACAGCGCTAGTCAGTGGGCGCTGTAGCGCTAGTCCCTGTTTCTGGAGGGGTGTTCTGCTTGTAGCGCTACAGCGCCCTCTTTAGAGCGCTGTAGCGCTGCACTGTTCACAGAGGTGAATTTTTGGGTTTTTTATGAGGGATTTTGACCTAGGGTTCGGTGCTCGATTCCGCCACTTTGTTTTGGGGATTTAGGACTTCCCGGGGGCTCGGGATTGGTCCCGAGGCTAGGTATTCGGACTTGGGGTTCGGTGTTGACTTTGACCTATCTTTGTGCCTAGGTGTGCGCTAAGGCTCGGGTGGGATCGTGCTCAAGGTGTCAGGTGATTTTAACTATCGAATTGTCAGGTATGAAAACCGTAACACCCGTTAATAGGGCATGGCCCCACTGTGTGATTGTAGGGCATGGCCCCGGATTGTATTATGTGTAAATGTTTAACCTTAAATGAACCGTGATGTGTGTGAATGTTCATTTCGAATGTACTATATGTGTGATTATGATGAAATGAACGGCAAGGGCCGAGTACGGCGTAGGCCGGGGCGGCCGTGGGGCCGAAAGTAACACCTAGCGCATGGGATGCTATAGTCAGGGCGGGGCCCGGTGGATACATGTGTTATGCTACATTCAGAGTGGGACCCAAGGGATACATGAGTTATCCTCACGGTGAGAACCGATACCCCAGGGCTTTGGTAAGGTTTCTGGGGCGGCTTGGCCGTGTTTGCTTAGTCTAATGGTTGACTTGTTTATTTGTGGATTATCTGTTATGATAAACTGTATACATTGCATATGTTATGTTCTGCATGAGTTTTCTTGCTGGGCTTCGGCTCACGGGTGCTCTGTGTTGCAGGTAAGGGCAATGACTGAGTCAACCAACCATGAGTATGGAGAGCGTGAAGCGACGTGTACATGTTTGGTCTGCCCGACTGCTTTGGTTGGGGGTTTATTCGAAAATGGCAATAATAATCTATAATAACCTTATTTTGGGATCCCAAATGTTTAATAATAGAAGTTTTAATGAAACTACGCATTTTCAAAGATTACAGCCTTAACTTTTAATTAGTCACACTTTTGTTCAAAACCTCGGTTAGCGAGTTCATTGCACACTGTTTTGTCTTAAAAACTCACTTAGTAACAGCTCTAAGGAAGTAGGGCGTTACATATATGTTCAAGAAATAGTACGATTGCATGGAATCCCTAAGACAATAGTATCCGATAGAGGGTTGGTGTTTACATGGAGAATTTGGGGAAGTTTGCTGCAAGCCATGGGTACCAAGTTAAGTCTTAGTACAGCATTTCATCCTTAGACAGGCGGTCAGTATGAGCGTACCATACATATTAGAGAAGATATGTTGCGCACTTGCGTACTTGATTTCAGAGGATCATGGAGTAAGTATTTGCCGCTGATAGAATTCTCCTACAACAATAGCTACTAATCAACGATCGGGATGGCACCCTACGAGCTACTTTATGGAAAAAGGTAACGATCGTCGTTACATTGGGACGAGGTTAGAGAAAGGAAACTTCTTGGTCCCGGATCTATTAGAAAAGCTTAAGAAGCAGTAGCGCTGATTAGAAAATGTGTGTTCGCTGCTCAAAGCCGTCAGAATAGTTATGCAGATGCCAAGCGGTGTGATGTGGAATTCAAGTTCAGAGATCCAGTCTTCCTAAGGATATCTCCTATGAATGGTGTGAAGTAGTTTGGGAGGAAAGGCAAGCTTAGTCCCCAGTTTATAGGTCCTTTTGAGATATTGGACAAAGTGGGAGCAATTGCATATAGATTAGCCCTACCGCCAGCTCTAGCAGATAGCCACAATGTGTTCCACATCTCAATGCAACAAAAATATGTGTCAGACCCACCTCACATCCTCAAGTATGATACGATAGCACTCCAGAAAGACTTGAGTTACGAGGAACGACCAGTTAGCATCCTAGATAGAGGGATGACGAATTTATAGTCTAAGAGTTTTCCGATAGTCAAAGTCCTATGGAGTAATAGTTCTGAATGGGAGGCAACGTGGAGAAAGACATGTTAGCACAGTATCCGGAATTGTTTGTTAAGTAAATTTTGAGGATGAAATTCTTTTCAATAGGGGAGAATTGTAGAGTCCCATAACTTTTCTTAGCTAGTTAGATAGTAGTAGTAGTAGTGGTAGTAGCAGCAGTAGTAGCTAGTAGTAGTTATAGTATGATAGTTACTGTGGTTTTTGGTTCAAGTCGGGACTTAGTTGAACACTTGTAGCAACACTTATAGATTTTATAAGTTTAACCTATAGTTTAAGAATATTAATTATAACATAAGGTTTGATTAATATAGCTGATTATAAAGATGTCATTTATTATACTATAAGGTCTAGATAGAATTAATAAGATCATGACACTTGTCGTTTAAATAAAAGAAAGTTCTAGAAACTCTAGAATCTTCCAAAACCATTAAAAGCATGAAATTTGTCACAATTTTGTTTATTTGAGGATTTAAGCAATTTAAGTGGGTAATTCAAAAATATAAGTTTCTAGAAGCTCTAGACCCTTCTAGAACTTGCTGGAATCTCGTATTAATCAGTCAAATCTGATTAAACAATTCAAATTATGCTGAAAAAGTGCAATTATGTGTTTAATATATTCACGTATGCCGATATATCGCAGCATAGGGGTCGATATATCGCCTATGGAAGATACAAAAACACGTCAACTTTGCACGAACGATCAAATGAACCAGCCTCGGGAATACTGGGAGAGGCGATATATCGCCTATAGGGGGTGATATATTGGCCCCGCCTATGTATTTTGGAAAGTTCGGTTTTTCAATTTTAAAAATAGCCTTAACCTCTTGACTTGCCTTTAAACATTTTTGACCGAGCCTTAAGCACCTGTTGAACGAATATTCAAATATTTTTCCATTAATATTTATTATTTTATTCAAGCTAATAGGAGGTAGTTTCACTCCTTGAACTCTATATATAGGACCTGGTACCCAGCCATTTTTCTCATTCTTCAAGCTATGTTCAGAGCCTTCAAGCTGCTAGGGTTACTATAGAGTGATAAACACTTGGGTTGGGATAAAAGCTTTATCATCCTAAGCTTTATAAACACCTCGGAAGTGAGATATAGAGTGTGTTTTCAATACCGAGGTGTAGATCGATTCTAGTACATCAAAAGGTATTCTTATTCTTAAGTTCATTTCTGTTTAATTCCCTAGTTTTCTTTAGTATTCATTCAGATCCTAACTCGTTGTTTTCAATTCTTGGTTAGGTATTTAAGTTCTTTGAACTTAAGGTTTCTTTTCGGTGAGCTTCTTCTTGGTGGTTTAGTTCTCTTCTTTATCATCTCTTATCTTTTGAAATACTCGCCATTCTTATTGTTTGTTTTATGAGTGTTCCAAATCCCGTCCTTGTTCTCAAATATCCTGGTGTTGGTAAGGTAAATAGGATAGTTTCTATATGTTATGATATGTTATGATGAATATATGAATATGTTTTTCTGTTGCTAGGGGCTCATAGTTGCTTAGCTAGCAAACCTAAATGTATTTTGAGGCTCATAGTTGCTTAGCTAGCAAACCCTAATGTTTACCATGTACATGGGTCAGAGTTGATATATATGTTTTATAGTATATGTTGTTTTATAGTATATGTTTTGTAGTCTTATGTTTATGTTTCATGTTGTATGTGCTAGCAGATTTTCCTTGATGGGCATTAGACTCATTCCTTTATTTTTATGTATGCAGAAAAATAGTTATGGCAGTGGAAGGATTCTTGGTAGCTTGGTTTGTGTATTAAGGATGAAGGGATTTGATGGACTTCATGACGATTCGAGGAGGACGTTATTTTTAGTCTCTTTAAATTATGTTTTTATGTATTTTCTGCATTTAGTTTTGTAAACAATTTCCTTTAGTTTAAAGTTATGTTTTATTTTAAAACAATGCGATCCCATATCACTCATTTATGTATTTCAATATTTACTTTGGAGTTTTTATTAAAGTTATGAATATTTCTTATGTATGTTTTATATAAATTAGTAGCTATGTCTAGTAGTTTTAAAGGTGCAAGGTCTTAGAATTAGTGGTCATTACAAATTCCAAATACTAAGTTGCAAAAATTTATCTTAAGTTTGCAGAATATTTCAAAGACTATCGAGGGTTATATGCCCCCCAAGTGATATAAATTTATAAATATTCTAGATTGCTTTTACATAATCAACTCGTCCTAAATAACAAGATGTCTCCCTAAAATATTTGCATGATGACGTGTCATGTGTTAAGAGGCACGTGGATAGCACATGGCTGGTTATTGATGAAGATCTGGTCGACCAACGACAAGGATATCAAGAGGAAACTAAAGTTGCTCAATTGGCATAAGGAATTACCTGAGCAGCCGAAAAATAAGATGTGCAGACACATGCAAGAATATCTGTTCATAGGACCGAGGAAAATGCTCTGGGACAGTTATGAGTTAGATATTCCCAAGATATTTGGTTATTTTTATATGTAAATATCATTATTTCTATTACTATTTGGTTATGCTTGTAACACAAGTTAAGGACGACCCATAGACCCATATGTACATCCTTGAGCCTATAAATAGGACTCATGGGATTCATTTATTTCATGCACAATATTTTGTATTCAGGGAGAACAAGTGCTTTTATACACGATCTTTGTATTCAACTTCGGAGCCTGTGAAACTCAGTGAACCTTAGTTCACTGAACGCAGGTTCTGGAGTCTACATCAATAAAAACACTAAGTGGACATAAGTTATTACCAATCTCTGGGGCCGAACCACTATAAAACCATTGTGTCATTTTAATTATTGCATTTAGTTATATAATTCTTATCATTTTTCGTGACTTCGTGTCATTGACTATATCAAGGGTCAACATTTTGGTGCTTTCATTGAGAATTGCACTAAAAAACTTCAAGATAACAATGGTGAAGAACTCTAGGAAAGCGGGTCAAGAGGGACAAACATCGAAAAATGTTCCAAATCCACCTCCTCCACCAAGTATAGCGGAGGACGAGCCACAAGTGGAATTGGAAGAGGAGGAGATGGACGCTGAAATCTTGCAAACAACTCTAGGAGTGTTACAAGACGAGTTAGCTACCTTAAAAGCTAACAAAGAGAACGCGGTTGAAACCATGGTATTGCAATAGATGGAGATCAAAAGAAAACACCAAGAGTTGAACGAACAACAGGCGGGCATGGAACGTCGACAAAGAGACACTACAACAACTTTAGAGGCGGCCATTCAGTTGAATCAGGGACAGCCACCTGCTCCACCTACATCAACCTCTTTGCCAGATCTTCCACCAAACCCTCACCCCGCTCAAATCCACAATCAGATCACCCCATGTGTCCACCAAATTCAAAATACCCAAGAAGTCCACAATGACCGAAACAACACCCAGCTGCTCAGCAGGAAAGGTAGACCCAAAATGTTAATAGAAATAATGAGCAGCAACAACCCTCTCAGGCTGGTCAAGATAATACGCAGCAACACAAACAGAATAATTGCAAGCAGCATCCTAGGAGCCCTTGACATCAAACACCTGACGAACAGAACCCTCCATGTAGTGGACAACGTCCCTCAGGAAGCAGAAGATAGATGGACTTCGGCTTTATGGTCTACAACCCCCCACGACCGAGCAATGTTCAGGGACCCAACGTCCAACACAAGCCATCCACCCATTTACTTAGACGGGCCAGGAAGAAGAGAGGGGAAGAGTGCGTAAAACAGGTCGTGTACTCACAGGTTTCAATCAGAGACGACCATGATTACAATGAAGCGAACTCTGGGTGTGATAGTTGAAATAATGGTCAGCAATAGGAGGAAAGGAATGGGCAGCAAGACCCTCCTCCGATGGACAACCAGCCAACAAGCCAGAATGGTTGTGGGCAGCCCAAGCAACCCAATGTCTTCGACCATCTAGGTGCAAGTGAGCAGAGGCGAAGGGATGAAGATCTAAGGGACGTAATTAATGGTCAAGGGAAAGGTACGATGAGCGCCCCACCTGCAGCGGCCGCTCCTGCCCCTGCCATACAAGATGTTGTTCAGGATCAAATAGATGCCCTAATTCGAGTTGTGCAACATCTGGTCAGGAATAAAATGTCCCATATAGAATATGAGCAGAGAAAGGGCACCCCATTCATCAACATAATTATTATGGTAGAAATACTGAGCAAGTTCAAAATGCCAGTACTACCCAACTTTAATGGAAGAGAAGACCCGGTATCTCACGTGAATAGGTTTGAGGTACAAATGGATATCCAGAATGTATCTGAAGATGCTCGAGGCTTGATCTTTCTTGGTACTTTATCTGATGCTGCCAAGGAATGGTACTTCAAATTTCCACCAGCCAGCATAATTTCATGTGAGATGTTCGTAAAAGAATTTTACGAACAATTTTATTCTGGTCGGATACATTCGACAGAGGCCAATCAGCTGGTCGATATCCAACAAAAGGAAGGAGAGCCTCTCAAATAGTATATACAAAGGTTTATGAGAGTAGCTGCTCAGGCCAAGACTGCTAGAGATGAGGGAATGATGATGGACATCAGAGCTGGAGTGCAACGCCAATCTCCCCTCTAGAGCAGCCTATGGAAAAATTGAGTCAAGAGCACTCAAGAATTTCTGGATAGAGCAGACAAGTACATCAAGCTAGAGGAGGCTATTGCCATGAAGGAAAGTCCCCAAAGGCTGACCAAGGCAAGAAGGAAGAGTCGACCAAAGCCGCCAGTGGGTCTGGCAACCCAACGACAACAATGACAAAGGTAATAATAAGAGTCGAGGAAAAAGGGAAAACATTGAGCAAGAGACATCCGATAACAAGCATCAGAATAGATGCGAGTCAAGGTTCACTAACTACACAAACCTGGTCGATAGCTGAGCTGAAGTGTATCCTTTTAGGCGACCAGCCCCGATCAAGAAAGACATATCCAAGAGGGACACAACCAAGTTTTTTAATTTCCACAATGACTATGCCCATGATACCATCGAGTGTAACCAGCTGAAGAATGAAATCGAGTTCCTTATCCGACAAGGAAACCTGAGAAGATATGTATGTACCGGGGGAAATTCCTAGCAAGGGGCTAATGGAGGGAACAAGTAGACACCTGTACGCCAGTGCTCACCTCCTCTACAGCCAACTCCAGTCGCTGGTACTTTGCTAACCATTTGCAAGGGACCGCATATATCTGGTGACAGTGGTAAGACAAGAGAAATATATGCTAGAACCCTACGTCATGACCAGGACATAGAGATGCTAAACGTCGAGGAGCAAACTCCCAAAAAATCTCAAATAGAGGAAGAGCTAATAACTTTCTCTGAGCTGGACACACAGCATGTCCGATTCCCCCACTCAGATCTTTGGTCGTGGACGTACAAATTTCCAATATGATGGTGAAATGAGTATTGGTAGATACTAGAAGCTCAATAAACATTCTATACAAGTCTTCACTAGAAAGAATAAAACTATCAGTGCATGATTTAGAACCATACAACCAAACCATCTATGGTTTCCCTAGTGAAGGACTAGCACCAACAAGGTCAATCAGACTCCCGGTCATGGCAGGAATGACACCCGCGAACAAGACAATATTCACTACTTTCATAGCAGTTGATTGTCCATCCACTTATAACGCCATCATTGGAAGACCCATCATAGTAGAACTACGAGCAGTAACTTCAGTCAGGCATCTGACCATGAAGTTTCCAACTGATGCAGGAGTTCAATACGTGTTGGGAAATCAGCGAGAGGCTAGAGAATGTTACAACTCCTCATCCACAAAGGCAAGAAGAGGAGGGTCAGGGAATGGAGTAGAAAAAAGGTTTCTAGTGGTAACGAGTCAGACGCCTAATAAAGTGAACAAGTCAGGAAATAGGGCATTTCCCAAAGTGAATAGGGACTTAGATCCTCACTTTGGGGATTTTGAAGAAAGCATTGGACATGTGGAAGACCTGAAGAAGGTCCAACTAGAAGAAAAAGATCCGACCATAGTTGTGAAAGTTGTTAAAAATATAGAGACAACAATCAAAATAAAGTTGGTGGATTTTTTGAGGAGGAACCAAGAGGTCTTTGTCTAGTCGCATAAAGACATGATTCGGATAGACCCAGGAGTTATCAACCATGTCCTAAACATAGACAAAATCCACTCACCAGTGCAAGAAAAAAAAGGTTGCTCGACAAAGACAAGTCTAAAGCCTTAATGGAAGAAGTTGAGAAGCTGATGGAAAATGGATTCATCACGTTAGTGTTTTATCCATCTTGGGTCTCTAATCCCGTACTAGTTCCTAAACCAAATGGTAAATGCAGGACGTGTGTGGATTTCACAGACCTTAATAAAGCTTGCCAGAAAGATTGTTTCCCACTAATTGATCAGATGGTTGATGCTACATTAGGGCATGAAATTTTGTCATTCACGAATGCATACTCCGGCTATAATCAAATTAGTATGCATCCACCTGATATAGAACACACTATCTTTCAAAAATATACGGGGCTTTACTGATACAGAGTAATGCCCTTCGGTTTGAAAAACACTGGTTCCACTTTCCAACAACTAGTAAACCACATGTTCAAAGATCAGATCGAAAATAACATGGAGGTTTACATCGATGATATGCTAGTTAAGTCATGGATAGCTAGTGAACACATCGAGGACCTGCAGGAATGCTTCAACATCTTGAATAAATATCAAATGAAGCTTAATCCTCTTAAGTGTTCTTTTGGAATAGGATTAGAAATTTTTTTTGGATTCATAGTAAACTCGTAAGGAATCCAAGCCAATCCCGAAAATATTCGAGCACTGATCAAGATGCAGTCACCATCCAAAGTTAAAGATGTACAAAGCCTGACAGGGAGAATCACGTCTCTGAATAGATTCATATCTACATCTACGGACAAGTGCGTCCCAATTTTCAATCTACTCAGAGGAAACAAAAAGTTCGAGTGGACAAAAGAGTGGAAACAAGCTTTTCAAGCACTTAAGGCCCATATGTCATGACTGCCCATTCTGTCCAAGCCGGTCAAAGGAGAAACTTTGTACATCTACTTACCCATAACAGAGTATGTTGCCAGTGTTGTTTTAATCAGGGAGGAGGACAAAATTCAAAAGGCAGTATACTACAAAAGTAAAAGGCTACTAGGGTAGAATTACATTATCCAGCTATAGAGAAATTGGCTTACTACTTAATACTAGAATCAATAAAACTGTGACCCAACTTTTAGGTTCATCCCATAGTTGTTTTTACCGACTAGCCACTACGGCAAGTCTTGCAAAAACCAGAAGCCGCTAGTCGACTACGAAAATGGGCAGTTGAGCTAGGGCAATTCGAAATTTCCTATGCACCTCGAGCAAACCATAAAGGGTCAATCCTTAGCGGACTTCGTAGCTGAATTCACCGGACTCCCAGCGAGCGAGCCAATTATAGAACCTAAAGAATAAGACCAAACTCCCGCCTGGAGACTGTTTGTAGACGGGTCATCTAATGAGCACAACTTGGGGGTAGGGTTGATTTCAATTACCCCCGAAGGGCATCGGTTTCACTGGGCAATAAGATTCAACTTTATTGCTTCCAACAATGAGGCCGAGTATGAAGCACTGCTCGCAGGATTAAGATTAGCCAAGGATATGAATATAAAGTCATTAGATATATACAGCGATTCTCAACTAGTTGTTAATCAAATCATTGGAGAATATCAGGGTAGGGGTCTTAAGGTGGCTACATATCTAAACAAGGCAAAAGACTTGCTAGAACAATTTGAAAAGTACTCTCCAGCAAGTACCTCATGACCAAAACTCTAACGTCGATACCTTATCCAAATTAGAGAGTGCCAAAGACGCCGACACTTTGAGTATAGTTCCGGTAGAACGTTTGACAACTCCTAGCATTCAAGTAAAATAATCCTCCCTAGTAATACAAGTGTCTGACACGCGGATGACTCCCATTATCCAATATCTCCAACAGGGATGGATACTTGTAGATAGAAATAAGGTGAGGACACTACAAAGGAAATCAACTCGTTTTATTTTGCTCAATGAAATTCTATATCGACGAGGATATTCAATGCCTTTATTGAGATGTATTTTCAGGGAAAAAGATAAGGAATTGATGTGAGAAGTACATGAAGGATTCTGTGGAGATCATGCTGGGGGCAAAAAATTTCAAAAAGATTCTTTGACAAGGATATTTCTGGCCTACAATGATCAAGGATTCTATGGAATTTGTTAAGAAATGTGATAAATGCCAAAGATTCTCCAAGATACCTCACGCATCCCCAAATGAGCTTAAACAGATACAAAGCTCATGACCATTCGCAATTTGGGGAATAGATCCGATCAAATCTTTGCCCATAGGAAAAGGGAATGTCAAGTATGCAGTAGTTGTTGTTGACTACTTTACGAAGTGGGCTGAAGCTGAACGGCTCGCGACAATCACGACCAAGAAAGTGATGGATTTCATTGTCAAAAACATTGTATGCCGATATGGGTTGCCAAAAAAGATTCTATCAGATAATGACACACTATTTGACAGTGACCTATTTACCAATTTCTGCAAGCGGGATGGCATAACTAAGAGTTTTTCATCAGTTGCCCATCCACAAGCCAACGGACAGGTAGAAGCTTTAAACAAAACTCTGAAGGACACACTGAAGAAAAGGCTCAAAGACGCAAAAAGAGCGTGGCCAGAAAAATTGCTCCAAGTACTCTGGTCGTATTTAACATCACATCGAACAGTAATAGGCCATACACCATTTGCTTTCGCATATGGGTATGAGGCCATGTTACCAGTTGAGTTAGATCCACCCTCACATAGAAGGATAACATATGACCAGAATACGAATAACCAGTTATTAATGGAGTCTTTGGACTTGGTTAACGAAAGGCGCGAGAAAGCCCAATTACGAGTTGCAGCTTACTAGCAAAAGGTCGCTCAATATTTTAATTCTAAAGTACGCGAAAGAAAGTTTGATGTAGGAGACTTGATACTTAGAAGAGTTTTTTTTTCAACATTCACGATCAGGCTACTAGAGTACTTGGACCAAACATGGAGGGTCCGTATCAAATTGAAGAAATTCTTCAACCAGGCACATACAAACTTGCTCGCTTAAAAAGAGATCTCATTCCTCGCTATTGGAATGGAGAACACTTGAGCAAGTATTATCAATGAAAATTTCTTTGTAAAGAATTGGCTTATATTAATTTACTTTTTACAAGTTTTTGAACAAGGGCTGGCCAGCTAGATGGTTGGTCACTTATAAGTGTAAGATCAGTTTTTGATACCTTGTACAGACACGAATTTTTGTCCATTTTTTATGAGAAATAAAAGGAACTGTGCATAGCCAGTTATTCATGCCAATTATTTTATTTACAAGTATTTGCTCACTATGTGTGTGTGTGTTTTTTTTTTTTTTTGCTATATTATCATTGATTATTTATATGTATGCGAACAATAATTTTCAAACAGGTATTGGTGAGTGGCAAGTGACCGAGAACCTTCAACTCCTCGATCCCTTGGGGGGCATATAAGATACTAAGTGAGCAAAGCATATTATAAACATATTTAAACACATGAGCAATATAAGGGAAAGAATACTATGTTACTTGGAGTATTTTTCAAGAAATTTAGCTATTTTTGTAAGATAATAAAGTGTTATGCTAGATTCGATCATACGAGCAAATGTTATAATAGCAATTTTAATATCAACAAAATATCTTTACACTATGAGCAATTACTGCTCGAATGTAACTAAAAATATTAAAAGTAAATGAAACTGCCTTAGGCAGCAAATTGTCTTAACACTACGAACACTCTGTAGGGGGGTCCTATTGAGGTTGCTGATCGACGAAGGTTCCGACTTCCTCTTCGGCTCCATTAACACCCATTGCCAAGGAAATTTCAGGAGATTCTGGGGATTTGTCTCCTCTTCCAGGCGAGCAGCGCACTTGGCATGTTTGGCCTATTTTACCTGCTCAGGAAGGTAATCAAAGTTCGTATCTTTATTGTTTTTCCAGAGCATGTCAAAGCAGATAAAGGTGGCTCCTCGAAACCTCTCCAAGTTTTGGGCATTCTGATCTTCGAGCAGCTTAACTCGATCCTCCAGATTGCTGGCCTCATTCATGCTCACCTCAATATCTTCTTGCAGCTTGGCTACCTCCTTATAGGTTGTTTTAAAGGCTTCCTTAAACTTGTCTTTAGCAACAAACCCTGGCCAGATCTTCATGGCTCTTCTTCAACCACTCTGTTAAAGAAGCATCTTCATCTTCAACTGTCTTAACCTTGGCCTCCAATGCTCTGACATTGGCCTCCTGTGCCTTGATCTCCTCGGCATGCTTTAAGTCGACCTCCTTGGCGCGGTGCCAACCGTTTTTCATGATCATAAGACCCTACGAACAGTGGAAAGATGAAGTTGTCAGAGCTAATAAAAATAAATATTGTTCGAATAAAATAAAATACAAAAGAATCCTACGCTGAGGACTTCATTAAACCCACGAGTAAGGACCTGACTGGGTCTCAGCAAAGGAAGAGAAGCAAAGGCCACTTGGCTGAGGCAATGCTTGGCTATCTTCTGAAGTTTATCAATTGTTGAGCTAGAAGCATTGCTCAACAATTATGTCACCAAGGGTCCTCCCGCTTGGTTGGTGGAGGGCACAATGCGAGGAGGAGGAGAAGGGGTAGTTGTTGTGGAAGGAATGGAAGTTGGAGGTCTTCTGGTCGAGCCTTTTTTCTCGAAGGGTCTCCACTGGCATCTCCAAAAATTTTCCAGCTTGATTTCTTCGAGCTAGCTGGTTTGCCTCCAGATGCGTAAATGTCGAACGCATCATCGGTTTGCATGACTACAAGAAAAACAAACACGAGGAGATAAGTCAAGAAATAGTTTTGCATGATAAGGAAAAAAAAAAGAAATTCTAAGTAGTATACCCGAACTATAATTATTGGTTGCTACATTATCTAAGGAACTACTGCTACACTCACTATCTATCTCGAAGAAGTCCAAGCTAAAACTACTAGTCAAAAAATTAAAGTTGTCATCCCTATCAAATAAATGATAATGGATGGGCAATGTATTTAAAAGCGAAAAGTCTGTACTGTTCTCATCGGAGGATTCAAGTATCGGACCAGCATATTCAAGTAAATTTTTTCCCTCCCATGTCGGGGAGGAATATTGGCTAGTCGAGTGTTGGGGTTGGGCTCTCGAATGGTCACCATCGTTGGTCGACGCATGTGGGGCTGTGACACATCCTGTTGCTATTCGGGGATTTTTTATTTTTTACTGCCATCTCCAGTGGCACTCCCCACAGTTGAGTCCCTCTCCTATTGGTGAGGCTCTAAAAGGCCAACCAACCTCAAATTACTTTCCGTGACCAATTCCTTGACGTTTTTTTCTATATGCGTCATGCTGGCCAAGGCTACAACCCTTATCTCCATCTCTAGAGTGGGTTCTAGCCATTACAATAGACCTAGGCACAATGCAAACCGACTAAGAACAAGGAAAAGATACAAAGCGACTAGAAGAATGTCGAACAAAGATTAAAGAGTTTACCTCCTCATGTGAAGGTCGTGTTATCTGCGACTAGGTTGGTCGTGAGGAAGTACTCTTGGAAGTACTTTCCCACGTTGGATTTATAAGTTATATCACTCAGAAATGTTCGACCGAATTCCTGGTGATTAAAATGGAAGAACCCCGTGTTGCTTTGGTTGGGTTTGGATTTGAGATCGAACAGGGAGCTGATCTCGTGAGTGGTAGGCATAAGCCACTTTTTATGATTATACAAGATATAGAGTTTTGAAAGTACTCTATATCTGTTGGGAGTTATTTGGAATGGGGCGACCTCGAAATAATTGGCTACCCCTTGGAAAAAGTTGGGCAAGGGAAAAATTTCCCATGCTTCTATGTGGTACCTCGACCAGGCACTAAAGGCGCTTTCAGGCATGTTTGCCCTCTAGTCGGGTGTAGGCTTATATAAAGTAATCCTAGGAAGCTTAAAGGTGTGATGTACAAGGGTACCTCTTCTCGTGGGCCTTCATGTGGACGGGCCTTAGGTTGGATCTCTAGTGGTGCAACATTCAAGGGTTGAGGGTCATTCGAAGGACCCACCGTGTTAGCAGCTGGCCGGGTGGTAGATGAGTTTGTAGTTTTTCTTTTCCAATGAGCATTGTGTTTGACATGACCCATATTTGGTTGCTTCTTTGGAGGATTTTATGGAATGCTGGTCATAGGAATTGGAGGTGGTACCGAAGGCTCTCGAAAAGGTAGAGAAGGTTGTTACTGATCCTCGAACAGTAGAGCAAGCAGGTCACTATCTATTGGGTCTCTCACCTCCCTGGGATCATGCATGAATATCTGAGAAGAGCAAATGGGATGTGAGATTCTGCGACCAATAGAGAAAGAAGAAAAAGAAGAGTAAGGATAGCGCTGCTAGTGTATAAATGTTAAGCTTTTATACGACTAGTAGCATCCTGATAAAAACACAATAAACATGCGAACAAGTTGGAAAAATGAATCAAAAAGTAAATATGAAAAGTTTTTTCGAGAAAACTTTTCAACTACGAAAATAGGCGGGAAAAACCTAGTTTTCCTAAAATACCCAAAATTGAATTTTTATTTCGATTTTGGACCCAAAATTAGTGTAAATAAACCAAATACACCGTCTAAACATTTTTTTATGCAATATATTGCCTGAAATACCTATTGTAGCATAGTTTTTCTATATGTTTTTCCCTAAACCTGATCTACCTAAAAACTCGCCAAGAACAGTGTAAAACCTATTACGAAAATAGGTAAATCATAGCCAAAATGTAGGTAAATTGTTACAAATTCTAAAAAGGTTGCTCAAAAAGTTACTTGGGATGAAGATTGTTGAAGAAATTACGGAGAAATTGCTCGAAATTCCTCCAAAGGCTTCGGATTGCACTGAGAAAAGCTTGACAGTCTTAAGAGAGTTCCGATTGTTCTTGAAGAGAGAGAAAGTTTGGGTAAAAATGAAAAGGAGTGAATGGACTTATATTTGTACTTCTCGAGGCATTAATGGTGAGTAATGATGAGAATAGGGTTTCGATGCATGGGAAATTGTAATAACCGTCAAGGCGTGTCTGGGAAACTAAAAGGGTAATGATTACTTACCATTTTGAGAAAGTAAGTACTGACAGATATGACGGGTCAACAGAATAGCTGGTCGAATAAGTTTATTAAATGTTGATCATATTAAAATAAACTTGGGGGGAATATGTTTCCCAAAAATATTTGCATGATGACGTGCCATGTTTAAGAGGCACATGGACAACACGTGGCTAGTTATTGATGAAGACCTGGTCGACCAACGACCAGAATATCGAAGGGATATTAAAGTTGCTCGATAGGTGCATGGAATATGCCGAGAAGCCACAAAAGTACATTTGCAGACACATGCGAGTAGATCTATTCGTAGGACTGAGGAAAATGCTCGGGGATGGTTATGAGTTAGATATTCCCAAGATATTTGGTTATTTTTTTATGAAATATCATTATTTCTGTTACTATTAGGTTATGCTTGTAACACAAGTTAAGGATGACCCATATGTACATCCTTGAGCCTATAAATATGTCTCATGGTATTCATTTATTTCATGTGCAATATTTTTTATTCAGAGAGAACAAGTGCTTCTATACACGATCTTTGTATTCAACTTAGTGAACCCTAGTTCGGTGATCGCAGATTTTGGAGTCTACATCAATAAAAACACTGAGTGGACGTAGGTTATTACCAATCTCTGGGGCCAAACCACTATAAATCCATTTTGTCGTTTTAATTCTTGCATTCAATTCTAAATCGAGGGTCAACACAAGAATAAATTGAATTTTTTTGGCATCATGTTTAAATTACACAACAACCTTATACTATCCAAATTCAAGTAATAGAAAACACAGATTTTATGCTTAAACCTTACAAAAGATTACATAAATAGTGTCTAACACAATTTTTCTATCACTGGTAATGCTTCTTGAGATTCAAGGTGTTCCAAGTTCGTGGAACAATCTCTCCATTTAACCGAGCTAGTTTGAAGGTTCCTTCCCATAAGATCTCCATGATCTTATAGGGTCATTCCCAGTTTGGTCCGAGTACACCGTCTTTATGGTCTTTGTTAGCTAGGAGTACCCTTTGAAGCTCTAAATCTCCTAGCTCAAGTCTCTGCTCATTCACGTTCGAGTTGAAATAATGCGTCACCCTTTGTTGGTAATGGCCGAGCTAGAACTGAGATTTTTCTCGTCATTCTTCAACTAGATGCAAGGATACATTAAGTAGGTCTTGATTTCCTTCCTTGTCAAAGGTTTTTTTGCTGTGTGACGTCACCATAGCCTCGGCTGGGAGCATAGCTTCAATTCCAAAAGTTAGAAAGAATGGAGTATGCCTATTGGAGGTGCGATGTGAGGTCCTGTTGGCCCGGAGAACTTATGGGAGTTCCCTTGGTGTCCTCTAATCATTTCTTTAGACTCGCCTTAAGAATTTTATTTACTGCCTCAATTTCCCCATTGGTCTGCGGGTAAGCCACTGGAAAGGTCTTAATTATGTCGTATTTCTTGCAAAAATTCGTGAACAGATAGCTATCAAAATGAGTTCCGTTGTCAGAAACGATCTTCTTTGGGAGTCCAAAATGACATATTATGTTCTTCACTACGAAGTCCAGTACTCTCTTTGAGGTTATAGTCGTCAGGGGTTCAACTTCAACCTACTTTGTAAAGTAGTCGATTGCGACGACCGCATAGTGAACTCCTCCTTTGCGAGTAGGCAAGATGCCAATTAGGTCGATCTCCTATACAACAAATGGTCAGGGCAAGGAAATCATGGTTAACTATAGAGGTGCAGCTTAGGAAATGGTGGCAAAGCGTTGGCACTTGTCACACTTGAGGCCAAGCGTGGGTAAAAAGTAACCCTGCTTCGAACCTTTAAGCAAGCATGGTCTCCGCAAAATCCTTTGTGGATCTCTCTAAGGATAACATGCGCTTCCTTAGGCAGAACACTTCTTAAAAGAGGCATGGAATGACCTTTATTGTATAGAATCCCTTAGAGCATAACATACCTCGGGATCTGGTATAGCAATTTTCATGCATCCTTGCGGTCTCCGGGTAGCTTTCCGGACGTGTGGTATTCTATTATTGGGGTCATCTAGGTTGGTCCTTCACAAATCATTCTGACCTCCCTTGGCTCTTCCTCTATGCTCAGCTTTTCTAAGAATTCCATGGGGACCACATTCAATTAGTTTGCTTCTTTGGTGGTGGTGATTCGGGCTCGAGCATCTGCATTCGTATTCTGCTCACGTGGAACTTGCCCGATGGAATAGAACTCAAATTTTGACATATCGCCTTTTACCTTAGCTAGATAGGCTGCCATTTTGATTCCTCGAGCTTGATATTCCCCTAACTCTTAATTAACCAGGAGTTGAGAATCACTGAAGCATTGAATTACTTTCGCTTTTAGCTTCTTTGCTACCCGAACTCCAACTAACAAAGCTTCGATCTCTACTTCATTATTTGACGCATCAAAACTGAATCTAAGAGCCATATGGAAGCGATGTCCTTGAGGTGTAATTAGGATTATTCCAGATCCGGATCCATTTTCGTTGGATGATCCATCAACGAAGAGTTTCCATAATTCTTATACAGGTTCCCTCATAGGTTTGTCTTGGAACCCAGTACATTCAGGTACAAAATCAACGAGCGCCTAGCCCTTTATTTTTGTATGTGGCTTGTATAATATCTCAAACTGACTGAGCTCGATAGCCCACTTCAACAGACGTCTTGATTCTTCAAGCTTTTGCAAGACCTTCCTTAAAGGTTGATTGGTTAAGACATGTATGGTGTGAGATTGAAAATACGGCCTGAGCTTCCTCGAGGTCAAAATAAGGCAGAATACGAGCTTGTCAATCAAACGATATCAAGACTGAGCTCGCTGAAGCCTCTTACTTATGTAGTACACTAGTTTCTGCACCTGATTTTCTTCTCTAACTAACACAGCTCTAACTGCTTTCTTTGCTACTACAAGGAACATGTATTGACATTCCTCAACAACTGGTTTTGATAAAACAGAGGGTTCATCCAAATGCTTCTTCATATCTTGAAATGCATGTTCACATTCATCAGTCCATTCAAATCGTCTATTTCCCGTGAGCATATTATAAAAGGGAAGACATTAGAGAATATATAGAACTGGACCCGATATGTTTATTAATACTTAGTTAAATACTGTTTCAATGTATTAATTAAATATATCAACTAATGAACATATACAAATAAATCTTAATCTTGAAGTTACTATGAACTCCTATTTATGTTATATGAGTTCTTTGATTCACTTGTTAGGGTCTGTCAGATAGATCAGGCTAGAAACTTTTGTTTTGGGAACTCATTAATGTAAATGGTTGGGGACATAGTATACAGATAAGGAATCTATACCTTCTCGTAAGAGATTGAATAATGATTCTCTTAAGAGTTGACTTTTGGGACTGAAAGGTTATTGAGCTCAAATTCATAATTTAATTATGAATTAACCTTCACTAGTAAAATCAATGGTACTTAAGGAAACAATATATAATTAAAATGGTAAAACGGTAATTTTATTCTCGATTAATTATGACCATTATTAGAGGGTTAATTTGTATGTAATGATTAAATCAATGGACGTTTTATTTTATAAAGTACTGAGTAAATGAAATGTCTATAATTACAAGAGTGCAGTCTCATATTTATAGTGGAATAATCATGAGATTAATAAATTAAGATTACTTAATTAAAGAGTTTAATTAATAATCTCAAATTTATTGGAGCTTGGAATTATAGGTTCATAGGTCCCCACAGCGGCTCTATCAACACTATTCAAGGCAAGAGTAGATATAAAGGGAAAAATGGTTGAAAGACATATTTAAGAAGAAATTTGTTCTTCGAGGAAAATATGCAATTATGTGATAATAGTAATTAATTAATTAATTAATTATAAATAAGTTGTAATTAACAAAATTAATTAATATTTAAATATTTTGTAACTTTTCAAATTATATTAAATAATTAAATTAATTTTTGAAATTATATCAAATAATTAATTAATTATAATTTTTGAGATTATAATAAATTAAATATTTAATTTCAAATTTTATATTGGTTTTAATTAATTGGTAAAATTAATTAAATATCTTTATTTGAGTGGGAGATAATAATCTCATAAGTTCATATTAGATTTGAATTTAAAAGATAGATATTTATTCAAATAATTAATTATATTTGGTAATTAGTTGCAAAGATATTTAATTCAAATTTGAATTAGTTATGAGATTGTTAGATTTTTATCTCACAAAGTAGTTTGAATAAATAATTAAATAAAAATAGAAAAATTAAATATCCCTAAAATATAGGGCGGTGCACGACCTCGCATAGTCCATGGACTGTGTGTGGCGTGGACTGCATAATTTTCAGAGATAAATTTTTCAATTTTATTTATTTAATTAATTAATTGATGAAAAATTCAAAAATTAGTTTTTGGATATTTTAATTAATTAATTAATTAAAAGATGAATTGCAAGTCGGTTACAGATTTATTTTTTAAAGTTGAATATTTTCTTTTAAAGTACGACTTATAAGAAAATATTCAAGATAGTCATTCGCTTTGTGAAAAAGAACGATATTTTTCTATCTCTCCTTGAAAAAAGATACAGAACCAATTTCAGGCCTTATTCTCTTGATCTCATGTGTTGAGTACATTAAGTAGAGTCACAAATTAACCACCCTTTATTCTCTAAGTGCCCACACACTTCTTTAGGTGTAGAGAACGTTGTGGAAGATCTTGGTGTGAGTACCTGGGAGCAACTTTGATAGGAAGTTTGTTAAAATTACGAAAAGATAGCAAGGACACTTGATAGGAATCAAGAGGTATGTTTTCTATTTACTTTCTTAAGATTAATGTATGTATATTAATGGATATGCATATTTAAGGGTAGTTTAAATATGTTACAAAAAATTTGTTGTACACTGGGCCAACCCACCATCATTCCGCTCCGTATTAGGAAACTCGTTCTAACAATTGGTACCAAAGCGGTCATTATTCTCTACATACATTAATTACTGTGCAGGCATAATATGCATTCTTATGTTGTTGTAATATATGTGAATGGATGGTTGTATGTATGTTTAAAGTTTATTCTTAAAGGTCGTTAATTATATGGTGTTTTGGGTTTATGAATTGTTCTTAAATTTCTAGATGAAAAATGTAAGCCCTTTTGGGGCATAGGAATTTTTTTATAATTTAAGTTTCTGCATTAAATTATTTGAAAAAATTATGTAAGGCTTAAGCCCCGGGTTCCGTGCCCCGAAGCCTACACCTCACCCAACCGCACACCCCGCGCCTATCGCACACACCCAGCACGCCCATGTGCTTGTTGCTGTCGCGCACCCAGCCCTGTGTTGCTACCAGCAGCCTTGCGCGCGCCCAACCGCTCCTGCCGCACCACCCAGCGCCTGCACCAGCAACCCCGCGCGTGCCTTGTGCCTACTGCCTCGTGCACTTGCACTAGCCACCAGCCAGCTGCTGCCGCACCTCTAGCAACTGTCGTGCCCTGCCGAGCCACTACATGCAGCCGCCTCTAGGGTTTCTAAACCCTAGGGCTTGCATCTAAAGTTATCCATTTAAATTATGGGCGTAATTAATTTTAGCCCATAATTAAAAATTGCTTTATTTTGAATTAATTGTTTGAGCCTAAATTCAAAACTGGGCCTAATAACTTATCGGGCATTAAAGCCCAAGTTAATTATTCTTAAAATTTGTTTAAGATAATTAAAAGTTATTTTCATTCAAAATTAAATAAATAAATGGCTTAATGGACAAAGACTACTTGTGAAGGCCCAAAGTTGAAGATAGATATATCTTTAGGTTTTATTTAGTCTCTTAAATTTTTGTGTGTATTTTTGCAAGTGTTGTAATTTTTCTAGAAATACCCAAGACACCCGGCCCGCATTTATTTAGTATCTATTTATTTAAATGTTTGAATGTGATTAAATTGTTTAATACGTTATCATGCACTTTTGACATGTCATATATATTACCCACACAATATTTAAAATGATGCATGCATCTCATATGAGTAGAAACATGCCTTAGGATTGTCCTATATGATTATACGCTTTATGTGATGGACTTTATAATAATAAATCTAATTTTAACTAGTTCAAGAGTAGAAATAGATTTTAAAAGTTGTTTAATTTCTAGTATTTAATAAAATTGTTTTATTAAATAATAAATGATATTCCTAGTAATCATAGCAAATTAAAATTGAATTAATTAGGGCATAGTTCTATAATTTTAATTTTGCTTAATTTGATTAGTAATTATTAGAATATCATTTGGTAAAAATAGATCACTTTCTTTTTACAAACCAATTAAAAAGCATAGGATGTTTTGAGCAAACACGTATTTTAAAATAGTGAGTGGGAGAGGGAGTTGTGACAATAAGTCCCATGGTCTCCGTTATTAGTTGGCACCGAGGTAGCATGGAAAGGGCCTCATGGCATCATTGCTTATGTCCCCCTAAGGAAGGCTTCTGACTGTGTTATTCTCAAGTCAAACTTCTTTTTGAAGAATAATATTTATTGGTGTATTTCAAGTTTGACTGACCCTAAGGCACACTCTTGAGTTAAGTCATTGATCTAAAATAATGGGTTACACTAACAAGATACATTAGGCTTTCGAGCAGACTAGTGTATTATTGACCAAACAAGCAGTTATTTATAAATCAAAAGAGAAATATTGATTTGAATTTTCACTTATAAATTTGAGAACTTGTCTAAAAATTAATTTGGAATTATTCTGACCTACCCTAAGACCGGTCCATTAATGTTCAAATTAATTAATCGTGGACTTAGTAATTATTTTTTATGTGTTCTTTAATTGTTGCATTCATACATCATGTTTACTATTCCAAAAAATTATTGATATTTATTACATGCATAAATTCATTTTTGTTTATTTATTTATTTTCAGCAATCATGTCTAGCTCAAATCATGTATCTTCTTTACCTGCAAATGAAAAGTTGACTAGTGAAAACTACATGAAATGGAAATCAAACTTGAACATTGTATTAATATGTGAGAACCACAAATTTGTCTTGACTGAAGAATGTCCTAAACTCCCTCCCGCTACTGCTGCCAAAACTGCAAGGGAAAAGTTTGATAATTGGATCTTATCAAACAACAAAGCAAATTGGTATATGCTTGCGAGTATGAGCGATGTGCTTAGAAAGAAGTTTGAAAACACTAAAAATTCTTATGAGTTCTGGGATACCCTTCAAGATATGTTTGGGCAATAATCAGATCAGTGCAGGCATGAGGCCACCAGATCCTACATGACCAAGAAAATGAAGAAAGGAGTTTCTCTCAGAGAATATGTATTAGACATGATCAATATAATGCACAATGCCATTATCCATAGAGCAATCATTGATGAAAGGAATCAAGTAAGCATTATACTTGAATCACTTTCTCCAGCTTTTAAAGGTTTCACAACCAACTATGTCATGAACAAACTATCATATAACATGACACCGCTGTTGAATGAGTTGTAAACTTATGAATCTCTTAACAAAGGTTTTGAGAAAGAAGGAGAAGCAAATGTTGCTGATTCTAACCCATCCTCTTCAAAGGCTAAAACCAAAAAGAGGAAAAATGGAAATGGAAAGGACAAGGAGAAAGAAAAAGACAAGAATTCAGAGAAGCCTAAAAAGTCATCCCAAGGCAAAGAGAACAAGAACACCAAAAGCTCCAAAAGAAGACCCCTAAAGGGACTTGTTTTCATTGTGGAGTAGATGGTCACTGGAAGAGAAACTGTCCAAAGTATCTCGCAGACCTAAAAGAGAAAAAGAAAGGTAAATTTGATTTACTTGTGTTGGAAGCTTGTTTAGTGGAAGACAATTCCTCATCCTGGATAGTATATTCATGAGCCACTAATCATATTTTTTTCTCTACAGATTCTTAGTTCGACGAGGAAGCTTGCTGATGGAGAGGTGACTATGAGGGTAGGTAATGGTCAGATTGTCTCTGCAGCAGCAGTTGGAACAACCCGTCTGGAATTTAAGAAGAATAAATTTCTTGTTTTAGAGAACGTTTATTATATTCCTGGATTTTCTAGAAACATAATTTCTGTTTCTATGTTGCATGAACAAGGTTTTAAAATTTCTTTTAATAATAATACAATTGTTATTTCATGATATGGTTTTAAGATATGTTCTGCAAAATCTATTGATGGGCTTTATAAACTGCAAGCTAAAGAGAAATCTGCTTATAATTATTAATTATTTAAAACAGCTAATCTTAGATCTAATAAACGACAAAAGATTGATTCAGATAGTGAAACATATCTGTGGCACTTGAGATTGGGCCATATTGGTCTGGACATAATTAATAGGCTTGTAAAGGATGGTCCTTTAAGAGAACTATCTATTGGATCTCTCCTTCTCTATGAACCCTGTCTAGAAGGAAAAATGACCAAGAGACCTTTCTCTGCTAAAGGTTCAAGAGCTACAGAACCACTTCAGCTGGTACATACAGATGTTTGCGGTCAACTTAATGCACAAACAAGAGGATGTTATGAATACTTTGCCACTTTCATTGACGATTATTCAAGATATGGCAACCTATACTTAATGCTAAGAAAATCTGAAACTTTTGGAAAGTTCAAGGAATTTCAAGCAAAGGCTGAAAAGGAATTTGGTAAATCACTCAAAGTTCTTCAATCTGATCGAGGAGGACAGTACTTGGATTTTGAATTCGAGGACCATCTGCGTGAGCATGGGATTCAATCCCAACTCACAACACCTGGAACGCCACAGCAAAATGGTTTTTCCAAAAGATGGAACAGAACGTTATTAGATATGGTTAGATCAATGATATGTTTCTCATCATTACCACTGTCATTCTGGGGCTATGCAATTCAATGTGCTCTATACATATTGAATGGTGTTCCATCTAAGTCTATCCAAAAGATACCCATGGAATTATAGAATGGCTGTAAACCTAGTTTACATAATTTTTGAATTTGGGGGTGTCCTGCACATGTGCTTAAAGGAATGACCGGGAAGTTGGAATCACGCTCTGAAGTGTGCATGTTTGTGGGATATTCTAAAGAGACTAGAGGTGGAATTTTCTATAGTCCAAAAGAAAATAAAACATTTGTATCGGCAAATGCAACTTTTCTTGAACATGACTATGTTCGTAACCACAAACCTCGTAGTAAGGTTATACTGGAGGAGATGGTCTCAAATGAAGTTGCAAAGTCAGCAACAACAACCAATGAAAAACGACAAGAGGAAACGGCTAGTTCTAGTCAGAATAGTAGAGAACCTCGTCGTAGTGGGAGGGTTAGTAAGCAACCCACACGCTATGAACACGAAGTTCAAATGCTTGTGTCTGACACAAAGAAAGACGATCCATTGACATTTAAATATGCAATGAATGATTCTGACAAGGACAAATGGCAAGAAGCCATGAACCAAGAAATGGAATCAATGTATTCCAATTCTTTCTAGGTTCTTGAAGATCCACCTGAGAATATCAAACCCATTAGTTGCAAGTGGATATTCAAGAAGAAAAGAGGAGCGGGCGGGAAAGTAGAGACTTTCAAAGCAAGGATTGTAGCCAAAGGTTACACACAGAAAGAATGGGTTGATTATGAATACAACTTTTCTCCTGTAGCCATGCTAAAATCCATACGCATACTATTGTCCATTACTGCGTGCATCGATTATGAGATTTGGCAAATGGATGTCAAAACAGCCTTATTGAATGGCTACCTTGATGAAACCATTTACATGTCTCAACCAGAAGGGTTCGAATTAAAAGGTCAAAAGAAAAAAGTTTGCAAGCTTCTTAGGTCCATCTATGGACTCAAACAAGCTTCTAGATCTTGGAATCTTAGATTTTATGACACAATTAAAACGTTTGGTTTTGGAAAAAACATTGATGATATATTACTGATTGGCAATGACGTTTGGTGTTGTAGTATTCCTCGTTCTTGATCTTGGACTCAAACGTTTGGTGTTGTAGTATTCCTCGTTCTTTACGTTGATGATATATTACTGATTGGCAATGACGTAACATCATTATCAAAGGTAAAGCACTGGTTATCTGAACAATTCCAAATGAAAGATTTGGGAGAATCCAAGTATGTTATGGGCATTAAAATTCTTAGAGAAAGACAGAACCAAACTTTGGCACTGTCTCAAGCAACTTATATTGATAAGGTGCTAGAACGCTTTAATTTGCAAAACTCCAAAAAGAGTGATATGCCAACCCGTTCTGGAGTATTCCTTTCCAAGGAGCAATGTCCCAAAACACCTCAGGTTGAGGAAGAAATGAGACAGTATCCCTATGCCTCAACGGTAGGCAATCTAATGTACGCCATGTTGTGTACAAGACCTAACATTTGTTATGCAGTAGGGATAGTGAGCCATTATCAATCCAATCCTGGATAGAGTCATTGGATTGCAATGAAGAATATTCTCAAGTATCTTAGAAATACTAGAGATTATATGCTTTTATATTGAGGCGGAGACCTGAACCCCACTGGTTACACTGATTCTGATTTTCAATCAGCCAGAGATAGTCAGAAATCGACTTCTGGATCAGTGTTTACTCT
This sequence comes from Humulus lupulus, assembly GCF_963169125.1. NCBI lineage: Eukaryota > Viridiplantae > Streptophyta > Magnoliopsida > Rosales > Cannabaceae > Humulus > Humulus lupulus. Next base: position 198,368,331 of record NC_084796.1, on the reverse strand, counting down.
TGGAGGAGGAGCATTAATCTGGCGAAGTATTAAACAAACCAGCATTACAGACTCCACCATGGAAGCTGAGTATATAACAGCATGTGAAGCAGCTACGAAGGCTGTGTGGCTCAAAAAGTTTTATTCTGATCTGGAAGTAGTGCCAAATGTAGATAAGCCACTAGTCCTAACCTGTCATAACAGTGGGGCTGTAGCTAACTCAAAGGAACCACGGAGTCACAAGAGGGGAAAGAACATCGAGAGGAAGTATCACTTGGTAAGAGAGATAGTTCATCGAGGAGATGTTGCGGTTACGATGATAGCTTCAGAGCATAATCTTGCAGATCCTTTTATAAAGACTTTATCCATAAAATCTTTTAAGGAGCATGTAAGATACATGGGAATTAGAGTTATGCCTCATTTTGTTTAGGGCAAGTGGGAGATTGTTGGGAATTTTTCCCTAAAAGCATATGTAGTAGACATTATTTTAAGAAATAAATAAATTAATTAAATTTGTTATGCATATATTTTATGGAATATATTATTCTGTGATAATATTATGTAAACATCAGAAAAAATTTATAAGTTCATATATGTGATCTCAAACACGTATTGGTACAGGAGGATTGTGTTTGAGATAAATGAACTTGAATAGTTCGTATTAAAAAAAAGTTATGGAATCTTTAGATTAATTACTGCAAGTACAGTCCACTAGTATTATGAGTACATGTGATCTAGATCTGGATCACTTGTGTAGTAGGACACTTTAGTGGAGGTACTTTATATATTAGAAGATATATAGAACTAGACCATATATGTTTATTAATACTTAGTTAAATACTGTTTTGAAGTATTAATTAAATATATCAACTAATGATCATATACAAATAGATCTTAATCTCGAAGTTGCTATGAACTCATGTTTATGTTATATGAGTTCTTTGATTCACTCATTAGGGTCTGTCAGAATGACCAGGCTAGAAACATTTGTTTTGGGAACACATTAATGTAAATGGTTGGGGACATAGTATACAGATAAGGAATCTATACCTTCTCGTAAGAGATTGAATAATGGTTCTCTTAAGAGTTGACTTTTGGGACTGAAAGGTTATTGAGCTCAAATTCATAATTTAATTATGAATTAACCTTCACTAGTAAAATCAATGGTACTTAAGGAAACAAGATATAACTAAAACGGGAAAACGGTAATTTAATTCCCGATTAATTATGAACCATTATTAGAGGGTTAATTTGTATGTAATGATTAAATCAATGGACGTTTTATTTTATAAAGTACTAAGTAAATGAAATGTCTATAATTATAAGAGTGCGGTCCCATATTTATAGTGGAATAATCATGAGATTAATAAATTAAGATTATTTCATTAAAGAGTTTAATTAATAATCTCAAATTTATTGGAGCTTGGAATTATAGGTCCATAGGTCCCCACAGCAGCTCTATCAACACTATTCAAGGCAAGAGTTGATATAAATGGAAAAATGGTTGAAAGACATATTTAAGAAGAAATATTTTATTCGGCCAAATATGCAATTATGTGATAATAGTGATTAATTAATTAATTACAAAGTAATTATAATTAACAAAATTAATTGATATTTAATTTTATAATTTTCAAAATTATATTAAATAATTAAATTAATTTTTGAAATTATAATTAAATAATTATAATTTTTGAAATTATAATAAAATAAATATTTAATTTTGAATTTTATATTGGTTTTAATTGATTGGTAGAATTAATTAAATATCTTTATTTGAGTGGGAGATAATAATCTCATAAGTTCAAATTAGATTTAAATTTAAAAGATAGATATTTACTAAAATAATTAATTATATTTGATAATTAGTTAAAAAAAATATTTAATTCAAATTTGAATTAGTTATCAGGTTGTTAGATTTTTATCTAACAAAATAGTTTGAATAAATAATTAAATAAAAATAGAAAAATCAAGTATCTCTAAAATATAGGGTGTTGCACGACCACACACAGTCCATGAACTGTGTGTAGCGTGTACTGCATAATTTTCAGGGATAGATTTTTCAATTTTATTTATTTAATTAATTTATTAATGGAAAATTCAAAAATTAGTTTTTGGATATTTTCATTAATGAGATAATTAATTAATTAGGCTATAAATTGTAAGTTGGTTACAGATTTATTTTTAAAATTTGAATATTTTCTTTTTAAGTAAGACTTATCAGAAAATATTCAAGACAGTCATTCGCTCTGTGAAAAAGAACGATACTTTTCTATCTCTCCCTGAAAAAGATACAGAACCAATTTCAGGCCTTATTCTCTTTATCTCATGTGTTGAGTACATCAAGTAGAATCACAAATTCACCATCATTTATTCTCTAAGTTCCCACACACTTCTTGAGGTGTAGAGAACGTTGTGGCAGATCTTGGTGTGAGTATATGGGAGCAGCTTGGATAGGAAGTTTGTTAAAATTACGAAAAGATTGCAAGGACACTTGATAGGCATCAAGAGGTATGTTTTCTATTTACTTGTACACTGGGCCAACCTACCATCATTCTGCTGCGTATTAGGAAACTCGTTCCTAACACAACTACCATTGTCTGATGCTCCTCATTCTCTTCAATTATCACCATGACTTGCGACCATGGTTGAGATTTTCCCTTCATGGCAATGTTGTAGCATTTCCTGGCAACAATCTAATCACCTCTTACTGTGCATATCCCCGAGGAAGAGGGGAACTTTATGGCCAAATGGTGAATAGAAGTTATGGCTCCAAATGCAATCAGTGCTTCTCTTCCCAAGATAGCATTGTAGAATGCTGGATAGTTAATTACCATGAATTTAAACATCTTTTCAAAAACTCATGCTTTATCTACTAGAGTTATTACGAGCTCGATCATTCCTATTGTTGTCATTCCTTCTCCCAAAAACCCCATAAAGAGTCATGGAGGTCGCCTTAATATCGGCTACAAATAGTCCCATCTTTTCAAGAGTGTACCTCAATTGCATATTCACCGAGCTTCCATTGTCAATCAGGATTCTTCTTACCCTCCAGTTAGCGAGCTGAATAGTTATCACAAGTGAATCATTATGAGGGAATTGGACGTGGCTAGTTTCCTCTTCTGTAAAAATGATAAGTTATTTATCTAATCACTGTTGTTTACATAATCTCTACTCCAGAGTAAATATTGCGCCCTTGTGAGATTTTAGCTCCTGAATATATCTTTTTTGAGCTCCATTGCTCATACCTGCTAGATGAGGTCCACCTGCAATGGTGACTATATCATGTCCTTCGACAGGAGGATGGATGAACTGATTGTCTAGAGCTGGGAGAGCTGGTGGTTAATTGGCTTGGTGTCCCTGAGCTGGTTGATGGTTTTGCACTGCTGGTTGAATAGGAGCTACCTAGTTCCGAGCATATTGTGCTAACGGTCCAGCTCGGAAAAGAGTCTCGATCTCATCATTTATTTGACGACAATCGTCAGTGTTATGTCCAATGTCATTATGATAACGATAAAATTTGTCATCAAATAAATGATGAGATCGAGACACTAATACGAGGTTGACTGTTAGCACAATATGCTCAGAACCAGGTAGCTCTTATTCAACTAGCAGTGCAAAACCATCAACCAGGTCAAGGACACCAAGCCAATTAACCACCATTCTTCTAGATAATGACATTCGTCACCACTACATCTCAGCAACACCATTTGTCGCCACTCTAGCGGGCTGAATAGGGGTCTGGCTAGTTCCTGCGGCTGTAGACTCTACTTCCTACAAGTTTATCAATTCTTGAGCTCGGGCCAAGAACTCATTTGTACTTTTTAATCCTTTCCTTTGGAGTTCCTCCCACAATTCACCTCCTAGAGTGATTCCTAAATGCATGGTCATGAGCTTGGCACTATCATTTGCATTCCTAGCTTGAGTTGCTATGTTTGTGAACATGTTGATGTACGCCTTAAGGGATTCACCTAGTTGTTGTTTTATATTGGCCAGGGAGTTGGCCTCTGCTCGAACTTCTTTTGCAGCTCAAAACTTCCTTTCGAACATAGTTGATAGTTGTTTCTAGGAAGTGATCGAGTGACTTTTAAACTTGTTTACCCATATTTTTGCTGGTCATGTCATCGTGGCTTGGAACAAGACACTGTGCATGTTGATGTCGATGTTGTGGGCTCTCATCAAAGTGTTGAAGGTTCCTATGTGGTTCGACGGATCAGTGGTTTCGTTGTACATGGGCATGTTTTGCATTTTGAAGCCAATAGGATAGGGAGCTGATGCGATGTGACGAGCAAAAGGCTTGAGCTTGAGCAAAAGGCTAATGCAATCGTCCACATTTTTCTCGGACTGAAGTCTCTTCATTTGTTCCTTTATCAAGGCCAGTTGTTCAAGGGTTGGATGGAATAGGTTACCAGCTCCCATCCTAACTTGCGCGTTATATGGGTTATTGTCCCTCCAAGTCGGAGATCAGTTAGGCGGGACATTCCCATTATCTTGCATGATTGATAGATCTCCCATCGTCTGAGTGTAACTCAGATCATCATAATGGTCCGACTGTCCTCTTTGCGCATTTTGATGGTCATGCAGGTCAGACTGAGGATTGGAGCGCAAGCTTTGGGCTGAGTTCAACTGATTTCTCAGATCGCTCTATTTCTCTAGGTGTTTGTGTTGCGTATATTGATCTTTAAATATATAATGATTATACGCATTTATTGCGCATATTGGGCATCTCAGTCTATTGCGGTTCATCCATATGCACTTCCATGAACTACCACAAGCGAGATGCAACTCTCGAACTAGATATGATTCAATGATGATAACTTGACATAGATAATCCTTGGGATTGATAAGGGTGATCTAGACACCAAACACCTCGATCTCTATCATAGGCAACTGAGACAAGCTAGAGGATCCTGGGCTGTCTCAAACTGAGTGACACAACCTCGAGCTGTTTGATCAAGAGTTAACAAAATATCTCCAAAGTCTTGTATCCTTTATTTATTGCTTGCTAGCTGTACCCTGAGCAAGAAAATCAATCTCGTATTTTTAGGGCACAATAAATCTATCATATCAAATTCCCCCAAACTAAACATTTGCTTGCCCTCGAGTAAAGAACACGAAAGACAAACAAAATCCAAACTAACAACCTTAAACAACCAACACAAATGAATTAAGCCAAAACAACAATTTAAGCCTCAAAATATTATGAGTGGCATGCTTATATATTCTTCAGGAAAATTAACCACTAATATGGAATTTTAGTCAAAACATTATTCCAACTTACTTAGGTCCAAACAAAAATAAAAGCTCTTCGCATCATGATTAATAAATAAAATGCATTTGAATCAATTCATGCTCACTAAATTTTATTCATTACAATAAATAAATATCATCCAATAAGCTTGCTATACTTACTAATTCCCACTAATGTAGACAACACATGCTCAAGAATAAACAAGACTTTTGTGGATTATAATTGATCGACTTAGGTAAAGGTAGATGTAAAAGTCCTTCAGGCTCAAATATACCATAAGCACACAAACCAAATAAACCACTATTAAGATCAATCTTACAAACCCAAAAATAATCCAGAATTTCCCTTTCTTTCTTGTTTTAAGAGAGAATTCATAAACATTATTTTTTTTTCTTTTTTTTTCATTGTATTCTAATGATACTACACTCTCCCAAACTTATTTTTTTGTATTTTCAATTGGAGTGTAGTTCATTTTCAATATTTTTTTCCTTTCTCTCTCAATTTTTCTTCTTCTATTGACACAAAATTCTAAATATAAACTCCATTACAAACCATCCCTCAAGCACTTTTCATGTGCTCGTGGTAAATCAAAGGGAAGGAAAAATAACAAAGTTTCTAATAGGCTCAAAATAAGTGTCAAAAACCAAAAAGTTTCACATTAAGCTAAAAAATGGGTATTTAAGGATTTAATACATCAAGGTTGGTTCAAAAGGCTCAATTGTTCCAAAAAATTGTCTAAAACATCTTCCTAAGCATGCATCATCTAGGATTTCGTCTCAAAAAACAAGCAAACAAGTTCTAAGATAACAATATTTTCATATTTTATTTTCATTTTCAAAATTCAGCAAGCATAAAGATTGTTCAATCACAATTTTTTTTATTAATAAGCATGATAAATCTCTCAATTATTTAAGTAGACCCAAGTAAACATGGTAAGAAATATTCAACCATGCACACAGATTTTGATAATTTTCATTCTAGTCAATTTGTACAACATATCATTCAACATATTGTCATTGGCTAATCATTGTCAACTCGATTCAATAACACTCTAAACAAAACATAAAAATAAATATATAAACCTGACATAACATAAAAAAAGGATAAACTTAAACATACTAAGATATCTACAATGAGAAAAGCAATAAAAATCAAATCCCTTCCCCCAAACATAACATAAAACATTGTCCCCAATGTATAAATTAGAAAAGGAAATAAAACTTCCCTGTAATACAATGCATTGCTCCATTGTAGTGACATTCATTGTTATCCTCTTTAGTGTTTTATATGTTGACATACATCAATAAGTCGTTGACGCCCATAATAAGCCTCATTCAAGACAACTTGAAGGATGTCGTTTTGAATGCCCTCAAGCATGGCAAGACATAAATTCATTCGACATGTCGCACCAACAACACAAGACTTTGAGTGATGAGCTTGGGGAGAGAACTTTTGTATATCATAAACGATGTAGAATGGTGAAGGTGACACCAATTTAAAATACGGATGCACTAGCATGTATATGATTGTAGCATTGATGAACTCAAATTAATGATTGCAGGTGTTTCCTTGTCCTCCAAAGTCATATTTTGCTCATCTTCATATGTGAATTCCTCAAATAACCTTTTTGATTGTTTTTCACTCTCCACTCGACTATCCATAACCATGCTTGTGATTTTATCTTCAACAACTTCTTGATCATTGATGGAATTTACTTCATTTACCACACCATAATCATTATCTACCAAGCACGTGTTCAATTAGAATTTGTTTGAGTTAATACAACTTTGAGGGTCTCTTATTCATCAACTTTAAGCCTAATCTCTTCTAATGGCTAAACCTCATGTGCTCCTACAGTATTCAAATAACTTTCACAACCTTGGTTTTTTGAGCCATTGTCCTTAAACCACTCCATATTGTGCATCACTAAATTGTCCCCATCAAAATTTAATGTGTTCTCCAATTGGGTCATTACTTCTTCAATTTGTGAGTTATGCTTTTCATGCTCATATGATTGGTGAATAATACTAGGGTCTTGAAAGAATGGAGGATATTGGTGACTCCAATATTGGAGAGAGGGATCCCAATGCAAATGGTAATCAAAGTTTGCAATATCATTCAACACCTCCATTATATCTTCATTGCTTCTTCTTAATAAAGGTTTACCAGTTACCTCTACTCCATAATCTACCCAAAATCTTGTTGCATCATCTAATCCATTGTAAAATAAGAGCGTAAGGCACCCCCTTGAGAAATTATGATGACATCTCTCCACCAACTCATTAAATCTCCCCCAAGAGAAGTAAAATAGCTCCTCGTGTTGTTGGGAAAAACACACGATGTAATCTTGATGGAGCATTTTTTATTTACCTCAAAAGTCAAACAAAGTAAAGAAACATAAGTTAAATAAAAAACAAAATTATAATCAAAATAATTTTGTTGATATTAATAAAAACAATCCATGACAACGACCCCAAGAACTTGTTGTGGAAATTATGTACTACGCAAGGGCACGCAATCGTAACAAGTAATAAAGTAAATAAGTAGAGTGTCGAACCCACATGGACTGATTATCAATTTCCAACAATTAATTTCTATTTCGCTAATAAAAAATGAACTTAAAAAATAAAAAGAATAAAAAAAACAAAATAACTAAATTAACAACTGATAATTAAAAAAGACAAATAGCAGATAAATCAATGGATGAAAAACCTAGGGTATTTAATTTCATCATTATCCACTCTATTATATCACCAATAGAATTTTTATTATTCTTCCTATCCTTGTGATAGTAGGTTTACTCAAGCAATCTATATTCTTACTAGGATATATAAATGTCAAACTATATGCAACCTTTCTACATCTCTATAATAAGTTTCAACATAACCAGGCATTAAACATAGAAACCTAAAAACTACACAAACCATATAGGTACTCTCGCCCAGTATCAAAATTTGTGTCTAAACAATTATAACATATTTAACTCTCACCTCTCAAATTTTGAATTAAAATCATATAAATCATGCAAATGGTCATCAAGCATTGATAAGCGTTAAACACAAATTTTATAGATCACAATTATGTAGAAGAAATCATAAAATTTGCATTGAATAATACAAGAGTATCAAAAGACTACATTAAAACCCTAGAAAATAAAATTTGTTCATAATCAATAAAGAAACCATAAACAAACTCATAGAAAATAGAATAAGAGAAGAAAGAGAGGTCCCTAAAATAATCTAAAGCATTCTTTTTATAGTGATAAGGTAGTGAGAAGAATTTTCTAGATGTTTCCACTTGTCACTTATGATGTTCCAAAATATCTTCATTTGAATTTCAAATTCTATATACATAGGAAGCATAACCTTGTAGGTCAGATATCACCTAGAATACCTTTGAATTTTACCTTTCTTGTGAAACAAGCTTTTGTAGGGCTTTGAAGAAGCTTTCCAACGCCTTCAAGAATAAATAAAATCAGATATGTGAGTAGGGCGATATGGTCAAAATAACGAAACTATCTAAGATTCAAAATATCTCATATTTTTTTTCCAACAATTTAAGTTGTAAATCTCCTTTATCTTCTCCAAACAATTCAAGTAAAGATCTTATATTGGTTTTCTCTTGATTGAAGATAATATTTCAAATAAATTTTGAAATATTTCTCAAATATCCATGTAACAAATGACAACCTGAAAAATAGAACAACCACACATGAAAAGAACTAAAAATATAAAATAACAATAATAAAACTAAAAAAACTAGGACTAAAAATATCATAAATCTATCTTGTCAATGACCTCAGGAGGCGAGCTCAGGGCACTCATAAAACCCAAGCACAGGTTCGACCACTCCCAGGACCATTAAATGTGTTAAAGACTCCCTAAAAGCTAAGGTTATGGTTCAGAGGCCCTCAACAACCATGGAATACCAACTTAAGACCATCACTATGCTTGAGAGGAAACAAGCTCAAAGAGTTCCTATAGCATTGAGGCAAAGTACCTCATCAACCTCGAGCTATAAACACCTTGCACTCAAGCTCTCAAGAGCTTATCAAGGCATGGACAAAAAGAAGGTACTAAAAAGGGCATGAGTAGTGTAGGGTACGAACTAGACAAGACCATCAAAAGAGTAGTGGTCGTACTAAGTCAGGAGAGTAGTGGTCGTACTAAGCCATGAGAGTAATGGTCGTACAAGATCAGAAGGGTAGTGGTCGTGCAAGGTCAGAAGGGTAGTGGTCATACAAAGTACTAAGAGGAGGAGCACCTCCTCCATTGCCTTTGAAAAATGACAGGCCCAACATGCCTGAAGCTCGACACCAATAAAACCTACTCCATGATCCTCTGAGGTGTCACATAGTACTACCACCTCTTTGTCCCATTGGGAGCATTTTTCTACTGAGAGCCATAAGAGCTCCTCTATAAATAGGGTCTCCCCTGATCATTAGAGAGGGTTGAAAATCTCATTGTATCGAAAGGAAATTGAGCAATACAAACATTATTTCTCTGCAAACTTCATTTTATGTTCTATGTTCTTTTAGCATTCTTCTAAGTTCATTGATTGTTTGCTAAACTTTGAGTTTTTTTATCTAAGTTCGTTCACGAGTTCTCATAGTCAACATTTTGGCACCGCCTGTGGGAAGAACAACTAACAAACTTTAGTTATTCCATTGATTTCGATAAGGAAACATGCCAAGGCAACAAAAAAAATGTGTACAAGAACACCAAGAAGTGGAGGTTCACCTAGATGGAACCTAGTTAAGGGCGTCTATGAGAGAACCTCCTTCACCAATGAATTGAGGTGCGCAAGATTTGCCCAGAGACAATGGCGAAGAGGAATAAGTATATCCCCAGTCGTTCGTCCTGCAGTGGGCCCTGCAGCACATGCCACTACTCCAGCAGAGGGTCGGACAACCCGCCTTTTGCCGAGGCTGCCAATGGCCCCACATTCAAATCATCAAGACCATGGTCCCTCCAAGAAGAGGCACGGTAAAAGCCCATGAGAACAACCAGTGAGCTCAAGCTCCCAAACTCATCGCTATGGAGATGAGATACGTGACTTACACCTAAAAACACACCAGCGATTAGAGACCACGGTGTAAACCATTCAAGAGAGCTTGCGCGAAGGGAGACCACCATTCTTGTGGATGATGGAGAAACACAACTCTCCACTAGTAATACCCCTCGCCCAAGACACAGGGAAGAACAACTTGGTGTGAACCCCATCTACAAGAGATATGAACCCAAGACCACTTCCAAGAGAACTCTACCCAACTTACAGGATAAGCATAACCAAAGAGGGTCCGAGATGAGAACACACCCCTACAACACCTCCGAGGGACACAACCAAAGCAAGGCTTCACCCTAAGGATCACAAAGACTCCTTGAACAAAATGAAAAGGGAACTAAAAACTAAAATGCAAAGCATTCAGAGCAAGATAGTCTCAAATGCGAAGATTAACCTAAGCATGTGTCGTATACCTTCTATACGGACCTAATAGACATCAACAAACACATCTTCCTCATGAATGAAACTTAGGTCCCATTCAAGAGACCTCCGCTCATGAAGAGGGACAGATCCCAAAGTTACCTCGATAAATATTGTCAGTATTGCAAGGATATAGTCCACACCATGGCGGAGTGTACCCATTTGAAAGTGGAAATTGAGGAGCTCATACGCAGGGGCACCTGCCAGGTATGTTAGAAGGGAGAACTTAAGACCAGATGAGAGGCCAGCCTAGCCATGAGCTCAAGAACAGGCCCCGGAGGTGCAAGGGGAAGTTAGAACAATATTCATAGGTCTTGGATTCGAAGGAGATTCGATAAAAGGTAGATATTGATACATATGAGAGGCCAAGAGAAGTCCACCTCCTTGTATGATGGGCTTAGAACAACGTACCCCAAAGACCTTTAAAGGTGAAAGCTATTTGATAACTTTCACAAAGGAAGACGCCCAAGGCAAGCGCTTCCCTCAAAGTGATCCCCTAGTGTTAACCGTCCAACTAGCAAATATGAGAGTACATCGAGTCCTAGAGGCAATGGTAGTTAAGTTGATATCTTATATCGCCAAGCCTTAGAGAAGATGGTCTTGGGCACCAGGAATCTAAAACCATGCAGCATCTCCTTATAAGCATTCACTAGGGACTCGAAACCACCTTTGGGAACGATCGATTTAGCCCTCACCATGTGGGAGCGACCTAGGAAAACCATTGTTATGTCAAATTTTGTTGTAGTCGATTGTGCCCAAGCTTTCAAGGCAATATTAGGGAGACCTTTTTTTGATGGAGTTGAAAGCAATGACCTCCATTTATCACATTTCCATTAAGTTCCCCACACTGGAACGTATGGCAAGCTAGAAAGGAGAGCAAAGAGAAGACAAAGAGTGTTACAACACCTCCCTTATAACAACTGCCAAACCACGGGAACCCATGGCAATGGTGACACATGGGGAAGCAAACCCACAAAAATTAGACCCTCGAGTCAACGAGGAGATGAAAAATCAAACCTACGAGGGAAAGATAGATGGGTTAGGCATAAAAAACAAGAACTTACAGGAAATGGTGCAAAAAATGCTAGAAGAACCCAACTACATAGCGCAAGCAAAGTCTAACGTACCTTTCACCATGTGCGCATGGGAGAAATAGGGAAGGAAGGAAACAACATTTCCCATCAACTGTGGAAGGACCCAACTTTCAAATAGCAATTCCCCACGTTCAGAGCACCATGAAGGTTCCATGCCAAAGACGTGACCATGAAATTGGGAGAGAACATATGGAGCAAAGACCTCTACCTCCAAGGAGACACCAATGGATGAGAGAGACTTGCCCCAACAAAGAGAAGATGGAGTGAAGGGAGAGAAGGTTCCCACTGATTTTTTCATGAAGAAAAATACAACACAAACTCTGCCCAATATAGCGGTTGTGCCAGGAGGAAAGCTAGGTGACAATGAGTTTGATCAAGAATCTACACTTTCAAGGGAGATCCAAGTAGAACCTCTTCCATCCCACATCAAAGAGCCATGCATGGAACCTTATGAAGGTATAACATACCAAAAATGTCAATTTGATGCCTGTAATGACTTGATGAAATTGAAAGGAGTCTCTGGAAAGGCTAGATGCCAATGTTTTCAATTCCACTAAGAGGCGAAAATGAATGTCTAAGAAAGTACATTCAACTCTTCCACACGGAGGTGCTAAAGTGGGCATGTTATCTAAGGACAATCTAAAAATGCCCATCACCACAGGGGTACACCCGAAGAGAAAAATGTGGGATAGTATGCTCAATAGAGAAATAGAGGGCATATGTTACTTCTATAAAAGGGCTGTAAAGTACATTCGAGTAGAAGATGACCATGACAACCTGAGGATAGGCAAACGGAGCATTTCTTTAAGCCACCCCCCCCATAAACACTAACGAACACTCTAGGAAACTAGAGAACCCTACAACATCCTGCTATGAAGATTCACCAAGCACTGAGATCTCGTGATGTCAATGGTTGTGAGGGTGAAGATACCTACAATGTAACCCAAGTAATTCCCACCAACACATGCACCTAGGAGGGAATATCTGTGCATACAAGAGAAAATGATAAAAGTGCTTTATGAGATAAATCTCGCCAACCACTTGGGCGCATGATACATAGCGAAAGCAAAAATAAAAAAATAAAAAACCTTGCCAATCATCTCTTGAATCCATAAAGAAAGTTACCCTTAGGGATATCAAGGGATTTAAAAGGTTCCACAACGATGACCTTCTGATAAAGGGTACTACCTCCATGAGGGGTAGGGCCTCAAGAAGGACGTCCACTAATAAGCCTAGAGTAGCCACCAAGTCGTAGAGCCAAAAAAATTCTTATGAAAAATGCTTGCAAAAAATAGTATTATGCCTCATAACGAGAAGGACACTTCTCGAACAAAACTAAAGCGCGTGGAAAAATTATAAAAGGATTGAAAAAACCCAAAGGGTTAACATGTCCGTACAAAAAAATATATAGTCAATGTGCACCAAAAAGACTATCGTCATCATGTCAAAGAAGACATAAACAATTCCTCATACACTTTTGAAGGAAAAAGAAGGGCTTCTCAAAATCTCATGCCAAAGAGGGAAATGGTCATACACTTCTCTTATACGTTGTTCACAAGAAGTACACTGCAAGAGACCACTATGTGAGAGATACACTATACGAGACCTATATGCAAGGGGCTTAAGCAAAGGGTCTACATGATAACATGCGAGGCCGCATTTTCTAAAAGTCATTGTACCTCAGCATCACCTCGATACAACCCTAAAGGTCATACCGCAATACTCAACTCAAAGGGTCATTATGAGAGATCACACCTCGAGAGCACATCTCAGGAGACAATTAGATAAGAAGAACGTTTACAACCTACCTAGGGAGAGCATGATAAGGGTGTCCACATCGAGATGCTTGTTATACATGTGTCGCCTCAAGACCGTGTATCACCACACCACCATGTGTAACCCTTGCACACATCTACATAATTGTTCGGTGGATAAGACCATAAATCTCTACATGTACAAAGCTTACACTCTAAGAGAAGAAAGTTCATCACTTTACCATAATTTGTGCACCATTTTGGAAAGATTTTTGTCAAGCATACGTCCAGAAGACCAAGGGAAGCATCAAGGTATGTGGTACACTAACGTGCTTCTCATATAAAAAAAATTGTAGCAGCCTTGAATTAGATCATCTTATGGTCTAGAGATAAATGCCTTCTTTTATTCAACATCCTAAAAGGGAACAAAAGTTTCTCTTAGAAGGAAAAACGCAAAGGAGCCTTCACCAAGTTGGAGGAACACTTCAGGTAATCACCCCCTTAAGCCAAGCTAGGAAAAAGGGAAAACATTTACCTATACTTTCTTGTATTTGAATATTCCATAAGTACGACACTTGTGAAAGGGAAAAAGAAACAACAATAATTAGTTTACTATGTTGTTGACGGTGAGAACTCGTCAACGAAGTTAAGTTAGAAAAATTAAAATATGAAGCTTATCAATGAAAAACTTCAAAGATCTAATCAGAAACTTAAGGAATAGTTGCAGAAAGAAAATGGTGAAAGGAACTTGTATTTCTTATGCTATGATGCTACAGTGTTTTTTCCAACCCCCCTCCATGTGGAAGTCAGGTTCATTTTGTAGTTGGCTCTAATGGCCCTTGATACATTGTGGTCCAGGGCACCAGGTGGTACACAAGTACACTGTCAGGAGAGTGGTCTCAGGGGTAGTGGCGTTGGCTCCAGTACATGGCCAGATACCATGAGGATGTCTCCACTACTTATTTCGTACGAATGTCAGAGGAGTGGTGCCAGGCGCATTGGCGCAGGTGGTGGTGTTGTCGACTTTGATATCTGACCAGAGACATACATGCCATGTCCCCTCTCCTAGTACTCCCACTACTTGTCTGGCATGAGTATCTATATCAGACATACGGGGTCTTAAAGGTCGTACCCCATACAAGATTGTACTAGTACAATCCTTTTGAATTATACTTGGGCTTTTACCTCTAAATGTTGGAGTCTGGATAGGTCTTCATAGGAGACATCCACTTGAGGTGCAGGGTACGAGACACCTGGTGCATGTAGGGGTCGTAGCGCGAACCAAGGCTCTTGGGCCCTTGGTGCAAAGTAGGGCTCTTGGTGCAAGACGCCTGAAGCACCTCAAGGCCACCCATGAGATGTGGGTGATAGGTGCACGAGACGCCTCTCCTGGCGAAACACTTGCTGGTGCACAAAATGGCCGTGGGTGTCTGAGGCAATGTGGCCTTGCACGGTGCCTGGGCCTGCAAGGCGAGGCACTCCCTCGCGAGTCCCTGTGCGCGCGGATCCAGGTGGTGTCGTGAGGCATGTCGCAAGGCCCTATGCACGGATCCAGGGGATGTTGCTAGGCATGTCGCGAGGCCCTGCAAGCGGATCCAGGTGTTGTCGCCTGGTATGTCGCAAGGCCCTACGCACGCAGATCTAGGCGGTGTCGCGAGGCGTGTCGCGAGGTCCTGCGTGCGCCGATCTAGGCAGTGTCGTGAGGCCCTGCGCACGTGGATCCAAGCAGTGTCGCGAGGTGTGTCGCAAGGCCCTGCGTGCGCAGATCCAGGCGGCATCGCGAGGCGTGCCGTGAGGCCCTGCGCGCGCAGATCTGGGTGGTGTCGTGAGGCGTGTCACGAGGCCCTACGCGTGCAGGTCCCATGTCGCAAGGCCATGCTAAGGATCCCACTCGAGTGGAGGCAGTCACGAGATGGGTCTCGCAAGGGGCTAATGCGCGTGACGCAGGGCGCTGCCTGGTGGGCGAGCCGTGGCCTCGCTGGGTGCGCCGAGTGGAGGCAGTCGCGAGATAGGTCTCGCGAGATGGGTCTTGAGAGAGGCTCTTGCACGAGGCGTGGTCTCGCTGGGTGCATGGGTGCTAGGCACGCCAATAATAACATCACTTGCCTCCTTGCGAGAAGATGGTGGCCAAAGGCCTTGTGGCACAAGCATATATTTAGGCGTTTAGGGGACCTTAGCGTGTTCTTTGCACCTTTTACAAGCATAGAATTTTGAGCCTCTACACTTGCCCCCCAGTCTAGGAGAGGGCCTTTAGGGTCTCTGGTAGACTCTCCTTTTTTATTCTTATAAATAGCCCTTCATGTCTAGCCTATTATTTACACCTTACTTCTTCAGCCTAGTGGTTTTGGGATCCTTACTCTTTTGAAGGAAAAAGAAGGGCTTCTCAAAATCTCATGCCAAAGAGGGAAATGGTCATACACTTCTCTTATACGTTGTTCACAAGAAGTACACTGCAAGAGACCACTATGTGAGAGATACACTATACGAGACCTATATGCAAGGGGCTTAAGCAAAGGGTCTACATGATAACATGCGAGGCCGCATTTTCTAAAAGTCATTGTACCTCAGCATCACCTCGATACAACCCTAAAGGTCATACCGCAATACTCAACTCAAAGGGTCATTATGAGAGATCACACCTCGAGAGCACATCTCAGGAGACAATTAGATAAGAAGAACGTTTACAACCTACCTAGGGAGAGCATGATAAGGGTGTCCACATCGAGATGCTTGTTATACATGTGTCGCCTCAAGACCGTGTATCACCACACCACCATGTGTAACCCTTGCACACATCTACATAATTGTTCGGTGGATAAGACCATAAATCTCTACATGTACAAAGCTTACACTCTAAGAGAAGAAAGTTCATCACTTTACCATAATTTGTGCACCATGTTGGAAAGATTTTTGTCAAGCATACGTCCAGAAGACCAAGGGAAGCATCAAGGTATGTGGTACACTAACGTGCTTCTCATATAAAAAAAATTGTAGCAGCCTTGAATTAGATCATCTTATGGTCTAGAGATAAATGCCTTCTTTTATTCAACATCCTAAAAGGGAACAAAAGTTTCTCTTAGAAGGAAAAACGCAAAGGAGCCTTCACCAAGTTGGAGGAACACTTCAGGTAATCACCCCCTTAAGCCAAGCTAGGAAAAAGGGAAAACATTTACCTATACTTTCTTGTATTTGAATATTCCATAAGTACGACACTTGTGAAAGGGAAAAAGAAACAACAATAATTAGTTTACTATGTTGTTGACGGTGAGAACTCGTCAACGAAGTTAAGTTAGAAAAATTAAAATATGAAGCTTATCAATGAAAAACTTCAAAGATCTAATCAGAAACTTAAGGAATAGTTGCAGAAAGAAAATGGTGAAAGGAACTTGTATTTCTTATGCTATGATGCTACAGTGTTTTTTCCAACCCCCCTCCATGTGGAAGTCAGGTTCATTTTGTAGTTGGCTCTAATGGCCCTTGATACATTGTGGTCCAGGGCACCAGGTGGTACACAAGTACACTGTCAGGAGAGTGGTCTCAGGGGTAGTGGCGTTGGCTCCAGTACATGGCCAGATACCATGAGGATGTCTCCACTACTTATTTCGTACGAATGTCAGAGGAGTGGTGCCAGGCGCATTGGCGCAGGTGGTGGTGTTGTCGACTTTGATATCTGACCAGAGACATACATGCCATGTCCCCTCTCCTAGTACTCCCACTACTTGTCTGGCATGAGTATCTATATCAGACATACGGGGTCTTAAAGGTCGTACCCCATACAAGATTGTACTAGTACAATCCTTTTGAATTATACTTGGGCTTTTACCTCTAAATGTTGGAGTCTGGATAGGTCTTCATAGGAGACATCCACTTGAGGTGCAGGGTACGAGACACCTGGTGCATGTAGGGGTCGTAGCGCGAACCAAGGCTCTTGGGCCCTTGGTGCAAAGTAGGGCTCTTGGTGCAAGACGCCTGAAGCACCTCAAGGCCACCCATGAGATGTGGGTGATAGGTGCACGAGACGCCTCTCCTGGCGAAACACTTGCTGGTGCACAAAATGGCCGTGGGTGTCTGAGGCAATGTGGCCTTGCACGGTGCCTGGGCCTGCAAGGCGAGGCACTCCCTCGCGAGTCCCTGTGCGCGCGGATCCAGGTGGTGTCGTGAGGCATGTCGCAAGGCCCTATGCACGGATCCAGGGGATGTTGCTAGGCATGTCGCGAGGCCCTGCAAGCGGATCCAGGTGTTGTCGCCTGGTATGTCGCAAGGCCCTACGCACGCAGATCTAGGCGGTGTCGCGAGGCGTGTCGCGAGGTCCTGCGTGCGCCGATCTAGGCAGTGTCGTGAGGCCCTGCGCACGTGGATCCAAGCAGTGTCGCGAGGTGTGTTGCAAGGCCCTGCGTGCGCAGATCCAGGCGGCATCGCGAGGCGTGCCGTGAGGCCCTGCGCGCGCAGATCTGGGTGGTGTCGTGAGGCGTGTCACGAGGCCCTACGCGTGCAGGTCCCATGTCGCAAGGCCATGCTAAGGATCCCACTCGAGTGGAGGCAGTCACGAGATGGGTCTCGCAAGGGGCTAATGCGCGTGACGCAGGGCGCTGCCTGGTGGGCGAGCCGTGGCCTCGCTGGGTGCGCCGAGTGGAGGCAGTCGCGAGATAGGTCTCGCGAGATGGGTCTTGAGAGAGGCTCTTGCACGAGGCGTGGTCTCGCTGGGTGCATGGGTGCTAGGCACGCCAATAATAACATCACTTGCCTCCTTGCGAGAAGATGGTGGCCAAAGGCCTTGTGGCACAAGCATATATTTAGGCGTTTAGGGGACCTTAGCGTGTTCTTTGCACCTTTTACAAGCATAGAATTTTGAGCCTCTACACTTGCCCCCCAGTCTAGGAGAGGGCCTTTAGGGTCTCTGGTAGACTCTCCTTTTTTATTCTTATAAATAGCCCTTCATGTCTAGCCTATTATTTACACCTTACTTCTTCAGCCTAGTGGTTTTGGGATCCTTACTCTTTTGAAGAGGTGAGGAGTTCAAATCCCCACAACCTCACTTTTGCTATGTTTTCCCCCTTTTTTTATATATTTGAGTTCATTTTTTGTATGTCTATATCCATGCAGGCATTTGAGGACTAAAACACCCTTTTCCTTTATTTTTGCAAACGCGTACTTTTGGCCATTTGCCTCTATTTGAACGTGATGGTGCTTTCGACCCTCAACCTCCTTTTGACCACGACAGCACCCAATTTTACTTGCTTGAGGTATACATTCTTTCCCCATTACATTTATTGGGGATAAATTAGCACCACTTTGGAGGGGGTATCTTGGCCTGAGCTTGTGGTGAGTTAACCGAGCTGCATGCCCTTATTCGTACACCGTAGTAGGATATTTAGAGCGCTTGTACCTGGAGGTTTTGAGCCCATTCCTTTGTGTTTTGTCGAAATCCTCTCATTTATACGTGAACCCTTTTTGCTTTCGGGACGAGGTCTCATGGCATGCGATGGTCCGTTCAACGTTCCTCCGGGGGTCGAATTTGCTTACTTGTCTTCAAACTCAGAGTCCCCTGAAGACAATCCTCACCATGACTACGACACCTTAAGGCAGGTCCGCATTCGTCATATTCAGCACATGGCTGAACTTAGGCATAAAATTTGGGTTGTAGAGAGCGAAATAGACTCGGTGTTAAGGGGAGACGGAGTACCTTTCCCCCTTGACCTTAGCGACCATGTAGCGAACCTTAGGGTTACCCTTTTAGATTTGCAGATGGAGTGGGAGTTTATGGAGGGACATCTCCTGCCTGAGCCTTCTAACCCGTTTTCCCCTAATGGCTGTCATGGGGCCGTCTCGTCTTCTCCGCAACCCTTATTCTCGATCTACCCTAGTTTAGCGCTTTCACAGCTGGTGCCTCGATGGAAGACCCTTGCTAGGAAGAAAAAATGGAGGGTAAAGTGCTTTGTTTCCACCTCACCTTTTTCTTTTGGTTTTGCAGATTTGCCGAAGAGAGGGCGACGACAGGAGACTGCTGATGATTAGGGCACTGACCCCCTGTTGGCATCCACTCTAGTGTCCCACGTGTCCGAAAATAAACTGTTGGAAATAATGGAGAACTATCGTGGTCCCCTAGGCTACACATTATATGTCCCTTCGAGCACATGCCGGGCTGACATCCCAAATCTTGGTTACGTGGCTATGAGCAAGCATATCTTGAAAGCGGGTGGTACAATCTCGTTACACCCATTCTTCGTCACAATTCTCAATTATTTTGACCTTGCTCCACTCCAGCTAGCGCCCAACAGCTGGTTGACCTTGAGTTGCTTCTTCATCTCATTTATGGATCGTGTCCAGCGTGCTCCTACGGCCCAAGAGGTGCATTTCATGTACAATCTCATGCCCTCTCCTAAGTCCAAGGGATTTTATTTCCTGCAAAAAGCTAATACTTCAATCCCCTTGATAGAGGGCGTTGTGTCCAACCCAGGGTCCTAGAAGCAGGACTTTTTCTTTGTGAAGGGTCTCCTCTCTGTTCGTGCGCACTTTCGATCTGCTCCTAGTAAGTACTTCAAGCCGCCCCTTTTTTTTTAAGCTTACTGTTTTGGAACTTATGTTTTGTGTCAGCAACTGTGTGGATTGTGCAGAGCATTTTGCCATGCCTGAAGTTGTTGGGTCAGAGGTGGATGCAATGGATGCATTCCTCAAGGCTAACCCTGCCAAGAAAATGGCTACATATACCTCTTCACCATGGACAAACTCAACTTTCACAAGCTGTCCTTGGTTTCGGATCCCAGGTTGTTGTCGAGTATTCTTGGATCAAAGAAGAAGAAGGATGCTTCGGCTAAACATCGCTAGAACAAGGGCGAGGCTGAACGTGTGCTAGAGGGGGTCTCCCTCGGACATGGGAAACCCCACCAACCATCTTCATCTCCCAGGGGATGCCCTCATTTAGCCTCTACAGACCCTGACATGGCCTCCCACTCCCAGGATAAACAGGCCATGCCAGGGTATTTCGTCTGTCCTTATTCTGAGGACTTCGATGCTTTTTCTCAAGCTTACCTTGACCCTGGTCCATTAGGGGCTCACTTTTCCGATCTTCCTGCGCCCCTTCCTGGTCCATCGGGGGCTCAATTTTTTGATCTTCCTATGCCCCTGCCTCCTTCAGCTCTGTCCTTACTCAACAAAGCGCCCTTGGCTCATAATGGGCACCCTGGGTGGGCCACATGGCAGCCTCTTATAGGTGGCGGTATGTCCAGATCACCACAGACCTTCCTGAAGCTGATTGGAGTGGTCTTGGGAGTTTTTCTATGTCGGAGCTCGTGGAGACTCTTGCGCGCTCTGCCGCTTGGGTGAGTTCATGCATCTTATGTCGGCCTTATCCCTTTTTTCTTTATCTTTTTTGTTGCTTATCATTGTTATTGTTATTTTTCTTGTGTAGACCTATACAGTCGCTCAATGATTTGCCAACTCAGCTCAAGACCTCTCCACGTCGAATGCTGAGAGGGATCGTCTTACGGTCCAGGTCCAAGAGCTCAAGAGGGAACTTGTTGAACCAAGCTTAAACTGGAAAAGTCCTTGGCGAAGGCTTCTTCCTCATCAAAAAAGAAGAAGAGGGCAATTTCCAAGGCCATGATGTTTCAGGAAAGGCTCACCAGCTTAGAGGCCGAACTTGGGGGTGCCAAAACTACTATCACGGCGTTGCAGGGGAGGGTCACTTCCTTAGAGGTGAACAAGGTGTCTATAGAGGCGGACAAGGCGGCCATTGAGTATAGATCCATAGAGCACGCCCTTTATGGAGTATGGAGGCAGAATCCTAACTTTGATTTCTCCTCCTTTGGCGAGCACGCCGTTGCCCGGACCGCTAAGTGGAACGCCCATGGCAGGAGGCCTCGATATTATCATTTTGCGATTTTTGCCAGTTAGTCCACTGTGGGTGTATGCTCATTCGAGCCCTATTTTGCTTGTAATTTCTCTGAGTCTTGCTATGTTATCAAAACTCCTTTTTATATATATGTATGTGATCATTCATCTTTTATTCCTCTATGTCCTTTTGAGCCTGCATGATGGGGTTCAATAGGTTCTCTTTTTTATTTATCAGGCTTGAGGTCCTTTGGAGCCCATGTGAACGGGTTCAATAGGTCCTTCTTTGGTGCCTTGTGATTGTTCTTATAAGGATATATTGACCCCTTCGGTTCTAGTTATCCTTTTATATATTTTTGCGCGCACTTATTATTTCTTGCGAGAAGCGTCCTTCTCGTCATTATTCATAGTACTATTTTTGCAAGGGTCTCTTTTAGGACCCTTTTTGGCTAGACGACTTGGTGGTCGCTCTAGGCTTATTGGCGGGTGCTCTTTCTGAGGCCTTTCCTCTCGTGGGAGCATCTTCCTTTATTTGGAAGCTTCCCTTTTTTTTGTAGGACCTTTTAGCCTCCTTGATGGTCACAAGGGTAGCTAATCCTTGTGAACTCAAGTGATGCCCTGCAAGGTCTTCTTCCTGTTTATAAGGGTTCATCACAATTTTTTGTTATATATATGTATGAGGGCCTCGTTTAGGGTCCTGATATAAGGGGTCCTTTTAGGATCCTCTCTGATAAGAGGGTCCTTTTAGGATCCTCCTTATAGGGGGTCTTTTTTAAGTTCCCTCTGATATACGAGGTCCTTTTAGGATTCTCCTGATAAGGGGTCCTTTTTAGGATCCTCTTCTTTGCTGTATATTTTTCCTCCTGTCCTACCCCCCCAAGTGCTTGGTGAAATTTATTTCAGCAGGCACTATGCTGGATGCTATAAAGAAGAAGAATAACACGTGAAGTTGCGAACAATTTTATTTATAGCGTGCGGAGTACAATGACATACATGAAGGGGTTACATCTAATTGGGAGGTTACCTATGTAGCCTCTTTGATTCTTACTCATTAAGTTAACATAACAAGGTACAAACTAAAATTAGGTCCTCTTTGCACCGGGTGCAGAAGTCTTACTGGTAGTATTTCTTTGAGGTACTCCGCATTCCATGCCTGAGGTATAACAGTGTTATCCATGCGGGCCAGTTTATAGGTGTTTGGTGGTATGTACTGAGCGACCTGGTAGGGTCCTTCCTAGTTTGCCCCTAGTACCCCCACCCCCGGGTCTCGCGTGTTGGGGAGTACCTTCCTCAGTAATAAGTCTCCTACCCTGAACATTCTCTTTCGCACCCTTGAATTGTAGTACCTTGCTGCTCGTTGCTGATATGTAGCTAACCTCAGTTGTGCCCTTTCTCTCTTGGCTTCTAGCAGGTCCAAGTTCCCGACCAATGTTGTGGTGTTAGCCTGGTCATCATATGCTCGCGTGCGGGTGGAGTTAATCTTCATTTCTATCGGAAGGACAGCCTCGCAGCCGTAGGCCAAGGCGAAAGGTGTCTCTCCAGTGGTGGAACGAGGGGTGGTCCTGTAGGCCTAGAGTATATTTGGGAGTTCCTCGACCCAGGCCCCTTTTAAATTTTCCAACTTAGTTTTCAAGTTCCTTCTCAGGATCTTGTTGATGGCCTCTACTTGTCCATTGGCTTGTGGATGTACTGCTGCGGAGAAACTCCTCTTAATTCCTTTTGCCTTGCAGTATTCCTCAAATATTCCTCCTTCAAATTGTGTTCCATTGTCAGAGATAATCTTGTAAGGTACTCCAAATCTGCAGACAATATACTTGTTGACAAAGGTGGTGATCTGCTTAGCCGTTATGTTGACTAAAGGCTCCACTTCCACCCACTTAGTGAAATAGTCGATTGCTACCACCGCGTATTTAGCTCCTCCTCTTCCTGTTGGCAGTGCCCCAATCAAGTCAATCCCCCACACAGTGAAGGGCCATGGACTGGACACGCTCACCAGCTCATTTGGTGACTGTCAGGGGTAATTTGCATGTCTCTGGCACTTTTCACACCTTCTCGTGAAGTCACTCACGTCCTTCTCCATGGTAGGCCAATAATACCCCTGGCGGATGGCCTTTTTTTCGTGGACTACCCCCCAGCATGATTTCCACATTCCCCTTCGTGTATCTCTTGTAAAAATTTTAATGCCTCTCCCTTATCTACACACCGTAGGAGCGGGGTGGAGAAGCCTCTCTTATACAAGGTTTCATCTACTAGGGTGTACTGAGCGGCTTTGTAAGTCAGTTTGCGGGCCTCTTTTTTGTCCAAAGGCAAGGTCCCATCATTTAAGTACCTCACAATGGGTGCAAACCATGACTCCTCAGTGCTATTGACCATGTTGATCCTTTCTTCTGCTATGCTTGGCTTGGGGAGATATTCGACCGGTATGGAATCAAGTGTGTCTTCATCTCGTGTGGAGGCGAGTTTTGCAAGTGCATCGATGTTTGTGTTCTGCTCCCTTGGGATCTGTTCTATAGTGTATTTTTTGAACTGATCCAAATACTCCTTCACCTTGGTGAGATATGCAGCCATTTTTGGACCCTTAGCTTGGTATTCACCCTTCACCTGAAACACTACCAGCTGTGAGTCACTAAAGACATGCAAGTGGGTTACCTTTAATTCCTTAGCTAGACGCAGGTCGGCCAACATCGCCTCATATTCTGCCTCATTATTGGAAGCTTTGAATCCAAATCTCAAGGCACAATACATCTTGTGCCCTTCAGGTCCCATCATCAATATGTCAGCGCCGGCTCCCCCTTCGTTAGACGCCCCCTCTACATGGAGGCTCCATTCTTCATGGTGCTTTTCCTCTTCATGCGTCGGTTCATTCTCTTCTATTTCCCCCTCCTCTTGAGGTCGGTATGCAAATTTGACTATTAAATCTACAAGTACCTGCCTGTTGATTGAGGTCCTTGGGGTGTAAGTGATGTCGAACTGACTCAATTTAATCGACCATTTTAACAACCTTCCTGAAGTCTTCGGCTTGTGCAAGACTTGACGCAGGGGGTGTTTGTGAGCACCTCAATAGCATGAGCATGAAAATAGGGCCTTAACTTTCGAGAAGCCACTATTAGGGCATATGCTAACTTCTCTATTTCTGGGTACTGAGCTTCTGCGTCTATCAACTGTTTGCTCACATAGTACACAGGCTGTTGGTGCTTCTTTTCCCCCTTGACCAAGGTGGCGCTTATGTCATGCTCTGATACAGCTAGATACAAATACAACTTTTCCCCTTTTTCTGGCTTGGCCAAAAGGGGTGGTTTTCCAAGGTGTTCCTTTAGTTTGGTGAAGGCATCCTGGCATTCATCATCCCAAGCGAACTTTTTGTTTCCTTTTAGGATGTTGAAGAAAGGGAGGCATTTGTCAGTAGACCTGGAGATGAACCTATTGAGGGCTGCTACTCTCCCCGTTAAGCACTGCACCTCCTTTTTGCTTCGTGGTGGGCTCATTTCCAGCAAGGCTATGATTTTTTCAGGATTAGGCTTGATACCTCAGGAATTCACCATAAAACCCAGGAACTTTCCTGACGAAACTGCGAAGGTGCATTTGAGTGGATTCAGCTTCATTCTAAACTTTCAAAGGGTGTCGAACATTTCCATGAGATCGTTGGTGAGCTCCCCCGCCTCCTTTGTCTTTACCAACATATCGTCCACGTATACTTCCATGTTCCTTCCTATTTGATTTGCAAACATTTTGTTCACCAGCCTTTGATAAGTGGCACCTGCGTGTTTTAAACCAAAGGGCATCACTTTATAGCAATACAGCCCCTTGTCTGTTATGAACGAAGTGTGCTCTTCATCAACCGGGTTCATGGATATTTGGTTGTACCCGGAATATGCGTCCATGAAGCTAAGTAGCTCATGCCCCACTGTGGCGTCTACTAACTGGTCTATCCTAGGAAGCGGGAAGCTGTCGTTAGGGCAGGCCTTATTGAGGCTGGTAAAATCCACACAAGTCCTCCATTTTCTATTGGGCTTCGGGACTAGCACTGGGTTTAATACCCATAGTGGGTAGAATGCCTCTCGGATGAACCCATTTGCCTTCAACTTGTCAACCTCCTCTTTTAGGGCCGAGTATCTTTCTGGGTCCAACACTCTCCTTTTCTGCCTCACCAACCATGCTTTTGGGTCAATGTTCACATGGTGGCACATGACCGCTGGGTCTATCCCTACCATATCCTCATGACTCCAGGCGAATACGTCGAGGTTGGCTTTCAAGAACTCTACTAGTTTCTCCTTCACATCACCCATAAGGTTTTTTCCTACTTTCAATTTTCTCAATGGCTCACTCATGAACGTTACTTCCTCCAACTCCTCTACCGATTCAGCTCTGGGCTCTTCTGTGACTCGTGGGTCTAATTCGTGCGAGTTCGTGCCTTCATGCACAACCATTTCCATAAGCATCGATGGCTTTGTGGCCATGCAGAGGGATGTGTTATAGCATTCTCTCGCTTCCTTCTGCTCTCCTTTCATGCATGTTATTCCCCCGGGAGTTGGGAATTTCATAGCTAAGTGGTATACAGAAGTTATCTCCTTCAATTCTCTTAGGGAAGGTCTCCCTAATACCGCATTGAAGGCTGAGGCGCAATCTACCACAACAAAGTTTTCCATTATGGTGGTTTGTTTGGGTTGTTTTCCCATAGTGAGGGCTAACTCAATTTCCCCTAGGGGCTGTATTGAATCTCCTGTAAATCCATACAAAGAGGTACTACAAGTCTTTAGGTGTCGGATGTTTAGCCCCATCTTCTCCAGAGCTGGGCAATATAAGATGTCCACAGAGCTTCCGTTATCCACCTAGACCCAATGCACCCTCATGTTAGCAAGCTGGATAGTCAACACTAGGAGGTCATTATGGGGGAAATGTACACCTCGGGCATCTTCCTCAGTGAAGGTTATTGAGTCATTTTCACCCTTAAAACTCATCGGGGGGCAGTTCTCCAGACTTAAGATGCACGGTGGTGGACTTTGTCTGGCCTCCCTGACATATCTATCTCGTCCCTTCCTTGATTTGCCACCAAATCCTGGTCCTCCAAAGATGGTCCTGACCTCTCCTTATACATCTGGGGCCACCTCTCACGCCCGTGGCGAGGATGCTCCTTCTTCTGACCTTTGGTTCTCCTTGCAGACATATCTGCCCAAATGTCCCCTACGGATGAGCTCCTCAATTTCCACCTTCAAAAGGTTGCATTCCGCGGTGGTGTGGCTGATATCTTTGTGATACTAGCAATATTTGCTGGGGTCTCTTTTAGACCGGTCTTTTTTCATTGGTGGGGGCCTTCTGAAAGGGACCTGGTTTTCGTTCGTAACAAAAATATGCTCTCTCGCATGGGTGAGGTCAGTATAAAAGGTGTAGGGGCCCTGTCTGCACTCATCAGAGCGCTGATGCTTCCAGGGTCGATCATCTCTCGTTCCCTCATAGACCATATTCTTCTTTGTACCACTTGGGCTTTCTCAGATTGAGGGTTTTGGTGGCGACTGGCCTTTTCCGACCTTGAGGCTTTCATGACCATCTTCCACGCGAATATATTTCTGCGCTCGCTCGTAGAAGTCATCCAAGTCGGTGACCTCCCTCTTGAGCATGTTATCCCATAACTTGCTTCTCGGGCACACTCCGGCTGTGATGGCCATTTTCAGCTCTCTACGATTCAAGCTCCCTACTTTGGCTGCCTCCATATTAAACCTATGAAAGTAGCTCTTTAGACTCTCATTTTCTCCTTACTTCACGTTGGTGAGGTTGGTGCTTGGCATCATGTAGTCCCGCACGGCGTGGTGTTGCCGGAGAAATTCATCAGAAAACTGCTGCCAAGATCTGATGGACCCTGATCTAAGTCTTTTGAACCATTTGTACACAGGTCCTTTCAATACGACCGCAAAGCAATGACATCTGGCCCCACTACTAATCCCCCTTAGCTTCATCAGGTCGTTAAATGCATCCAGATGTTATTTAGGATCTGTGCTTCTTTCATATGGGGTCATATGAGGCTCCTTGAAGTTGGCCGGAAGCCAGATGGCTTGGATCTCCTTGATGAAGGGTGACTCATGGTCGAACTCATCCTCAAACGCCTGTCCTCCAGAGGCGGTGATGATTTTGCTTCGTAGGCTCCTCATTTCTGTGTCCAGGTCTTGCCTCCTCTTGTTTAAGGAGTCTCTCAGCGTGGATGGGTTAGGATCCCCCTTTCCTTTGCCTTCTCGGGGCGCCATAGGAGGCATGGTCCTTTTGCCCGCCCTATTTTTGTTGAGTTCTTCTCGTAAATCTGATGGTGTTCTCCTTGAGGTGACCTCGACATTGTTACGAGGGCCAGCGTTGGTCTACGGCTCTAGCCCCTGGAGCTACTTCAGTGGTTCAGGACGTTCGTGCTGCTTCGTCTGGGGGGTGTTACTAGTGGAGAGTCGGGTCCTTCCGTCGTCTACTAGGACGGTGGTTTCTACCCCCTCCTGGCCTCTCTCTTTCCTCTTAGGGAATGTCACGTTTGATCTCCCTTGCAACATGCCATTTAGCACCTCTTGCATGTTTTCCAGGGTGGTTTCTAGCCTCTGATTCTTGCGGTGAAGTTCTCGTATCTCGTCTTCATAGAACTCGAGCTTACAGAGTGGACTCGAGGGTGCTTGTCAGGCTTGTGCATCGATGGGCCTGGATCCTACCGACCAGAGTTTGGCAACTGTGGCGGCCTTGGAGGCAAGAACTCATCGGTACCCCTTGTTGGGGCAGCCGCTGGCCTTGGACGATCCTCCTCAGGTGGGACCGCCGGGGATGAGGCCTCCCTTTCATCTCCATGGACCTCAGGCTCCTTTGGGGCCTCCATGTTTGTAGGTGGAGGAGGATCCTTCATAGAGGCTTTTAGTTGATCTCTGTCAAGATGTTCCTCCACCTGTCGCAGCTCTCTCAATCGTTTCGAATGTCGCAACATCTTTTTCTTATCGGAATCGATGAAAGAACAGTGGCTTGCTACCTATTCTTCCCACAGACGGCGCCAAACTGCTGAAATGAGGTAATCTCATTGCGAAGCTTGGCATTCTTAGTGGGAGGAAAGTACTTCATCAAAAACCACTCTTGCCAAGTAGTCACAAAATCAGAAGGCAAAGAGTTCTACCAAGCTCTCACCCTATCTCTCAAGGAGTATGGGAACAACTTCAATCTTAGGGCATCCCCCGTAACTCTGGGTAGCTTGAAAGAATCACTCACTTCAATGAATAAGCGAATATGAAGGTGAGGATCTTCTATTGGCATTCCACTGAACTGGCCCATAGTCTGAAGCATCTACAACATAACTGGCTTCAATTTGAACGGTGTAGCCTAAATTTCTGGTCTTACAATGCCCCAATTGAGCTCGTTGAAGAGGGGGAGAGTGTATTACCGAATGGCACGATCTCGATCATCAGCTACAATACCAGCGTTCTGCCCACTAATAACAGCTACTCCCCCTTGACCTACTCTTTCTTGAGCAGCTTCTGCTTGATTTGATGCCCTTTTAGTGGCTCCTTGCTGAGCTCCTTGCTCGGAATCCATCAATACTACTTCCCTTTGGGCTTTTTGTACTTTTTGCCTTCATCTAAATGTGCGTCCATTTTCTAGATCAAGGGGAAGTATTTCAGGGTCTTCGTTCTTGTTTATACACTATGTGAACCTGATTTTACAAAAGAATCACCCAAGATAGCACAAACAAAAATTAAACCAAATTCCAAGATAATTAATTTCACAATAAATCACTTTAAAAAATTCTCAACAACGGTGCCAAAAACTTGTTGCGATTTGTTTTCTTCTTTTAGGAAAAGCAAGTGAACATAATTGTCTGACAAGTAATAAATTAGTAAGTAATTTTATCGTCTCCTCATGGATTTTTTTAAGCTAAATATTATAAAATCAACTCTAACAATTTGGGTTGCAAACACATTGAATTGATGTGAGTAATTAAGACTTTGCAAATTACTTTAAAAAAATAAAATGAGTAAATTAAAGTAAATCAATGATTAGTTACTTTGTCAAATGAATGATGAAATAGCTAGGAATATCAATTCCCCCTAATTTGTAGCTCACCCCTAATGCTACAGAAAAGTTCGCAGCAAAGTCACTCTTGTAACTAAGATTCTATAACAATTGTACGTGCCATCTTTCCAAATGCTCGTGCTAAAGTTCTCAGAATTAAATCCACATATTCCTATACTAATCCAATTTCAAGAACACAATTCAAGCATTAATCTTATATGTTTGCATGGTGAATACAATATTCCTATAATATTCACTAATTAACAACATAGTCATTAACATACATCAATTAAGTATTTCCACTAATTTCCACCCTTCTGGAATTAATATTAGCTTGTATCTCACTAAAGTTGATCAATCTCAAACAAGAGTTAGCAATAAATATAGCCTAGTTGAACAAGAGTAACATAGCTTAAATATAAATTAACACATTGAGGGTTCACTACAAATTATGGTTCATTACTATCCCTAGCTTCAAAAGAGTTAGTTCATTATCAAAATACTAAAATAACCACAAATTAAAACACCATTGTTATATGAGTTCAAGATTTAGAGTAGGAATGCAAATATTAAATAGAAAGAAAGAACAAGACTCTAGCCCACAATGGTGGAAACTTGATTCTCTTCTTCATCTTCTCTTGATTCTCTTCTCTTCTCCCACGCTCTTCCTCTTCTCCACGTTTTTTCTAGTCTTGGGTGACTGCTACCAGCTGAAGAAGATGAAAGCTTTCTTTTTAAGGCTCCAAAAATGGGTATAAACCCTCCTCTCTCTCTCTCTCTCTCTTTCTCTCTCTACACGTGGGGACCACATATTTCCCTAAAAATATCAGCTCTTTTTCCACCTCATCACCCATCTCATCATGTCATTCTTCTCATTTAATGACTTGCCAAGTATGGATCAATGGCTTAGGTTTTTGACTGTGTACACTCTGTTGTAGCAAAGTTGAAGTGATGCTACAGCAAAGTATCAAGATTCAGCTCCAAGAGGCTTTCTTTGCACAATTTCCACCAAGATTTCCAAGCATCCGTTCTTTTTGGCCTTCAAAATAGATATCACATTTTTCTAGTTCATAATCCAATTATTTTCCAAAAAGATTTATCATTGATTAAAACAAAATTAAAAGACAAAATGACTAAAACCACACATTAGTAACACAAACACTCTACTTCACTAAGATTTTTAAGTGCAAAAGCTCAATTAAAAACTCTAAAATATAGAGTTATCAACACGCAAGTCCTGGTGGACATCATGGCCAAATGACCTACTACGCTGAAGGTGAGGAAGAAGTCCACGAGATGGAACGACCACAAGAAAGGGAAAAGGGAGATTAAACTAGAAGATCCCTCAAAAATCAAACCACAAGAAAGAGTTGTTAAAATGCACTTCAACCTGAATATGGAGAAATAAATGCTTCTATGAAGAATTGAACTCAACACCTCTTGGAGAGTTGAGGATACCTCCACAACAACACCCAAGTATTGTCCAAGTATGAAAAAAAATATTTGATTAAGGAGGTATTTTAGAGCCCTCCTAACTGTTGGATCAATCTTGGCATGACTAGTGAAGAATAAATTCCAAGGGATCAGCCCAAAGATTGATTAGCTCTTATTCGACCTCAAATGAGTCACGAGGATCACAACCTATGAATTTGTTTCTTTACACCTCTAAATCAGAGAGACTCCCTTATACCATATATTTCCTAAAGAGTGAATAAAAGTCTACAAGAACACCTAAAGGCCTCCTTATAGACTGGGGGCAAGTGTAAATGAAAAAAAAAAAATTTCGCCAAGGCAAAGTTCTGAGCACAACCTAATGGTCACAAAGCCTTACTTCACAAGCGCGACCTCTATCTCGCACACCTAGGCCTCACAATCTCGCATTGGTGGCATTTATGCCACTCAAGGACAATGTGAGGTGAGGACGAGTAAAAATGGTAAGATATGCCAAGCACATAACAAGCACCCAAGAGGAGTCCCAAGAGATAGGAAAAGCCTCGAGGATCGAATCTGCACCTCCCTGGAGCTTGGGGGTGAGCTAAGGCCTCCGTAGAGCTTAGGGGCAAGCTTAAGCTTCCATGGAGTTTATTGTTTACTAAGAAACTAATGTGAGTAGGGAGAAATGACAAGAGAAGACAAACAAGCCGTCAATGCCCAAGAAGTGCTCTGAAGAGATGGAGGAGACACGAGGACCAAGCTTACACCCCCTAGGACCCCAGGGGCAAGCTCACCTTTGGGGTGACCTTCGGGCCTAGGGGGTGAGATTAGGGCTCTCATAAAGCCCAAGCATAGGTTCGACCCCTCCCTCGACCATGAAAAGTGTGCAAGACTCCCTAAAAGCTAAGGATATGGTTCATAGGGCCTCAACTATAACGACCCAAAACATAAAAGACCAAAAATCCTGTGAAAATTTAAAACTTTTACTTTAACTCATCATACCGAAAATCAATATAAAAAAACTTTTAAAAAGGTTGTGTGCGCACACTTTTAGTTTAGCAAATGGAAATACAAATACTCATCCATATAGTTATAATAAAGTAATTATCCTAAAAGTAATAACGAGCTTTTAACTTTTTCTTTTCAAAATGGTGATCCATCAAAATCCTCCCCAGGTCAGGCCACATGTACATATCCACCAGCAGACTCCGGCGCTCACTAATTCACTTTGCCTTTTCACTTACCTACAACATGAACAACTAGGTAAGTGACAACGCTTAGTAAGAATAGCCTTACACACAAGTATACTAAAAGCCAGTAACGAATCATAATAAGTAGATATAGCTATAGGTTACTAGGGTATTGGATAAGTTCCAACACTATCATACAATTTCATAAGTAATATCATAACAGACAATCAAGCACTTTGGTTACACCCAACAACCAATTTTCATACATGCCATAACAACCTGCACTTAGAAAATCCCAGACATTCAAGATATATATCCATATCTGAAATAAATACTTTGGTTGTTTCTAACAACCAAGTTCACACATATCACAATAACTTGAACTTAAAAAATTCCCAGAACATTCAAGATATATAACGCATATCATAATATCCTACACTCGGAAAATTCCCAAAACATTCAAGATATATATATAACACATATCATAACTAATCAATAGATTAACAGCAAGGGATCCGAGCCTCAACCCAGTTCCACCATTAATGTCCTTGCTCCAACCCGGACTATATATTTTTATCATGTCCAGACTCCAACCCGGAGTATATTTTTACCATGTCGTGGCTCCTACCCAGACCTTAGCTTACCGTTTCCTTGCTCAAACCCGGACTATATTACGCTAAGGTTCTCGCTCCAACCCAAACCTACTTACCATTTAACTGCATAATGCAAAAGTGGGTATTATGCATACCCTGGTCTTAACGACCCAAACAAAACTAGTGTAATCTACTACTACCAGCACACACTAGTATATTCATGTTATAGCCAAGAAGGGAAAGACTAACTTACTTGGAGTCCTTAGTTCCTAGTTGGATCCTTAATACGTCTATTTGTTTTTCCCATTGCCGGTTACTATAATTAGTACAGTGTACTTGGATAAAACTTTGGCATATTCTTATAGCTAATATTCTACAATAGTTGCATGCAATATACTCTCAGAGACTTATACTATAACCTTTTATACACTTCATAGTGTATAAGGTCGGGTTTTATTTTCAATCTTTAAGTTATCGTAGGAAACCGTCCTCACCATAACACCCTCTCCGTACTGTTTGTTTTAATATTCTTTCAATAAAGAACTCTCTTATTTGATAACTTGTACTTTGGTTTTAGAAAAGGGGTTTCTAACAACTCGCATCTTTAGAATAATATAATAACTAATCAATCTTTCAAGAAGTTCACCGTTTTCTATCATATACCAAAAGTACAGCTTTTTGACCAATTAACTATTATTATCTGACAAAGTTACGCTTTGTTCATAAAGGTCCTTTGTTGACGGTAAGAACTAGTCAACTAATGTAGATTAAAAACTTTTTGAGTTGTAAAAGAAGTGAACTTAAACTGACTAAACTTCAAGCAAACTTCCTTATGATTTCAAGAACACAAAATGTAAATGCTAGAATTCTAGAGTGAAAAATAGAGAGAATGTTGAATATCTGTTTTCATTATCAATAATTGGTTACAAAATTCTCCAAAAATTCGATCCCCTTCTTAGGTGCAGGAAGGTCATATTTATAGTAGAGCACTATTGGCTCATTGTACATGGTGGTCTCTGGGGACATGACCCTGCATATGCAACCTACAAATGGTAGTGGTGTCGAGATCGTGGTGGTCGACTCCAATACACGCCAAGGGTCTGCGGGTGCACCTCAATTCTAGTACTTGGTTGTACCTCCACTATACGTTTAGTACCAATGTCAGAAGATGGTTGGGAAGGACCACATTAGGTACCCTACGTATACGACCACTACTTGTCTGGCGTGGAGTTAGGGTCTGTCATTTGGGGTTTTCAGGGTCGTACCTCGTACATCTTTCATACCAGGAGTGGACAAGGTTCACAACTTGTCTGCGCATTCCTCACACGTATGTGCTCTTCTGGTCATGCGCGGGTTTTCATCCTCACAATGAATCCTATTCTCTTACCCTTTATATTTTGAAGACGGTGTCCACGAGGCCCATTGGCACAAGACGCAGGGGTGTGTGGGTGAGACGGTGTCCGCGAGGCCCCTTTGCGTGAGATGCAGGGGCATGTGGGTGAGACAATGTCCGCAAGGCCCCTTGGTGTGAGACGCAAGGGCATGTGGGCGAGACGGTGTCCGCGAGGCCCTTGGCACGAGACGCAAAGGCGTGTGGGTGAGACAGTATCCGCGAGGCCCTTGGCACGAGACGAAGGGGCATGTGGGTGAGACGATGTCTGCAAGGCCCCTTGGTGGAAGACACAGGGGCGTTTGGGCGAGACGATGTCCGCGAGGTCCCTTGGCGCAAGACGCAGAGACATGTGGGCGAGACGGTGTCCGTGAGGCCCCTTGGTGCGAGATGCAGGGGCATGTGGGTGAGACTATTTCCATCCCAAACCTATATTTTGAGGGTCACGAGGTGGGGGCTTCATTCAAGCAGAATTTTGGTATTCACATTTGCCCCCAGTCTATGGGAGGGCCTTTAGGTGCTCCAGTAAACTTTTTGGTATGGTGCCTTCAAGCCCCGCCGTGGTGTCGGTGTGTTTCTTTGCCTTGGTAGTGTGAAGTAACAAACTTTGGTATAATGATCCTCATCATTCCTTGAGAGTAAATGTGAACCTATCATTTGGCTTTGCGAATCCCAATGCTGGTGTTTGGCTTCATTCTTGACCATAGACCAAATATGGAATTCAATGGCTAGGATGAGTTTAAGCCTCCTATAAATAGGTCTTCTTCTCAAGGATAATTTCTACACATACTCCTCTTAGCCTGGTGGTGCTTTTGTCTTCAAAGCTTCCAAGAGTGGTTCTATTCCTCATAAGGGCGCTTTGTCTTTCTTTTCCTTTTTTATATATATATAAATATCTGTATATGTGGTAGGAGACTAAAACATCTGTCTCCTTTCTTTTTGTAGGCGTGTACTTTCGACCCCCGGTATTTCTGCAGCTGCGACGGTGAACGACTTTACCTGCTCAAGGCACGCCTTCACCCTTTCTTGTGCTTAATGGGTCTAAATTAGCATTACTTGGGAATGATTGTCTCAGCCAGAGCTCCTCATGAGCTAATTTATGTATATGCACCTGTTAGCACATATAACCTCCCTTGCACCCCGTAGTTGGTTGTTTCAAGCACTTGTGTCTAGAGGTTTTAAGCTTATCCCTTTGTGGTTTTTAGTACACTTTCCACATACACTTGCACCCATATCACCAACGAACAGCTTTATGGCATGTGAGGGATCGTCTAGCATTCCTCCAGGGGTCGAGTTTGTAGACTTGTCCTCAGACTCGGGGTCCCCCGAAAATGTCCCTTACCAAAACTATGACACCTTGAGGAGGGCCCGTATATGTCACCTTGAACGCATGACCGGGCTTAGGCATAAAATCTGGGTGGTAAAGAGCGAGATAGACTCAGTTTTGAAGGGGTGATGGAGTCCCTTTCTCCTTTGATCTTAATGATCACATTGCAAGCCTTACAGTGAGCCTTCTTGACCTACAAGTGGAGCTAGAGTTCATGGAGGGAAACCTCCCTCCTGAACCCTCAGCCATGTGTTCTCCCTATAGTAGCCTCAAGATCACCCGTGGTTCCCTTCAACCTTTGTCCTTAACCCACCCGTGTTTGATTCTTCCACACTCAATGTCTCGATGGAAAACTCAAGCAAGAAGAAGAAAATGGAGGGTAAAGTGCTCTATTTTGACCTCACCTTTTTCCTTTGGATTTGCAAACATGTCAAAGAGAATGAGACGACAGGTTGCTTCCAAGAAGCTGTACTCTGGTCCTTTATTAGTGTCCACCATCATTTCTGACGTGTCAGAAAACAGGCTGTTAGAGTTGTCCGAGAAATACCACATTAAGGAGTACAAGCTATATGTACCATCCAACAAATGTCAAGCTGATAATCCCCTCAGGGCTATGTCTCTATGAGCAAACATATTTTGAAGGTGGGTGGGACCATTCTCCAACACCCGTTCTTCGTCATGATCCTGAATCACTTTGACCTTGCTCCACTTTAGTCGGCACCCAACAGCTGGTTGACCTTATGTTGCCTATATATGGAATTCATGACACTTAACGGTCACGCTCCCATGG
The DNA here is from genome assembly GCF_963169125.1 of Humulus lupulus. NCBI lineage: Eukaryota > Viridiplantae > Streptophyta > Magnoliopsida > Rosales > Cannabaceae > Humulus > Humulus lupulus. Next base: position 198,332,196 of record NC_084796.1, on the reverse strand, counting down.
CCCAGGAGGTGTATTTCATGTACAATTTCATGCCCACTCCTAAATCTAAGGGCTTCTACATCTTACAAAATGCCAACTCTCAGGTCTCTTTGATAAAGGGTTCCGCTTCTAACCCGGGATCATGGATGCGGGACTTTTTCTTTGTGAAAGGTCCTATTTCTGTCCGCAGACATTTCCGCTCATCTCCAAGTAAGCACTTCAAGTCTTTCCTTTTATATTGAGTTTGCTATTGTGGAACTTATACTCATATTGATGACTAAGTTGATTGTTCAGAGAGTTTTAGTTTCCCTAACGTTCCTGAGTTGGTGGCGGCGTCGGTAGATGTCGTCCTTAATGCAGACCCTGCAACGAAAATGGCTGCCCATCTCTTTACTGTGGCCAACCTCAATTACTATGGTCTATCTAGGGTTTCAGAGCCCGACCTGCTATGGCACATCTCTGAGCGAAAGAAGAAGGCAACTCTGACAGAACCTCGCTCGGACGAGGTGATGTTGAATTGGTGGCTAAGGAGGCTTCACCCGAATCTAAACGTCCAACTCGGCTATCTCCAACCTCCAAGGGACGCCCCTCTTCTGCTCCTACAGACCACGGCATGACTTCTCATTCTTGTGATCCACAGTCCATCCAAGGGCACTTCATTCTGCCTTCCTTTGATGAATTTGATAATCTTCCTTATGCCCCCGCTAGTCATGGCTATTCGAGGTACCCTTCGTCTTATGTTCCTGCGCCTCCTCCTCCCTTGGTGAGTGGGTCATCTGTCCCTGCTCACCCGGGCACTCCTGATTTGGAGGGGACGTCCTGGGTGGGTCGCACATCAGCCCCTTATGTGTGAAGGTATGCTGGAGTTTCCGAGGGCATCCCCGAGACCGAGTGGAGAGATCTCAAGACTTTTATGATGAGAGAGCTTGGGCAGACCCTTGTGCACTCCACAACTTTGGTAAGTTCATGCGTCTTACATTAGTCTTTTTTGTGTTTTGGGTTCCTTATTTGCTTACTTTTTGCTTTCTGGCAGGCTTCTCTGGTGGCTCAGTGCTTTATAGACTCGGCACAGGACCTATCTTCATCTAATGCTGAAAGGGATCATTTAGCGGTCAGGGTTCAAAAGCTTGAGGGACAGCTTTCTGATGTCAACCTTAAGTTGGAAAAATCCCTGGCGAAGGCCTCTTCATCATCCAAAAAGAAGAATAGATCGGAAGCTCAGGCTGAGGTGTTGTGGGAGAGGGTCACCCTCCTAGTGGCTGATTTGGGAGAGGTTGAGTATAAGTCCTTAGAGCGCACCCTTTATGGAATATGGAGGCAGAATCCTAGTTTCGAATTCTCCTCCTTCGGTGACCATGTCGTTGCCAAGGCGGCCGAGTGGAATGCTTGCGGTAGGAGGCCTTGAGATTTCGTTTATACAGTTTTTATTTTTCACTTCGATTTGGTTGTATGCTTATTCGAACCTTATTATGACGAAGAGGTTTCTCCTGATTTTTTGCTTTCCTTCAGGAGCTTTTTTAAGTCCTGTTGTGGTTGGTGCAAACTTTATCCTGCAATATTATGACGATTTTTTTCTTTTATATATATATGTGATCTTTTGTTTTTGTTTCTTTAAGCTTGAGGTCCTTTTGAGCCCACTCGTGTATGCAGGAGCAAAAGGGGTTCGATAGGTCTCTCCTATTTCCAATAACTCGTTGATACCTTATTTGGACCAGTAGTAATGGTCTCTTTGGTGCACCTTGATTGTATTTGTAAGGATATGTTGACCCTTTGGGTTCTAGCTATCCTTTTATATATTTTTGCGCTCGCTTGTTATTTTTTGCGAGAAGCGTCCTTCTCGTCATTACGCATAGTACTATTTTACAAGGGTCTCTTTTAGGATCCTTTTTGGCTAGACAACTTGGTGGCCGCTCTAGGCTTATTGGTGGATGCTCTTCCTAAGGCCTTTCCTCTCGTGGAGGTATTAGCTTTTATTAGTAGGTTCTTCCTATAGGATCTTCTGACTCCCTTGATGTTCATAAGGGCAGCTAATCCTCGTGAACTCAAGAGAAGCCTTGCAAGGTTATCTTCTTTATTTCTCTTTTTTTTTTTATGAGGGTCTTTTTTAGGACCCTTTTTGGCTGTATACTCTGCCCCTCAAGTGGTTGGCAAGATTTATCTCATCGGGCACTTTGATAACAATTGGTGATAGGTAAACGAGAGTTAGATACGTGCTCATGAAAATGAGGAGTGTGACATGCCAATGAGAAAAATATTCATCAAAAATGAGTAGAGTACATAGGTATCTATGGCAACATTGCTCCTACTACATACCAGGGTGTCTAGGCAACCCCTCTTATTCATAGTTGCTTCTAAGGGGAGGACTCACAACTATGTTGGGAGGCTAACTATGGTAACCCTTTTGATTTATCGTACTAAAAGTGGAGCCTTACTCGATGTTCCCTCCCAGGAGTGTATACACAACCATCGATTCTAATCTCCTCACTAACTCTGTGGTTTAACTCATGCGGGTTAATGCCCCCATACACTACCATCGCCATAGGTAGTGGCGGTTTCATGACTGTGCAAAGGGACGTGTTATAACATTCCCTTGCTTCTTTTTGTTCCCCTTTCACGCTCGCTACCCCCCCCCCCCCCCAAGGAGTTGGGAATTTTATGTCCAAGTAGTATACTGAGGTTATTGCCTTCAATTCTTTCAGGGACAGTCTCCCTAATACCGCATTGAAGGCCAAGGAACAGCTTACAACGACAAAGTTTGTCATTATATTGGACTTTCTGGGTGGCTCTCCCATGGTGAGGGCTAACTCGATTATGCCCAAGGGCTGTATCGAGTCTCCTGTAAACCCATACAGGGAGGTATTGCAGGGCTTTAGGTTCCTGATGCCCAGTCCTATCTTTTCTAAGGCTGGGCCATATAGGATGTCTATGGAGCTCCCATTGTATACCAGAACCTGATGCTCCCTCACATTAGCCAGTTGTACACTTAATACCAAGGAGTCATTCTGTGGAAAATTCACACCAAGTACGTCTTCTTCGGTGAAGGTTATTGAATCGTTTTCCCCTTTAAAGTTTTTCGGGGGTCGTTGTTCTAAGCTTAACATGCATGGGGGTGGGCTTCATCTGGCTTCCTTGGCATGTCTATCTTGCCCCTTTCTCGATTCTCCTCCAAATCATGTTCCTCCGAAGATTGTCCTCTCCTCTCCTTGCACCTCTGGGGCTATATCTCGTGCTCGTAGCGAGGGTGGTCTATCATCTAGACTTTCATTTTCTCTTCGGACAGATCTACCCAAGTGCTGTTGGAAAAAGCTTATACAGGATATTTATTTATTTTCATGTATATCTAATATTAAACAAATTAATACAAGATAGCCTAAAACATGTTTCTAAAATTGAATTCAAAGAGAAACAAATAATATAATACTTACAGTATACGTAGCGGAATTAAGAGTCCCTCCTTCAGTTTCTCTAACTCTTGTATCCTTTCTGTCGCAGAGTATTATCAAGAAACTGAACCGATCTTCTACTTTCTTCACAATCTTCCAATGTATCCTTAGAACCACCTAGACTAGTGTGGGAAATTCTCAACACATGAGATAGATATAGAGAAAAGAAGAGAAAATAACAAAGAGGCTTAGAAAAGGACTTGTGTTTAGAGAGAATCTAAAACTATCAGAAAATCTGACTTGTGACTTATCAAACTTCTTAGAAATCTTGACTGATGACTTCTCTCTAAGCACTACTTTTATAGACTCAATTAGGCCATTTAATTTAATTCAAAAATCAATAAAATAATAGTCATTTTGAAGCCCTAGGTCGAAATTATCATGGGCTATAGGCCCGTGAAATTTCTCATTTGATTATAAGCCCATTGGACTTAAAATCAAGGTCTGTATTATTTTCTTTTGATTTAATTAATTAAATAATTATTTAAATCCTTTATCAAATTAATTATTTATAATTTGAACCTTGATTTAATTTATTTATTAATTTAGATACCAATTTATCTTAATTAATAAATCTGCCATAATTTCTCTTTTCTTCTCAAAATTACACAACTTTGTGAAACTATCCAAAATTGACCTGGTCAACTTTGATAATTGTAATTGATGATTAAATCAATTAATTGAGACTATCTAGATGATTTTATCCAAGGTACAATGGGGACCATGGGCCTATGAAATCAAGCTCCAATAAGTTATCATAAATCTAACAAATAAATTTACTAACTTATTAATTCTTCGTGACTCCACTATAGACTTGGAATTGCACTCTTGAATTCATAGAACGCTTTATAACAAATATAGATACGCTATTAATTATCCATTGTTACAACCATGATTGTCACTCAATCCTCTATAGACGGTCTACAATGAGATAGGACTAAAATACCATTTTACCCCTCATTGTATTTTATCCTTAAAACACTTAGTTCCTTGTAAATGATATTTCAATAAACTAATTTAATTACTGAAATGAGATCTCTATCATTTAACACCTTGAACCAAACTAAAAGGAAACCATCGTTTCACTTCTTCATCAAAAGCTATAGATGTTCATATCTATGATTAACACTCCCACTCAATTATACTACCGAGTTCCCAAGATGTAAGTATGGGCTAGTCCGTAGGGTAAGCTGGTAACGAACAAGTCAAAGAACTCAAATAATACAATCAGATAGAATACTAACCACTCAGAATTGAGATTGAATTGACCTATGGTCAACTATATGATATGACTAGAATAGATAATAACGGTATGTTTACTTATCTTATCAACTGTCAATATCGGTCATGTCCGATGTAACAAATACATCCAATCTTATCTACTTTGCTAATGTTCTGGAAAGAACATAACACTGTAATGTGTAAGTAGATCATATCGTAGATTGGCAAGTCAGTGTAAATCCGGTGCACTGACTAATCTTAGGACTTACTTATTTTGAACATATAATCATATTTATATTCCACTGTGATTACGTCACTATAAATAAGATTAGCTATATGCTCGGGATTTAATAGAAGTTTATATTAAACAAATAATCATGAAAATAAAACATGTGAGCAAAGTGATTGACCAAGTCAAAAAATGATTTCTATTCTTTTATTGATAATAAAATGAGATTACAAAGAATTTGGGTTTTAATTAGGGCATAAAACCCCAACAAACTCCCACTTGCACTAATTGAAACTAATGCCTTAATTCTACGAATCCCATTTCCTTGATATGCTTATCAAATGTAGCTTCCGGTAGTGTCTTTGTAAACGGATCCACAAGATTGTCTTCAGTTGCAATCTTCATAACCTTCACATCTCCCCTGGCCACATATTCTCGAATAATGTGATACTTCCTTTCTATATGCTTACTCCTCTTGTGACTACGAGGTTCTTTCGAGTTGGCTATCGCTCCTGTATTGTCACAAAACAACACAAGCAGTTTATCCATTTCTGGAATAACACCAAGATTCGAATAGAACTTCTTTAGCCAGACTATTTCCTTAGCTGCTTCTGACGCGGCTATGTACTCAACCTCCATGGTGGAATATGAGATTGCAGACTGCTTTACGCTTCTCCAAATCACAGCTCCACCCCCAAGAGTAACCACCATTCCAAAAGTAGACTTTCTGTCATCGACATCAGTCTCAAAATCTGAATCGGTGTAGCCTACAGGGTTCAAAACACTACCCTTGTAGACTAACATATAATCCCTTGTCCGTCTCAAATACTTCAGGATATGCTTAACTACTATCCAATGTTCCGGTCCTGGGTTTGACTGATACCTGCTCACTACTCCCACTGCATAGCAGATATCTGGTCTAGTACACAACATGGCATACATCAGACTTCCAACTGCAGATGCGTAAGGAACTTTTCTCATTGCATCTTCCTCTTCAGAAGTCTGGGGAGACTGCTTCTTTGAAAGATGAATTCCATGGCGGGACGGTAGATGCCCTTTCTTGGAATTTGTCATTGAGAAACATTCAAGCACTTTATCAATGTAAGTTGCTTGAGATAGAGCTAAAAGTTTGTTCTTTCTATCCCTGATGATCTGGATACCTAGAACATAACTTGCTTCATCCAAATCCTTCATCTGGAATTGAGTGCTCAGCCAATTCTTCACATCTGATAATTTCTTAACACTGTTTCCAATGAGTAAGATATCATCTACATAAAGAACCAGGAATACCACTATTTGATTTGCCTTTAGTTGGTAAACACAGGGCTCATCAATATTTTGTTCAAAGCCATAGGTTTTGATTATTTCATCAAACCTAAGATTCCAGGAACGAGAAGCTTGCTTAAGTCCATAGATGGAGCTATTTAACTTACAAACTTTTCCTTCTTGTCTAGATACTTTAAATCCTTCAGGCTGATCCATATAAATGACTTCATCAAGCTTTCCGTTAAGAAAAGCTATCTTGACGTCCATTTTCCAGATCTCATAGTCGAGAGCGGCTGCTATGGATAGAAGGATGCGAATGGATTTGAGCATGGCTACCGGACTAAAAGTTTCCTCATAGTCCACGCCTTCTCTTTGGGTATAACCCTTTGCCACTAATCAAGCTTTATAAGTCTCGATATTTCCATCAACACCTCATTTCTTCTGGTAGATCCACTTGCACCCAATGTCCCTAAAGTCACTAGGTGCTTCCACAAGATCCCAGACGAAATTTGAGTACATGGACTCCATTTCCTGTTTCATGGCTTCGATCCATAGTTCCTTTTCAGGGCTTGCCATTGCCTGTTTGAAAGACAACGGATCATCATCACTAGTGTCACCAACAACCATATTGGTTTCACCATCCAAACCATAGCGAACTGGGCTCCTAGAAACCCTCCCACTACGACGAGGCTTCGTGACTGTTTGCTCAGGAATAGTGGTACTTTCTTCATTTAAATCGACTTGTGTCGGTTGTACATGAAGAGTGGGAATTTCATCTTTAACTTGCGTTAATGACGATGGAACATTGGTTGGAGTAAATTCTTTAACCATCTCCTCTAAAACTACTTTGCTACGAGTTTTAAAGTTTTGGACATAGTCATTTTCCAGAAAAGTAGCATTTGTAGAAGTAAACACTTTCTTTTCTGAATGACTATAGAAAAGTCCACCCCGAGTACCTTTAGGATAGCCAACAAACATGCAAACTTCAATTCGCGGTTCTAGCTTTCCCTCCTTTTTCCTCAGGACGTGAGCGGGACATCCCTAGATTCTATAATGCGTAAACTAGGTTCACGACCATTCCAGCATTCTAAAGGTGTTTTGGGGATTGATTTTGACGGCACGACATTGAGAATGTCATTCGCGGTTTCAATTTCATGTCCCCAGAACGAAGTTGGTAGAGTTGAGTAACTAAGCATGCATCTAACCATTTCCAATAAAGTTCTGTTCCGGCGTTCCGCTACACCATTTTGTTGCGGAGTACCTGGGGTAGTAAGTTGTGATAAAATCCCAAGTTCAGTTAAATGATCTTGGAACTGCATATCCAAATATTCTCCACCCCTATCAAATCGCAAGATCTTTAACGTTTTACCTAATTGGTTCTGAGCCATTGCTAGGACTTCCTGAAACTTTGAAAATGTTTCTGATTTCCTATGCATTAGGTAAAGACACGAGTATCTAGAGTAATCATCAATGAAAGTGACGAAATACTCAAAACCACCCCTGGCTTGTACATTCAAAGGTCCACAAACATCTGAATGCATAAAACCAAGTGGTTCTTTGGCCCTATCACCCTTTGCAGAGAATGGACGCTTGGTCAGTTTGCCTTCTAGACAAGATTCAAAGACAGGTAATTCACCTAAGGTGAGTTCCCTCAAAGGTCCGTCCTTTGTAAGTCTTTGAATCCTATCATAGCCAATGTGACCTAGTCTCAAGTGCCATAACTACGTCATATTTTTGTTATCGGTCTTTTGACGTTTATTGGTCCTAGGTTTAGCTACTTTGAATAAATCATTGTTAAGAGCGAGGGGTTCGTTAGGTCGCAGAATATAAAGCCCATTTTCCAAACATGCAATACACAATTGTGATCCATTGAAAGAAATAGATATATTAAAACTTGTGAAAGTCATAACAAATCGTTCTAATTGTAACATGGAAACTGAAATTAAATTTCTACTAAAATCAGGAATAAAAAATACATCTTTTAAAATTAAGTATTTATTTCCGAACTTCAGACAAGCTATTCCTCTAGCTTGGACCGCAGCGAACGCTCTGTTCCCAAATCTAAGCTTTAAGCTGCCTTCGTTCACTTCCTCCCACGATTCAAGAAGCTATAAAGAGTTACAAACATGGTTGGTAGATCCAGAATCAATAATCCAAACGGATTTATCATTCTCTAAAACACATGTTTCTAAGATAAATGAACTATAATCATTACCTTTGTTTTTCGCTACTAGAAACTTGGGGCAATCTCGTTTCCAATGCCCCTTCTCTTTGCAGTGAAAACATTTATCTTTACCTTTCTTGTTTTTCCCCTTAGAAGTCTGTGCACTCATCTTTGCAGCCTTCGCAGGCTTGGGGTTGTTTATTTGTCCACCTTTCCTCTTGTTTCCAGCTTTCGAAGACGAAGCTTGGTTAGCTACAGCCTTAGCTAGATGTGCAGCAACATCAGTAGTCTTATTTTCACCTCCTTTACTAGGTCCACCCATGACAAGTTCAATAATCTGAAGGTCGTTCATGAGCTGCGTCAAACCATAGTTGAGTTGAGCACAAACATGCAGACACGGTGCCATTCGAGAATTTATGGTGCCATCATGAACGTGCAGAGACGATGCTATCCAAGCATTTACGGTACCATCACGAGCATTGACAGTGCCATCATTAACGTGCAGACATGGTGCTCGTTCTGGGGATTCCTCAATCATGACGAACTCGGAGTTGTCACCAATCAACTTTATGTTGATATTCTACTTCGAATTATGGAAGTTTTCTCCGGTGAGTTTCTCCATCGAAAGTTGAGAAAGGATGGGAGTAGACACTACTTAACTTAAAACTACAAATTATCAATAAAATAGAAATCAATCACATTTGCTCAATAAAATTTCTATTCACACAAATTTCAAGAAATAGCACAACATATATACCAAAAATATGTAAGATATGAGAAAAAATACCAAAAACAATCATCTCTCTATTTCTTTAGGTTTTTAACTAATCTATGATATCCTTGTCCCGGTTGGCAAGAGTCAAAAATACCACTAGTTAAATAGAGTTGTAAACTCATTTAATAATGGACAGCATTATTAACAACCTACTATTCGATCAAAATAAGAAAACAAAATCTCTTATTTTATGAGCTAGACCCACGGTTTCAATAATCATAGATTTAGTCCTAGTAGTCACCGTAGGGGTGAGTCTGGTAGAATTTGACCTATAATTATCTATCTTTCGAAATCTAACCTTGTCAAAATAACTAATGAACACCTTCCGTAGGGGGATGAATCAAAGCGCCTCGAGGCCCCATTAAGTTATTGACTATGTTAAACCAACGGTGGAGATCGAATAAAATTCTTAAAATAAGCTCAATATAAAATTAAAATTAGCATTTTTATTATTTATTTTTAGAAAATTAATCACTATGGTTTTCCAAAATAAATTAAATAGATTAAAATTTTTAAAACCAAAGTCCTATCATTTCTTATTAATTCTAAAGTGTCACATTGAAACAAATTCAATTAATTTAGAATTAATTTGTTGCCAATCAATTTTTAGGTTTAACTAATATAATGAACCTATACAATTATGTCTAACTCAGGTAAATGGGCCTTAACAATTAGGCTTGTATGGAGGAGGGCTGGGTCCAGTATGTCGTTCCCACTACAAATGCCCCCTATCTTCCCTACAAGGTCCAAAAGACAGGAATTTAAACCTTCGTTTTATTAATTGTTATTAATTGATTAGGCCCATTATAGTCGTGCAAAGCAAATGGGCCTTCACAAGTGGAATCACCCACAAGAGTGGAATTTAAACTTTACATTTTCTAATGGACCCAAATAAAACCTATCATTTTATGAATATTTTATTTGGCAAAATACCATATATCTAACAAACATATGGGCCACTATGTGCATCTAAGCCCAATTGCAAAAAAACCACATATAGTGCAAACAGACATGTTATAATTGGATGGGCCTAATCATGTTACTATATGAGAAATTCTATGAATGTATGCAAAAATACCACAATTTATTTCATTTGCAAAAATACCACAATTAATTATCTAGAATTTATCAAAAAATTCAAATTAATTAAATTTTTACAAAAAATAAGTCAATTTAAATTAAATTTATCAGCAATTAACAATAGTTAATTTAAATTTCATTTATCAACAATCAACTAGGTTTTAGGTTAATTTGAAAAAAAATATTAATTTAATTTAAATAGGATTTATCAACAATTAACCAAAGTTAATTTAAATCCCATTTATTAAAAAATTATTTTATTAATTGGCTGAAAAAAATGATATTTTTCAAAATTTAACCAATTTAAATTTTAAAATCAATATCTAAACTATTTTCCAAAAATATCTTGTGTTGTTACAACTATTATCTAATATTTTAACCATTTAACAATAATAAAATACAAATAGTTATAACAACCCTAAAATATCTCAAATAGTTAAACAAATTCAAATATCTATAAAAATCTCTAACTAACAATATTCAAATTTTAAAAAATTTAAATATTAAAAACTATAGAATAAAAAGATATTTATATTTTCAAATAAAGATTTAAAAAAAACAATAATTTAAATGAAAATATCTAAAATATCTCATATCATAATTCTAATATTTTAATATATTAAAAGATTTAAAATTAAGTTGTTAGTCTATTTTGAAATTTGAATTTGAATCTTTGTAGAAAATATCTAATTATTTAAATCCCAACTAACAAAAATATCTTTATTTAAAAAAAGAAATTAAATGATAAAACAAAAAAGATATTTTAGGTTTTCATTATAAATAATAAATTTTCACAATTTTAATTTTCTTTATTTTTCAAAAAAAAAAAATATTTGATGAATAGTACCCGTGGTACTATTCACAGGGTATTGTTCATCGATGGTGGCTGGTGTGCGTGGGCGCGCGCGGAGGCGCGCGAGCGTGCGCGCGGGTGGTGCGGGGGCGCACGGGTGGCGCGCGCATGGCAGCCAGGCCAAATTTTTTCCAAAAAATTTTTTGAGCAATTTTTCAAACCAAAACCATTTTCTAATTATATTTTACCATGTTTTACACAAAATAAATCATATATAAAAATTAATAGTATAGAAAACACAACAAAATAACCTAAAAATTGCTAAAATTCACATAAAATCAATATGCTTCTTAAAAACATGAAAACCATCCAATTATTCAAACATATCAAATAATCCAATTTTAAACATATTCATGCATGAAAATAAAGATTACCAAAAGCTCTGAGGCCAGTTGTTGGAAAAAGCTTATACAGGATCTTTATTTATTTTCATGTATATCTAATATTTAACAAATTAATACAAGATAGCCTAGAACATATTTCTTAAATTGAATTCAAAGAGAAACAAATAATATAATACTTACAGTATACGCAGCGGAATTAAGAGTCATTCCTTCAGTTTCTCTAACTCTTGTATCCTTTCTGTCGCAGTGTATTATCAAGAAACTGAACTAATCTTCTATTTTCTTCACAATCTTCCAATGTATCCTTAGAACCACATAGACTAGTGTGGGCAATTCTCAACACATGAGATAGATATAGAGAAAAGAAGAGAAAATAACAAAGAGGCTTAGAAAAGGACTTGTGTTTAGAGAGAATCTAAAACTATCAGAAAATCTGACTTGTGACTTGTCAAACTTATTAGAAATCTTAACTGATGACTTCTCTCTAAGCACTCCTTTTATAGACTCAATTAGGCCATTTAATTTAATTAAAAAATCAATAAAATAAGGGTAGGTAACCATTTGGTACCTTGTGTTTTTGCAAAGTATCATTTTGGTACCTTCTGTTTTCAATAATGCTCATATGGTACCCTGTATTTTAAAATCATACATATTTGGTACCCTAAACTCAAATTTAATTAATAAAATTTTACTAATTTAATCAAACTGCTGTCAATTATATAACTTCGAAATTTAAGTTTAATTACTTAATTACATATAACTGATGACAGTTTGATCATATTGACAAAATTTTATCTATCAAATCTGAGTTTAGGATATCAAATATATATAATTTTAAAATACAGGGTACCATATGAGCATTATTGAAAACAGGGGGTACCAAAATGATACTTTGCAAGAAAATAGGGTACCAAATGAGTAAATTCCCATAAAATAATAGTCATTCTGAAGCCCTAGGTCGAAATTATCATGGGCTATAGGCCCATGAAATTTCCCATTTGATTATAAGCCCATTGGATTTAAAATCAAGGTTTGTATTATTTTCTATTGATTTAATTAATTAAATAATTATTTAAATCCTTTATCAAATTAATTATTTATAATTTGAACCTTGATTTAAATTTATTTATTAATTTAGATATCAATTTATCTTAATTAATAAATCTGCCATAATTTCTCTTTTCTTCTCAAAATTACACAACTTTGTGAAACTATCCAAAATTGACCTGGTCAACTTTGATAATTGTAATTGATGATTAAATCAATTAATTGAGACTATCTAGATAATTTTATCCAAGGTACAATGGGGACCATGGGCCTATGAAATCAAGCTCCATTAAGTTATCATAAATCTAACAAATAAATTTACTAACTTATTAATTCCTCGTGACTCCACTATAGACTTGGAATTGCACTCTTGAATTCATAGAACGCTCTATAACAAATATAGATACGCTATTAATTATCCATAGTTACAACCATAATTGTCACTCAATCCTCTATAGACGGTCTACAATGAGATAGGACTAAAATACCGTTTTACCCCTCATTGTATTTTATCCTTAAAACACTTAGTTCCTTGTAAATGATATTTCAATAAACTAATTTAATTACTGAAATGAGATCTCTATCATTTAACACCTTGAACCAAACTAAAAGGAAACCATCGTTTCACTTCTTCATCAGAAGCTATAGATGTTCATATCTATGATTAACACTCCCACTCAATTATACTACCGAGTTCCCAAGATGTAAGTATGGGCTAGTCCGTAGGGTAAGCTGGTAACGAACAAGTCAAAGAACTCAAATAATACAATCAGATAGAATACTAACCACTCAGAATTGAGATTGAATTGACCTATGGTCAACTATATGATATGACTAGAATAGATAATAACGGTATGTTTACTTATCTTATCAACTGTCAATATCGGTCCTGTCCGATGTAACAAATACATCCGATCTTATCTACTTTGCTAGTGTTCTGGAAAGAACATAACACTGTAATGTGTAAGTAGAGCATATCGTAGATTGGCAAGTCAATGTAAATCCAGTGCACTAACTAATCTTAGGACTAACTTATTTTGAACATATAATCATATTTATATTCCACTGTGATTACGTCACTATAAATAAGATTAGCTATATGCTCGGGATTTAATAGAAGTTTATATTAAACAAATAATCATGAAAATAAAACATGTGAGCAAAGTGATTTACCAAGTCAAAAAATGATTTATATTCTTTTATTGATAATAAAATTAGATTACAAAGAATTTGGGTTTTAATTAGGGCATAAAACCCCAACAAGTGCCCCCTGCGTATGAGTTCTTCAATTTCCACCTTTAAATGAGTGCATTCTGTCATGGTGTGGTCATTGTATTTATGATACTAATAGTACTTTCTAATATCTATCTTTGACCAATCTCTCTTCGTTGGTGGGGGTCTCTTGAAGGGGACCTGATTCTCGTTCGCTACAAAGATATGTTCCCTAGTATGGGTAGGTCAGTGTAGAAAGTGTGGGACGTTTTTCTTAGGGTTACCTCCGTGTTTGTGCTTCCTCTAGTGGTCATCTCTTGGCCCTTCGTACATTCTTTTCTTTTTTGCATCATTCAAACCTTCAGGGGTCGAGGGCTTGACAACTAATGCCTTCAGGTTCTCATGGTCAACTTCGACAAGAATGTACTTTTGTGCCCGTTCATAGAAATCGTCCATGTCAGTGACCTCCCTTTTTAGCATGTTATCCCACAGCTTACTACCCGGGCACACCCCAGCTGTAATGGCCTTTTTTAACTCCCCACGAGTTAGGCTTCCTACTTTGGCTGCCTCCATATTGAACCTATCGATATAGCTCTTCAGGGTCTATGCTTCTCCTTGTTTCACATTAGCAAGGCTGGTGCCTGGCATGGTGTAATCACGCACAACATTATGTTGCTGGAGAAATTAATCCTAAATTTTTTGCCAAGACCTAATGGTCCTTGGTCGGAGTCTCTTAACCACTTGTACGCAGGTCCCTTTAACGTGATAGAAAAACAGTGGCATCTGTCTCTACTAGCAATTCCCCTTAGCTTCATTAGGTCATTGAACGCATCAAGATGGTATTTTGGGCCTGTATTGTCCTCATAAGGGGTCATGTGCGGCTCTTAGAAGTTGGTTGGGAGCCGCACAGCTTGGATTTCTCCAATGAAGGGTGATTTGTAATCAAACTCATTGTCGACAACGTGCCCCCTAGATGCGGTGATTATCTTGCTCCGTAGGCTCCTCATATCGGTGTCTAAGTTTTGCCTCCTTTTGTTCAAGGACTCTCTCAAGTGGGATGGGTTATCCTTTCCTTTCCTTTTGTCCTCCAAGGGAGCCACAGGAGCTGTGGTCCTCACATTAGTCATTTTCCTGTAGAGTTCTTCCCTCAAGTCTGGGGGTGTTTCCCTTGAAGTGACCTCAACTTCGTTATGAGGGTTAGCATTATTCCTCCGCTCTGGCCTCTTAGGCTGCTTCGCCTGTCTAGATGTTCATGTTTCTTTGGCTGAGGGGTATTGCTAGTGGAGAGTCGAGTCCCCCCATCATCTATAGGCACTTTGGTTTCTCCTCCTTCATGGCCTTCCCCTTTTTGCATCGGAATAGGCATGCTTGACTTTCCCTGTAACAGGTCGTTCAACACCTCTTGCATATTTCCTAAGGTGGTTTCTAGCCTTTGATTTTTTTGGTGTAACTCGCGTATCTCTTCTTTGTAGAATTGAGTCCTAGAGCTCGAGCTTATGGAATGTACTCGGGGACTCTTGTCGGGTCTGCGTGTTAATGGACTCGGAACTTGCCGACCTTGGGGACAAAAATGCTCCGGCACGTCCCGTAGGAGTAGCCGCCGGTCCTGGATGGTTTTCATCGGGCTGGACATTTGGGGATGAAGCCTCCCTTTCATCTTTGGGAGCTCCGGGCTCCTTTGGTGCATAACATTTTCGGGTGGTTGAGGATCCCTCATGGAGGGTTTCAGCTAATCTCCGTCCAGGTGGACCTCAACCACTCGTTGCTCTCTTAGACACTTAGAACGTCTTGGCATCTTTCTCTGCTGGAATCAATAGAAGAACAGTGGCTTGACACTTATCCTTCCCATAGACGGTGCCAAATTGTTGACGGTATAAACTCGTCAACTAAGTTAGACTATGAACTTTTTGAGTTGTAAAAGAAGTGAACTTAAACTGACTAAACTTCAAGCAAACTTCCTTATGATTTCATGAATACAAAATGTAAATGCTAGAATTCTAGAGTGAAAAATAGAGAGAATGTTGAATATGTGTTTTCATTAGCAATAACTGGTTACAAAATTCTCCAAAAATTCAACCCCCTTCTCAGGTGAAGCGAGGTCATATTTATAGTAGAGCACTATTGGCTCATTGTACATGGTTGTCCCTGGGGACATAACCCTGCATATGCAGCCTACAAATGGTATTGGTTTCGAGATCGTGGTGGTCAGCTCCAGTACATTCCAAGAGTTTGCGGGTGCACCTCAATTCTAGTACCTGGTTGTACCTCCATTAGACGTTTAGTACCAATGTCAAAAGCTGGTTGGGAAGGACCATGTCAGGTACCTTGAGCATATGACCACTACTTGTCTGGCATGGAGTTAGGGTCTGTCATCTGGGGTTTCTAGGGTCGTACCTCCATACGTCTTTCGTACATGAAGTGGACAAGGTTCACCACTTGTATGTGCATTCCTCACACGTATGTACTCTTCTTATATGCGCGGGTTTTCATCCTCACAATGCATTCTATTCTCTTACCCTTTATATTTTGAAGTCCTTTTGCGTCTTCGTGGAAGTTACGACCCCAAGGAGAGTGGAAGGTGAGAGCCTCGCGAAACGCAACGGCGTGTGAGCGAGACGGTGTCTGCAAGGCCCCTTGGCGCGAGATGTAGGGGCGTGTGGGCGAGAAGGTATCCGCGAGGCCCTTGGCACAAGATGTAGGGATACATGGGCAAGACGGTGTCCGTGAGGCCCCTTGGCACGGACGCAGGAGCGTGTGGGCGATACGGTGTCTGCAAGGCCCTTGGCGTGAGACGCAGGGGCGTGTGGGTGAGACGGTGTCCGCAAGGCCCCTTAGCGCGACAAGCAGGGGTGTGTGGGGGAGACGATGTCTGCGAGGCCCCGTGGCATGAGACATAAGGGCGTTTGGGTGAGACTATTTCCATCCCAAACCTATATTTTGAGGGTCACGAGGCGGGGGCTCGTCGTTCAAGCAAAATTTTGGTATTCACATCCTTCATAACCTAAACTCCCATTCTTACCAAAATTTTTATCTATAACCTAAAATCTCTTTTTGTGGTATTTTTTAAAAGAAGGGCAATTGGACCCTTAATTTATAAAATTGTAAAAAACACACTTTAGTTAACTCATGCTGATTTTGGATTGGTTAAACCTCCAAATCCTTAGTTACCTTTGTAAAAGAACCATTTTTCCCATTTCCAAAATTTTACATTCACTGTTTGATTTAAATTGATAAAGTCCCATTTTTAAAATTTTACCATAAGTTGAGTTTTTTTTTTTGGCCAAAGCCCTTTAACTATAGTTCACGTATTATGTGTCATAAGGATGGGAACTAGGCAAAAATATCACATCAAAAATCGTTTTAGGTTAGGAGAACTACCCTCCCAAAAAGTCAATTTTCATTGTGGTCCGAAATTACTACTTTTCAGATTTTATGGAAACTTAGAAAATTTGTTTCTCTTAAACCGTGATATATTTTTCTCTTAAATTTTACAGGCATTCTGATACATATATTAACTAACTTCCTTCAAAATTTCATATTTTTGGGAAAGTAAAACACATTCAAATAATTAAAGCAATCTGAGCAGTGCTTGCTGCCTAGAAATTTTTTTCTAGATTTTAGGGCAAATTTTGAAAAAAAAAAACATTTCTCTTAAAAAATAACATATTTTACTATAAAATTTCTTGGGGACCCTTACAAATGTATCAAATAACATCCTACCAAATTTCTTCCTCCTAATCTAGGACCGTTACACTATGTACTTTAAATAGTAACACACTTGCTAATCAAGTCATTTGATCATAAATGTGTAACTAAGGTTAATGTCAAGGGTTAGGGTTGAAAAATGTTGTCAAAGGAACCATTGACTTTTCATTTAAAAGTTTAATACATACATGGGATCCAAAAATATTACAAACAGATGTTTAAAAGGGTATATACCAGTCAAAAGTACAATTAGCCGACCTAAGCGGCAAAATAAGATATACGACATTAGTTCCATTGAGATATCCTCGGTCGTGGTGGACGAGCAACTACATATGTACATGCCACCACCAAAGCTCTCTAACTCATGGCTGGTCAAGCTTTCATTTTCCCTTACCTGCACCACATAGCACCCCTTAGCCAAGGCTATGCAAGAAAACTTAAACATGTGCATGAACAGTAAATACAAATTCCAAATACTTATCTAGCATACCCAGCAGTAATAACCTACTCATGCATGAATACAATTACAAATAAATGATTATTGGATCATTCTGGAGCTCGTTGCCCTAAATAGTTTACCATAGAGTCAGCCCGGGGCCCTATGCCCTAGCTATGTGACCATAGTGTCACCTGAGGCCTTTGCCCTTAGCTCTGAGTAATAAGCCATAGTTTTATCCAAGCACATTGTTTTCCAACAACCATATGGTCGGCTAACGTAATAGTATGTTCCTGATTAGGCCTAAGCCTCTCGACCAGCACACAGCGCGCTATTGCCGCCCTTGACTAATAATTCAAGGCTTTAGTCAGAAGATGACACTCTACCGATAAGTTATATCCCTTCCCTTGTCCCCCATCGAGAAATAGAACTGACTAATCCTAAGTTAAAGGGTCGAGAAACTCAACACCACTATTCTTGAACAACTTGGAGTCA